>NC_138577.1:44823312-45423312 GCF_964289735.1 Phaethon aethereus | reverse complement strand
TTACTCTGGGAGAAACAAGCTGCTTGGTTTTCTAGCTGGCCATCTGGAACACTCTAATCAGTAGGTAGATGGATACTGGCAGGAATTTCCCACCCTTGTTGATGGTGAAAGACTGAATCAGTTCACTTAACCTTTTTGCCCTTCATCTTTTCAGGAGCAGGCAACGTGACTTAGGCCCAGCAGTTTTTGTGGACAGCTCATATAAACTTCACTTCAACTTCCAAAGCAGTGATTTAAATTTTTTTCTCACAGAAAAATCTCTTCAGTTTCCTCCCAGAAAAGTATGTTTTTCCATAGAAAATGTTGGTTTTGATAGAATTTTCTGGGAAGTACTTGAGCAGTTCTGCTCTATGGTCCCTGTGCTATAGAAAACAGCCTGTATCCACTCGTATTTCATTAGCCCCTCTCAGAAGCAGAATTCAAGCAAAATGATACACAGCTTTTGAATACTTGAATTACTACTGGAAACATTGCATTTTAAATCAAGCTGCTTCAATTTGTATTGATGAAACAACAGACTACTTTTGCTGTCAATTCAAGTGTGTGTGGTATCTGAGAGAAGTATTGACTTAAAAAATAGGAAGCACTCAGACTGCATAATGATCTCGGGCTGCCTGTCTTATCCTAAGAACTATGAATCCATAACCCACTTCTTGAGGCTGCTAGTCACTCTTCATTCTTTTCAAGCACTGGTAAAGAAAAGCGTGCTTGGTTTTGTTTAGGATCTTCCTCTGTAGCTTTATCTTGATCCATTTTATGAACCTCTTCCCACTTCTCAGTCCTTCATTTATTGAGCATCAGACTTCATCTTGCTTCCAATTATGTATCACTCTTGGAGTATAAGTCTTTTTCTCTGGAGAACAGATAATAAGGAAAATGTATTTGTATCCCTCAATCTTGTTGTGGTTCTCTGCTGAAAACTTCTCTTTTCCTGTATCTCTTAATTCTTCTCCTCCTTTCCTGTGCATTATTAACGTTGCCCCTAAATTATTTACTGTAGCTCTGTAAAATGTCATTAGTGAGAGTTGTTTCAATGGTGAGGAGAGCTAAAAACTAGCTTGCAGCGGATTGAAGGAGAGCGAGAAAAGGAGAAACAGAGAGGCTAAAGATCACTGTTTTCAAGAGGGATAGAGGGTAGAAGCTTGAGGCAGAAAAGAGATCATTGGGAGAAAAGGCTGGAGTGTGGACAATAGTTCTAAAGAGAGGCGAGGATGAAAGAGGGAACTAATAGTGACATTAGGGAGGAAAAATAAAAGAATTCTATTAATTTGAAAGTAGGAGCACTGACATAAAATGCCGTTACAATGCATCCAGCAAGTGGATGGCATTGGATGAGGCAGGAGATGGGCTTGTTCAACAAAGAGGAAAAATCATGAAGGTAACCTGAGAAAGAGAGAGCTGATGCAAATGGGTGGCATTGTTTTAGTTGTAATATGTAGAGAGCTAGATCTTGGGTAAAGGAATGATGACATAGTTCAAAAATACTCATAGATGTCCCATGGAGGAAGAAGAAATGAAGATTTTTGGCAGAGCAAAGCTTTGGAAAAATTAATGGGAAAAAAGTTCATTAAAGAAAGATAAACAACTCCTTTTGAAAACTTCTTCAGTGAAAGTCTAAGGCACAGTCCTGACACTGCAGAAATAAGCTATAGGAAAGAAAAAATGCATATTCATGGAGCAGAGAAATGGGAAATGACACTAAGACTATGGAACAGATAATAGGCTTGAAATTACAAATGCAAGAAATGAAAAAAATGAAAAGGGGGGGAAATAGGTGATGGAAAAAAAGTTTTTCAGGAATATGGAAATATCTGAAAAACAGGGAAACTTCTTTTTTTTTTTCCCCCTCTATTAACCGGTTTTCTGTTAGGATTTTAAGGCACCTTTAGCTTCATCCTCCTTTAATATTATTTTGTGCTTCAGTAGTATCTTCCCCACGGTCTTTATCTAAAAATGTTTGGTATATTCTCAGTTTTGGGATTTTGTAGCATATATTTAGTTTTCCTGTAAATATTGGACCATATTGTACAGACAATGGGGATATTTAGCATCTTTTCCAGGTACTAGCAGACATCAGCTCAAAAGCAGCCACTGGATCTTCAGGCTAAGACATGAAAAGGTACATTTTCCAAGCTGTATGCAAATAAAAAATGTGCAAATCCATTTATTCACTAATGGGGTTTATCCTTAGCTCCCTGTGCACAGCTTTGCAAATTTACTTACAAATGACCATACTGTAAAATTCAGGCTATTCCTGTGCGATAACTCTTTTTTTTTTTTTTTTCTCAGTAGGTAATTAATACTTAGATAAGTACTACATTTAGATTGCAAGTAACTATTCATGTCAAAACTTGGCATGCTTTAAAGTGACACATTCTCAGTCTAATCCTTTTTGCCCTCCTCTGGCAGGTTTACCATGGAACTTAATACTGTACTTGTATGGGATTATGCCTCAGAATTACAGATTGAGAGACTGCACATGGATTCTGCATAGGGAATGGAGGATTAAAGACTGAGAATGTAAGTGTGTAGCATGGTTTCTTACGATTAAAATAGACTAAGTTTAACAGATCCTTTTTGATCTGTATTTTTTTCAAAAAACAAAGAACCATAAACAGTTTTATCAAAATCACTTTGAACATAACCATAAAAACCAGAGATACCATATATTTGCTCTGACGCCTAATTTGGTCCCTGGGGTGGAATCCTTCACAGGGATATCTGCATGTGTGCTTGAAAAGATTTAGTGGGAAATACTTAATTATTTGAAAATGTGGTGGGTACTTTATTTTAAAAAATTCTACAGTCCCGACCTTCCTACAAATAGTTAACACACCATGTTCCTCTCCCCTTGAATGTTATACATAAGCAAAACTTGAAATATTTTCAGGCAAATACGTATGTTTGAAAGCCTGTCTGCAAAATAGTGTGAAGGTCGTTTCTTTGAGGAATAAAGTGTTAAAGCAGTTATATGAGAAGTATTTTCTACATCTTTGTTTCATGGCCACACTTGGCTGACAAGATTCTTCCAGTATGACACACATTCTGTAAGATCTCCAGCTTCCAGCACATAAAAGTGGAGTGTCAATAGGCTTCACATTACACTGCTCAGAACAGCATCCAGAAAACACTGATTTGGAGTATTTGTCATTAGGAATCTGATTTGTTATATGGGAAAACAGTGAATGTTTTGAGTGTAAATTAGAAGAGGACCCTTGGAGGCAAGATTTTGAATATGAATGGCCCATCATTGTAGCAATATTCTGCAATCCCATCAGGTGGGCAGACAAGCAGACTGAAGACTGAGCCATTTGCCAGAAGGGAGTGACAGTTTGTTTGCTATGACAGATGACATTTTAGTTTCAGGACAGGCTTATTTCATGAAAGGAACAAGTTCCTACAAATGTTTCAAGATAACTGTTTTCTTTTTTGTGTATGGTTTTGTGGCAAGCCAAATGAAAGAATGGAGTAAATAATTAGTCAAAAGTGTTTTAATTTTTTTTATTTCATTATATATTATAGTATGTGCTATTTCTGGAGTACTTTTCACTGCACAGCGTTCCACAAAAATTGTTTTTGAAACTATTTCTCTTGTTGCTGGATTCATATGAAATTAATTTGTAATCCCCAGAGATTTAACAGAACCCAGATGCTACTTTCATAGGTAAAAACTCAAGAAACTGAAGCTTTGAGATGAAAATCGGCCCAACATCTTATTTTCAATATAGCTCTCTCCACAGGGCTAGGTATTTCAGAAGCTCTGTGGGAGAATGCTACCACACATTTGTAAGTGCTACAGATCAGGAACTGACAATAATGAAGTTCAGCGTCGGTCCTTGTTGTGAATGTTCTTGTACTCCTGCTTTATTTCTTTCTTTCAGCATACTTTGAGAAAGTAGTGGTTGTTTTCTTAATGTTCATTTAAAGTGATGGTATTGTAGCTTTGTCTCTGGAATTACTGACTTGGAACACAGAAGCACAGAGGGCAATCTCCAGGCATTACCTATAGCATGTTGAAATGCTGAAATCTTGGTGTTGATAACGGATCTATAATATTAAGGAATTAATAACTTAATTCCTAAAAATAATTTATTAGGTGCGTAAGTTATATAGTAACTTAGAAAGACTTAAAGGTGTTTTCATTCTTCAGGAAACATTAAACATTTTGATTTGAAACTCATAAAAAAGGTCTTATGAAACCAGAGTAATGTGAAGGATTTTGTGGGTCTCTAGGTGCTCAAAATTTCTAAGTAGTGGGATGCTATTCATTAGGTGTATTTTCCTTTTGCCCCTAAAATTGAAAGTTGTGGTTAAATTTTTTGTCTTATGCTCCTACAACTATGTATCTTTTACTTTATTTATCTTGTCTACTTGTCATTCACTACTTAGGAAATGATCATGCAGATAGATCACAGTGAAGTGTTTCTTTAAATACTCTTAGTCTGGCAAATAGGTAATAAAACTCTCACTGACTTCAGCGGAAGCAGAGTTACTACAAACCCCAGCAATCTGGATGTCATGTGCACACAGAGACTTTTAGGTAGAATAATTATGAATTAAAAAGTAAGCAGTGGTCTGTCATAAGAAAAGGTCAGAAATACAGCTATCTCTATAGACTTAAGAACAAAATACGTTCATCAGCGGTGTTAAAAACCTTTGAGAGACATGGAGATGTATCAACCTGTAATTGTAGCACCAACTAACTCACCTTTAACTCTGATTGAGTTAAGTGTATGAAGAATACACTTAAGCTATATTTGTTTCTGAACACAGTTACAGGCTTTGAAATGAAAACTAGCCTAGGATGAAGGCCCACATTTCACCTGAAAAGTAATCTCTGTTGTCCAAATAATAATAATAATGACACTTTCCAAACATTTTTTTTTCTGATAAAGGACAACCCACACCAAGAAAGGGTTATAATTTCCTATCTTGTCCTGTGAGATTTTTTATTAAGGTGAAAATACGCCATCACAGGATTTTGACCATTAACATCACTGTTTTGTGTGGTCTTTTGAGGATAAAGGAAAATGCGGACAGGCTGCTTATCCCTCAATGAAGGCAGACACCATAACATTGTAATTGCAAATAGATCTATGCTGATGCTCCTGAGAGGTTAAGACTTTTAAAATCATATTATACGTATACTCCTAATATTTATGTGTATATCAATTTAGTCTTTACACTACAAAATGAAATGTAATCAAATGTGGTAGAGGTGGAGTAACACAATGGGATAAACAATGTTGGCTGGTAGGAAAACAGGTAAATGGAAACTGTTTGAACAGTGAAATCTCCAAGACTTTCATCAGCTCTCCTCTACACAAAGTGCAAACATCTTCAGAGCTTATGACAGGTACAGTGTAGAATTACCCTTACATAATGCTCAGCTTTATTTTAAAGTTGTTTGTTAAAATCGCCATGACAGTTCTGTACAGAGAAATGAGTGCAAGTGCCTTTTTGAAGGTTTGACCCTGAAATAAATGGGAAAGACTTGGTAAAACTGCTGTGGACTGTAAAACAGGAAAAATGAGAAAATCTGTAGGTCTGCAGTTGTGACAGTTTCACAGTACTGTATTTACCTAGATTGGAGGAGAATGTTAAGAACAGCAGGCTGTGCTGGATGTGGAACGGCATAAGGCATCTGGATAGATATCTTGGAGTCCCACAGTGGTGGGATTTTTCTAGGAGAAAACAGAATGGCATGTCTATCACAGCTCCATTGAAATGAGAACAATTCAATGCTCTCTTTAAATACGCCATTCTCTATTCCGTAAGGCATGTTTTTAAGGTAAGATTGAAAGAAGAGACCCTGTCCCATTGAAACAGACCTCATGTCATCTCTGCAGAAGCTTCTGTGCATCTTTGCGATTTTTCACTGTTGTTTGAAACTTCCAGTCTGAGGGAGGAAGAGGTATTCTGCGGGTGAGAACTGAGTGAATTCACTGAGCTCAATGTCTGCTTGCTGCATTAATAAAAATCAAATGAAAAAAGCAATCTGATTAAATTATGTGTGCCTTTTCCTATGCTGGTGGAGCTTAACTAAGCAAACAGAAGCAGTGAAGTAAATCAGTGTTGGTTTATTAAAGATCAGAATTCAATATCTCAATAGTTGAAGGGCTTATGCACCAGTGTTCTCACTGTTCAGCTTTCCTATGCAAAGAAAGTAAACACAATGGCACTATGGGGACTTCTGTTAGGAAAGCGACACTTAAAAAAACTAGTTTTCTTGCAAGGAAGATGCTGCCCTATCTGTTACTTCTTGTCACTTGCCAAAAGATTATCATGAAAAGAAAAATCTTAATATTGTTTGCTGATGTTGATGTCATCTTCTGTAACAGAGGCATTCTCCGTGAAATATCCTTAGGGCTTGCAGATAGAAATGTCCCTTACCTTGGCTACTTTTCTTTTAATACTCTTATCTACACAAATACAGATTCCCCCTCACATTGATCTTAGTGCACCATGAAGATAGCAGCTTTTTTAGGGAGGCAGAAGTTAAGGTTGCTTAATCTAGTCTTTAGGACTCTCAAAGTTTATACATTGCAAGATTGCACTCTGAGTATTAGGGAGCTTATAGGAGATCTCCCAAAGAATTTATTGTAGTCTGCAGGGTGGAAAAGATACCTGTTAACTCCATCTTAGTGATGTAACTAAGACTTGGCTTCTGCAAATTTAGAAAACCAAAATACCCGCTCCTCATGACTGGGGTTGGTTGATGACTTTGTTATGATCAGACCAAGTACAGACTGAGAATTTCAAATCTTCCTGTTATACCTGCCTCATACTAATGATGATCAGTCTCCATACCTAACAGAGGGCACCACACTGTGCAGAACTGTGCTTTCTGGTGCACTTGTAGGATCTACTCAGCTATCCCTCAGAAAGCACTTTTATAGGTAGGCAGTTGTCCAAGTATTATTAGGCATAAAGTATTATATTGTGTCTCTAGATACAAACTCACATACTGGAACATAAATGTAGAGTTCTGTAAAAGAATTGCACATTTAATGCCTAAGACAGGTATATAGGAATCAGTTAAAAATCTGTGCATTGGTGCTAGTATTCAATATGGTATTAATATGCAATGAACTGCTTTGTCCTTTCCCCTCTTTTTGCTGGCAGTCACAAACTGAGAAAAGTCTTGGTAGTTGTACTTAGCTGCTGCTTTTATCTGTTGTTTCAAAAAGATAGAGATAAGAGGCACCCAGTCAGAGAGATAGACCATCAAGAACACATATGCAATGGTCTTTAGAAGCACAGCTCCTTCTGCTTGCGTACCGGGAACTCCTTGGCACACATGATAGTTTGCACAAACTCAGATCTCTCATGCACTGCTTTTGCATGCTTGATGTAGATTCATTCCAGAGAGGCACAAAGTTTCCAGTTGTGAATAACTAGAGAAATTCATTTTCTTTACTGCTTGGATGCTTTGTGCTTCAAAACTTGATGAGATCAGTGAAGACTCTGTGGGTGAAGACAGGCAACCGTTAAGTTATTTTCTTGGATAAAAGATAGGTCCAAGCCATAAGTGAGCTGGCAGGAACTATCTCTTTCTTTAAATAAGTGATTTCCAGAAAGTTAGGGTAAATGTCACATTGTGTAATATGTGTGATAAAAGTAACAGTCATCATCAGATCTGCTTAGAAATTTTCTAATAAAACAGAATTTGTGGCATCCTGGGAAGACATGTGGTCTAGTGAAACAGGAACATCTGCAGCTTCTGGCCAGGCATGTCATATGACAGACCTGCCCTCAAAATGTCAGCTGCTGCTGTTTATCTATTAGCAGTGATAAAATGAGAAGAAATGTCCCTGTCATTGAGCAGATACAACAAGGAAATACGTAAATACAAAATGATTCCTCTTTCCTGGCTTATAGGAAAAATTGAAGATTTTGGGTTCAGCCCAATTAATAGTAAAATTAAATAGCAAAGAAATACAAGTTCCCTTTGAAAAACTGCATGAATTTGTGTGGATTTAAAAACATTAATGTGTGATGGTGACTTTTAGAACAGATTAATTCAAAGAATGAATTCTCCTCACCTATGCTTTCGACACATGAGCAGAAATGACACTCTTGAACTCTCTTCTTGCAGACTGTGAAGAATTTGGGAATGTTCTTGAAGGATGAGATTACTATTAATTTTGCAAGTGCTGGATGTCAAGGTAATCCATCTGATGAGCAATGACTGTCTAAATGTACAGCGTCCAGAAAGGGACAGAGGCAAGGAAAAAAAAGAGCAGTGAAGGAAGAGACAGACCAGCCTCCAAAGGGACAGGCCTTTCTTTGCTGTTATTATGCACACTGTTAGCAAGACCTTCTGTCTACTCAATTCATGGAAAAGTCTTGGTATCTTTTGTTTTCCTTAGTGGTGGCAAAGTTTACAGAGAGCAGGGTATGAGTATTTCTATTAGAATATAAGAAAACAAGTTAGTATCTACTTACATGTTCCCTCTTAAAAGCCAAAGTGTTTCTCTATTCCATTCCATTCAATGTCATTTTTAGCCTTAAATTAAAGACAATCCCAGACTTCACCTTGTTCATCCAGACCCTTTCTAGGATTTATAAAGTCAGCAATCAAGTCTTAATCATTCTTTCATGGCAGTACATGAAGAAAGCTAAGTGAAAATCTCATTTGAACACTAAGAAGCAATAAATATAGCAGAGAAAAATTAAATTGGCAGTTATTTTCTGAATAACCTTGAAAAGAAAATAAGCTTTTTTCCTTTGATGCTAGAAGACATCTGAGCTACCTCACCTGCTGTAGTTTTTGATCAGGCTTAGAATTTCTTGCCATCTGCAAAAACAGGAGGGACAAGAGAAGCTAACATTACTAGTTGAGTCTATGTACAATGTTAACGACAAAGTGTCAATATAAAAATTGTACTAGTTCAATGCTGAAACATTAATGCTACTCAGAAAAATTTTTTTAAAAGTTACAAAAGTTAGCTTGGTCAGATGAGGACATGCTTTATAACTATTTTAAGCTGTCTCCTAAATACTAGGATGGTTCCTTTGGTAGCACCTGCTCTCATTCAGAAGACTGTATATTCAATTCCCTTAGCAGAAGCTGGGCTCAAACCCAGTGCTGACTACACAATCCATTACAAAATAAATGCTGGCTGGTTGGCAGCCATATTGACCTTTAGCTGAGATACTGAAATCCTCTTGCCAACATTCCCACCTCCTGCTTAATTGGCACAGTATAAAATGTGTTTCCAAGGGAGTGTACAACAGCAGTCATGGTCGCTTGCAATATTAACACAGCAAAAGAAGCATGTAATTTATTCCTCTGAAAAATGGATGCATAATAAAATCCAGCATAATAAATCTCTTTCTGCAAGGGTTATAATGACTGCAAGTAGGCAGACCATGGTCTCTTTCCACAGTACTTGTTTCATCCAAGAAACTATTTTGATTTTGCACCAAAACCTTAGTGGTGCACTTAGGTGGCACCACAGCCCATCTTTTATTAACACCCAAGTTTATCTTTTTTGTTGAAGAAAATTAGTCCTGTTATTAAAATTCATTGTAAATAGGAAGGTGTTAAATATACCATAAAGATATATTTCACCATGACATATGACAGAGAGCGCTTGATTGCTGATGATACCATTTACATCCAACAAGACTTCAATAATTTGCTGAAACTGTTGAAAGTATTTTAACTTTGTAAATAAATATGAAGTGATGATATGAAAGAAAAGACAAATTGCTTCAATGGATTATACTGGAAAGGGCTGTGTTAGGATTACGCATTGGCAGAACACTAATAATTAAGTGAATTAGGTCAGTGAATTTTGGTGTATTTTTTAGCGTTATTGTTTAGGATGAAATTCTGCATGTACTTCTCTTACCAAACATCACAGGAAAAATTAGTACTTTGTATTGGCACAATAGCTCCTGTATCCTTAATATTCTGAAGCAACCTAACAGGTTTTCTTAGAAGGATTCTTTTATTACAGATACAGCTGCCTTCCCTATGAAAATAAGAAAGGCCATTTCCTATCCTTCTGCCTATAAAAAACCTGGCAATGAATATGGTCATTGATTATATGCAAAAGCTACCTTCAAAACGTATCTTGTGTATTTATAGGCATCTTTCAGTGTAGCAAGTGGAAAAAGAAGAAGCATCACACGAATATTCAGCTCCCCGGAGGCTACTAGAAAATGCTTCAAAGGTCTCCCTAGAGGGGAAAAATAACATTTTATAGCAGAAGTCACAAATTTGCAAGTCTTCTGAGCAAATTATAAAATTCAATGTTTCAGCCCCACTAGAAAACTCACCATGTTTACCAAGATGTGTCACCATTATAAAATGTCACTTTTTCTGCCTGTGAAGCTTTAAAAATGGAGCATTCAGTGTGTTTCTGAAGAGCTGGAAAGAAACTCAAATGATATTTTGTGGGAGTTTTTCCCCCTTCTATGCACACTCTTCTGTCTCAACACTCATGTAAATATTTTTTGATAACTCTATGGATCTGATATCATAAACATATTTTCATTTACAGTGGAAGATAGTAAAGAGATTAAGCCAAAACATTTACCCACTGTAGCACATCCATCAGACCCATGATTGTTTCCTGCTCACAACTAAGCAGACATTGATGTACCTCATTTAGTGGATCAGAATAATCTCCTTAAAGACAGAAATGCTTACCTTCTGCTATTTCCCCCTTTAAGTAGAAATGAATACCCTTGGATCTTTAACTTCCACCTGGACATAAACCAGAGAGAACAGAGGACCTTGTTTTACCATGCAGCCAGCCCACCGGATGAAACCCTGAGCAGCTATACTGCAGCTATCCCATATCCTCCCAATGCCTTCGTTGTGGCAAGAGTTCCCCAACACACAGAACTTGACCCGGATGCCTTTAGCTTCAGCATGAGGATGTTGCCGCTTGAAGCCATGAGGGAACTGGATTACTCCTTTATTGATCAATTGTTGAGTTAGCAATCAATGGGTAATTGACTGTTAACCTCTGTGAGATGACTCATGCACTTAAGTCAGGCACACAGTTAAATATCTTGCTGAACAAGTGCCTACACAGTCGGTGGCTTCTGTACACAAATTTGTCAGCTTTACATTATTCAAAGCCATGTAAAAAAAAATCTTCCATAAATGAGCCACACAGAAAAGAATAAACCTGTTAAAGGGGTAGATTTACAGTGCACCACCATTCCATATTTAAGAGCCCCCCCGCTCTGTTATTACTGAGGCAATCAAAAGTGCCTTGAAAGATTGCTAAAAATGATTAAGCGTGCTTTATTTTAGATTGATAACTGCAGTAGCAAGTGTGAGAATGAGAGCAAGCAATTGAAGTGGATGGGATCATTGTATGCCTGCCTAACATCACTGGCTTAACATTTGTATTTTAGACTGTCTCTTGCCTAATAACAGCATGTAGTGAAATAAAGGGTTCGTTCTGGAGGTAATTGTTATGTGGTGGAATATAAACAAGACCCATCCTGCAGTATATTTACCACAGTGCATATTTATGAGTTGGGTTTAATTAAAAGTCAGGAACACTAAAGCTATTTTTTAACTAGATGCCTATTATCTAGTGTCAAATGCTTGGTTTTAATCATGCATTTTATACCGTCGTGACCTAGATCACTGCCTGTGACATACGAGATAGTGTGTTGTCTTTCCTGAGAAGATGTAGCCAAGCTTGATGGATGTTTTCTCATTCCTAACCTCATTACTACTGGCTTCCCATCCATCTAATAAAATGCTATGATGGAGAGTGGGATGGTGCTATAAATCATAATATTCCAGCCGCTCCAAGCAGATTCATTAGAAATGCTGACTATATATCTCGCACACAGAAAGTCAACACACAAAGTAGGTTGCTGCTTCTGCCCATGCTGGAGACATCCTCTCCCTCCAGTCAAGTTAGGATTTGTTTTTAATGGCAAAGATGACATTTAATGAAGTTCTGGGTGGCAGGCTGCTTTGACCTGATTAACCCAATAAATATTCCAGCTGTTATTAGTTTTAAACTGTGCCGTAGCCTGTTAGCTCACTCGCATCGTTACTCCACCACTGAGAATACATAATTGCTAACTAATGAACTATTTTTTTTGAGTGAGGTAAAAAACTGAGACATCCTATTTTACTGCTGCTTTTCCAGTGTTTTTCTTAAGGAAGGGTATCCTGTTTCTCATTTAGTCTAGGCTAGGTCACTGAAGGGAGTATATAGGGGGAAAGGGGACGATCAGTCCTGTCTGTCTATCTTTTCTTTCAGTCTTTTGAAGAAAATGTGACTATGAAAATAAAAATGTCCCAGATTGTGCCTGGAGAAGGAGACCTGAACTGCCTGCATCCACAGAAGTCCAGGCTATGAATTTTCACTTTAGAGCCGTATGGTATTTTATTTAGGTTTTGCTTTTTAGTGGAATCTACACACTTGAAGACATAACAACAGCTGTGATCTTTGCAAAAGGGGCAGGGTCACTAAGGGAGGAAAAACAGTAAAAGAAAGGAAACAAGCAATTTTAGCACAATTCAGCTCTAAAAAATATAGTGTGAGGCTGACTGTTTCTGTTCCAAGTGTTTGGATTTTCATAATGTTTCTGTGGCAGATGCTCAGAGCTGCTTACATTCTCCTGTACAGTTTTCTTTGGTGACCAATTTCATGCAGCCCTTACAAGCCTGTCATTCAAAAGATTTTGGTGGGAGATCATCCAAAGTTGTCTACCTATAGCCTGGTGGGTCTTGGTACTGCAGATCTCACAGAGGCCTCTTCCTTTGGACTGAGTACATTGGCAGAGCCATAGTATTCAATTTACTTTTTTTCCAAATATACTGCAATTAATAATATAAAACCATCAGTAGCCTTTCCATTGGAATGGAAACAAGGTATATATTGGCCCTTAGAATTATTTTCTTTCGTTGTGTGTGGCATGGGATGTCAGGCAAGGATATGGGCGTAAGCAGACTGATGGAAGGCAGTGGTGCATACAGCTTGCAGGAATTCATCAGGGGACACCAGTGGGCTCTTCTGTCTGTGCTCAAAGGCTGTTTTACTCCATTTTGGGGAAATAAGACAGTGTGTAAGTTGATAGTATTCTTTATTAAATCCTTGAGGGGGAAATGCAATTGTGTTTGTATGCTATCTGCAAGGAGCGTTTTCATTATAAAGGGCTGTGTTCTCTAGTACTTAGTGTCAAACTGTTTCAGGGAAAATGATTGATAGCTGTTATTAGTAATCCATAGCTTTATGAATGTACAAATTAAAAGTAATCAGAGAGAGAGGGGAATTGTACATCAGTTAATAAAATCCATTTATTTTGAAACATGCACTAAAGAGTGGCATTCATCTTTATTGCAATGGCAAGTCTCAGCTTTGTGGTTGATATTATTAAGCAGATAATGGTAAAACATACAGAGGATTCACTTTAACAACACAGTGGCCACTGCATGTTTCCTGAAGCATTCCCAGAGTTACACCTAGGAAACAGCAATACCTCCCTGAATTGCAATGAACAAGTTAAAAGTGTCTGTCAACGCAGCTCCCACTGGGGAGGCCTGAGGAACTCTGTTGCCTATAGACACCTCACCTGACACTGCACTGCAGGGCTGCTGCCTCCCTGGGCCCCTTTCTGCCCCTATAAATCTAAATCCAAATTGCCTTCTGACTGGATGTGTCTGGAATAATTCTGTAAAGAATTGTCACATTTGGGTTTTTGCTTTTTCGGGTTTGCAGTTTTGTGTATACTTATTTATTCGTACACTGTAATGAAATCTAAGGGTTATATGCCAATATGCAAAACTCATGTCAAATTTGCAAAATGAATATTATAGCAGAGGTGTCTGTTAGTGGTGTATTGTCAACAGTCAGGTGTAAAAGTACAATAAGATGGGATAGGATAACTGCAGTTGAATTGTCTGGCAATTATTCTAAATACCTTTAGAATTAAACGGAAAACACCACATTATTATTCTTGGTTTTTGGTTTTGTGGGTTTTTTTAAAGCTGTTGCATTCACCTATCACTATCAGTGGTGTCAACAAAAGGACTATTAATATAAAGAAAGTCTTCTATAAGGATGATTATTTTTGTTTAAGGTGTACAGAATTAATCCAGGAAGGTAAAGACGCAGAACACAAACTATTTAACAGTATCTGTTGCAAGGCATGCTTATACTGTGTCCATTTAGTCTGTAGATTTTCCTCTTGATGAAACCCGTGGTTAGGAAATAGTTTATGCCCTGTAGAAAAGCTGAGTCCTGGTGGAAGAGACCTAGAATTATCATATAACTGAAAGAAAAAGATATGATGCCAGAACCATCTCTGTTTTGTGATATTGCTGTTCGCTGGTTGTTAATACGCTTAGTGCAAACAAGCAAAGAGACACCCTACAATGTGTTACTCTGTGCCCTAAAACATGAAAAAAACCTGTAACTTACAGGAATTTATTGTAATTTAGCTGATGTTTGAAGGATTTTCTCTTATGCACGCTGCTTTATTGTATTCCAGTTTTGCTGGTTATGGAACGAAAGAAAAACACTTTGTTTCTGTACTCCCGATCTTCATAGAATAGTACAATTCTAAATTTGTCTTTACCTCAGGATATCATTGGAAACTGAAGACTATCATACTTTGTTTACTATTTCACTTTGTCTAAAGGTGGATCTTACAAAGTTTTCATGATTTTTATATTAAATAGTAGCAGCATAGAGGCAGCAAAACACAAAGCGGTAATGTTCTTTTTGGGGAAAGGAGAAATATAGCCAAGTTTTACTAATATAGGCAATGATTATGGGTAGTAGGGGAATGGAAATTCAGAATCTCCTTTAGGTGTTTCAGGATTAAGCATGAATTCCAATGTTTATTTTAATATCATAACTGCTTTTAGCTTAATTGCTTTACACTCAAGATATCTTTACAGATCATAGGACATGGGTAGCATGGCATGTGATTACATGGTATTATCATGGGCTGTACCAGTACAGCATACCATCACACAAGAAGCCCCAGAGCATTAAAATTAGGTTTAGGCGGTGAGAAGTTGCTATAATTCAGAAGAAATAAACGAAAAACCCACAACCTTTTGCATGGACAAACTGTTATTTAATCAAAGAACAAAGAAATAGGGGAAAGGCCAAGTAAACACAGAAGGCAATTAAAGGGACACTTTCCTAAAATTATATAGAGATTCAGTCTTACTGTCTTTTATGTTAAATCTTCGTGTCCTAGCTTCAAAACTGATGTGTAAGAGCTACCAATTATTATAAAACCATGTAATTAATCTTTGTACACAAGTTTTGTGTACTACATTTGGCAGTGTGTCAATGTATTTAAAGGAAGACGAATCTAGGGGATAGTATCAGGTTTCTTCACATCATTTTTCCTGCTGCATCAGAAGCATAGAGCTCTTACACTATGTTATAAATCTGTAGCTGCTCAGCCTCCAACTGAACTGCATCTGTCTATTTACTGGCCTCAGGTTTTAGTAACACATAGTAGAATATTGTAACAAGCAATTGTATCGAGCTTGAAGTAAATAAGGAAATTTTATGTGCAACTGTTTTCTGAATTAGGGATTCTAGGGGTAGTGTTTAGTTAATCCCAGATGAGAGAGAGAAGAGGAAATTTCACTGCCTAAAATCAAGGGGACATCATGGTTTAATTTCTGTAGTAGAGGTGGACATCATTGGAACAGAAATACTTCCTCAGGCCTGAGCAATCCAAGAGAGACATAACATGCTACTTCCTTTACTAGAAAGTTTTTAAAATTTTCTCCCGTCTTCTACTTCCTTTTCTCCACTTTTTTCTGTGCCCTCACAATCCATTGCACTCCCTCATCTTTAACTCATTCTGTCCAACTATGCTCCTTCTTCACCTGAGAGGCGGATTGTTCCGAGCGTCTCACTGAGCTGATGGTGGGTTCTTTCATACTTCTGCTTTTCCCCATCAGTGATGAATAATTTAATGTCTCTATCCTTTTTCCATTCTTGCCCCTTTTTCATAGGTGAACCAGCACTGTTTCAGGTTAGCAGCAAACCTGACACACCTTCGTGGCCAGAGTTTAGGTTAAGGCTCTAAGCATTGATGCATAGCTGCTTGTACCAGTGGTACAGAGGTGCAGATAGTGTATAACGTTCAATTGACTTTAACTTTTAATTATTTCTCATTTCTTAGTTAAGTTTTCTGCAAACTTCTCTGACACAAAAGGTAACCATTTTGTTTCAACCTCACTCTTATTTCCAGCTCTCTTCCTTCATGAGTTTCACAGACCATTCACTGGATCTTCATATTATTGGCAAGAAATTAGAAGCAGCAATTTAAGTGGTTTTAGTCTTGCCTTATTACTAAATATCTGTATCTTTGGCTGAATTTCTGGACCTCCTCTGCAGGTGTTTAAACCTAGAAATAGAAACAAAATCTGAACTAGTTACTTATAATCTTCCCTTTCTTTTCATTGTAACACACACGCCTGCTCTGTAGCTATATGATATATAATCAAAAGAGTGCAGGTGCTCACTATGATTGAATTGAACCCTTCCATTTAGTTTATTGCTTTTCTAATTCAGGAGTGATGCTCAGTGGGTGTGATTGAAGAGATCTCTCTCTAATTATGGAGATTCTCCATGCAGCGTTGGAGGAAATTTTTTTTTTTTTTTATATTTACACTGTTCAGTCTGGCAGTAATATTTCTGTCTGCCAATGTCAATTACATTGCTCTTGACTGGTGCAGATCAGCAATCTGTGATATCTCCGAAAAGCCAGTGTGTATCACATGTCACTAGCAGACATATTAATGTTTGAGTTGAGGAGTGCAAGTGATGTAACAAGATTAGATGGCACTGATATAAAGGACTAACTCTAAGCCCATGAATAACCAAGAAACTGCTAGATGACAACTGTCAATTATTTACTGCCCCTGTCCAATGTAATATTAAAAGCTGTGAGCCTGCACTTTTTCCTTCTCTCTCTTTTACTAGCTTAGTGTTCAATTCCTCAATTTTATAGAAGTAACATTCTTTTCAAGGCATTTTGCCCTGAGCTGTTATTAGGTGATTAGCAAAAAAACTGAACAAACCATGTTGAACTATATCCTCTGTCATGCCAGAGGACCTCATTAACCAGAAAAGATTAATTAGTTTCAAAGCTATTTTTGTTTATCTTAGCTGTTAACACATCACATCTACTTTAGATTTTTTTTCTTTTCTAATACCAAACAATACAGTAGGAAACAATTCGGCCATTGAAAGGAAACTAAGTAGTATGGTGGGTTTTTTTTCACTTATCTGTGAGCAGGACAAGTCCATACTTTTAAATAACTCAGCTAAAATTGAAAGAAAATATGATACGTCTGAAACTGTAATTGCATGAAGCTATCACGGCGCAGGCATCTGCCATGAACTTAACTCCTCCAACAGTAATATGTAAAGGGAAACCCTTGTTTTTCATATGTTCTTTCTTTTTTGTAAATAACTTGGTTTTGTGTTCTGCTTTTACTTCACGTTTTCACAAAAGTTTTTATTGCCTTCTGCCCCATGGCTTCGGTTGGCTCTTGCAGATGGGCAGGTGGAGCTAGCTAGAATAAATGATGCTTTAGTTAAAGGGGTCTGGATAGACAGGGGAGAAGTTAGAAAAGACATTAACTGGTGTTATACAGTATTCATCTCAACAGGAGAAATGTAATGAACATGTTATGTATCCCACACTATGCTTAGTTCAAGCTTTGGCTCATGCAACTAAATTTAGCCTAACCAAACTGTGCCCTGCAGCTTCAAATGGGTAAGACATTTCTTCCAAACAGGTTGCGTAGTGACTGGCTTAATAAAGGTTTATTGAAGAAGAGCATTAATTTGCAAGCATAAAATAGGTAATTTTGGTTCTTGAACTAGACTTATCACTACCCTCTTGTAGAGCATAAGACTAGATACTATTATGCACTGAACATTACAAATACTCGATTATGATTGTGGTGCCTTTTTAAACTTCTGCAGCAGTTCCACTGGCAGATTAAATGTCACCAAGGAGACATGAAATTCAAAAACACAGCTGTAAACATTTAAGTTTAAATGTAGCAACCCAGTTAGTATTTTTAATAACAACTTTGACAAATCATGATTAACCATGTTGTCCTGGTTTCAGCCAGGATAGAGCTGGTTTTCCTCACAGAAGCCAGTGTGAGACTGTGTTTTGGATTTGGGATGAGAAACTGTTGATAATGTGCTGATGTTTTGGGTTGTTGCTGAGCCGTCAAGGACAGTCCAGCTTCTTGTGCTGGCCTGCCAGCGAGCAGGCTGGGGGTGCACGGGGAGCTGGGAGGGGACACAGCCGGGACAGCTGACCCAGACTGGCCAAAGAGATATTCCCTACCATACGACGTCATGCCCAGTACATAAACTGGAGTTGGCCGGGGGGGCGGAAATCGCTGCTCGGGGACGGGCTGTCGATCACGGGGTGGTGAGCAATTTCTGTATTGGGCATCACTTGTTCTTATACATTCCTTTGTTGGTATTATCATTATTGTTCCCTTCTTTCTTTCTGTCCTATTAAAACGTGTTTATCTCAACCCACGAGGTTTTTCCTAATTCTCTCCCCCGTCCCGCTGTGGGAGGGAGAGTGAGCGAGCGGCTGCGTGGTGCTTAGTTGCCGGCTGGGGCTAAACCACGACAGTCCTTTTTGGCGCCCAACGTGGGGCCCGAGGCTTGAGATAATAACGGTTGCAGGTCACAATATCAGTTTGATTTGCATCATGCTCTCGTCTTTGCTGTACATGTTAAGGATCGGTGTTGGTTTCTGCGGGCTGCTGTACTCTGCAATGATTAGTAATGTCTCGCCTGTGAATTTTGTTTTTAGAGCACTGACCTTGAGCTTAATGTGGTATCATCTGAGCTCTGTACTAAAGCCGTTACTGTATTTTGGCTACAGTCTTGTGGAGATGATTAGCAATTATACTTCTGCCTCTGAAAGGTTTTTTATGGAGGAAATGCAGAATGGTACCTTTGATACCCTCTATCATAACATTTCCTCCTTCATCACAATAATTTTTCAGTATTTTGAACACCCTTGGCTGGTTAAAATACCTCTATTGCTACTTCTGGGGAACATGGTTTCAGTTTTGTCTAAGGTTGGCAAGCAATTTAAGAATATCACCCGGAGATCTGCCCCAAGGCTGGATAGTTATGAATGGCAGGGTGTGTGGAACAGCATGGGCAAATGCCTGGGGCGGTGGGCACCTCCGGTGTTTTGGAGCTTCACTCCCGAACAAGTGCAGAATCCTGATAAACTAGCAGAATATCTGGAAGAAGTATGCTGTCAGCCTGGCAGCTCCAAGGAGACACAAATCATTGCCATGTGCTGGGGCCTGGCCCATGCCTACCGAACCCTATTTAACACTGTGCAAAGGGGAGAGAGGCTCTCTGGGTCTGATGGCAATGTGGCAGGCACTGTGACTACTCCAACGTCTGTAGCAGGCACTGTCACTACTCCAACCCCCACGGCGGGCACTGCCACTACTCCAACCCCCACGGCGGGCACTGTAGCTACTCAGACTGTTGCAGCTGAACCAGAGGACCAGGCCATCCCGGTATCAGTTGCCCCTGTACAAAAGAAGAAATCTTGGAAGCGGAAGTCAGCTCGTTTAGTAAGGGAGGAGGAAGATCCTGCTAAGAAGGAGCCAGAGGAAGAGAGTGAGGAGGCAGAGTGCTCTGAAGCAGGGCCATCACAAGCACGGAAGAGGGAAGAGAGCGAGTCATCGCTTGAAGAGGAGGAAGAGGAAGAACTTATAAAAGAGACGGTAACTACCCGATCTCTATCCCTGAGTGAATTGCGAGATATGTGAAAGGATTTCAGCCGTCGTCCAGGTGAGCACATTGTCACCTGGCTGTTCCGATGCTGGGATAATGGGGCCAGTAGCCTGGAATTAGAGGGTAGGGAAGCCAAGCAGCTGGGATCCCTTTCTAGGGAAGGGGGCATTGACAAAGCAATTGGAAAAGGTGCACAAGTCCTCAGCCTCTGGAGACGACTCCTGTCGGGTGTGAAGGAAAGGTATCCCTTCAAGGAAGATGTTCTATGTCACCCAGGCAAGTGGACCACCATGGAGAAAGGTATCCAGTACCTGAGGGAGCTAGCGGTGCTGGAAGTGATTTATGGTGACTTGGACAATGGACAATCATCCAAAGATCCAGATGAAGTCAATTGCACGCAACCTATGTGGCGGAAGTTTGTACGGAGTGCACCATCATCATATGCCAACTCATTAGCAGTAATGGCCTGGAAGGACGGAGAGGGACCAACGGTGGATGAATTGGCTGGCCAACTCCGGCAATACGAAGAAAGTCTCTCTTCCTCCCTACGGGCCTGCGTCTCTGCTATAGAGAAACTGTCCCGAGAGTTCCGGCAATTCAAAGAGGATATGCCCTACCCTCCACCCATACGGACCAGTGTCTCAGCCATTAGGAGTAAGCGCTCTTCTGCTCAAGAGAGAAGATATAGAGGATACACACCCCGAGCCACCCTGTGGTTTCAATTGCGTGACTACGGAGAGGACATGAGGAGGTGGGATGGAAAACCTACCTCGACCCTAGAGGCACGAGTACGCGAGCTGCAAGGAAAAACAATTACAAAAGGGGGTTCAGGTTCCTCGAGGAAAATCGTCGCTCCACTTTCCAGTGGGCAGCTTCCCAGAAAGAATAGAAGAGCTGATCTCACCTCTGATCCTCTTGAAGGGACTTCTGATTCCTATTTACAAGAAGTGGGTAACGAGTACTATGAGCAGGATTAGAGGGGTCCTGCCTCCAGCCAGGCGGAGGAGAGGGACAACCGAGTTTATTGGACTGTGTGGATTAGATGGCCTGGCACGTCAGACCCACAGGAATATAAGGCTTTAGTGGACACCGGTGCACAATGTACCCTGATGCCATCAAGCCATATAGGGGCAGAACCCATCTGTATTTCTGGAGTGACAGGGGGATCCCAACAGCTGACTGTACTGGAGGCTGAAGTGAGCCTAACTGGGAATGAGTGGCAGAAGCACCCCATTGTGACTGGCCCAGAGGCTCCGTGCATCCTGGGCATAGACTACCTCAGCAGAGGGTATTTCAAGGACCCAAAAGGGTACCGGTGGGCTTTTGGTATAGCTGCCTTGGAGACGGAAGAAATTAAACAGCTGTCCACCTTGCCTGGTCTCTCAGAGGACCCTTCTGTGGTGGGGTTGCTCAGGGTCAAAGAACAACAGGTGCCGATCGCTACCACAACAGTGCACCGGCGGCAATATCGCACCAACAGAGACTCCCTGATCCCCATCCATGAGCTGATTCGTCGGCTGGAGAGCCAAGGAGTGATCAGCAAGACTCACTCACCCTTCAACAGCCCCATATGGCCAGTGCGAAAGTCTAATGGAGAGTGGAGACTGACAGTAGACTATCGTGGCCTGAATGAAGTCACGCCGCCACTGAGCGCTGCTGTGCCGGTCATGCTAGAACTTCAATATGAACTGGAGTCAAAGGCAGCCAAGTGGTACGCCACCATTGATATTGCTAACGCGTTTTTCTCGATCCCTTTGGCGGCAGAGTGCAGGCCACAGTTTGCTTTCACTTGGAGAGGTGTCCAATACACCTGGAATCGACTTCCCCAGGGGTGGAAACACAGCCCTACCATTTGCCATGGGCTGATACAAACTGCACTGGAACAGGGTGAAGCTCCAGAGCATCTGCAATACATTGATGACATCATCGTATGGGGCAACACAGCAGAAGAAGTTTTCGAGAAAGGGAAGAAAATAATTCAAGTCCTTCTGAAAGCTGGTTTTGCTATAAAGCAAAGTAAAGTCAAGGGACCTGCACAAGAGATCCAGTTTTTAGGAATAAAATGGCAAGATGGACGTCGACAGATCCCAACAGATGTGATCAACAAAATAACAGCTATGTCTCCACCAACCAGCAAAAAAGAAACACAAGCATTTCTGGGTGTTGTGGGTTTCTGGAGAATGCATATTCCAAATTACAGTCTGATTGTAAGCCCTCTTTATCAAGTGACCCGGAAGAAGAACGATTTTAAATGGGGCCCTGAGCAACGACAAGCCTTCGAACAAATCAAACAGGAGATAGTTCATGCCGTAGCCCTCGGGCCAGTACGGGCAGGACAAGATGTTAAAAATGTGCTCTACACGGCAGCCGGGGAGAATGGCCCTACCTGGAGTCTCTGGCAGAAGGCACCAGGAGAGACTCGAGGTCGACCTCTAGGGTTTTGGAGTCGAGGATATAGGGGATCTGAGTCCCGCTATACTCCAACTGAAAAGGAGATATTGGCGGCATATGAAGGAGTTCGAGCTGCCTCAGAAGTGCTTGGTACTGAAGCACAGCTCCTCCTGGCACCCCGACTGCCGGTGCTGGGCTGGATGTTCAAAGGGAGGGTCCCCTCTACGCATCATGCGACTGATGCTACGTGGAGTAAGTGGGTCGCGCTTATTACACAGCGGGCTCGAATAGGAAATCTTAATTGCCCGGTAATCTTAGAAGTGATCATGGACTGGCCAGAAGGCAAAGATTTTGGAATATCACCGGAAGAGGAGGTGGCGCGTGCTGAAGAGGCTCCACCATATAATGAACTGCCAGAGAACGAAAGGCAATATGCCCTGTTCACTGATGGGTCCTGTCGTATTGTAGGCAAACATCGAAGGTGGAAAGCTGCTGTATGGAGCCCTATACGACGAGTTGCAGAAGTGGCTGAAGGACAAGGTGAATCAAGTCAGTTTGCGGAGGTGAAAGCCATCCAGCTGGCTTTAGATATTGCTGAACGAGAAAAATGGCCAGTACTCTATCTTTATACTGACTCATGGATGGTGGCAAATGCTCTATGGGGGTGGCTGCAGCAATGGAAGCAGAGCAACTGGCAACGCAGAGGCAAGCCCATCTGGGCTGCTGAATTGTGGCAAGATATTGCTGCCCGACTAGAGAATCTCGTCATAAAAGTACGTCACGTAGATGCTCACGTACCCAAGAGTCGGGCCACCGAAGAACATCAAAACAACCATCAGGTGGATCAGGCTGCTAAGATTGAAGTGGCTCAGGTGGATCTGGACTGGCAACATAAGGGTGAATTATTTATAGCTCGGTGGGCCCATGACACCTCAGGCCATCAGGGAAGAGATGCAACATATAGATGGGCTCGGGATCGAGGGGTGGACCTGACCATGGATGCTATTGCACAGGTTATCCATGAATGTGAAACGTGTGCTGCGATCAAACAAGCCAAGCGGTTAAAGCCTCTCTGGTATGAAGGACGATGGTTGAAATATAAATATGGGGAGGCCTGGCAGATTGACTATATCACACTTCCACAAACTCGCCAAGGCAAGCGCTATGGGCTTACCATGGTGGAAGCAACCACCGGATGGCTGGAAACATACCCTGTGCCCCATGCCACCGCCCGGAACACTATCCTGGGCCTTGAACCATCCTCTGCTACCACCAAAAAGGACTGTCGTGGTTTAGCCCCAGCCGGCAACTAAGCACCACGCAGCCGCTCGCTCACTCTCCCTCCCACAGCGGGACGGGGGAGAGAATTAGGAAAAACCTCGTGGGTTGAGATAAACACGTTTTAATAGGACAGAAAGAAAGAAGGGAACAATAATGATAATACCAACAAAGGAATGTATAAGAACAAGTGATGCCCAATACAGAAATTGCTCACCACCCCGTGATCGACAGCCCGTCCCCGAGCAGCGATTTCCGCCCCCCCGGCCAACTCCAGTTTATGTACTGGGCATGACGTCGTATGGTAGGGAATATCTCTTTGGCCAGTCTGGGTCAGCTGTGCCGGCTGTGTCCCCTCCCAGTTCCCCGTGCACCCCCAGCCTGCTCGCTGGCAGGCCAGCACAAGAAGCTGGACTGTCCTTGACGGCTCAGCAACAACCCAAAACATCAGCACATTATCAACAGTTTCTCATCCCAAATCCAAAACACAGTCTCACACTGGCTTCTGTGAGGAAAACCAGCTCTATCCTGGCTGAAACCAGGACACATGTGTATTTCCTAATCAACTTTAACTGACTTCCAGACACTCAACAGCATCCACGTCTTAGTGCATGTCTCCTGTTGGGAATAATAATCTTACGCACTAAGTGATACTGATAACAATAGCATAAAGGCAGTAAAGTAGCCCTTTGCTACTACATGCCTCACAGTCATCTGGCACACAGAGCAATACCTTTTTGTCAATAAATATTTATATATTCATTTTTGTGGGATCCTTTCTGAACATATACTAACAACACAGCAGATACAGTAAGTGTTGACTGCATACTCACTAATACAAATTTTTGTACTTTTTCATAGATCAAACTATTTTTTCTTACAATTGAGAGATTTTGCAACTCTAAAAAATTATTTATTACTTGAATTCTAAAATATATAAAGAGATAGAAATGATACTCAAAGGACTTCAGTGGGGTATACCTTATATTACCATCTAGCCTTGTTTTATGTCAGAGGAAAGCACATTTTCTTGTGTTTGTGAGGTACAGATAAGAAAGAACAGACATCTTCTGGCACATATCAGTAAAGCAGGAAAAAAGTTGCATAACAGCAACAGCAGCCTGCTGGGATAACAGATTGGTGCCACTAGTAAGGGGGCAAGACTCATAATTCACAAGCAATGAAGCCACAAGTGAATTATAAAGGTCTTGTCCTCCTCCAATGGAGATAAATGAGTCCGTCTAGTACAACCAATCATATGATCTGTTTGGATAGGTCTTCTTTCCTTTCTCATATAAAATTTTTTGGGTGCGTACCATAACAAATAGAGAATAAGCACACTCCACTCATTTCTCCACTGTTGCTGAGGATCCCTTGCAGGATCCCTTGAGGATCGTTGGTGCTGAAGTGTTGAAGATGTTTCCTGGGTTTTTTTCTTATTTTCACCTAAAGTTTCATTAAACTCATCATGTTTAGTAACAGGCACATGTGACAGGACTATCTTTGGTTGTTTTTTTTTTCCTTAACTGACCTATAAATTCACTACTTTTGTTGTTCTTACTATACTTTCTATCATGACACTTGTGTCCTCCCACTCCATGTCCCCCAAGTAGGCTTGCCAATGTGACGCCCGCCTACAAGAAAGGCCGGAAGGAGGATCCCGGGAACTACAGGCCTGTCAGCCTGACCTCTGTACCGGGGAAGATTATGGAGCAGTTGGTCTTGACAGTGCTCACAGGGCACCTGCAGGACAACCAAGGGATCAGGCCCAGCCAGCATGGGTTCATGAAAGGCAGGTCCTGCTTGACCAACCTGATCTCCTTCTATGACCAGGTGACCCGCCTAGTGGATGAGGGAAAGGCTGTGGACGTTGTCTACCTGGACTTTAGTAAAGCCTTTGACAGTGTCTCCCACAGCATTCTCCTGGAGAAACTGGCAGCTTGTGGCTTAGACAGGTTTACTCTTCTCTGGGTGAGGAACTGGCTGGATGGCCGAGCCCAGAGAGTTGTGGTGAATGGCGTTAATTCCGGCTGATGGCCGGTCACAAGCGATGTTCCCCAGGGCTTGGTTCTGGGGCTGGTCTTGTTCAATATCTTTATTGATGATCTGGATGAGGGAATTGAGTGCTCTCTCAGTAAGTTTGCAGATGACACCAAGTTGGGCAATAGTGTTGATCTGCTGGAGGGTAGGAGGGCTCTGCAGAGGGATCTGGACAGGCTGGATCGATGGGCAGAGGCCAACTGTATGAGGTTTAATAAGGCCAAGTGCAGGGTCCTGCACTTTGGCCACAACAACCCCATGCAACGCTATAGGCTTGGGGACAAGTGGCTGGAGAGCAGCCCGGCGGAAAGGGACCTGGGGGTGCTGGTTGACAGCTGGCTGAACATGAGCCAGCAGTGTGCCCAGGTGGCCAAGAAGGCCAACAGTGTCCTGGCCTGTATCAGGAATAGTGTGGCCAGCAGGAGCAGGGAAGTGATTGTGCCCCTGTACTCGGCACTGGTGAGGCCGCACCTTGAATACTGTGTTCAGTTTTGGGCCCCTCACTACAAGAAGGATGTTGAGGTGCTGGAGCATGTCCAGAGAAGGGCAACGAAGCTGGTGAGGGGACTGGAGCACAAGTCTTATGAGGAGTGGCTGAGGGAACTGGGGTTGTTTAGTCTGGAGAAGAGGAGGCCGAGAGGAGACCTTATCGCTCTCTACAACTACCTGAAAGGGGGTTGTGGCGATGAGGGTGTTGGTCTCTTCTCCCAAGTAACCAGCGATAGGACAAGAGGAAATGGCCTCAAGTTGCACCAGGGGAGGTTTAGATTGGATATTAGGAAAAATTTCTTCACTGAGAGGGTGGTCAGGCATTCGAACAGGCTGCCCAGGGAGGTGGTGGAGTTGCCATCTCTGGAAGTGTTCAAAAAACATGTGGATGTGGTGCTTCAGGACATGGTTTAGGGAACATGGTGGTGCTGGATTAATGGTTGGACTTGATGATCTTGAGGGTCCTTTCCAACCTAGTGATTCTGTGATTCTGTGAAGTATGATTGCTTCTCTGGTGAGAGGAGGGTAAAAGCCCATCTTTAAAGCAATAGACTGCTGTTGTCTTACCACTGGTGGTTTTTGTCATACAAGGCTAGAGTCTTGTTACTGAGACCTTGGTTATGCCAGGGGCTGAATCCCCGTTGAGGTAAAGAAATTTAAAATGTGACCAGTTTTTCAAAAGTCATGATAACTACGGATCTTTACATAAGGTAACCTCTTAGTAAGGCTATAGGTGTTTTGTGACACAGTCCAGTATCTGCATAAGATAAAGCAAATAAACATCCCCAAACTTTTACAGCAATTTTATTTGGTACATTTTGGATTATTTGTTTGATCATTCATTTGTACTCCTTCTGACAAATTGGTTATATAAACTGAGTTAAATGGTGGGAAGGTAATCTCAGAGGGAAAGTGAGATCAAAATGCTGTTTCTAAGAAGTGATTAAGATTACAGGCAATGTAAGCAGAGATGGCAGCAATTGAGACTCTGCGCTGATTTTTCATTGTAAGATCTTCTTTCAGTTGCTTATCAATTTGACAATTTTGCTAGATGTAACTGAAATTTTTTATTCTGAGTGTCTTTCTAAAGCAGATTTAAAGAAAAAATAAAATTTTTGGAGAGTCTTTCAGTTAAAATGTTCCAGTTATTTCTGAGAATCAGCTAAACTTATATTACAGTGTATCATGTTTCAATACTTTTTTCAACCGCTTTGGTGAGAACACTCTTTCTACACTTGTAGTAACCTGCACATGTAGTACATGAATTTTGTGGAGGTGTGTTGTACCAGATATGTCTTTTTGCTATTCTTATGGAAGGTTGTATACATTTAGATGACACACACATTTTAGTTTTCTTGTGCTTGATAGAGTTGTGTTAAAATTTGCCAGCTAAATTCTCTAGAGACTCTGGCCACAAAATGAGCAAGCTCTTGCTCCTCAGAGCTCTTCCATGATGGCTGGTGGTGCTTGTACCAGTGATGGCCTCCCCTTGGGACTTGAAGACTCAGTGAGACTTTCTTTGCAGTTCCTGCTCTGGGGTGTTCTGTTGCCAGGCACAAAAACTGGTATGAGGAGCTATTTTTCTTGTACTTCGTTGTTCCCACACTGGTGTTCAGGTAGCGTGTGAGAGAGAGGAATGTCTGTTCCATGACTTGAAAATAGTGTTGGGAACAGAGAGATAGTTGATGAGAAAGAAGTAATGAATAAAGAGAGGGAGAGAAAGATAGGGAAAAGCTAACATGATTTAATAAGAACAGAATAAGGCAGTAATGGAGGAGGCAGGACCTGGGATTATATGAGATGGGAAAGCGGAATGAAGAACCGGCAAGAAGGAGGTTTAGGATTGTGCAGAGAGAGGGAAAGGACAGGAGGACATATACAATATGAGCACAGATTCAGTAAGTTAAAGCATTTATTTCATAAAGCCTAATTTCAAATAGAGAGTTTCCATCTCTGTTCCAAGTCTGTACTAAGCAGTTCTTTGTTGAAAAGCTGTTTTCTCAACCATTTATTATCAACCAAATTGTGAACACGGATAACGTCACTGACTAAGAACAGGTTGTCTCTGGCACTAAGCTTTTGGGAAGAAAAAACTAAATGACACAATCGCCAATAGTTTGAATTAAACCACTTCTGTTGTAGATTCAGTTTTCTTTTCAAAAGGATTGTTTGTTCCCATGAAGAATTATTTGCTTGTTCTCATTATATAAGACCTTTTTAGAAATGAGTTAATAAGAATCATCAAGAAGCTGTATGTTGTCTTAAACTTCATTCTAAAATGTCCTAGCTTCCTGTGAGTAGCAGTATCTGTTGTCGCCCTGCTTATTTATTTATCTTGGGCCTGAGGACTGATTTATATTATATTATGCTAGACTAACACTTTCCTTAACATTGTTTTTAAAAACTGAACTAAACATTGTTATTTGTATAAAGCATGTATTTAAAAATGAGAATTATTGCTCAGACTGAATGTAAATATTTATGGAATCACATACCATTTAACTATGTTCCATTTTGCTTGGGATGATTTCTGAAAGCTTCAAAAGCAACAAAATTCTTATGCTGTAAAAGTATCTCTCAAATTAACTCCCTTGGGCTTTTTTGTAGTTTTCAGAGAGAATTCAGAATATAGTACTATGGCATAGAGGCACATAACTAAAAAGGCATTGGTATTTCCCCTGAAAGTGCATTGGGTTTTCTAATGGTAACTGAAGTTAATAGAATCTGTCTTTTATATTCCTGAGTTGCAGGCTCTGGCATTTCTACAGGTATTTGAATTTCAAATATTGGTAGCCTGCAACTCCCTTCTTTTTATCCCTCTTCCTATAGACCCAGTATATATGTTGGAAATTTCCGAGTAAGTTCACTGACATTCTGGACTAAACGATGAGATTTTGGGAATGTTCTCAATGTCACATGAAAACATTCTGGTGTCTTTGTACCCTTAAAATTCTGCTGTGGGCCAATAAAAAATACCATCAATGAGTGAGAGGTGTTACCCTGGCCCTGTTCCAGTGGGAGGAAGTCAGGAGAACCAAGCTGCTAAAGGGTCTGATAGTTTAAGTCTTCCCAGGTAGTTGCAGTGAGTTTTACATATTGTCTTCTGAGATCTCATTTTGCTTGTTGGACTTTGGCCTAGAGGAAACCTCTCCACATAGATTCCAAATCTCTGCCTCAATATCACAGCTTGAGAAATATCAAGATAATATCCTCTCTAAAAGAAAAAATTACAACAATGGTGTTAATGGTCCAGACACTAGCCACACCCCTCTGATTTGCCAGTGGCAAAATGTGTGGAGCTAAACTCTACTTGACTTCAGGTTGATTCAGACTGGATGCCCTTCTGAGAACTAGGAAAGGATGCGGCTGTCTGTGGATTCACCTTTTCCTGATGAAGTTGGAGGATCAGGGAAGGTGCTGGTATCTTCTAAATGTTACTCTCTCATCGTACTGAAAAGAGATTACCACCACAGCCAATTGTGCAGCTTCATGATGCCCGCTTTTATTCCTGACAGTAGCAACAGAATGGTTAATGGTGTAACTTTTCCTATGAAAATGCTACTACTACATATTCCTACAGGAATATCTATAGATTTGCAGATGACCATCAGTAAGAATCAATAGTAACCCTTGCTCAGGTAAATAGAACAAATGAGCAGTAGCACTCTTCCTTTCTATGACATTGGCAATTTAGAAATGAGTACTCTGCTCACATGAAGGAATTGAAAAAGTCATGTTCTTGCCTCTTACTGATCAGGACTTCAGTGTGGAGAGACATCTGAGAACTGGTTTGTTCCACCTACAGTCACCTTCATTTCAAGTAACCCATACAAAGCATTTTTCTAAAACTGGAGCAGTTATGTTGAATTAAAAATTAAGAACTGTTCTTAATTCTAATTATTTAATGGGAATCCTGAAACTTCCAGGAACAATCTTGTAATTCCATAATGATGCTCTTGCCATGAAAACATGCAATATTGACTGGTTTTGAGTCCTACTGTCTGCTGCCTTAAGTTCTCTCTCCAGCACTGTGCTTGGGTTATAAATGAGATCAAAAGGTAGGTATAAGCTGGTGCAATCAGAGGTAAGAGATGGTTAAAAAATGTGGAAAAACAGTGGAAAAATATTTTTCTCCTGACATTATTATTTTTCATGAAAATTTTCATGGGAATGAAAATTATGGTCATAGAAGTCATTTTAACTTTGGACCATTGATAATTCTTTCTCTCCTGCTCCTGTGTTGTACTTCTAACAAGTTTTAGTGATTCCTTCTGGAACATACCAATTTTGTCATCAACTTTGAAATTTTTTTTGTTTTGCATAAAACGTTTTTCAGTCATATTAGTATTACTTCTTTTGAAATAAAGAGATTTGAAATAACAAATGTCAGTGTCAAGTGATTAGTGCCATAAAAAAAATTAACCTATAAAGAGGAAGGAAATATTAGGAGTGCTTGAGTATAGGAAGAGGAAAGACACAATGAATGATAAATCACGACTTTTAGATTACCAACATAAAGCACAAGAATGAAGTGGGGAAAAAATAGGAAATTTAAATGTGATACTTATTTAACATATGCTTAGCTTTGTGGAACTGTTTGTTACATTTGGCATTTAGGACACAGAAATGACTTACAGGCACATCCAAGTACACAATCTGGCAGTGCCAATTAAAAAAAAAAAAACCAAACCAAAACAAACAACCCCAAGAGAAACATATTTACACTGTTTGGAGAATGTGTAGCTTCTAAATAAATATTAATCTAATCTCTTTAGATGTTAATAGCTTTCATAGACAATGCTGTTTTCTAAATGTCAGAGTAGGATTTTTGAAAGACCTAATACTGGGAAAAAGACATATTAAAAGCATATTAAAATTGACTCTGAGGTTGAAAATGGGTGAGAACTGACAGGAAACTGAAGGTCATGAAACTTGTTTAGGTGAATGACACAGCAGAGTGTCTACTTCAATCTTAGTGTGCATAAGAGATAAACAAAATGTAGAAGTTACCTAGAGAATACAAACCCACAAAATTCTTACTTGTTATTAGCATGTATTTACTCTAAAATAAAAATCCAATTTGTTAATATACTCTGTGGACTTTTTTGCACAGGAAAAATATTTTCAAGTTTTATTTAATTGCTTCTTATTTTTGTTACTTGCTGTTAATTCTCTAAGTACTATATTTACACAGTGAAGCAGGAGTGTACATGGAACTGTGACATGTTCATAAGGCTGTTTGACTTAAAAAAGAAATTGAATTGGATGAAATGCAAGTTGTATGAGAACAAAAGCTTTTTTAATTATGTGATTCTGCTAAACAAAAGTTATTATTTAAGTAATTTAAGTAATTTTAAATAATCTATTTTCTCACCTTGCCATCCTGGGACTTACAGCCATAGCATTACCATTTTGTCAGGTCAAGGTGGGTGCTCTGAGGGCTTATATCTTAAAAACAACAGTATAAATGCAAATGGCGGCCTTAGTAAGAGTCCATGGCTCCTGAGAATTTACCAATGTCGACTTCTTTTCATAAGTGCCTGGATATCCAACAGTTAAATAAAAGTTGTGGTAGTTCCTCTGCAGTTGATTAGTTCATCACTGAATTTAACAGGAATGATATGGCTGAAGCTTAACAGAGTTCTGAGAATTTGATACTTCCAAACTACTTTTCTTGCATCTTGCCAGCTTGATGGGGTCAGTGTTGTGGGGCTGGCATCACACACCATTTTCATTTGACTGAAGAGAATACTGAGCTGAAAGAAGAAAAACCTCACTTCTTATTCACTTTGTTTCATGGATAATATGCCAGTTTCTTATTTTTTTCATTATATTGTCCTCCACCAGGTAAGAGTCTTGCTTGGAAGAAGACTGTCATTCTACCACCCTAGTATCCTGTCAATATCCAATATCTATTGGCCAGTCAGATCAAGTCAGGTAATTATTTCAAAAGGTTGGGCTAAATAAAATAATTGCCACAGAGTAATTCACAGCTTTGTCATGTAACAACCCAAGAGGTTACTGGTTTATTCCCTTTATTTCTGCCTAAGCTCTGTGCTTATTTTAGCTTTAGAATTTGGCACTTGGAACAGACGTTGTAGGAAATCCAGGAGCCACTGAAGTCACTCCCAGAGACAGCAGTGGGGAAAGGAGCACAACTTTTATATTTAGTACCTCATTTGAGTGGCTGTCAAGTTATACTGCTCTATTAATTGCTTTGGATATCAAATCACTAGTTGTCTTGGAAATGAATTAATTCAAAGTTTAAGAAATTGTGGGCTAAGTATTTACACATAGCAAAAATGAACCAGGTGTTCAAGAGCAATTGCCATAACATAAACACTTCAAAAATAATTAAATGCAAGGAAGTCTTAACAAGGATAGTAAATCTTTATCACTTTTATCAAGAACTAAAGATCATTTCCTAGATGTTTTCTTGTGAAGAGGTATGTTCTTGCCACAGACTTTATTAAACTACTTGGTTTTAGTCTGCCAAAAGACATTTTATTCAAAAAGAAAAGGTTTTTCAAATGTCTGAACTTTAGTCTTTATCTTGTGAGCTGACTACTTCCTGGTGTACAGCCTCAGAAGTCTCCACACCCAGGAGGAACCCCAGCTCTACATTTATTCCAGGAATCCAGGCTTAAAAATATCTTTTACTGGTAATTGCATGGTTGTAACCATAAAGAGAGAAAGTTCTACAGGATTTTGGGCACACCTTATTTGTACCACTTTCTCAGTTACTGTATAAACTAGCGAACAACTTTTACAAATTTCTATTCAGAACTTATTAATCTCATTTCCTATATTCTGTTCAGTGAAAGCTGACAGTGCAAGGAAAGATTACATGGAGCAGCCAGCTTGACAAGCAATAATCTTTCAAACTGTCATTTTATAAAACAGAAAATCTAGAAAGGATTAATGTGGCTCAGTATTATTGCTTTCCTTTTTAATTTTGGGATAGTACTTTTAAATTTTTTATTCTAGGGAATCTTGACCTACCATGGTAAAAGTGTTGTTCTGACTTTCCCTCACAGGCTGGATTTCCTTAGAGACAAGATATTTCTCTTATTTTGTCAATTCCATAAATCCCTGATTCTCTAATTTCATACAGAAGTGCAATACTTTTTAATTCACTTTTTAGTTGTTATTTGCACCCAGTATAGGTTTGGTGAGCACCACTGTGGGAAGAGAAACTATTTTTAAATTGCATCAAAAACAAAGCAAAGCAAAATCTGAAATATATGAAGGCTCAGCAGGTGTCCCCACTTTAATTTGATCTTTAATTGGTTTGAACAAAAGTGTGACAGAAGGGTACTATTCCACTCATGAAATTCAGCCTTTTTCCCTGTAATCCCAACATTACTTGAGGAATGGGTAGATAAGTAGTAGGCTCTTCCTCCTTCATATTTATCATTTTGCTTTGGTGAAGAGGATCATTCATTGGTGTACATTTTCTCTCTACTGAATATAAAAACACATTAAATGGCTAAAATTAGGAAATTAAAGGTATAAAATCCTCTGAATGCCAATGGCTCAAGCAAATATCCAGTCTGTTCTTTTCTTTTCTGGGTAGATATTTTAATGTGGCCCTTATAGCTAGGCAACTATTCATGAAAGAGGAGTCAAATAGAAATAAGCTGTCCAGTTCTTCTTGTCTTTGTGAAAGCTTGGTGATGAACTGCTATTTGTTTACCTCCAAATGTATCCTAGATAATCTTCGCTTATGGTAGGGATACTTTTATTTTAACATTTATTTTTCGCACAAATTAATACATGATAAATGGTGGGGAATGCAAGTTCAAAATCTTTTTGACCTTCACTAATATTTTTTTTGAATTTTCATTGAAGGTTTGGATCACTTGTTGCTTTATTCCAGTGCTCTCCTTCACTTATGTTAATCACTTTATGCTGTCATGGTCTTGTGGGTTGCTCAAATAAAACTGCTGAAAGTCCATTTCTAAATGTCAGTTAGCCACATAATTCCCAGAAGAAAATTTAAGACTATTAGTTCTAATGCTGCCCTTTCCAAAGAGTGTATAAAAAGACTCAAGAATGCCTGAAATGATTGAAGGAAATTATCATGTAACTGAGTTGTGCATGTTACTGCATATCATGCTTCTGCTCAGATACCACAGTGACACGTGACCTAAAATTGGAATAGATAGATGTCATTCAGACATGACAGAACATGCGTGTAGTAAATTATCATGGCCTTGGCCAACAACACCAGTGAAGAGGTATTACTGTTAAGGTGGATGGTACTATTAAACATGTGGGTGTGACTTGTAACAGAAGGACTTTGTGTACTAAAAGTGATACTTTTTAAGATCTTCTAACACATAACGTGAAGGTTGCTATACCTGTCAAGTTTAGATATTGCACAAAATCATTTTACCATTTGGCAACAGAAAACTGCCTCCTAGAATTTTCTGATATTTTGCTGTGTAGTAATATTTGTCAGGTTATATTTTAGAACTTATGTATGCATACAATACATTTATTAAGTTGTATTTCCATAGTAGCATCTTTCACTCTAGGCATTATCCCAAATGAACTTGAATTATACTAGTGTCTGCCTATCTTTTGTGAATTTTCACAAAGAACCATCCTTATATTTGCAATTTCTGTTGCTAACCAAGGAAAATATTCTTGGTTGTGGAAATGACGTGTTTGGCTTGCTTTTCTTTCTTTCCATCTCTACTACTTCTGGAGTTCAAGATCAGGTGAAAAGGAGATTTCAGAGTATCCTGGGGTAAGAGAGTATCTGCAAGGGGAAATATCACAGGCTTTCAATTTTCTGTTTTTATTTTTCTGGATGAAGAGAGGCAGACAGGGTACTGTACACCTGGTCTGCCTTTGACTTTCTTTATCCCTCTTTTCTATCTTTAGTATTTACACACTATTTTTATTGACTCTTTTAATACAAGCACGTTAAATACAAAGTAGTAAAGGAAAAAGACAAGTGTGTTTGTAGTTACGTATATATGGATCTAGCCCAGCAACTTTACAGCAGTAGAAATAAACTTACTGAGCTTCTGTTTCTGAGGCTAGATATATAAGGTAGTGAAAATCAGACATGAATAAGTGGGTATAAGTCATGGTGAGGTAAACACATGAGAGATGGACAAATGATACAACAAGCAATGAATGTTAGGATAAAGAAAGTATCTGTGGTTCTTTTCCTGTTACAGTCCACTAAGCTTTGGAATTCCACGTAAAAACTAGGAACAATTTAAATCCCTTTCAAATACTAATTTACATTACTTTCCAGATGATCTGTAACTTGGCCACATTTCTCTGAAGCTCTCCTGTGTTCACCTAAATAGCAAAGCTCTAGCAACATTTTGAGCATGAAGATGCAAATACACATAAAGGTGTACTGCTGCATATGTGCATGCACAAGCATGCATATATTTTCAGGTAAGTGTGTACGTCTGTGCATCTGTTTTTTCTCTCTTTCCCTTGCTTTCTTTATTAAGTAGCCATTCCATCAACAAAAGAAGGGAGGCTTTGTTTATCCTTACAAATATAATCTTAAGAATACAGAAAAGCTATTCTACTTTTTTGGGTCTTAAGTGGGCAAAAAATATGTTATTTGTGTCAACTGCATTGAATGAAAAAAATTCCAGAGATGATTGTCTCCAAAACTTTAGGTTTCCAGTGAGTTGTGATGCATAGGCTTACTTTGAATAACAACATAATGTAAATGCCATAACATCAATACTATATATTTAATATTAGTAAAGTAAAATTAGTTTTGTTCCTGCTTTTAAATTGGAGAACTTTGTTTCCTTGGTAATTTACTATGTAATTTTCCCAGCTGTTGTATTTCCAGTACAAAAATCAATTTGATCTACCAATATGAATAAAATTGAAATATTTACATGTATTTTTATCACACTTCTATTTCCTAGTTCTGTGTGTATACATGTAATACAGACCCCCACCTAACATTTTTTTTTCTTAAATATTATTAAAGAGGGGCTGGGCAATACTGGCAGTTTTAGAGGAGTCTGCCACTACTGAATTATAAACGGATTTAATTATTCTATCACAAAAAGCTAGGAGAGCAAAATAAATACACTTACTGCAGACAGAATCTCTGCAACTCTAATTGCCAGAGCACTGTAAGAGCTTTTAAATAATAAGTCCTTAAATAATAAATTGATATGGGAGAGAATAATGACACCCAGGTGTGAAACCTTAACCTGAGAGTAGTGCTGCATACTCAATGACATAATTGCCTCTATTACCATATGCTAGTCTAGAATGGGGATTTGAGTCAGAAACTGGATTGAAATGAAAGACAAAACATGCTCAAATCACAGGTGAGATTTGAACCAGAAATATATAATAAAGTCCAGGTAACTAAATTGCTACTTGAGTTTTGAAAGCAGGCTTAGATATTATGTGAAAAATTATATTTAAATACTATTCACAGTCTGAATTGCTCCCACAAAAGCAAGGGTTAAGAAAATTCACACTGGGAACAAAAAAATCTTTGTTAAAAGGCTCTCAAAAAATTCAGTAAATTTTTCTTATTTCCCTGTGAAAATCCTTCTTGTTCTCAGGTGTTTTTTTCCACGCAATAAATGAGACTGTGGAACGTTTCTTAAATAAAGGAGCTTCTTTCCTGACATCCTTGCTGTTCAGAGCCTAATTCTATTCATCACTCTAACAAATATGAACCAATGTAAAACATGAGTACTGCATTTTCATGTACATTTTATATTTATTTTTGTGTTGTGTTCAGTGTAACAGAACATGGGAAGGAACTATTTCATTTAGTAGAGCTCAACGTATCTCAGCACTGTTGCAGGTGTTACCTTGCCAGTTGCCATTCTGAAATATATTTTGCCACCACAGAGCAGAACAATAAGACTGTTAACATGAGTGATACCGGTGCTTTTTTAAATTCCATCGTCAGGAATGACTATGTCCAGTAAAAGCAGGAACAGGAAGAGATGTAATTAGTTATATCACCCTGTACCTGCATTGTTGTTGAGGCAATTTTTAACCAAATAAAGTACATTAGTAGTAAGCAGAACTGAATCTGACTTTTCTGTGGATGTGATCAGCAGCAGCTGTTTGTTATTGGTTCTACAAGTCAGGACTCTAAATGAAGTACATGAAAATTTGGGTGAATAAGAAATTGATGTTTGCCGTGCAGCAGCATTTTTATCTAAGAGTTATGACAGTTTTCACATTCTGCTCAAAACTACAGAAATAATGCAAATTCCCCCACTCCTCAGAAGAAACCTTTTTAGGCTGCTAAAAATATCTGTTGCTAACTACTGAAAACCTGACAGCTACTGTCAGTGTTGTATCTGTATTGCAGAAACTCCTATTGGTATTAGATATAGCTGAAGTGTAGAACCAACAGGTGATCCTTGTCTTCAGAACTGTTCATACAGAAATAACATAAATACAAATACAAATACAAATATAAATAAAGATACAATGTAGATAACTTCTTGGTCAGTTCTGTCTAATGCAACAGAAAATTATCAAAACTGACGTGTTACTATACACTTCTCCCCTGTACCCATAGTGGATTCTTAAAGGGTTTCAGGAGTATCTGGATTCTTGGAGGAAAAGTTGTGACATGCCTACACCCATGGACTCCCCTCACTGAAGTAAGAGGTCTAAGACATTTCTTTTTGCCCCTGTCTCTACAGGACCACTGCTGGTTGCAAATTCTGCTATTGCTACTGTTTGGGAAGGGTCATGTGTTTTAAGATACAGTCATTCTACAGGAGGAGACAGAGGGCTTAAGAATGTCCCTGCACATCACTGACTGAAGTTTGTGACTTGGAGCTTGTCTCAAAAGGAAGGACACTGAATGCATCTGGCTGGTCAGATTTACTCTGAAGTAAATGGCATCTGTATCCTATAGGTGTTCTGCTCTGGCAATCTCTTTGGTTTCTCATCTTACTTGGTTGTGTGGTTCTGAATGCTCACCAGCTCTTTTTGTTATCTCAATATATTGTTGTCATGCCAAGAGTTCCTGCAGCTGAAAGTGCTGGGGAAGAGATGATGTTAATCTCAGAAGGATCAGAGAGCATGAAGGAATACTCAAGCCCAAATACTACTTCTCTGCTCATGGCACGCCCATGTCCTCTGTGCAGATCTTTTTACATGTTAGGTAAGGGCTGCTCCTAGGAGGCAGGTAGAGCAGATGCAAATGTGCCATTATTTCCCTTTTTTGAAGTGTTCACCTGGACTTTGTTCCCTTCTCATTGCATAGGAAGTCATGAGCATAGTTAACAAATGCACAGCAGTATAGTAATTTGAGATTCACATTTGAAATCTAGGTGGGAAGCAGTTCTTTATAGTTAAACCCAAGTAAAATGCACTTCCGCTAATAGATACTCTACACAAGTACCAATTGTTATTTATAATGGGTTCATATAAACAGTAGTTTAACAGGACAATGCATTATTATAGAAATACTGGGATGTAAGAAACACTTCTTAAAAAGCAAGGAACAATTCTCTTTGTATACTTGTTGTTAGAGCTGATCATCTAAATTGCACAAACAAATTCTATGCTGGGTACATTTACATAAATACTGACAACAGATATATAGTTGTACACACAAAATTTTAATTATTTAAAAGGATGACAATTTGAAGCTACTTATTTACAGAACAGTTGAACATTAGCGCTGTCTCTGAAACTACTTAACAACTTCTGTGAGATAACAGCTTAGAATTTTCTATTTTAAAAAATCATTTTGTCTGCCCTGTGGCCACAGAAATTTTTCCTGTGGAGAAACTCACTATTTTGCTGTAGTTTAATGTTTGTGCATGAAGGACTGGCTCTCATTATAGTTCCTTCTTCAAGGATTCTCAGGAAAACTGGAGAGAAAGGTAAGCAACCTAAATTCTACTTCTTGGCTTCTGACTGGTGCTTAGCATGTTATATAACCTTTCTCTGCCTTGGGTCTTCTCTCTGTAGAGTGGTAGCAATAAAATCCATTTATGTAACGAATTCTGAGACCTGCAGCTGAAAAGCGCTTCATGAGAGTCTCCTATATTAGTACTATTACCACATGTAGTTAAGCCCCACTGAGTTTAGCCATCTTTTATCTTCCATGGTTTGACTATCTTAACCTGTTCAACTGAGACCTGAATATAAAATTCCAATCCTGCTCTGAAGACTTTTCTTCTCATTTCCTGTCATTTATGTGTCTGTCTTCTTTTCTGCTCTCTACCAGACCATCAAAGGTTATTTGCTCTATTATTTGAGCATCAGTCCCCTTCGCCCCTTAATTGGTCCAATGTTTTTTCTCATTTTCATCTTTACCTTCTAGTTTCCTTTTTCAGATTCTTGTTATCCTCCTTTGTTCCCGTGGATTAATATGAAGCACAGACCAAGAAAGGACCCTTGGAGTACAAGAGTGTTTTATTGTTCATTGTATTGTGGTACTGAGGTCTCAGCATTAGTTAAGTATGTCTTGGCATTTCAATTTGTAAACTCCACTTCAAGTAGTTGATAAATAGCTTGCCTATTTCAATGCAGGTTGGATAGGTTGATGCAGTTAAAGGATTTAATTATTAAAAGACAAACTTCTGAGTTTGGGCTAGATGTTCAGTATAAGACAAAATTAATTACAAAAGGTGGGTGCTGTGAGAACATATGGAAGCACATTCCACTCTTGGTTACCCTTTTAATGGGACAGTGGGAGTTCTGTGTATTCAGTGGGAGTTCTGTGTATTCAAGAGATGAATGCAGCCTTCAGGGTCTGATTTTTCAAAATATCAGAAGCTCAGGGCCATGTGCAAAAATGCATGCATAATTACACACTTAATCTGAATGTACATTTACTGTGATTGCAAATGCAAATCAGGTTGTGTGCATGAAAATGGTCAGCTGAGTTTCAATACCTGAGTGTCACATGAAGTCACAGTAATTGTGCACGCAGATTAAGCATGTAATTGGGCATATATTTTTGCAAGTGGCCTTGTGCTTCAATGCCTTGAAAATGAGAGCCTTTGAGCTCATTGTTAATGGGTGTCTCTTGTTATTTTCTTTTTAAAATGGCATTGCCAAAATTAGTGTATAATACATTGCGTTGATCTTGCACTCATTATTCTATGATTTGGACTTCATCAGAGATGCTTCCCAATGACTTTTTTGGGGAAGAATGGCCTTTTATATCTGTGGCACATTTCTAAGCACAGCACCTGGAAGAAAAAAACCCCAGTACTACTGGCGTTTTTCCCATCAATGTCAACATTTTTAGTTTGCTGTTCTTCTATAGTTTTATAGCTATCCCTTTATAGTACTGAAGGTTTAAAAATAACTGTGTATATATCAGACCCCGAAATGAAATAGTTCTTTTAAGTACAAGGTAAGAGAAAATGTTCCCCACTTCATGTGACAGCAACCTGATCTGGAATAAAAGGCTGGAAGACTGTGCAGCTAAACCAAATGATGTTTATTGCTAAGAAAACAAAACAATAGACTGTAAAGAAATGTAAATGATGCTCTGATTTCTGTTTTCAGGTGTTTTTAAAAAATAAAAAAGGAAGCAACAAGATAATTTTCCCTCACTATTCTCTCCTTCTTCTCTCTGTTCTAATTATTAATTGACCCTAATCCTATCAGAATTAATTGAATGCAAGGTGAGATGACTGATTCTTACTCATCTTCAAAAGAAGTCTCCACTCTGAGCTATTAAAAGGATAAGAAAGAATAATTTAAAAGAATCTGAGTAAAACTTGATTCTAAAATAGAATTTATAGAACCTTTCCCTTCCCTTCCCTTCCCTTCCCTTCCCTTCCCTTCCCTTCCCTTCCCTTCCCTTCCCTTCCCTTCCCTTCCCTTCCCTTCCCTTCCCTTCCCTTCCCTTCCCTTCCCTTCCCTTCCCTTCCCTTCCCTTCCCTTCCCTTCCCTCCCTTCCCTTCCCTTCCCTTCCCTTCCATTCCCTTTTTTAAGAATATGAATTTCAAAGGAGATTGAAGAAAGAAAGAAGGTTCTTAAAAAGAAGATCTAGTCAAAAAACAGACCTGTGTAACTTGGAACAAATAATCAAACTGTTCATAAGCATCTGAAAAATAACCTGGAGATGACTAATATTTGATATATTAATCAGGAACGAACTTAGTCAAATCATTCTTGCAAGATGGTAAAGGGACTTATAAATAGGAAAGGTAATAATAATTGCATAGTAAGGTATCCAACAATATCCAATAATAAAGGTAACAATAATTGGGTATGGAACCATGTGACCAACTGATATGCTAAATTGGGAAATACTGTTCTGATGATATATCAGTAAAATGGTGCAAAGAGGGGAAATAACTGTTATTCAGAGGGAATTTACCATTGTTCACAGTTAAAAGGAAGGTTTTCTCTGAGTGTGGCATTGTAGAAAATGACATTGATATAGCTGAACATGTTTAAGGGACTAGATCTTTCCAGTCCTGTCTTTTATGGTTCCCCAAAAATAATAAAGTCAAACCCAGACATTTTAGTTCATCAAAATCAAATACAAAACCTGAAATTATTCATTTTGACATATCCACGTATAAAATGTAATTAAAATTGGCATGTCCACTGGAAAAAACCAACAGTTTGATGAAGCTTCATCTTCTGATGTATACCTGTTCCACCAAAGGTGTTTTTACTGCTTCTTACTTTCATCAGATAAATCATAAAACCATGACCACTTGAAATGTTTATAAAAATCTTGCTGGTAGCCTCTGAAGACAGACTGAAAAAAATGGTTGTGGAGGCTAATTAGTCTCTCAGGCTAGTGACTACCCCTGCAGCTTGGTCTTCAAGCACATGAACCTGAATTCAGGACTGTGGAATAGGAATCAGGATGTGGCCCATTATGTGCCCAGACCAAGTTCTTTCACCTTTCAGAGGCTACTAACCTGTCATCTTTTGCTGGTATCAACTACCTGTGTAATGCACAAAAGGGAAAAATGTATATAGCTTAGAGAAAGCATGCATGGGTGAACTGAACTTTGGATCTTCCAGTTAGAACAGGAGGACTTTTTAAGATAATTGCTTTTTGAGGAACTATGTGGAAAGGAAGTGCAATGGTGTTTTGCCCTGAAGTGATACCATCTCAAGGTTTTTGATCAGAGTAATCATTGTAGGATGCGCATACTCTGCTTTGCTGTCTATCTGTGCTTGTTGAATGAACATATATTTTGGAAAGGTCTGAAAATACTGTCCTAATAGTTTATGAATGATACTTATGAAAATACTCATTTACTGATAAAGGAAAGTTATTTTCTATTATTACTTCTGAGGAGTGTTCATCTTGTCATAGAAGGCCTTTGCTGTATCATCTGCTTTGGGTGCTAAGAAAACCCACTCTGCTCGGGGATTTAGGCCTTCAGCAAGTGTTTGATCCCAGATGCAGGGAACAGTGAAGTAGGCTTTGTTCTCTCCTCACCAGTGCAGAGGCAGGTTCTCCACGACTGCAAGGATTCTGGATATCCACTTGGTTGGCACATATATATATGTACAAGTGTATACATATGTGTATATGGGTGTGTATATATGTATATATATAAGCATACACACACACACATATAAATCCATGGTGACCTGTGACAAGGACTACCAGGTATCCCACTGTGTGTTTTGAATCATGAGATGTAAGCAGTAATGTATCAGGAAATACTGATAAATGATTGTAGTTTCTTTGTGTAAGAAGGTTGTGTGCAGTTATTGAAACCCTATTAAAGAATAGCAAGACCTGGGGTGAGGAGCTGAAATTTTAGTGCTGATGAGGAAGAAAAAGGCCAATTAAAATATCTTGTTATGCTGGGAAGTAAAGGGAGATAGCAGAAGCTGTGTTTACAGTTGGTAATGTATCAGTCACTTGTTGGAAATAACTTGGATTGGCAAGAGCTATATCTCCTTACTAGAAGACTGATCTTTTCTTAAATTATTAAAAGTAATTTGAATGTACTTCATTCCAAAGAATGATATACAGAACTTGTAAAAGTACCGCACTTGTCTTTATACATAATGAGAAAAGAATTGAATAAAACCACTGCTGAGAGCTCTGTGGCAAGGTACTGACCAGGCTGACCTGTGTCGTAATGTTGTGAATAAGGCCATACTTCTCTCAAAAATTACTAAGTTATTTTGATTTCCTGTGAGATCAATTTCTATATGCTTTTCTCCTACCTTAAAAGCCCTTTTCAGGAAGAAACCTCTTGTAGGTTATATTCCTTTTTTTTCATCCTAACAGGTTGGCTTTGGAAAGTCCTGTTTGCCTAGTCACTTAGGCATTACAACATTATGTAAAATACAAATATTTTCATTGGACTGGTGATTATTGGGGAGGAAGGGAGGTGAAGTAGAAGTAGTCTGGCAAGTTAATATTCATAAAAACTTTGTAAGGTTCTGTCAATGTTCTCGATCCTATGAAAAATATACCACAATCTCCATACACCTTAGAGTTGGAAGATCAAAGGAAAAGAAAGCTTCAAGAACAGGTAGGAGAAGTACGAGGTGGTAAGAGTTCTCCAAGTGTCCCATCGGGAGGAACTGGGTTCTCCAAGTCCCTGGACAATCCTTCATCCTCAGCATGTCTGACTCGCTTCCTCCCACAGTCAGGATTTGATTTCTCATCAATCCCTAAGCCAGTGCAGCCTGTAATATGAGATAGCTCCCACACAGAGGCTGTTCTTCAACTGCTAGACAGTCACATCTTCATGTCGACCCTAATAATATCTTTGACTAAGTCCTAGGAGACAACCTTATCCCAGAGGTGATAACTTTGCCTCCTCTATTCCGTGGTGGGGTTTTTTTGCATTTTTTTTTCTTTTTTGGCTCCTAGTTGTGTTTTCACTGGTTAGTCTTTCAGATACTTCAGGAAGAAAATCAGCCTGCATTTAAAGACCTTCTAGTAACCTAAAGTGGACATGAAATATAAAGACTTTTGGTCAGATACCTGGTTGCCACTTTGACTTTTTCATGGTACTGGGAGACCACAACAAACTGAGGGAGGGCTCTTCCAGCTCAGCATCCTCATGCTTTTCCTCCATCCTTGATTGCATATTATGCCAGGGTCTGGAAAACTTTGATCAATAAAGTTGTCTTCTTGATGAAAAATGAAAACCTAGAGGTATACATTTTGGCTAAAGTTGTCTTCTTGATGAAAAATGAAAACCTAGAGATATACATTTTGGCTATAATTCTAGTATTTTAAGACCATATTGCGGTTTAACCCCAGCCAGCAACTAAACACCCCTGCCACTCACTCATCCCACTCCAGTGGGATGGGGAAGAGAATTAGAAGGGTAAAAGTGAGAAAATTTGTGGGGTGGGATAAGGACAGTTTACTAGATAAAGTGAAAGCCAGGCGTCCAAGTAAAGCAAAATAAAAGCAAAATAAAGAATTTATTCACTACTTCCCATCTGCAGGCAGGTATTCAGCCATCTCCAAAGAAGAAGGGTTCCATCATGTGTAGTGCTTACCTGGGAAGAAAAATGCCATAGCTCCAAGCATCAGGAATGCTTGGCTTTATGACAAGAATGCATCATTCTTCCCCCTGCTTTTATTGCCAAGCGTGATGCCATTTGGTATAGGATATCACTTTGGTCAGCTAGGATCAGCTGTCCCAGTTGCATCCCCTCCCAGCTTCTTGTGCACGCCCAGCCTACTTGCTGTCAAAGCAGTCTGAGAAGCAGAAAAGGCCTTGATGCTGTGCAAGCACTACTCAGCAACGACTAAATCACTTTCTATGAAAGTGTTTTTTTGGGTGGAATTGTTCCCCAAATCAAAATTATCTACATGACAATTTCCATTTTAACAGTAGTAAAAGATTTTCATGTGGAAAATCAAAGTGAAAGGTTTTTTGCCCAAAATGTACCACAGGTAGCATGGTCTGCCAAATCCACAGAGAAGTAGACGCCACAAGAAACTGGAAATAAAACATCCATGATGACCCAAAGCAGTTTGGAAACATGTTAAAATAAGTATAATAAAATGTTTTGAGTTTGCAATGTCAAAATATTCTGTTTTGATCTGAAACACTGAAATGAAATGTTCGGTAGTTTGAATTTTTATCATGATTCAACACGAAGTCAAATGTTTGTCTTGAGACCAATAGAAATTACGTGACACCAGGAAGGGCTGATGGATTGAAAAGCACATCTGTGAAGGAAGTAGGGGACCCAGTTGGTATTAATTTTTGTTGCTGGCTGCATTAAAGGGCCTATAATATCAGGTTGGGAAGCATGAAGAAATGTTCTAAAAACTGGTGGTGGTAATCTAATGATCTGGTGGTATTTTTGAGGCATTTAATTCTCTGGGGGCAAATACACAGAACAGAAAAAAACCTTTTAAATCTGTATAAAAAGCAAAGCAATTAAAGAGAGTTTATAAAATACTTTTACTAGAACAAGCCTTTAAACAATGGCAGATGAATGTTGACTGTAAGCATTAGAAAGTGAAGCTGTGCCTCCATCTCCAGCATTCTTTCTTTGCCTCTGTCTGGAGAACTGATACACCATATGTGAGCAATCTGACTCCACCCTTGTCATTACACCTGCAGATAGGAAAACATTTTAAACTTGCAGTTAATTACCTCTTTAAACAGTATGTGTAAAAGGTACAGGAAACCCCTGTGGAATCCATGAATTATCAATCATAATATGAAAAGAATTAATCCCCAAGGATAAATGACTTGGCAGTGTAGGGATGGTATTTTATTAAAGGCCTTATTTCCCCCCAGTAAGAAAGCATCTATTAACTTCAAACACATGGAACCACATGAATTAAATCAGGTCACTCCTCATGTTACAGTTTCAGATTTCATAAAGTGCAGCTTGTGGTTTTGTCATGTGTTTCACATCTAAAGCACTGGTTGATGACTTCCCAAACTCTTCAATATTGTACTACCAGTGATATTTACCATAGCTTGACCACAACACTTTCAAAGCTGATGTTAATAATGCATAGGCCAGTTCTGTAGGTTTGACCATCTTTTCCTTCTCAATAAACAAGTATTTGTGGTGTGATTGTGGGTGGATTAACTGTCTGAGTGCCTTGCTGTGAGCAGCTCTTCAGGAAGAAAAAGGCACCAATATGGTCCTGGCTTAATTATAGGTAGTGATAATGGCTCGTTGAAAGCATCCTTTTAAAAGGGATGGAACTGCAAAAGCTTAGTTAGACATGAAGAACGCACAATTGCTAGAGAACAAAACACAAATAGAGTAACTGGTTTAAATCTTCCTCCCTCCACTAATAAATTTCATTTCATTTTCTTCTCTAGGGCATTGGATGCAGAGGGTGTGTATGGCCCTCAAAGTCTGTTAATCAGAGTAGAGCTGCTTGGGCATCATTTGTTATGCAACCCTTTGGATCACAAATCATAGCTCAGCAAATAAATAGCTAAATTTTGTTATTTATCTTAGTATGTTACTATTCCCAGAATGAGACTCTGTTGAAAACAGGGACATCAGCATGTCCATTCAGCCTGCCTTGTTTCACTTAATTCATTTTGTTTGCAGACATAACAAGCATGTTATTTATTTAGTTATTCAGTTGTAAGTAAATACCAGAGAGGACGCATTATTTTTAATACTTTAACAATCACATACTTCAGGAAGGCAAAGGCATTTCATGAAGATTGGAGTAAAGAGCTGTTTCCTCTTAGGTTAAAGTGTATATGAATATGTGATTTGGAATATTTCATTATACTTGATATTTGGGCTTTCTCTCATTTGAGTTTACATTGGTGTAACATCCTCTGTTAAATACATCCTGAAAGTGCCATTTTACTTTCTTCTGCGTGCGTCCTTCCAAAGCATCTTTAAAAAAACAGATCAGAAAAACTTAGATCATCAAATAGTAAAAGTGAGAAACCGGCTAATCTGCCTGTAAAGCACCCGGGCTGAGTCCTAGTTGCTGCCCTGGCCCTGCACTGCCATTAGCACCTGTTTTGTTTTTGGGGCCTTTACAACTCATCACTTACAGAGCTCTTTCTGATCAAGCTGTAAACTAAATAATTTGGCTTTCAGTGTGTCTTTTCAAAGCCTTAAATTTTCTTTGCCTTCTCACTGCATCTTTAAAAAGTCAATTAGCATTTGGATTTCAGGATGGTTTTTGCAACTCAAGCTTTCAGTGGCATTGCAGATCTGTGAATAAAAGATCATTTACTTAGTGGTAAATGCCAACAGATACACACTGACTTTGAAAGGTAGATTTAAGGTAAATGTCAGAATACTTCATTGTACTCCGTTAACGCCTCACAATTACGTTGATCCACAAGCATAATTTTTTCAGTGTTAAAATAAGCAAATACTTTCCAAATCACCGTGTGTCGCTGTTTGCATCTGTCCTTTCAGCTTTTTTGATCAACTTGAGCACTCTTTTGTCACCTTAGCTGGCTCTGTAGGTCCATGGCTTTATGAAAAAATGCTGTCAAAATGCTCTTGTGTATCTCTAGCCATGTTGTTGTCTGTTATCCCCTTTGGAATGCCTCCTTCCCCTCCGGTTCATGTCCCTCTATGCGTTCTGCTGATGCAGAGAGCTGTTGACAGAAGTCCTTCATCTTCACAAGTCATGTGAAGAGGTTCACCACAGTGGAGAATGAAATACCAAATCATCAGCTTTTGAAGGGTGGGCAGGTGTTGTCATGGTTACACAGCATTAGGGCTCAGACATGGAAGGGTTTGAATGAGGTCTCGAACATTTTACTACATTGTGACTTGGCAATGGCATGCTCTGAGAAGCTTATGTACTTTCATGTATACTAAGAAGTTAGAGCTATTGGTCAGTGGATTCAGCAATATACATTATTTCTTAAGTTTTGCTTATGATCTGAAAAGATTATTTTTAAAGATATTTTTAGTAACTAACTAACACCATAAAAAATTATCAAGATGTGTAAATCAGAAAGCCAACTTAATCCAAAATCCAAGCTCAAAACTGCTGTGTGAAAAACTCTTGTTCTGTGGTGGCCTAATTTTGGAGCCACATAAATGCTTCACTACCAATTTGTTCCATCTTTCTGTGTGTGAAGTCCTGCTTCTGCAACTGGCTTGTCTCCCTCTCCAACATAAGCCTCAGTAGCAGAGCCCCAGCTCTCCCATACTTTCACTACATGTAGTTGTGGCTACTTTAAAATGTGTCTGTTGAAAGAAAAGAAGGAATTACAAGACTAGGTTCCAATGTTTTGATTAATTAATGAATAATTATAGCACTGATACAGAGCTCCTGCCCACCTCTGCTTTTTCAAGGGTTCATATCAGCATTTGTGTACCCTGGAAGAGCAGTCAAACCAGTAGACTATGTCCCAGGATGGAACTGGAGGTATATTCTACCCTCCAGTCCTCTCCTTCTAAAGAAATAAAATACTGAAGAAGTGGGTTATTGTAAAATACTAACATAATATCTTATTTTTAATTTTTCCTCATAAGCTGCTGATACTATAGAACAATAACAGTATAAAGGTTTTAAAAATAAATAACCAGGGTGTTAAAAGTAAACAGTATAAATAATTACCTAGCTGAGTGAGTTTCTATTGCGAAGTAACAAAAACTAATAAAAAATCATGTTCCCAAGAACACAATAAGAATAATTACGATACACAAGCTAAAAAGGTAAAATGATACAAAGGAAATAAGTTTCCACATAGACATTAACATACATGAGAAATGTGTTTGTAATATATAAAATATTCCTAGAGAAAGCTAACATAAACTAGGAAATTTAGCATTATTACAATACAAAATGTAATATGCAAATGGAATTGCTTGTCATCCGTAGCTATTTTAAGAAAATCATGCAGATAGAAGTAGCAGTAAAGTCCTTTCTACTCCACTTTTAAAGGGGAGATATTATTTTATAAATTGTATAGAGTGTTGGAAGCTGTATAGAAATGTTATCAGTCTCTAATACTGCATTTTCAGTCCACTTGACATTATTGCTATTACATTCTATAATCTTTCAAACCAGAGAGAAACACAGGAAATTATGATATGAAGGACATCATTTTCCTTAAGAACGACAATACTTTTGTAATTGCACGAGTGACATGTAAAAGGAAATAATGGACCTTTAATACACCTACAGAGAGAAAAGAGACTGAATGGAATCCTGACTATGAAAATCATGAAAAATATGCAGGTAATTTGGTCAGAGAAAGAATGTGTTTGTAAAATATGACCTTTTTCACATAAAAAGGGAGGTTCTTTTTTAGGCATTCTGCAATTCCAATCCACAAAGGAGGGAAAGCACAGGTCTGAAAATAAGATTTCAGTTATGCTGTCATATGAGTTTGTTCATAAGAGAGAAAGCGGTTGTACAGGGAACATAAGGTTACTTTACAGTTACTGTGAAATAAAAGCATTTCATGGTAATGTTGCAATGACATGGTTGTTCTACTTGATATAATAAATATGTGGTAAATTGCATTATTATGCCATCACTTTTTCCATGAAGTATTTTTCACAAATGTCACTTAGTAACTGGACTACAGGGAAAACTAACTCAGTACAAATGGAGCCTATTCCAGCTCCCACTGAACTCACTGTAAAAAGTCCCATCAGCTTCAATGAAGCTCATAGAAAACAAATGAACTATGTTTTTATTTACAGTTGGGACTCATATAGTTCAGAGACACAACTTGAAACCTGTAAGTGTCAATAAAGGAGTTCAATGACAAGGGCTACAAACTAAACTAGGGAAAAAAAAAAGAAAAAAAAACCTCTGACATGAAAAGAAAACTCGTATTGCGCAGATAAGCAGAGAAGCTATATCAGAAGGCGAAGAAAAATGTGAGCATTCAAGATCTCTATTTCTTGAGGCAAATGTGAAGAACAAAGCCATGCTACCCATCCACCTATAACTGGTACTCAGTGGTGTTTTTAGCCCTGCATACCTCTACCTATATGAGGATATGAATAAGCTGATATCGTTCTAGGTATAAGAAGTCTAGTTTAATATAATTAACACATACACATACGTGTGTGTATATATATATTCCTGTGATGATGCTAGTACAAAAGCTACTTACACCAGGCTTTGGAGTGAAAGACTGAAAGTAGATGTAGCTTGTCATGTTGCTTGCAGTGGCTTACAGTGCTGATAAACTTGTGATTTTATTAGCATCAAACATTTTAAAAGAACGTTTCTCCAATCTAACTGCACTAACTCGGCAAGGTCCTGCTGGAACCTCAGTGTATATCCTACCGGCTGACAGGACTTCTCCTGCTGGTATCACAAAATCATAGAGGCATACAATCCCCTGAGTTGGAAAAGACCCATGTGGATCATTGAGTTTAACTTCTGATACCACACAGGGCAACCTAAAAGTTAAATCATGTATCTAAGAGCGTTGCCCAAGCCCTTCTTGGACATCCCCAAGCTTGGGACCATGACCACTTCCTTGGGGAGCTTGTTGCAGTGTGTGAGCACACTCTCAATGAAAAATCTTTTCCTAACATCCAATCTGAACTTACCCTGATGCAGCTTTAAGCCATTCTCTCACATCAGACAACAGAGAGGAGGTCAGCACCTCCCAGTCCACTCCCCTTCATACAGAAGTTGTAGACAGCAATGAGGTCACTTCTCCCTCGCTTCTTGTCTTAGCTGAACAAACTTACTGTCCCCAGACACTCCTCCTAAGTCATGCCCTCTAGTCCTTTCAACATCTTTGTTGCCCTCCCTTTGGACACATTCCAATACATTTACATTTTTCTTATATTGTGGAGCCCATAACTGCACACAGTACTCAGGGGGAAACTGCACCAATGCTGAGTGTAAGTGGGACAATCACTTCTTTTGACCAGTTAGCTATACTGTGCTTAATGCACCCTAGGGTACAGCTGGCCCTTTTGGCCACCACAGCACATTGTTGACTCATATTGAACCCAAGACTTCAGATCCATTTTGTGCAGGGCTGCACTCAAGCCTCTTGTCTCCAGTCTATACACACATCCGGGAGTACAATGTCCCAGGTGCAGAAACCAGCTTTTGTCCTTGTTAAATTTCACATGGTTGGTGATTGCCCAGTGCTCTAATTTATCAAGATCTTTTTGTAAGGCCTCCTAATTTAGTATCTTTGGTAAATCTACCTTGTGTGCACTCAACTCCTGTGACCAGGTCATTGATAAATATATTGAAGAGAACTGGCCCAAAAATTGAGCCCTGGGGAACACCACTAGTGTGTTACTAGATGTTACCCCATTTACTACAACTCTTCGAGCCTGAACCTTTAGCCAATTGCTCACCCATCTTATTTCACCATACCCTAAGACAACACTCTCAAGCTGTTCAAGGCCCAGAACCCAAAGGTGTCCTGGAAATCCTGAACCTTGCAGGACTGTCAAGGTGGTGTGTAGGTTACCTCATCTGCTGCTAAAAGCTACCAGTTTGCAAAATGCCTGCTCCATGGTGAAAGAGGAAGAAGAGTGTAGAGGAAGGAGAGATCTCTCTTGTGCCTTGGCAAATGTTACTTCCTTGCTCCCCGGGTAAAATTCATGGTGTGCTCTGGGAATGCTGCAGCACAGGGGATGAGAATGATTTTACTGGCTGCTCTCTCCACTGCATACGGGGAAATTAAAAACAAAATCCTTTTATTTCTGTGAGTTCTTTTCTTAATATTTCTCTGAAGGAATCACTTGTTTTAGTTCTGAGAGTTCCCTCAGTACACAAATCCACAGTTTATGCTAGCTTATTTTAGGTACTTTATTTTTTTGTAATGAATATTAATCTGCTTCAACTAAAGAGAGAAAAACCTAAGAAAAGGCAAGAGAAATCTTTCCACCTACCCCTCTTGGGATATGCAAAGAAAGTTGACAGGAAATATTACATAAGAAACTAAACTGACCATTATGAAAACAGCTGAAATAAAAAACAATACTAAAAAGTAATGTATTTTTAAAAATGACATTGGTGTAGGGCCTACAGATGTAGTCTCATGAGGATGTCAAGCATGGAGAGCAGTTGACAGAATGACAACAAAAGATGATATGTTTTAATGCAGAGATGTCTTTCCTCTACCTGCATGCAGGAGAAAGACACCAAATATGCAGCTCTCTCTTCTGATGACTGGGAAGGATCATGAGAGAACTTGGCAGGCTGGTTTTTTATTTATTTCTAATGGAAGCTTTTGAAATTGACTGATTGATTTACTTGTGCCATTTTCAGGACCCTAGTTGGTGGGCTAGGAGACTCATCTGCTTCTGTTTATTCCATTTTGCCTGAGAAAGCCAATATATAAGCACTTGAAATTAATGGGAGTTTTTTGATTCTATAAATGTATTACGATTCAGAAAGGAAAAAAGGTGAAAACAGAAGGCATAACTATTTTGCAGTAATTAAGCATTATTTTCTTACGAACCTGTATTTTAGAGAGTTAGAGTTACTTTTAGAAAGATTAGAGAGAGTCTGGTTTCAGAGAGCAGTAACAGCACACAGATTATCTTCATCTGCTCCCATTTCAAATGCCACTGATTAGTCATGTCACCATCTGATGAACTACACTGGAAAGCTTTCCAGTTAGCAATGACCAAAAAAAAGTGTGTTTGCAAAAACCCTGAGGGAAACATCTGAAACTCAAAGCTTCCCCTTTCCAACCTGTGTGCCACATCCTCTGTGCTAGAATCAGTTGACTTCTTTGGTGGTAATTCAGCCTCAGTATCTCTGGAGTTTGCATAAAATGGGACAGCTTCATCTGGCAGGATGAGCACCACCATTGAGACAGTCTGTGGATTTCTAGATGGTAAAATATAAAGTTATGGCCCCTGATACTCAAAGGAGAGAACTGCCTGCCTCTGGCACAACTGGTCTAATCATGAGACCTGGTCTAGCTATGATCAAGGAAATGATGTCATCACCCCTCCCCGTTTTGGGAGAAAACTCTGGGTGCTCCTGTGGGTTATTTTGCCAAGCATGCAGTCGACCTTACCCTGAATATTTTCTTGAAACTTTATGCCTAGGTCTAAAATGAGGATGACACTATTCCTTTCTCTCATCCTTAGTCTCTTTATATGCGATATAATCTGTACTTCAATATACATATGGGACACTGTATACAATAGTCCTGATGACAGTTGGTACTGTTGTATTGTAATAGCCCTTCTTCTGCATGCATTGTAAAAATAATAATGAATTTTTGTTCAACTTTTTTTTTTTCTTTAGACCTTAGAATGTTTTACATAGAGAAGTGTTATGGCCTCCTCTTCATAAATGAGGAAACCAAGAGGCAAGTAAAAAACAGGTGAAAGCAAATAAACCAAAGAAACCAAGCAGGGGAGACACAGGGTCTATTGGTTTGTCTGCTAGACCACATTAAATAAAATGACCTAGAAAAATAAGATATTTTTAACCCCTTTTACTTCCTCATGGGGAGGGAAGTCAGTTGAACAGAAAAGCTAGAAGATGCCTCTAAGTGATATATTTACAATGTATTTAGTAAAGATAAAGATGTTTTTGAAAGATTATATGTGTAGATATCTGCTAATAGTGTTTGAATAATTAGCTTCAATTTAATTAATGTGCAATATTTAGTTTAATCTAAATGATCTGTTAATTATATCTAAGACAAGTTAACATTTTATTATCTGAATTGTTTTGGGAGCAAATTTTACTGAAGTATTTTAATTATTTTATTGTTGCTCTAGGAGAACACATTAATTAGACAATGAATAAAAAAATTATCAAGGTGTTTCTGTGTTTTTGTTGTTTTTAGCTGTGAATATGTAGCGGGAATTAATACTGAATCATGGCAGTGTTACTAGGACTAAGGGAGAGCAGAGACTTAGGAACTGGATGTCTCAGACACAGATTGACTTTGCTAGCATAAGTCTAACAGCCACACCAGCCAAACCAAGAAAAATCAAACCATTGTCATTGAGGGAGACCTTGGAGTGAACAGCAAAATAGCACCACATTCACTCCACCTCTTTAAAAATTATCACAGCAGTTGCTGTAACTGCAATGTAGTTTTGTGGCTATACATGTGCTACACTCTGGTGAACAACAAGGGGTTCAAACAACTTATGGCCACTACAGATTTATATACCATCTACTACTGCCTCTCTGACACCTGGACAACATTACACTGAGTTTAATGAAGGAGCCCTTATAAAGAACGTTCACAGTCATACAGGAAACAGCTGTGTAGATGAGTGAGAATAAAAACTGAATGCACTGGGTCTCCTGGTTCATTGTGCCTTGGTCTCTTCCAAAAATACTTTGGTCTCAGCCACCAGTGGTGATTTTTTAATATGAGCTGTAACTTTCCATTTCTGACTTTCTCAACGATCACACAGTGGCCAAAATGTTATTAAGCCATTAGTAAAGAATCAATACACAGCTTATCTCCCTCAATCCTGTTCTGTAGTCTTAATTACAGTAACAATGAAGCCAGTGTTGCAAGAGCCACCTGAGATGGCCTATTCACAGGATCAGTATGTTTGAACTCATTATAAACATACTGGGATGAAATTTACTTTCAAAAACATTAAATGTGTTGTTGTACAGCCTTTGGGTAGTTGTACACATTGTAAACATTCTGTGTAAACACTCCATTTGAGATCCGTCGGAATAGGGAAATAAATACATACCTACACATAGTCTTTATCAAGTACCAGCTTGAACTTCCAGTTTTCACTCTTTGAAAATCTGATATAAGTGCAAATATCCTGTGTGAGCACAGACTGAGTATTCCAGACTGGGTAAAAAATACTGAAGAAAAGCCATTGCAGAAGCTGTGAGCAACATAAACTTTTAGTATATTTTTGCTAGACTGCACAGCTTTAAGAAGACAGTATCTCATCAGTGAAAATCAGTTCTCTGCTGACACTGAAATAATACTTCACAAATGTACCTTGTAAGCACTCTGAAAACTGTGAGATTACACATTTATTTCTGATATTGGGAAGAGAGGCTAACCAAGTGTGTGGAAAGAATACAGAACCAATCCTTTACAAGAATACTCTGTATGTTGTAGCTCTCTTTCAGTGGTGATGATGCCTATCAGAACTGGTATCTGTGAAGAAAACCCCATTTTCCTCATTCCAGTGCATTTTATGCATCCAAGCAGCTTCAGTTTGTGCAGTCTTCTCCTCTGGTTTTTGAACAATACCTCCACAGGGCAACATGCCCTGTAAAATGCTGTTGGTGTGCAAATATGAGATCTTGGGAAAGTGAGGCCTGTTCCTACTGCCATGAAATCAGTGGGCACATTGAAAAGAACCAGCTCTTAGATTTGTAATCAAGAGATTAGGTAGAACCAACAACTCTAGTTCCATCTCATTTCAGCTGAGCTACTGTTTTTCATTAGTCTCAGACAACCTAATTGTGTCAGTCTTTTCATCACTGAAGTCTAGCAGAATAAGTACTAGACTAGCAGGGCTAGTTTCTCTGCTGGTGAGGTGTTCTCATCAAATGTCAGATAAAGCTCTAGTCACATGCAAAGGCTCCCACTCATACTAATATCAGGCAGTTTTCACCATGCTTTGACTAATTTTACAAGTAGTTCTGTTGCCCTCCTAGTGTGTTGTGCAGAATTAATTTTCAGTGCAGCTGCAACCTTCTTAAGTGACTGAGAAACAAGTGTGAATGCTGAGAATATATTGTGATACTTTAACTTCATCCATGAGAAAGTGCAACTGCCACAGATGGCATTGCAACTTCAAACCCTGCTGGTGCTGAACAGCACTGTAATGTTAATTTAAAACAAGAATGTAGAAGTCAAATCAGGATGTTGCTGAACAGTGTTGGAAAACCTTGATTATCCCAAATGAAAGGGCTTGGCTAAATTGTCATGCAAATCTTGGGTTTACAGGCAAGCTGTTTTTAATAAAATGATTTGGTGATTTCTCTTCTTCTAATTAGGTTAATTTCTTTTTTCAAAGTGTAATAACTAGAATAAAAAGAGGCTTGAAGACAGCACGTATCTAAACATTTTTGGTTGCAATAGTATGTTGTTAACTGTTTAGCAACTAATCATTTGGAGATTACAAATATCTCTGTAAGATGACTGTATTTCTTACTGTGTCTTTTGTAAATTCTCTGTGTATGTTTTACTATTTTGGTAGCATCTGACATACAAAAAAGCATCCATTGAAAACTTAGATTGGAATTATATTTTAAACATTAAAGAGATGTAGAGAACAAGTTTCACAATTTACCACTTCACAACAAGCAGTACACTTCAGTAAAGCTTTACCTTATAGAAAAGGACAGGCACCTGTGATATCTCATTAAGTGTTTTGAAAAACCCATTGCAAAACACTATTGTACCTTAACAGATGGTGTGAAGCGATGCCTCCTTATTAAGAAAAAAAAAAGTTCCTTTTCATGGGCTGAGTTGAGTGATTTTCATTCTTACTGTTGCTGTCATCTGTTAGGGACTTAAAAAATAGAAAGCATGTGATTTTCCATAAGGCAAGAACATCAGCATAGAAACAGACTTAATTTACTGTGAAGTAATATGCAGTAGAATGCACTGACTGACTCTCATACTGATCTCTGGACAATGTGTCTCCACTGTGTGCTGAAATGGTTGTCTTCCTTCAGCTTGCTCTTTGAAAAACCTCTAGTTGGGGTTCATCAAGAGTAGCTACAGGAAGAGCTCCAACAGTGGGACAAGACACAGGGCTTCCCTGCAACCCTTAAGGGGTTGTGCCAGAGCTATCTTAAGGTTTGAAAGGTTGCAGTCGTATTTTCTTCATGAAGAAGGTGCATTTGGCTCTGACTGGTGCTTGTAGGTTCTCTTAATTTATCTTGCTCATCTAAAGATTGATGAGAAATCTTTGGTTTTTTTTCATCTAAAAACCTATTCAAACTCTATCAGCTCATTTAGGGTGCCAGACAGCTTTCATTTGAGGAAATGGTTAACCACATAGTTATAATGATGATATAACTATAACTATATACTATATTCAGTATATAATGAATAATTTTCAGCTAAAGAATACAGCAGTACATAACAGAAAACAGCTGTTGCAACTGTGTGTTTGCTGATTGGAACTTTTTTTAATACAGAATTTTTTGTTTTGTCTCTCAGATTACAATATCTTATTAGGCATATCCAAAATGAGTAACTGATTAAAAATCTATTTTTTATGTTCAGAGGAAACAGATATTATTATGTCCAATTATACCTGTCTGCAGAAAGATATCACTGTTCTTGAGCAGGATTGTGTTATGCCAGTATTTGTAATGCCACCTTGCTCATTGATACAAAATGCTATTCACAGAAACTGCTAGAAAAGCTGGATTATTCACGATGTGGAATTGATAATTTATTTTCTAAAATAACCCAAATCTTTTTACAGTGGATTTTGCATTAAAACAACAAAACATATTTTTACTGATTTTATCAACAAGGCATTTACCTCTTTAATTTAAATGTTAGTAGACATAGCTAGGAAAAGAAAGCACAAGAGATGTTATTATAACAGTTTTTTTCTAGGAAAGAGCAATAAGTGGTTAAATATGTTCATCATATAGCAGAGTTTTGTAACTGTGACTCCACCTACTCAATGTCCATTCATATCGGATTACTGAATATAGCCTAAATGTTTGCATAAACATTTTAAATTAATGAGATAATGGAAACCTAAAAGTGAAGTGGAAATAAATTTCAACTGGTTCCAAAACTTTACATCCTAGTTCAGATTTCTTATTAAACTTATTTTACATTTGAGGAAGAAAGAAAACAATGGTGTGTATAATTCTTCTGATAATATCCCAAAAACACAGTATGTATGCAAGTTGTGCATACTATGCAAATCAGAGTAAGATATAAAAAAGTGTTATCTGATTTTATTGATCTTATTATTGTTATTGATTTTAGGAAAGGTATTATCCTAGGTGCTTTGTAGTGCCATTTTAGGCCTCAGTGTTTTAGAAAATCTGCCTTAGAATACAGTAATACTATGTTTGGGTAAGAAGAACATATAAGACAATGGAGAAAAATCTCTTTTCAGGGTCAAGAATGTTGCTAAGGAGAGTCCCTTCAGGCTTTAAAGCCATGATGCTGAAATTCCGAGCCATGGGTTTAGGGTTGGGAGGCAGTGAATGGGTGGGGCAGAAAGGAAGAGAAGGCTTAATTTCTAGTTAGAGAATTGGCAGCCTTCACTTTCTTCACCACTACATAGAGGTGCACAAAAGAAGTGTGTTACAGGGTGACCCTATGACTCTAGTTAAGCAGCAGGCAGTAGCACAAAATGGAACTTTTACATTTTCTTTTTGTTAGACATGTCAGAAGTTTAAAAAGCTGTTATTTTAAGAGTCCTTTTTTTTTCCCACCCTCAAAAGATCCCAGTTGCAGGGGGGGGGAAAAGTTTCTTACTACCAGAAATACTATACTTATTCTTCCTCCTTATTAAACTTGAAAAATGTTGCACATAAAAAGTGAGCACCAATTTCTACCGTCTGTATTTTAAGTATGTACCCAGCAGTGGTTCAGTAGGGTCACTTTTCAGTCATATAGACAGCTCTCTGGAGATGCTCAGGCAACAAAACTCAGTATATTTGTGTTTCTTTAGAGGAGAGCACATAACATTTTAGAGGCACCTGAGGAGCTGCATCTGTTTAACTTATGGCTTTTCCAAGAAATGTGGAATACTATCAAGTGTATAAGGGGAACATCCTCAGCTGATTTGATGATATTTTTAACCTAAAGTGTAGTAAGAAGGTTTATACAAGTAGGGCAGGATTTGTTTTAACTTTGTTTGAAAATACTGACAATAACACTGTCCAGCATCCTGTATTGCCCTGGTACTCACCTTCTAAAACACTCATAGGCATCTGCCCTTCCTTTATAGCAAAATGTTCCCGGTAACAGCTTTACTGTTCATTTCAAAGAACAGTCCCTTAAGAGATCAGCTGACCTGTATGTTTACACCTGTTAATTACTATGCTTTAAATCACTAATTAAAGCCACATTTGTCTCTTTCTTCACTCTGCTGTTTGTAAGCTATCCATGAGGTTGTTCTCATGCAGCATATGTTGAAATGCATAAAATAGGTGTTACTGCTCCAAAACAGAAAATTGAAGCTTCTCAAATACAGGGGACACAGCAAGCAGCAATGTAGCAACAGAGGAGTAGGCAGAAATAGAGGGAGGCTTGTTCATTGGCGTGGAAGCTAATAAGCAATAATACATGAATCTGGAACAGGGAGGGATATGGTAGAATTCTTCATTTCTTGTTATTCTCCTGAGGCAGATCTTCCATCCATATTCAAGCCTGGATTCAGCACGATAATCAGATCCAGGCTCAGCACTTCAGCAGTCCTGCTGGTTTCTTTGGAAATGCATCTGCACTTGAAGTTCTGTCTTCTTTTCATCTTGCTAAAGGATAGTTTCAAAACTTTACGCCTTCCTTTCTCAGTCTGGCTCCAAAATATTTGTAAATAGAGATCTCTTCTGCGATTTGGTCTAGCATTTCTTTCATGAAGCCAAATACTCCAGAGTGATCTGATAATATTTCTATGGTAGAAATACTTTGCTATATATGAGGGAACTCAGCCTTCTCCATTAATCAATGTAGAGAAAGCCATACAGAAACAGATTTGTGAACAGCTTGTGAGGCATATAATAAAAAATGTTGTAAACTTCAGTAATCAAAAATGGAAATATTTTTTGTGTATCTGGTGGTGTAGGACCTTTAAATTAGTCTGGGAAAGGAATATCTGTCCACATTTTGAAGAGACTGAGCGTTATTTTGGCAGTAATTTGATGTTGTTGATGAAGCCATCGGAGCTGGAATAACAAGAGGAAAGAGATTTTGCATATCTTTAGTCTTTCTTACTGAGTCATTTATGCAAATAGTCATGTAGAATAAAACCAGCTGATGGCTGCATCTAGTCATGCAATTGACATTAAAAAGAAGCCAAGCTTTACCTGGAAATGGAAGAAATCCTTCTGTAATTTATTTCTGTTTTACTTAAGTAGTAAAGTACTGATAGTCTAGAAAACAAGGTCTAAACTCTTTCTTTAAACAAAAATAGGACAGGTTTAGCCACTGTGTAATGATATCAACTTCAAAGGAAACGGATCAAGTGTATATTTGGCAGAAATACATCATATTGTTTTATGACATTTATCTTATTTCAGAGAGTTTGAGCTTGGGCTTATTTGCTGTTATGAACTTCAACAGCAAAAGAAAGAAGGCAAACATAACAACAATCCCTGTTAAATCGATATAGTCCTTTCAGAAATTCCAATAACCTGGTATGCCTATGATTTTGACGTCTAGGTTGCGTATTCATGGAAGTATTGCAACCTGATCCTACTAACTCCTCACGAATATTTTGTTGCATTTAGAATAGTGTAGGCCTGGTTCTTAGAGGTAAGTAGAACTAGGTGTTGTCTCTAGTAGTACAGAGCTAAAATATTTTGGCAGTTTCTGAATCATTCTGAATAAGAGGGCTGTTTCTGTAGTCTCGTGGGTACACTAGACTAAATCCTCAGCTGACATGAATTGATGCAGTTGCGTGGAAGCCAGTGTAATTCTCTCAGTTTATAGCAACTGAAACTTTGGCCCATATCCTCAAAACTATGCAAGAACAAATTTATGCTGTTATAAGATAGGGACTGCCTAACACTGTAACATCACTCCCTAAAGTATCACTTTCTCCATGGTTATTTATTAATTTGTTAGGCCCGTTGACTAACATAGTACGGTGCACATATTCAGCGCTCCTCAAAGTCTGCATTATACCTGATTCTGTTGAAAATATACTCTCTCAGCAAGCTTTGCCCTATATCAAGGGCCATAGAATTGAACGTCAATATTAAAAACTATTTTTGTATTGATCATTCTATTTTTTCTAACATGAATGCAAATATGACAACTAACAAGCTTTTTCTCATGTCCTGTGATATGATGAAGTAATTTTTAATACAGTATTTCCTCTTTCATTGTCCGGCATCTTTTGAAGTTATAGACAACATTCAGCTAATGCAAATATTAGGAAAAAAGGTAGTAAATTCCAATCAAATTCTTCTCTTGGTTACAGAGGTATTACAACAGGATCTGCGTTTTCTTTATTTTCTTCTGTTTCTTCTTTTTGTTTTCAAAAATCATATTTAAACAGAATGGAAAAATGCATTGCCCAAGCATGACCACAGTTATCTGGGAATGATGATCTTGGGTAGAGAGGTTGACTGTAAGTATGAACAGTTTTGGAAATGGCTGAGAAAAGGGAAAGTACCCATGTGTCCCTTAAAATCAAAATATGACATGGTCTGTAATGAATGGATGCGTGACCTTACTACAAAGACATAAAGGTAGTATGTTTGACAAACTAACTGCTTACAGGACATACCTTTAAATGTATGCAAATATGCCTGTCCTTTAAATATGTGCAAAAATTAACCTCTGGTAAGAGAAGTTCTAACCATAAGGGCATATTATGTCAAAAGTGGGTTCTTAAATGTAAACTTGTAAATAGAGGTGGAGGCAGCAAAATAGGAATTGTCACATTTACACTGAAAATTATCTCTTATGATTTCAGGAGCTTAAATTCTACTGCCAGTTGTAAAACCGTAGTAACTTCTGTTGTTATAAATAACTGCAGTGCTTATGTGAATAATCTAGTATGTGGTCTACTACATCCTCGTTACATATCTTCCCATAGCCAATGCTTTCACTCTGTCTTTGACTTGGAATTTGGACTTGACTTGCAAAGAGTTTGGTAAACCATAGTTACCCTCTTGGATTCTGCATTTAGTATTTCTTTTTATCCTCTAAACTCACAAGCCCAGTTTTCAGTTTCAATTTATATTTTATGTGCTTTAGTTTCTTAGCCTCATGTGCTTTTTTCAACTGGAGGCTATTTCCTCTCATGCTATTACTTTTACTCCCCTCAACCTCCTTTTCTCCAGACTGAACAACCCCAGTTCCCTCAGCCGCTCCCCATAAGACTTGTTCTCCAGACCCCTCACCAGCTTCGTTGCCCTTCTTTGGACACACTCGAGAACCTCAATGTCCTAATTAGTGGTATTTTTGCTTTGACTTTAAGAAATCTAGATTTCTCACCTCTCTAAGAACACGCGTCACATTCCATGTGGTGCCTATGAGATATCAAGAAAAAAACAGGAAAAATATGATTGTTCATATTCTTTTCTCTAGGTATAATTTTCAAAATACAATTGAATTTTCAAATTACAGTTTTAGTTTGATACCTGACAAGCTGTTTGGATTCCAAGGAGATCAGCCAATGTGTTTCACCTTGCAGAGGAATAAAAAGTTACGCTGAATAAAGCTCTTGACTTCAGCTCAGTCATTAAAAAAGCACTGAATCTTCTCAGCATCTATTTCCTTAATAGTAATGGTAATACACCTCAAAATAATTTGTTAGTGTGTTATGTCTGCCACCATAGTTATTGAGAGTTTTCCTTCAGCAGATAGCTGGCTGCAAGCTCCAGATTCTAGCCTGCTGTCATCCATTAAATATTTTAATATTGAGGGAAATTAACTTTTAAATCAATAGCAAAGATTAAAAAAAAAAAACAAACCCTTCTCTTTAACCAGAGCAGGAGACGTCAGTGTATAATTTGTCATTTTTTTATTCAACTCTCTCCATTTGGTTTTGATTTAGCACTAGACCTTGGAAACCAGAGCAGGCATCCACACACAAAAGCTGTTTCAAATTATGTGCAGCAAGTTTTTAAACACATTAGCAACAAGAACAAGCTGTCCTCATGCTAACTGGTCCTGCTTTGTTCTTGATTGTGGAAAATCTCACTTTAACTGCCCTCTAATTTGTTGCAGATAGCTACTGCACCAGCAGCTGCCTTGGCATAAGATTAAACACACATGAAAATGTTATTTTTCCACACAAATTATTAGCAGTACCAAAAGCCACAAAATCCCTTTTGGAAAAAATATTCTCTATTTTCCTATTTTTTTCTATTCTCATATTTTTATTATTACAGTTCTGCCCCCCACGTTCATCTCCAAAGTCTTTCTCCCTCCAATCCTTTAAGAAGTACTTGAAAGGAATTACAAATTACAAAATTTCTTGTTTCTCTAATGCAGAGGTGCAGGTTTGATATTTTACTGTAGGCTGGTTGAAAAGGTTGCACATTGTCTTGCATGATCTGAGAATCTGTCTATCACAATATCAAATTCTTGAAACTTAAAACAGTTTCTCAGTAGCTGTAAGTACCTAAGATAAAGACACAGGGAAACTTACCAGGGTCACACACTTTCTCTTTCAGATGTTTTAGATTGTTTTAAACAAGAATATATATGAACAGTCCAGAACCAGATTACAAAATGTGAGGGAAGAAATTCTTTAAATTGCCGTCATCTACCAATAATCGCATTTGATCTCCTATTGGTGATGTCACTGACATTCCTCAGCACAGCTGTTTCTGCAGTATCATTTGGGCATTTGTAAGCATCTGGCATTTTTGTGAATGGTGACCAGGGAGTACATAGGCATTTGCTTTTTGTGATGGCTGCAAGGATCCTTGGTGACTAACTTAATATGCAAAGGAATATGAACCTACTCTTTGTTTCACTCTTGGGGAGTGACAGAGGATTTGGTGGTGGTGGTGTCCCTGAAAGCACAAACTTTGCCTTCATTCCATTTCACTGAAGTAGTCTGCTTATCAACCATGATGCCATACCCTTTGAAAAAAAGTTGATTTCCACCAAGGTGACTAAAAGAGCAATTGTTTGACAAAGGAGGCAAATTGGTTGGCAGGGCTGACTGTCTCTTCTCTGAACCTATTCATTCATTTGTGTCCATTCCAGCCAAAAGGACTGGTGTTGTATTTGCTTTTTCTTCCTTCATGTGGAGCTCCAGGAGTGCCTCTTTGTGGCTTGTTGGAAATACATGGCAGATTTCATTGAACACATGTCCAAGTTTAGTTGAATTTAATCGAGCCATGTGCATCCTTCTTAGCTGAGGTTCAAAGCAAATATTTGTTATATAGCATACATATGAACATGTTTTTCTCTAAAAGGTTTCATAACCTGTGTATATTACTTATTCTAAAGACGGGCAAGGGCTATCAGGGATATGAGGAAACCAAGCTGAGTGGTGCAAGTTGACACACCTGAAGACAGGATGCCATCCAGACCTGGACCAGCTTTGAGTAATAGGCCCGTGTGAAACTCACAAGGTTCAACAGGCAAGCTGCAAGGTCCTGCACCTGGGTTGGGGCAACCCCCAGTATTAATGGAGGCTGAGGGATGAAGGGATTAAGAGCAGCCCTGTGGAGAAGGATTTGGGGGTACTGGGGGATGAAAAACTTCACATGAGCTGGCAATGCACACTTACAGCCCAGAAGGCCAGCCGTATCCTGGGTTGCATCAAAAGCGACGTGGCCAGCAGATCGAGGGAGGTGATTCTGCCCCTCTACTCCACTCTGGTGAGACCCCATCTGGAGTCCTGTGTCCAGCTCTGGGGTCCCCAGTCCCAGAAGGACACAGACCTGTTGGAGCGGGTCCAGAGGAGGCCACAAAAATGATCAGAGGAATGGAACACCTCTCCTGTGAGGACAGGCTGAGAGGATTGGGGTTGTTGGTCCTGGAGAAGGTAAGTCTCCGGGGAGACCTTATTGCAGCCTTTCAGTACTTAGAGGCAACTTACAAGAAAGATGAGGTCAAATTTTTTTAGTAAGGCCTGTTGCAATAGGACAAGGGGTAATGGTTTTAAACAAAAAGAGGGTACATTTAGACTAGACATAAGGAAGAAATTTTTCACAGTGAGGGTGGTGAAACCCTGGCACAGGTTTCCCAGAGACTTGGTAGATGCCCCATCCCTGGAAAAATTCCAGGTCAGGTTGAACAGGGCTGAGTGACCTGATCCAGCTGAAGATGTTCCTGCTCATTGCAGAGGGATTGCACTAGATGACCTTTAAGGTCCCTTCTAACTCAGAATATTATATGATTCTGTGACATAAGCAATATCTCTTGCTCCTGTAAGGAGAAATTCTCCTTGTTCCTCCATGTTGGCTCTGGTTTATTGTTGTTCCATCGCTTCCTATTGCTTTCTCTTCCTTTTGTAACCAAAGGTGGTTGATCATCCTTGTACTGGATAGGACTTGGCCTGATACTACCTCTTTGATTATGGTATTATTTGAAATTATTCTAAATTAATGATATTTCAAATAATTCTCATATAATCCCATTATAAATCTCATAAACTTTAAATTTTTAGTTGTCAGTGTCTAGTACCTCATTCTGAAGTCTGTTTCTCCAAGAGTTTGTCCTCTATCAGTTTTTCCTTTTAGGATAATCTATTCCATTTGCCTCTGTGACACTATATATGGCCTGAAGAATGTGCTTCTGCCTAATATGGATGATATTGTTGCAACATATTTATGAATAGTATCATTTCCAGTTTCAGAATTGAATAATATAATAACTAAGATCCCATCTTCTTTGGTGACTTCTCTTTCAAAAAGCTCAAAAGACTTTTTTTTTGGTTCCTACACAGTATCCCTCAAAAGACAAGATTAAAGTGCAGTTGACCTGAACATCTTTGCCCCAGTCTTACTGTTATTACCAAGTTGTTAATTGGTTTGGGTCTGGTGATTAATGAACTGTTTGCAAGAGTGTCAGCTGTGTGACCAGATTAACTATGAGTATTAAGTAGAATATCTGTATGAAGTAGAAGGTTCACTGTGCTGAAAAATTTTTAGGAATTTGAACCTGCTGCCATATTTGCCATGGAATTATTTCTCATGTTCAGTTAATGATTTGGCCATGATTTAGCTCTGCTCAAGAATAGCTGCCAGCAGACATTGATTACCATATACACAAGTGGTGACAGCTACCTGCTGTTAGCATTTCCAGAGAAGGTGGGGGCAGTCAATCATTAGGAATAAAAAAATGTCCAAATTGCCATTTGATGTGGTATGATTAAGAAAACCCTAGAGGGTTGGAAGATTTGATCCTGAATAATCCACAAACTGTTCAGTGTATAAAAGAAAAAGTATTCCTAAAGCTAGGTTCTCCTCCATAAATGAACACTAAAGGTATTGAGGTGTCATTGAGAGCTAGATCATCTGCTATGTTCCTGTGGAGTGGCAGCTAGTTACTTTAGAATGAACAAAACCCTTGACATTATTTGAGGTAACATATATATATTTTTTTTTCCTTTTATTCTGACTACATATTCCTTAAACTTTGTGATTTGTGTTTGGACATGATTAACGCTTTTTTTTTCTTTTTTTTTTTCCCCCACCTTCCTGAGTTTGGCCTGTATTAAGGGGATTTCAGAGTAATTAGAAAACCAGCAGTCATTTGGCAGGTGATTCCTAAAGATCCATAAAGAAAGGAGACCATTCCCACTGACCAGTATCCCAATCCAGGTTATTGAAAGACTCATAGGAAAACCATTTATTCAGTTTCAGGGTTAATGGTAGAACTGGTAATGAGGTCTTTGTGGAATAGGTATCTTTTGATGACCAGCATTAATTGGCAAAGCTGCTTCCCATGCAGCATATGCTCAAACTCTCTTAATCCCAATGATTCAAAGAAGTTAAAGAAATGTAAACTCAATAACATCAAAGTGTTATTAAGCAGACATCTTTATTGCAGCGCTGGACTCATGGGGGATATCTCCTCCTAACATGCATACGCTGAAACAAAAGTTCATCCTTTATATACCTTAAAGACATGAATATTCACACATTTTCCAAGAAATCACCGCCTCCTTGTTTATCTACCGCATTTACATAATGCTGGCATTGCAAAACTACACTACGCATGCACGGGGGTCTCGGGTGGTCGTCGGTGGTCTTTTGGGGAGTTAGACCCCTACTCCTTTTTCCCTTTTATGGTCACAGGTCTCTTGAGGATAATTTCTTCTCCTTGGATGTTCGCCCCTTCTGTTGTTCTGCCAAGCGGTTCCTTCTTATCCTTGTTGGAGCATTCCTGCCAGTCTGTCTCTATACTCAAGGTTAAGATATCTCCTCTGTGCTCATTAATCTCTCAGTCCTTGTTCTTAACTCTTTTAATTTTCATGAGGCCTGCTTTCCTCATGATTCACTGTTTACACATAGTTACAATGTCAGCATTGAGGCCAACATACCCTAAGGACTATGAGAGTAGGCTCTTAAACATAATCACACGGTTATTAGACTAAAGAATTCTATACCAAAGTTAAACCAATCACATAATCAATAACCTTCCAAAAAGTACATATATTAAGAAATTTGCAAAACTTACCTTTGATTAGTTACACATGCTAAAACCTTATAATTGTTTTAGATTTTTGTTTCACCAAGGAAGCCATTAATCTCCCTCAGGTAGTTAACTGTACTTTATTTTATGAATGTTTAATTTTCAATTTCATGTTAACAAAACTCATCCTTGGAAATTTTCTAGAATTTTCAACTTTGTTGTTACAATAATAAGATTTTCACAATTAGTGCATTGATCCTGCTCTGTAGGATCAGGAACTCAATTAGATCTTCAGATAACTTTTTCCCCTCTCTTTCTCTGTTTCATATATAAAAAATATCCAGTAATAACTATTGTCATCTGCTTAACTATTCTATGAAACCCACCTTCTTCACCTTATTTATATGTAAAATGAATAATTTTATATCTGTTATATGCTTCACTGTAGTCTTAATAAGTAACAGTTAGTGCTTTACTTCTGCTTGTACTCCTTCCTTCAAAATTTGTTCTTAGGTCTACTCAAGCCAGGAAGGACCATTCAAATCAGGCTAATGGGACTGTACTTGCCTGGATCACTGTTTCTCCCTTTTGAAAATACGAACACATTCGCTGTTTTCCCTTGACAGAATATCGCCTGGACTCACTAGGTTTGTTTTAAATATGCAATACTGGTTACTACAGCTTCATTTGCCTGTTCTTTCAGTGTTCTGGTATGGAGAAGAATAACTCATCCAGCTTGAATCTGTTGTAGTTTTAAAATTATACTTCCAACTCAATTTGAGTAACTACTCTTTTCACACTGTGTCCTAACCTTTGTTTCCTTCAATGTTGTGATTTTTATAAAAAACCGAAACATTCATTTTAGTTTGGACTATATAAAAAATCAGGGAAATCAAAACAAAGGGACGTATTTCTGCATATCCAATTTGATATACTTTTCAGAGTAATTCTACTTGACCTTTACAAGTTTCTCATTTCATCTCTATGTTCCTCAACATAGAAAAATAGCTTCCTTTGTTAATCAGTTCCTTTTCTTGTCCCTAAAATATCTATACTTTTTCCTGATTTGCTTCCTGAGGGAAATTTATCTGGAGCACTTCCTACAAGTTTTTTTCTTTCTTTCTCCATGGTATTTAACACCTTTAACTTAAAGAAATAGTTTTAAAGGTTCAATATTTTTCTTTTCTCAGTGTTGAAAATATTATTTTCCCAGCTCCATTACCTTTTGGCTGCCATTTCCACTTTGCCTTCAGCATGCAGTCCCACTTCCTGTCATGAACACTGGACTATACAGCGGTGGTTGACTTCTGCAGTGTGGATCTGTTTAGCTTTGTAAAACACTTCACTCTGCAGGTTTTCATTCCAATGTTAAATACCCTGGCAAGTCCTGAGTTTGGCACTCAGTGAACAAGGAGCTTGGCTGCAGCTCTGGTCTGGACCAGACTCCTTGCCAGTTGAAATTTATTCATATCTGAAGAGTGGAGGTCTTCCTGGAAAGGAGCCAGAGATCTGTTCTATCCCTGAGATAATGGTAAAATGGTGGCTGTATCAGAATTAACAGTGATAGTTTTATCACTTAGTGGTCTCACTGGCTGCTTTCCACTCAAAAAAGCTGAGCTAGAAAGGAATGAAACATCCCTCCTTTTTCTCCTCATGCCTGGCATCCAAGCTGCTTAAGAATTTCAGAAAATTAGTTGTAAAGCTGGGATAAGGTTTTTCAAGTTTGAGATCTTGTCATTCATCTTTTGCAATTCCTTCTCTTTGAGGACCCTGTGTGAGCTATCCTGTTAGGAGGTCACAAGCTTCTCTGGTGTCTCTGCAGGAGAAAGGTAGTCACATTATAAAGGTTAGGAAATATTAGGAAAGATAATATCTTCTAGGTCTTCTGTCTTGAAAACTCTTAAATCTGTTCCTTTCTGTAACAGAAAGCATGCAACACCAGTTCCAGAATTTGACTCTAAAATAACACATTCTTATTCTCAAGTGGGGAAGAAACCCCACCCTCTTTTTGAGTTTCCTCCATAAGATATTTGAGGAACAACCCTGAAGAAGGTGCAGAGAGACTTAATAGAACAAAGATTCTTCATTCTTCAAGGAATGGGATGAAACATGGACAAAACATTCACTTTAGAAATTGACTTTTTGGTATGAATTATTAACCATTTTTTAATTATGTTTTCAGAAAAGGCAGGAGTATGTTGTTTCATTTAGCAATGACCTACATCCCTGGACTTTTAATAGTGTCACAGAATTGCTGTGAAAACCAAACCACAGGCTTCTGATGTTACACTCTCATTAAATTTTATTGTAGTCTTGAAAGAATTGCCTTGTGATGATTTCATATATGTCTACATATGTACACCTTTCCCTTTAAAAACTTATCAGACTGCTGAGTAAGCCTGATTTGATCTCAGATGCTCCAGATTGCAGTCCTATATAGCTTACAGATGAACCATAAAGGAGAAGTAATATTCCTCCTGTGAAACCTGAGAAAGAACTCTGAGGCTAAGCCACATCTCCAATTGTTTGTTCAGGTGGTTTGATGCTAACTGCTATGTACTTTTTTGACATTACTCACAAAAGTTTTTCTCACTTCTAGACAAAAAATAGAAATGTAGTTTCATTGACTAATAAGAAACACAAAGGATCAAATTCTGTTCTTAATTATACCATTACAAATCCAGAATAAATGCACTGAAGCTAGTTCAGTTAATTTGGATTTCTCCCAGATGTAAGAAAGAACCCAGTCCTCATCGCATTCTTTAGAAATTCTTCTGCCTTAAGAGGCACCCACCATGATAAAAGAAATACTTGTACATCTTTGAACACATAAAAATCAACAGTTTTTCTGGTTTGTGTGTTTCTGGTGTAAATCAGTTTCCACTTTGTTTTTAAAGAATACTTTTCCAACATTGCAGTTTACCAGAGAAACCAAGGGAATTGCTTTTGCCAAAAGAATGGAGTATATTCTCCTTTCCCTCATTCTGTTCCATCTTTTTCTGCTGACTCTTGACATTAATCCAATACCTCCCACAGTGTTACTCAACCAAAATTTAGAAAGAAAAAACCCCACGAAATTCAGCATTGTTCTTCTTTTTCCCAATTACTTTTGGTAAATTTCCATTTTATTTACCATTAGAAACATTCTGCTGCAAGAAAAGTAAAAAAATTTCAGACTTGTTTTTAAGGATATCATGTCTGCATATACTGTAATTTTTTCTCAAAATGTAAACATAAGCTTACAAAACTCAACATCTATTACCCATATGGTACCAGTGATCTAGCAAAAATAGTTCATAAATTCTAACTGGATGACAAAATGAGTAGGATTGTAGCATCATAGAATAATTTAGACTGGAAGGGACTTCTAGTAATCATCTAGTCCTACCACCTTCTCAAAACAAGGTTACCATAAAGTTAGATTAATTTACTCAAGACCTTGTCCAAAAGAGTTTTGAATGTGTACAAAGATGGAGATTTCAGGGGTTCTCTTTGCAGCTTACCCCCAGTGTTTTACCACCCTTGTTTACCTCTTCATTAAGGACATATTTTCTGCATGTTTGGCTGGAATTTCTCTTGCTGCAGGTTGTGACCGTTGGCTTTTGCCCTTCTGCTGGAGACCTGTTAGAAAAGTCTGACTCAGTCTTCATCATAACCTCTTTTTTTAGTTGTTGGCAGCAACTTGATCTCCTTAGCTGCCTCTTCTTGGATCTACATGTATATAGCTCCCTTAGCATCTTCTTGTATGTGATGTGCTTCAGTTTCCTAGCCATCTTGGTTGCCCTCCCTTGCTCTTTGTCCAGTTTTTCAACATTTTTCTTATATTTGGAAGCAATACTCCTGGTGTAGTCCAACAAGAGCTGAATAGAACGGAATAATCACTTCCCTCTGATATTTGGTTTGTGTAGATGACTTTTCTACATGTTTTTTCTAGCTTCTGCGTTCCTGGCTTGTAGCTCAGAAGTTCAGTACAGATTCCTGGTCACTTTAAACTGTCATTGATTCCAAATGACTAAGACAATTTACATGAGATGAGGCATTTCTTTGTGAAGTGATAGGCCAAAGTGTACTTTAGTATGTCAGCAGGTGCTGAACTTTGAGATCGTGACAGGTTCCATCAAAATCAGTGTCAGACAATTTTTGATGTTCTGTATATGTTGAATGTTTCCTAGTCAGTGGTCTACACTTTTTCCTTCCAAGTTTCAAGGAAACTTATCTGTAGCTAAAAAGATTAAGTTAGTCACTGAAGCATTATGTACTGTCATAGATATAATTATCTTCTCATGTACAGCCACACAAATATAATGAAGACTTCTATAAAGGTCTTACTTCTGCAGAAGTGTATCCATGATATAAGATTTGCAAAATAAAAATGAGAATTTCTTTCCACAAGTAGGAGAAGCAGGAAGATTACAGTTTTTCATATCACCTTAACCAGACCTCCTTAAATTACTATTGCATTCTGAGGTAGCAGGAGTCAGGGAGCAGAATCCTCTTTACTTCCAGAGACTACCTCTTTCAATAAGGTACTCACGATGCTACATGATTAATATATATTTTTAACAGTCACATAGTCAGACATTCATCTTTGTCATCAGCATTGCCTAACTAAAAGTAGAAATTCTATAATTTTCATACTTAAATCTTCATAACTAAGGCTTTTGGAGGATACACAGTAGTGCTCAATTCTTTAATCAATGGGAATTTAAGGTAAGAAAGATCATCTGACTTACCATTTAATAAAATTATCTACAGTGGGCTAATGCAAGGAAATGGGAAGTTTTTCTGGAAGCTTGCCAATATACAGTAGCCTGGTCTAGTTTTGATTCTGGTGAAAAATGTATTTCAATTTCAAACTGATTAAATTTGGGATCTAGAACCAGCTTCTCAATCATTAAATAATTGAAATTGTTTATGAATATTGTGCCACTGGCATACTGTTAATCCTTCAGAAACATAGTTTCTCTACTGTAATGTCATATATATATGCATTGCAGTTCTGACTTCCAGGAGCTAATTCTTCCATTTCTGACAGCAGTACTCCAGCCACTTTCTAAGACCCAAACCTAAAAGGAGGTATGAAGAAGTATTTCAAATGATAACATGTTGTTCCTTACTCATTCTCCAAGGACAAATGTTTTATTCTGAATTCACTATCATGTTGTCATAATTACTGTAATTTCAAAGTGATCAGATATAATTTCTTGGAAATTTCTGATATAATTCCGATGTATTTTCTAGGCCTCTCTAATGTAATCCTTTACAATTACTTCAATTCTTCCTGTTAATTTGAACATATTAAAGTATTTCAAAGAAACAAAAAAATGATGAGGTGGTATTAATATTCAAACCTGAAAATATCCTCTCCAGTGAGAAAACATATTGTTCAGGCAGTGGAATGCTTTCTCAATATCTCTTGCTTTTATCAGCTATAATGCTTCATTAATTATTAAATTGTACTCACTCTCTAAATTAGAAACAGTTTAAAATATTTAAAACATTGGAGTATTATTAAAATAATTAGCAGGCAAAGTGGCAAGTGAGTTGCTCATTAAAGCAGACACTGAACAACTCTATTTGTTCTCAGTTTGTAATTAACATACAGAATAATAGGTGACTTTCAGAATAGCTTGCAAAACCCTGGGCAGCCACCACTTCCAGTGTACATCACATTTCAAAAGCTCCAGTTATTTATTTAGTTCAAAGATGGAGGATTTTAGTTTGCTTCCACCTTTCCTTTCTTTTGTATGTTTCTAAGGCAGCCAGTAAGATAGACGTCTAGTTCTGTATTTGTGTTTATTTATGAAAGTCATGCCTTGAGCCTAGGAATTAAAGCACTTGTCACCTGTCTCCAACTGGAAACTCTACATGGAGAATAGTGACTCTTAATCTATAATAAACCATCTGGATACTGAGATATTCAAGGAATAAGTAAAGTAAGGACTCCCTAATTTGACTCAGAAGCACTCCTGAGAACTGGACTTCCATCAGATTTTGGTTATCTGAGGAAAAAAAGTGGACTTTGGAAGTAAAGCACAAAATAAGTGCTTTACCCTGTTTCTGACTCATTGATGGTGAGTTTATACACCTAAACTGATTAAAGTGTACCTAATAACATGAATTTGGGGTTTTATTTATGATCTTTTTCAAATCCAGGTTTGATTTCATTTGAAATTTGATGTGTATGGAGTATAAACACTTGTACTTGTTGTAAAAAGAGATGGAACTTTTAAGGGCTTCTGTGCTCAGGCAGTAACTTTTCCACCAAGGCCAGGGAGATGGAAAAAATCATTCCTGATTTTTCAATGTTACTCCATTTTGTAGCAACGTGAAAACAGCTCTTAGAACAATACATCACGTTTCCCCTATGCTTACCAGACGTCCATTTGGGAAAGAAACGTTTGTTACACCACCACAGAGAAACACTGGAAATAGATTTGTGACTTTTAGCTGTGGGCATCATGGTGTGGCCTCAGAAGGACATGCTGAGAGAATCTTATCACAGAGTAACTTAAATCTCAACAGTTACAGGACCAACCTGGAAGCTGTATCACTTCAGTTCCAGACCCGAAGTTGATTAACCTTAAAGTGCTTTTATTTTTCCCCTAAACTAGAACACCTGCAATGAAAATGTTGCAACAAACCCACATCAAATATCAATTACCCAGCTATGCAGTGGCCTTCTGAGACATAAAAGATTTTGGTTCAAAGCCACTCCCTGGTGCAAGCTGAGATAAGTTTTGAATCTTCTCTGATTTCCAGAAAATTGTCCTTGTTGCTCATTTAATAGACCATCAAAGAATATGTCATCCAACAACTAAGGTGGAACTTGCACCTACTCCTCTCCCAAGCCTAACCTCCAAGAGAGAAAAATCTTTTTACCTGCATATGCAAAATTAGCCATTTTGAAATTTTTTGGTCAGAATTATTCACCAGATTTCTGAATAATTCACAGCCAACCTCTTTTCAGTGAAAAAATCATTCACCAAATAAAATTAGCATAGGTACACTAGAAAGTTCAGAATGTATGTAATTCAGAGATACTACACACACATCAGAAGACATATTAATTTTCTTCAATGAAAATTTGACGCAGTAACTTCATATTATGCCATTACCCTAAATGTGGAGGCCTTGCAAGGAATAATTCTGTATTTTCCATGGATTCAAATCAGTTCTTTATCTCCTTTTTAGGGAAACAATTAAATTGTGCTTCATAAATCATAACGCACTGTTCATAAACAAAAATGAAACAGTGGATTTCTGCACAACACATGGAGTTATTTCACATGTAATGAACCTGATTTTGAACTGCTCAGATGAACCTGATAAGAAACAGTACTAAAAAGAAAAATAAAAAAAATCCCCCTAAGACCCTCAAAACCCCACAGTACTTTTAATAGAAAGGTACAAGTATACACAGTGAAAGAATTTCAACATAGGCATATAAAAAATGTTGAACTTTTCTTGCTTCCTGTTTGTACACAGAAAATAACATGCATAGGCAGGCCAGTATGCCTAAAATTTTCAACACTTTAAAAAAAAATGGAAAAATTTACAGCAAAGAAAATACTTTAAGCTGCTCTAATTTTTGTCTTCACATGCAAGAGTTTATATTTGGCTCTAAACTGCTTGAAATGTACAATGACATAGTTCACTGTAGAGAGTGGGGGAAAATAGTAGCTATGTTCCTATTATGTGATGATAATAAAAATTAAAAGAACTTACATACCTATTTTCCAGCTAATATTAGGATATACAAATTTTAAATCTTGTGACAACAGTGAAGAGGAAGAAAGTAGAGTAATATTACCGTTCTTTATGGAAATCTCTCATTCTCAACACTGCTAGAATTCTTAGATGAAAGCGCAGCACAACTGAATCAAGATTAAGGCTCTTTTCTTGTAAAAATATTTGTTTAACTTTATATACTCCAAAACCCAGTCTCCTTAAACTTTTTGCAGAAATTGAATGGGATCTCAAGAATATTGAGGACAATCCAGAACCTGGCAAATGCAAACAATTAACATAGAAAATGAACGCATCCATTGGCAATGTATGAGCAGTCAGGCAGAAGATATTAAGTCATTCTAAAAAATCTAGGAAGATCTGTTAAAATTCAAGAATGGAAGAATAATAATTCAAGAGAAAAGCATGAAAATTACTTATGAGGCTGAGAAGGACCAAGTGTTCAGTAGATATTTATTTTCTACACTCAGAAAAAGAGCAGTTTGATGTATCAATAACAATTTTTTTTAGTATATGTTTGAGTTTGAGTTTCTTAATAATGTTTGACTTACTTAAAAACTTTAAAGAATCTTAAGAAGGTTAAAAAATGAAAATGTCATAACAATTAAAAAGTTAAACACTGTAACAATAATGCTGACTGAATTAAGCGATTGGGCAGGGTAACCTCATATACCTCAGTGTGCATTTTTCTAGAAATCATGATGTAGTGGAAAATATTTAGAATTTGTAGGTGGGGAAGAATGATGGAGCAAAAGGTGTAGTAGATTATTGAAAAGGTTAAGTAGATGGTTTGCCAAGTGAGAACATGGCGTTCTTGGTAACTTACAGTAGCAGGAATTACTTAGTAATCTATAAAACCTATACAACAAAAGTCAAAGATAAGTTTCTAAAAAATATGATGTTCTCCTGCATTTTCTTCCCATGCATGCTCCACCAGCTTAATAATTCAGGACTCTATTTGTTTATCATTGATATTGATTCAGAGCAAACATGTGGGAATAATGATATGGAATACAAAGAGTAAAGAATAAATCCTATTGCATAATTAATGAGAATGGCTGTAGTGTTTCAGAAAAAGGCCTGTCAGCCATGTATTTTGTTTCAGTGGTTGTTGGATCAAAAACAAAAACTGCAACCAGCAAAAAGCTGACAGCAAAGTAATCAAAAAAAGCCACAGGCAGACACCTAGGTAAGAATGAGAAACATGTTACATGTTCCCTTACTACTCTTCCAATTATCCAATATGATACTTTTGAAAAACTGTCATGTTAAAAACCTAGCACTCAGTCAATACTGGTAATATGCTGAGGAATAGAGTACTATGTGATGTCTGAATTGGATCCACACTGATGAGGGAGGAAAAAAAATAAAAGCACTTACAGAATCAATGCAACCTGTATTAAATTTGGCTACCCAATAGACCACAATATGTAACCCATAAATGAAGACTCATCTTCCTGTTGGGGTTGCTTCTAGTTCAGACATGCAGGAATTGGTCCTCGCACCACTGGTCTTCACTACCTTTGTAAATGAACTGGAATAAAATATGGAGGCATTGCTTGTAAAATGTGCAGATGATATAAAAACTGGTGGAGAGAGAAGTAACAATGGTCATAGGTCAGTTATAGAACCGGCTGATCTGAATCATATAGTGAAGTTGGATCATTTGATAAACATGAGGTTGAACACTGCCGAATGCAAGGTCACACAATGTACAAAGAAAAAATGTAGACTGTGATTACTAGATGAGAGATGGTATCATGTAGTGCATTAACATTGGAATGGCTCACCATAAATAATCAAATAAACATGAGCTTTTTTGTATGAAGGAAAGAGTTTGCTTGGATGTATAGACAATTCTGACAGAGGATATGGCCACGGAATGCACTCTCCATTGTGCATAAAGAAGAATAAGGGCAACTCTGCTTTGAAAGGGAATGTTAAGATATTGGAAAAGGTTTTAGAAAGAGCCACAAAAAGTTTTCAGACTAGAAGACTTGTCTATTGAAAGATAGCTAAGAAACTGTGTGCTACATTTATCTAAAAAAAGATGAAAAGAGTCTTCATTATCATCAGTAAGTGTCCACATGCAAAAGAGTTTTCTTACAGTGAATGATCCTTCAGTTTACCAGAAGAAACCGTAAAATCCTAATTATTGGATAACAAAGCTAGGAAAATTTGTAATGAGCAACTCTTTAAATTCAATTATAATTTTTAAAATGTAGTTATTTTTATTTTATTAGTAATACACCACTTGAACCTTTTGTTCAGACATGTAGTAAATTTTTTATCACTTTAAATTCTGATAGAAAATTATCATCTTTCTGAAGTATTTTGTGATTAAGCACGAGTTACAGGGATGTTGAACAACTTACTGAACAGAATATTTTGGTAGAAGATCACATGATTGTAATTGTCCCCTCAAGCCTTTAAATATTTGCACCTAGAGGCAGTTTTATGAAGGTTTTTCTTCCATTTTGGAGCCAGTCTGATGCTACACTGCTACACTGGCCCTAGGATGCTGTGACTTCCCAATGAAGAGCCAAAGACAGGGTGCAGGAATTAGGAAATGATTGATAGATGGAGGTAAATGGAAGGCATGCTCAGGAAGGTTGATGCTTGCCTATTCCTTTTTACTTTATTACATCTGCATCCACAGTCCAGTGAGCTATGAGAATATTTGTGCTTTTGTGCTGTAAATATTTTTAAAAGACTAGTCAGGTTACTTATAATGATGTTCATATTTTATATCTATCACATGCTAAAAGAGGTGTGTTCTTTGAATGGAATAATATAGTCCATTTGGAAGCATCTAGTTCACCTGCCTGACCACTTCAGGGCTGATCAAAAGTTAAAGCATGTTATTAAGGACATTGTCTCTTAAACACGAACAGGCTTGGGGCAGTGACCACCTCTCTAGGAAGCCTGTTCCAGTGTTTGACCACCCTCTCAGTAAAAAATGCTTCCTAATGTCCAGTCTCAAGGTCCCCTGGCAGAGCCTTCAACCATTCCCATGAGTCTTATCACCAGATACCAGGGAGAAGAGCCCAGCACCTCCCTCTCCACGTCCCCTCCTCAGGAAGCTGTAGAGACCAATGAGGTCGCCCTTTTACCTCCTTCTCTCCAAACTGGAGAAACCCAGAGTCCTCAGCCGCTCCTCACAGGACATGCCTTCCAGCCCTTCCACTGGCTTTGTTGCCTTCTTCTGGATGCACTTAAGGACCTTCACATCCTTCTTAAATGGTGGGGCCCAGAACTGCACACAGTGCTCAAGGTGAGGCTGCAACAAGGCTGAATACAGCAGGATAATCCCCTCTTTTGACCGGGTGGTTACGCTGTGTTTGATACATCCCAACCTTCCTGGCTGCCAGGGCACACTGCTGACTCACACTGAGCCTGCTGTTAACCAGCACCCCCAGACCCCTTTCTGCAGGGCTGCTCTCCAGACATTTGTCTCCCAATTTATATTTGTGCCTGGCGTTACTCTGTCGCAGGTGCCAAATCTGTCATTTCAAATTGTTGAATTTCGTGCCATTGATGATTGCCCAATGCTCCAATCTGTCTAGACCCCTTTGCAAGGCCTTTTGTCTCTTGAGAGGGTCAACAGCACCTCCCAGTTTAGTATCAGCAGCAAACTTGCTAACGATCCATTCAGCTTCTGCATTGATAAATATATTTAACAGAACTAGCCCCAGAACTGAACCCTGAGAAACACTGCTGGTGACTGGCCACCAGCCAGATGTAGCCCCATTCACAACAACCCTTTGAGCTGTGCCACCCAGCCAGTTGTTCACCCACCACACCATGTACCTGCTCATCTCACAGTTGAACAACTTGTCCAGAAGTATACTGTGGACAGTTTGGACAGTACCAAAAACCTTCCTAAAATCAAGAATAAACTACATCTACCCCCTTCCCTTCATCCACTGGGCAGGTGACCTTATCGTAGAAGGATATTAGATTAGCCAAACAGGACTTTCCCTTTGTGAACCCATGTTAACTGTGCCTGATGATTGCATTGTCCTTTAAATGCCAGATCCAACCCACAGGGAAGCCCGCTACCTCCCTGGGGCCTGAGTGAGAGACGTTATGAGGAAAATCCCCAGTCTGTTACAGCCCAGTGATTACTACGTGCTGTTGGTTATGCAGGTTGGCAGCGACGAGGTTGCACAAAGTAGTACGAAAACAATTAAAAGGGACTTCAGAGCACTGGGGCGATTGGTTAAAGGATCAAGAGCACAGGTAATATTTTCCTCAATCTCTTCAGTGGCAGGGAGGACACTGAAAGGAACAGGAAAACACAAGTGATTAACACGTGCCTCAGAGGCTGGTGCTGTCAGCAGAATTTTGGGGTTTTTGACCATGGAGGGGTTTACACAGCACCAGGCCTGCTGGCAGCAGGTGCAGTTCAGCCATCTCCAAGGGGGAAAAGGACTCTCGCTTACGAGTTGGTGGGGCTCATTGAGAGGGCTTTAAACTGGACTGGAAGGGGGAAGGGGATAAAACCAGGCTCACTAGAGGTGAGCCTAGGGGTGGCATGACAATGTTGCACGTGAAATTGAGAGCCCAGATCAAGTGCATCTACACCAATGCACGCAGCATGGGCAGCAAACAGGAGGGGCTGGAAGCCATTCTGCAGCCAGACAGCTATGACGTAGTTGCCATCACAGAAACATGGTGGAATGACTCTCATGACTGGAGTGCTGCAATGGGTGGCCATAAGCTCTTCAGAAGGGATAGGCAAAAGAGGAGAGGCAATTTGATAACAGGAGCTTCGTATGTCAGGGAGTGTTTTGATTGTATAGAACTCAATGATTGTGATGACCAAGTCGAGTGCTTGTGGGTAAGGATGAGGGGGAAGGCCAATGAGGCAGATGTCCTGCTGGGAGTCTGTTATAGACCACCCAATCAGGATGAAGAAGCAGATGAAGCATTCTACAAGCAACTGGCAAAAGTCTCGCATTCACTAGCCCTTGTTCTTGTAGGGGACTTCAATCTACCAGACATCTGCTGGAAGTATAACACAGCAGAGAGGAAACAGTGTAGGAGGTTCCTGGAGTGTGTGGAGGATAACTTCCTGACACAGCTGGTGAGTGAGCCCACCAGGGGAGGTGCCTCACTTGACCTGCTGTTTACAAGCAGAGAAGGACTGGTGAGAGATGTGATGGTCAGAGGTCGTCTTGGGCTTAGCGACCATGAAATGATAGGATTCTCAATTTTTGGTGAAGTAAGGAGGGGATCAGCAAAACCACTACCATGGACTTCTGGAGGGCAGACTTCAGCCTGTTCGGGTCACTGGTTGAGAGAGTCTTTTGGGAGACCGTCCTGAAAGGCAAAATTGTCCAGGAAGACTGGACAGTCCTCAAGAAGGAAATCTTAAAGGCGCAGGAGCAGGTGGACCCCATGTGCTGTAAGATGAGCTGGTGGGGAAGGCGACAAGCCTGGATGAACAGCGAGCTTTTGCTGGGACTCAGGTAAAACAGGAGAGTTCATCACCTTTGGAAGAAGGGGCAGGCAGCTCAGCAAGAGTACAGGGATCTTTTTAGGTCATGCAGAGACAAAATTAGATTAGAAAGGCAAAAGCCCAGCTAGAGCTCAATCTGGCCACTATTATAAGGGACAACAAAAAATGTTTTTACAAATATATTAAAAAGAAAAAGAGAACCAAGCAGAATGTCCATCCTTTATTGGATGCAGGGGGGGACATTGTCACCAAGGATGAGGACAAGGCTGAGGTACTTAATGCCTTCTTTGCCTCAGTCTTTAATAACCAGACCAGGTATCTTCAGGGTATTCAGCCCCTTGAGCTGGAAGATGGGGATGGAGAGCAGAATACACTCCCCATAATCCATAAGCAGTTAAGGACCTGCTATGCCACCTGGACACTCACAAGTCTATGGGGCCTGATGGGATCCATCCAAGAGTACTGAGGGAGCTGGCAGAGGAGCTTGCCAAGCCACTCTCCATCATTTATCAGCAGTCTTGGTAAACAGGGGAGGTCCCAGATGACTGGAGGCTTGCCAATGTGATGCCCATCTACAGGAAAGGCCGGATGAGAATCCTGGGAACTACAGGCATCTCAGCCTGACCTCGATACCACGGAAGATTATGGAGCGGTTCATTTTGAGGGTGCTCACACAGCATGTGCAGGACAACCAAGGCATCAGGCCCCACCAGCACGGGTTCGTGAAAGGCAGGTCCTGCTTGACCAACCTGATCTCCTTCTATGACCAGATGACCCACCTAGTGGATGAGGGAAAGGCTGCGGATGTTGTCTACCTGGACTTTAGGAAAGCCTTTGACAGCATCTCCCACAGCATTCTCCTGGAGAAACTGGTATCTCGTGGTTTGGATGTGTTACTCTTCGCTGGGTGAGGAACTGGCTGGATGGCCGAGCCCAGAGAGTTGTGGTGAACGGCGTTAAATCCGGCTGGCGGCCGGCCACAAGCGGTGTTCCCCAGGGCTTGGTTCTGGGGCCGGTCTTGTTCAATATCTTTATTGATGACCTGGATGAGGGGATTGGGTGGTCCCTCAGTAAGTTTGCAGACGACACCAAGTTGGGCAATAGTGTTGATCTGCTGGAGGGTAGGAGGGCTCTGCAGAGGGATCTGGACAGGCTGGATCGATGGGCAGAGGCCAACTGTATGAGGTTTAATAAGGCCAAGTGCTGGGTCCTGCACTTTGGCCACAACAACCCCATGCAACGCTACAGACTTGGGGAGGAGTGGCCGGAGAGCAGCCCGGCGGAAAGTGACCTGGGGGTGCTGGTTGACAGCCGGCTGAACATGAGCCTGCAATGTGCCCAGGTGGCCAAGAAGGCCAACAGTGTCCTGGCCTGTATCAGGAATAGTGTGGCCAGCAGGAGCAGGGCAGTGATCGTGCCCCTGTACTTGGCACTGGTGAGGCCGCACTTTGAATCCTGTGTTCAGTTTTGGGCCCCTCACTACAAGAAGGACATTGACTTGCTTGAGTGTGTCCAAAGAAGAGCAATGAAGCTGGTGAGGGGTCTGGAGCACAAGTCTTATGAGGAGCGGCTGAGGGAACGGGGGTTGTTTAGCCTAGAGAAGAGGAGGCTGAGGGGAGACCGTATCGCTCTCTACAGCTACCTGAAAGGGGGTTGTGGTGAGGTAGTTGTTGGTCTCTTCTCCCAAGTGACTAGTGATAGGACAAGAGGAAATGGCCTCAAGTTGCGCCAGGGGAGGTTTAGATTGGATATTAGGAAAAGTTTCTGTACTGAGAGAGTGGTCAGGCATTGGAACAGGCTGCCCAGGGAGGTGGTGGAGTCACTATCACTGGAACTATTAAAAAACCATGTAGACGTGGCACTTTGGGACGTGGTTTAGTGAGCATGGTGGTGTTGGTTATTGTTGGACTTGATGATCTTAGAGGTCCTTTCCAACCTTAATGATTCTGTGATTCTATGGGTAGCACGCAGTATGTCCTGTATAATTTTTCCAGGTACAGAGTTTAGGCTAACATGTCTGTAATTTTTCTGGGTCTTCCCTCATGCTCTTCTTGTAAGTTGCAGTAATGTTGGCTGGCTTCCAGTCAGCACCACTAGTACACCTTCAGTACTCTGCGATGAGTCTTGTCAGGCCCCATAGACTTATGAACATACATCAGATATAACTCATCCCTTAAAATTTCAGTGTCCCCATATGGAAAGTCGCTGTTCCTGGAGTTGTGGTTCTCCAACTCAGAGGACCAGGCAGCCCAAGGTCCATCAGTATTATTAAAGATTGAGGCAAAAGAACACATTGAATACCTCTACTTTTTCTTCATCCCTGACCATTTTCAATGCATATTTGTCCAATGGATTTCTTGTACCTCCTCTTGCTATTAACATACCTAAAAAAGTCTTTCTTGTTCTCTCTCACAACACTGGCCTGTTTCAACTCCAGTTGAATCTAGGCCTTTTGTGTCTTCTCCCCACATATGTGAACTATGGCTCTGTTATCTTCCTGCAATGCCTGAACTCTCTTCCAGAGGCCACACAATTTCTTTTTCCTCTTGCGCTCCAAGAAGAATTCACTGTTCAGCCAAGCTGGTCTTCTGCCCTGCTTGCTTATACTTACGACACAATGGAAGTTATGAATACCTTGCTGATGTCCAGGATATTTTTCTTCAGTGGAATCTGCCAACTACATTAAAAATAGAATCACAGAATCATTAAGGGTGGGAAAGACCTTTAAGATCATCAAGTCCAACCATTAACCCAACACCACCATGACCCGTAAACCATGTCCTGAAGTGCCACGTCCACACATTTTTTGAACACTTCCAGTGGTGGAAATAGTTGAGATTTGATAACAGGAGCTTCCAAAAAAACTGTTTCTTTTCTCTTCTAAAGACCTTTCTTTCCTCTGTTTATAAGGGAAACATTTGGGATTTGGTACTTAATCTCTATTATATAAACCCTGTTCTGCAGGGTATTTATGTATGTGTCTTTATAGATTCCTCAGTCATGTCTATTAGGGCCTGAATCCAAAACTAAAAGATGTGAGTGCCTTAAATGCAACCTAAGAAAATGTCAAAGTCCTTGTGAGTTACCTATAAAGCTTTACCCAAGCACTTAGGTGCTCAAGAAGGTATAGGCACATTTCAGTTTGGTTGGCTTTTATCTTTCTTTCAGACAGTGTTTGTTTACCCTATTGCATGACTCTTTAATGCAGGTTGCATAAGCAGTTCTTAGAGCAAGACTAAAAACCTAGGATGCTCATACCATATGGAAAAGGTCTTCTCAGGGAAACAGATCTCCCTATGTTCTCAGCCTTTATGATTCCCTGAAAACTGGATTGCCTTCTAAACGTTGTTTTTTAACTTCAGCAGGAGAGATGGAAGGTGCCTTCCGTTCATGTAGGCCACAGAATAAAGTTAAGCATCTTCCTAGGAGGCTAGAGATGTGGTTTGAATGACTTCATGCTGAAGGAGGTCTAGAAGCCACATTTTTTACTTGCTAGTACTTCAACCACTACCACTGCTGCTGCCATTTTTTGAAGGCAAGAGCAGGATCTTGTGTTTCCATCCACTTCTGTTTCCAGAATGGATGGTGTGAGCAGCTTTTGCCTGTGAATATAGGTCTTATGCAGGTTCTCTGGAATAGGGGAATAAGAGAAACATCAGGTACCTCCCATATTTCATTGTTTCCTGTGACTTGATTTAGACAAGACAATTCTGCTGCTCCATGTATAGGCTGTTAATAAACTGCACTCTAGGGATCTGTCTTCACCCATATGTTGCATGAGATATGTAGATGACACATAATTTTGTGAATATTGCTCCTTGAACTGAGCAATTAAAGGGGAAAAATGGGACAACACAATGTTTCTATGACAGTGTCCCTTTGTGAATCTGGATCTTCATGTTGCAAGGCAACATGTACAGCTGGGACAAAAAGGAAATCCTTCTGCCCTTTTTTGCATGTCCAAAAGAAACTAAAGAGGACTTACAGTTTACAGTTATTTACCATAAGCTGAACATAGAAGTGAGTATCATGATTAAAAGATAATTACCACATCATTCAAACTGTTTAGAAGTCATCTTGAAATTAATAACTTGATTTTTAAATATGTAATGGTGAAGAAAGAGTATCTGTGTAAATAAAATAGTACAATACAAATAACCAGAAGTTGCAGTCTGGAAATTAAAAAATAAAATTATAGAGAGCACACTCTATAAAACATAGTTAGTAAATCTGTTTTACCACTATTATTGTCAGGATAATGTAACAATCAGATGGAGGATTTAATATAATTTGGTTAGCTAATTTTAACAGGCTTGGCTACAAGTATTAACTTATTTTTATATTTGATTTTTCTTCTGTATTTGCTGTAGCCCAGCTTGCATGATAAAAGCTGGAATCTGCACACAAGTACAGCTGGTGAGATGTTGTCAGCAGAGTATCATATATCCCCAAATAGAATAATTTATCTTTCTGTCCCATCAAAAAATTTTGGGCTTGATTTATGTTTGTGCAGTTCACAGAAATTATTGTAAGCTACACTGCTAAGGGCCTAGGATCAAAATTACATACAAACACATGCATTCCAGAATGCTGCTAGACAAGAAGAGATACCAATTAGCTGAATCAGTCAGTGCTATTAGATGCAATTTTTAAGTCTCCCTGGGAAAAAAACAGGCTTCTTTTTGAACGACTACTAAACCCACATAATTTTCATGTCAAATTAAGTACAGCACTCTATCTCAAAAATATGGGGTAGGCAAAAAAGAGCATCATTACATGATTTATGACAGCAGCTATTCTCCATTTTCAGTTGAACTCTGCTTAACATGTACTATGTTACATGGGAAGGTTTCATTTTATCAACACTAGTAGACAACTAGTACTTAATTGAGAACCTATTCAGTAATATCCACCAAAATTGGCTATTAACTTCAGTTGCCCTATGATCATAATTCTTATTCATGGAAATAGAATTAATCTATAAAAATAAAATATTCTCTAATAACTATTGCAAGAGCAAACCACTAGAAAAAGCTCTTTGAATTCACACAATGATTAGACTCATTATAACAGTGATTGGAAGAAACTTTCAGAGAATTTGGGCTCAAGAAACAGAGCTGCTCAATCTAGAAAATAGGGGTTGGCTATTCAGATTTTCATAACCTGTAGTATTTCAGAGATTTTTGGTGTTTGTATTAGAGTCTGAAAGAAATACAAAACTGAAAATGTTGGTGCATATATGGCTATTTGCATCAAGATTGGATACAAGTTCCTCTGACTGATTCAACCTAAACAGCAAAACAAAAAAAAAATGTTGACATCACGAAGGGGACAGTATTTTTGCTTTCCTACTGTTTTTTATTTCTGTAGAAATCCTATATTCATTTTTGTCCATAAAGAAGTGAGAAAAATGGTTTGATTTAAAAAACATATTTTTTTACCTAGTTATTGTTTGAGAGATGAATAGAAGAGAAAGTTTCCACTGATTTTAGTTGTACTCAACATAGATTTATATATACACAGTTAAGAGGTTATCTGCTTGTTCTTTTCTAGCAGGTTCTCTTAAGAATTATCACTAAGATTATCTGGCAGCCATCGTAATAACAATTTCCTTTAGCCAATAAAAGATGGAAAAATATTTATCTTGTAAAACTCTTGAAAATGTGCAGCATGTTAATGAAATGTTGCTTTTTTCTCATTAATAAGAAGTTACATATAGTCTGGTATTCATATTTTTCTATTTATTATATTTCTTGGGGATATGACTATAATGTGTTTTATTTGGCACATGTGGTGGTTTTGGCTGGGATAGAGTTAATTTTCTTCATAGTAGCTAGCATGGGTCTGTGTTTTGGATTTGTGCTGAAAAAAGTGTTGATAGTACAGGATGTTTTTGCTATTGCTGAGCAGTGCTTACCCAGAGTCAAGGCCTTTTCTGCTCCTCACACCACCAGCAAGTCGGCTGGGGGTGCACAAGAAGCTGGAAGGTGACAGCTGGCACAGCTGAGCCCAACTGACTGAAGGTATATTCCATATCATATGACATCATGCTCAACATATAAAGGATGTCATGCTCAACATATAAAGCCAGGGGAAGAAGAAGGAAGGGGGGAACATTCGGAGTAATAGCGTTTGTCTTCCCAAGTAACCGTTACATGTGAGGGATCCCTGCTTTCCTGGAGACGACTGAACAGCTGTCTGCTGAAGGGAAGTAGTGAATGAATTCCTCATTTTGCTTTGCTTGCATGCATGGCTTTTGTTTCAGCTATTAAATTGTCCTTGTCTCAGCCCACAAGTTTTATCACTTTTACTCTTCTGATTCTCTCCCCCATCTTACTGGGGAGTGAGTGAGGGAGCAGCTGCATGGTACTTACTTGCCGGCTGGGGTTAAGCCACGACAGCCCTGTACTGAAGGACTAGCAAGCTACTTCCTTTTACTATGAAAATCTAATATGAAGGACAGCAAAGCTGGTGTTACAGGCTGATCAAACATGTACAACTCAATCTCTTCCTATTGAATGAAAGAAAATAGGTGAGGTGGAGCTAAGTCTTCTGGGTCTTAAAAGTGAAACCACAGTAAAAATGAGCTAGCAAGAACAGGTAGAGAGGGGAACAGTGTTTAATGTGACAGATGAGAAAATGAACTGCACAACAGGTTGTCAAATATCCATGAGAAGGGCAATATTGCATTTGTCAAAGACACAGATCTGTTGTTTCAGTGATCAAGAAGAAATGATATGATGTTGCAAATAGCTCTGTGGAACGGAAAAGAAGGTTATGTTTTTTGGATATGTTCCAGTAGGTGGTAACAAAACTGAAACACTGTTTGGTTATGACAACCTTTGTAATTGCAAAATGTCCCCAAGCTATGGGGACTTATCCAAGTTATTGGCACAGCTTTAGGTGAACTTAGGCTCATGGGCACTCCATGTGCCCAGTAAGAAAAGAAAGGGACTGAGCATTGTATGCTATCCACAACACATTGTAGAAGGAGTGAGAAGCATTCCTTGTAGGAAGTGCTGAAAAAACAATTAAAAAAACCACAGAAGCTAGAATCAGATACAAACAATTTGTCAGAGAAGATAAGAGCAGAATTATGAATGTAAGTTTCTTTTGATTAAGAAGAGGTTATTATAAAAACACACTAGGGGAAAAAAAAAGAAAAAAAGGTTTTTAAAAGGTTTAAAATCTACTGGTGTAGAACAGTGACATTGTGCTTAACCTCAGTATATTGCAGTCAGAACCTCACTGCCTAAGGGTCATATATTTCGCTGTACAATTTACAGTAGTTGTTTTATACATCAAGTTGTCATCTTTGTAGCCATGTCCAGACCACTACAACTTGTGCATGTGCCAGTACAGTTGTATGCCTCTACTCATTGCCAGATTAAGAATGAATCCATCCTGAAATTAAATTTTATATTCTCCATCCTAAAGATGGGAACAGAATGAAAGAATTGACAGAAAGGTTTCTTTTATTGGACACATCACTATGTCAATGAGCGTTGTGACCTGCCAGGTGTGAGGCTGAGCTAGATGTAAGGCACCTGACAAACTGACCTTCAGCTTTTAGTTTAACTATTGCAGAAGCGATAGTGCATGATAATCCCAGTACACTTTAAAATGAATCATATATAATGGAGAAAGAGCATGATGTGGGTCTGTCATCTTTTGAAAATTATATTGACTTTCCAGACTGGATAACTATTGAGTGATTGGTGTGAACATGAGGTCACTGAAAGTCCTTAACTAGAAGAAACCAGTCCAGAGTCACTATCAATTGACTGTTCATTGACTGAGAAGAAGATATAGTACTGCAACATTTGCAAAAGTCATGAGCCATATTCTGCCCTTAGCTATACTTGTGTAACTCTGGAATGTGCAGACGGTCTCACAATTTTTGAATTATTCTAGTGTTTAATGTTTTAACTTATCTACCCCATTTGCTCTTCTTCATCATTTTCAGAATATTCCTCTCCATTCATAAAAGGTGAGCAGCAGCCCAAAGGTCCACATTTGTCCCACAGCTGCCAAAAGATAACAACTACTTTGTGAATCTTCTTTGTCTCTTAATGTTAGACCCATAGAGTAAGAATTTCTCTACTGATCTCAGAAAGCTGTCCTGTCCTTTCAATACATAGCTGGAATGCCACCAAACACTGGTTTGATCCTCCTCCCTTCTTAAATATGAAATAAAGATTGAATAATATCCTAAAAACAAACAAGAAATGTCCAAGACATACAAAGCATGCAGTGACTTTCTGTGTACAGAATATTCTCTATTTTGTACATGCCTCTAAAAAGAAAGGAAGGTAATAGTGACAGTAAATCTTTTAAATAATCTGGCATATGTAAATGTTGTATAAATATGAAGAAGAGTATAGAAATATTGTTACCAGTAAATAACAATAATCTGGTGGGTCATTTTGTTACGGGGGACATTGTGCTGCACAGTATCTATACTGCAAACAGCATTTCCTTCCTGTTCTGTTACTACCAGAAAGAAGCTAAGGTAGCACTGCTTGCCCTGAAATGCCTGAATAATTATTTCAAGGCAAGGTATTGGAAGGCTAGGTCTAATACATACTACAATTGAACTCAGAGAACAGCTAGATGTATTATTGATTATGCATGCTCTTCAGGGTCTTGCAGTTTGCACATCAGCACTTGCACTAAGTAATAAACCTAGAAAAGTCCTAGCATATCTGTTTAAACCATCTAAGCAAAAATCATTTATTCCAGCAATTAAAGATAAATATTGTCATGAGGTTACCACAATTAAGGATATTTATTTAGTTCAGTGCTTTAAGGCTTCTATTAAACATTGCATTCTCAAGATGACCTCTAGCTTCTACTCATTAGATAATATCAGATAATTTTTTATTAGGAACTGATGTTTCTTTTGCACATCAGTGCACAGTGGATAATTTGAAAAAAAAATACATTGGTTAAAGGAATAGAGTATGCTATTAGTAGCCTTTGATCTGGGAAAGTTGCCGGTCTAGCTGGTGTTAATTTAGCTACTATATAAAAGAGCGAGCCTATACATCCACACAAGCACTATTTATCTCACATTTATTAGGATTTTCCTTTGTGATCTGTAGAAATTTTGACTAGTGAAATGCCTTGTCTTCACATTTAGCTTGTTAGGGAATAAGCTCCTCACCCTCGATTCCTTCAGCCCACTGAGGTATTCCAAGAATTTCGACTTTTTAAGAAGGCACTTTTGGGAATAATCTTCTCTGTTTTCTTTTTTTGTAAATGTACTTCCTGAAAATCACCCTGAAGCTGTTCTCCAGGTTGCTGTTTTTGACTCCTCCTTATCACATCACAGACCATTATCTTTTGATGCAGCACATTTAGCCCTGAATTGACAACCATTGCCTGAGCTTGTAAAGTGTAAAGTATCCCTTGCGAACATTAGGAGCAGGACCTAAGGACGTCAGGATCCGAGGATTTCCAATGAGATGGACGGACATAAATTCAAGGAGTTTATTTGAACGGTAAAAACAAAAACACGGCAAAACTAAAAAATAAAACAACAAAGTAGCAAATTTTTCTGGTCGCTCTAACTTTTTAGCTGACGTTGAAATCTTCAGGCAGCTGATAATCAATTAGTGCTCCATCACAGAGTCATTCAGGGCTAGATGATCAAAATGTCTGACATGTGAAAGTGGGTTGACAAGTAGACTTAAGGATCAGCATAGAGATATGCTGAAGAAAAAAATCAGAGCACAGCTCAACCCATTATTTGGTTGTTCCAGGGATAGTGTTCTACTATTTGTACCACAGATGAAGTCTGAAGTTCACCACGGTCTCAAAAATTAATTTAATTTGCACCCTCAAAATCAAAATGCCCTAAATGGGCCAATGCTTTTACACCTATTTCTTCACTTGATCTATTTTCAGCTATCTCCCAGATGTGTTCTTTATCCCATTCTTCCAACCATTACACAGGCTGTCCCTAAAACCCAAAGTGTCTTTTTTCCCACTTATCAAAAAAAACCAGAAGATGAGTAGTGGGATTCCAGCGAAATGTGATAGCTTGTCAATTGAAAGAGGTCTGTAAGATGTAGCTTCCATCTTGCCGTAATTGAGGAAATGGAGTGGTGGATAGACAGGGAGGACCTGAATATGTATTGGTGTTGGTAATGTAACCAAATGAAACTTAAGCATTCAGTTCAGGACATATTTCCACAAAGGGAAGGTGTTAGCTGTCTTTTTTTGTTATGGGTTGAGTTCCTGCTCCCTTTTGTCAGGGTTACAGGAAGCTCCCAAAGAACTCTAATGCTGGCAGGTTTGTGGGAATAGGAAAAAGAATGCATTTGAAGGGACACAAACAGGGTAGTAAAAAATGTGGGGCATGACAGAAGCAACAGTTTCCTATAGTGGTTGTGTTTGTATCTCAGACACTTTCTTCGATGGAACTTTCACAGCATATGGTACAATACAGGACACTTGAAACCTTTTATGCATAATTTTGTTATAGCCTTGGAATAAGGCTTTTCAAGATAGGGTGGGAATTTCTAGAATTGGTAGGCTGTTGGGGCATATAACAAAAAGAAACACTGTAGATAATTAGCATTGTCTGATGCCAGAAGTCAGTCCAACTATTTGAAGACAAGGAACAGCAATATTATGTCTGTTACCAGAGACTATATAATCTTTAAAAAGCATGTTACAAATTAAATCCCACTGTATGTGTTTGTGATATTTAAATATTGTGTTCCCATCTGAAAGGATTAGCTGAAACACAATGAGATGAAGGGCTTGACTTTCAAAGGTACAAAAAAGCCTAAGACACAGTTTGACTTTACTGGGACTTTGACAAGTGCCTAATTACTTTTAGTGCCATTGAGGCTCTAAGGAAGCTTTTGGAAATCCCATTTGGCACCATAGGTACTTAGATATTTTTGAAAATCTGGCTTCCTGTGACTTGCCTAGTGATGTACCAAGTCAGAGGTAGTCAGACTGGGGTAAGTCTGTCTCAGAGCACCTACACTGATAATGTTCCCTGGCATGCCTAGAGATAAGCTGTGCCCTTTCAAAGGCTGATATTGGCCTGAATTGTGCCACAGGGAGTAGCTCAATTAGGCTCAGTTCAGCTATCCATAGGCTGCATCTACATGATAACTTAGACCATATTTTAAGTCCAAGAAATGCTTGAAGCATTTGATATTTGAAAAGTCTCAAAACCTGCCTTTCTAGCATGTTCACTGGAATGAAATTGTCACTCATACAGTAGTCCTGACTTGGGTTTGGACTGTTTCTTTGTGTGAATATAGTGGGACTTCATTTGTTACAGACCAACAGCCTGTTACAGCAAACAGCTGCCACTGAGCCCTCCTTTCTGTTTCTCTACCACATCAACCCTGTCCCACAGCCCTTGCAAAGGAGTGCCATTGTCGTGTACTCAAACCCATTGAACCTTTTGTCTGAGATCTTGTTATGCTAAAATGTTTTGTAAGTATTGTAAGTATTTGATCTCTTCTGCTCTCGAAAGCCCATCAGAGATAATCATCTTTTTGAGAAAAACAGGCATGCAGGTAGACTGTAAGTACTGGAATATCATGGGCCATCTGGAGTAGTTTAATGCAGAATTGTGGTGCCTGATCCACTGCTTGCAGAGCTTGTCTACAGACAAGTAAATCTATCCCAGACACTTGCATCTGTGCAGGCAGGGTAGCACAGCTGCTCCATGGGGTGCAAATATCCTGAATGCAGTGAAGACTTCTATGATAGAGCCAGAAATTGAATTCCCAAGTATTTTCTTCTGTTTCTGTGATTTCTACATCAGTAAAAACCCACAAAATCTCTGAGCACTGTTCAACAGTAAATTAAAGAAAAGGGCGGACAACCCTTGATTAACATTTTAACAGAGTTTTTGGACAATATTTTATACACTCTATGTTATCCAGCTGGAATCTGTTTGGTGTACTCCCAAATCAGCTTGATAATGAGCTCATAACAATTTGTTGATAGCAGACTGGCTGATTCATAAACTGCTTGTCAACATTTCATAAGTGATATATGAGTCACTGATTTAAATAAATTCAATATAAGAAATATTGGGGAGCCAATAAATCTGACTATTTCTTATGAATCTAGCCCAACATCTCCTGCACTGTCATTCTGCTTTTTCCCATTTTGCTAGGACCATCTTCTTAGAATTTACTGTATATGCAAAACCAGCAGTGCAAGCAAGATGGTAATCGGAGCATAAAACAGAGACACATCCACTCTCCTATGTATTAATAAGTTAGTGGGGGTGGGAGGAAAAGAAATAGAAAATAAAACAGGCCTTAGATAGTGCCAGAATGACAGAAGTGATGTAATGCTCAAATTATAGTTCTTTGAAGTAGGCTCGGAGTGAACCAAATACATAGCACATGGCAAAAAATATGTGGCAACTGTTGTGGTAGAATTTGTCTTGATTAAGGCTCCATATGAAAAGATAAATCTTCCTAAGTAGGAATAGGAGTTCAATGAATTGAAGCCAAATATTCAGAATGACATTTGAGTTCAGGAAGTGAACTAAACATGAGTTTGCATAATGTATTAGAAACCACTGTATTGTATTAGCAAAATTCACAATGTCTATATACTTTCTGAAGATAAGATATAGCTGTTGCTAAACTCACTGTTTAAATTTTTTAAAAATCAAGATCATATTTATTCAGAGTGTGGTCTTAGCATCACTAAAATGTATTAAGATCTTTCTGTCACTTTGAAAGGCCTGGGTTGTGTTTCTAACACCATTGGTATGATCCCTACCCAGAATACACTAGTACTGTGGGGTTATGGCAGAGAATGAATTTTCCAAAGTGACTTTAGTGTGAATTAACTTGCTTTTGCTGACCAAACAAAGGGTGAAAACCTGCTTTCATTGACTGTAGCTTATAGATGGGTTAATCTTATGTGAGTAAAGTCATTAATCAAAAGTATTTCATATGAAGTAGGTAAGTGTAAGTCCTTAATTAAACAAAGCAAAGCAAAGCAAAGCAAAGCAAAGCAAAACAAAAAAACCCAACCCAACCCAAACCAAAACAGAAACCCCACATTGATTCATCTGTATACCTGGAACAGCAGGGCCAAAGTTGACACAGTTTCATACCTGCTGCAAACCTGTTGCGTATGAACCACAGCAGAACAGATTTTAGTCCAAATATTTAATATCCATAATATATGTTAATTGATACTACCATTTTTCCTATTATGTGGAGGAGTTACATCTAATAACTACATTAACACTCTGTAGCTGATAATTATGTATGTAATAGGATATCTGAGGCTAGTCATACATTTTGCAGTCAGTTGTGTGGGCAAGTAGAGCCAGATTTACCCTGTCACTGCCTGTAGGTCTTGACATTTCTTCCAAAGGTTTCATTTTTTGTGTTGATGTAATTCATGGACTCTGAGGACTTTTCTGTTCTTTATGAAGGAGTGATTATTCTCTCACCTACTCTTCAGAATCATCTACCAGCTGATCTGATTTTAATTAAAAAAGTTCTGCATATTTGTTTGCTAGTAGTACTGAAGGCACTCGGTTGTTGAGAAGTATAAATTCAAAATTAACATGCTGCTGTTCATCCCCAAAAAAGTCAGTAGAACTGCATACGTTAATTCTGTATGTCTATATATTTGATTCCTTAAAACATAAACTTGGTATTGGGGGAAACAAGCAAATATAAATAAATAATATTTTATGCTTTTCTATAGGGTTTTGGGGTCTTCTGTGGTCACATTTGTGCAAATTTGTAAATTTTATACTCCAAACCATTATTAAACAAGGGAGGACACTGAAGTAGAGCATTTGTTAGAATAAACTAGTAAATGAAGATTTGAATTTTGGCTAAATCAGAATATGCAGGGTGCAACTTGTTGCTGGTATAAATCAGCACAGTTCCACTTAATTCAGTAGAGTCACCAATTTTAAATGCCTAGTAATATAGCCTTACATTTTTAATTATTTGGGAATCCTATTCCTCCATACTTAGGACATAGCTAAAAAGTCTGGCATACTGTTTACAGGGCTACATATAACATGGGTGCGGAGGAGATGTGGTTGTGATCCAGAGCAGTCAAGAAAAGCTGGGTTAGTGAAAAATTAACTTATAAGGTGGCTTTGATTCTGCATCTTAATCTGTGTACAAAGAAAAATTAAGAGATGTTGTAAAGGTTTCCTTTCTATTGTGCCTGAAGACTCCAGAGAAAGTGGAAAATGTGAAGAAGATCCAAAAGAGAAAGCACATACTAACTATTCATTCTGGGAACTTCAGTTACAGGTGATTCCTTTTTGCAGGAAATATTTTTCTCTAGCACCAAGGTCATGATTCTTCACAGCTGAAATACATTTTAATGATAAAAAAGAAAGGTTATGAAATTCAGCCAGAATTCTTCGAGGTAACTCAGGACTAAATACTTAGGTGAATTAGTACTGGGATAGGCTACTGGTTTCCTCATATCCCCAACTAGCAATAAGTCCATGACTGCAGGCAAGGTCAGAAGGTTTGGTCAGGCTGCTTGGAACCCATCAGTGTGGGTTTGGGTGCTCTGTGTGTGCCACCACTCATGCTCCTCTTCTGCCCCACACATGGCACTCAGGATGCAGAGGCAATATCCCACTACACACCCCCGTTCCTCCTCAGCTGTGGTCCCAAGGAGGTCCCAAAGCCTGTGATCCTTCAGGAGATGACAGACTCCTTGGCACATACAATTGGCTGCAGCCAAGCTGGAGGAGAAACATCCAAGATTTTATGCCTAGGGGCCTTGCACAATCTAAAGAAAATGCTGTTTTGTTTCCAAACAAGCAGCAGCAACAAAGATTAGCACCCGGTGACCATAGTGGCGTGCTTAGTGCATATGTGTGACACAAACAATATGCCAGTTCTTAATGAGAAGCAGAAATTTTTGGCTCTGACAGTACTGTAAGATTGTCAAGACTTTACAGCCACTTTTAACATGAGAGGAGTATGTGATGCTTTTCTTTGTCTATAGCTACAAAAGTACACACATATATCAAATGTATATGTGAAAGAGGGGAGAAATGATGCATGCATAACAAAATAGACAATGTGGTGATGACAACTTGTAGGCTACATATTGAATTTATTTAATTTAATAGACAATAGCCTGTCCTAATGTTTTAAGCCAACAAGTTCTTCCTTGGCTCCCAAATGTTTGTTAAAATAACTTTTTTTCCTTGTTAATTTCCAATGCTTGGCTGCATTTTGTGCTAATTTCAAACATATGTCATATACAAAATATGTTAATTTTGAAAGCCAAATCTGGCAGGAGATGATTGTAGAACTGGCATAGAGAGGTTTGGGACAAACAAATAGACAAGCTCAAAGCTGGCAGGATGCATTTACAATCCACAATGTGTACTTTTTTTTTAATCTTTTCCAGTAATTTCCATGCATGCACAGGCAGGAAAAATGAAGGAAAGGCAAATGGTCTGTCATAAAATTTCACTATGAAATGAAAACACCTTTAATTTAGGCATCTGCTGTATTTTAATTTACCTCATAAAAATTTAAAAAATCAGAGCTCAATGGTTAACACAGACCTTCTGGTCCCTAAAAACCGTAGACAAAAATGATGGTAATTGAAATTTGATTATGTTTATTATACATATTTACACTTTACTGGAACAACCACTAATGGAACTGGTCATAAGAAGGCAATGGGTTGTTATGTTTTTTGAAAAAAATCTATAGATTGCTGTCAGTTGGAAACAGTTGCACTTCACTTGTTTAGTATGCTGCTTTGTAGAAGTGATATTTTCTCACACACACTACTTGAAGTATTCAAATCAGTTAAAAATAACTGCAATCTGTCTCTCATCAATACTGTTCTCTGTATAAGATTAAGCCAAAACTTATTGAAATTCACAGTCTAGGTTTTCATTCTTGCTTCTTAAAGATATTTTTCACATGGGACTTACATAATTCCTAAATTACTACTGCACTTATTTGTACATATTTATTTATTGAGCTGCTTGTAGCTGTAGTATTTGGTATCACTTAATACACATAAGTATTTTAACACACAGATATTTAATAATGATGAACTTAATTCTTAAAGGTAAATCTGTAAATAAAAACAAATATAGCTGCACACTGAAGTGCAAAATTTCCTCAAGGGAATGCAATATTAAAGTGTAAGAGAGTACTATAAGCAGAGACAATAGAAATCTGAAGATAAGAATACAACCTTAATTCTGTCCTTTTAGTTAGCAACCCAAATTATGTGAGCATTTGTCCTTTATCCTATCTTTTCTATTTCTTCAGTTCAAATTCTTTTCTATATGATTTAAGCATATGTCTTTCTTAAAGTTCTGGTTTGGAACGAACACAAACTTGTTAAAATTTTCCTTGGTTGGACATTCTAAAAATTTTTAGTACAAAGTATGGATGATGTCAAGTATCAAAAAATATATGCCTGATGTTAAACTATATAAATATATTACAAATTTTATTATAAAAGTCAAACCATAATGAAACAAAATGATGAAGTCTAAACTAACACTTTTACAGTGTGGAAACAACCATTTCCTGTCATTATACAAAATAAAAGAGAGTGAAAATAATTTTTTTAAATAAAACAAAACTTTTCTCTGTGAGAATGTTTTGACTTCCCTGAGACTACATTTTTAGTACTGTTCCGTTCTGCAAAACAATTGTCCACCTCTCACCTAAACTAACCTATGATCGCCTTAGAGAGCAATGTTATGAACAACTTCTGTAGGTGGGCAATTCAAGGCTCATTTCTGCTTATAGTGGTTGATCTCCAGCTGTCTCAAACAGACACATTATTTCCCCAAATGCTGAAGAATAAATAGCTACAGATCTTCTGACTGAACAAAGGGAGAAATAAGGTACAAAAGAAAAAACTGACAGAAAGATTGCCAGGCTTCTTTGATGATTGATCTTGCTGCTGAGGAAAAACAAGACTAGCCAACACTGTGACATTTAATAGAGAGAAATTTCTGCAAAAATCCCCTTGGAAGATGGTAATTGGAATACAGCTACTTATTTTGGAAATCTATAGAAAGAATTACTTTGCAATCAGGTACCATAAGATGGTTACTTCTGGATCATATACTACACAATGAAAATGAGGTTAATAGCCTTGGGCAATTTAAAAAAAAAAAAAAAGAAGAGAAAAACTTTAAGTAAGCTTTAATGTATAATATGTATGGGATGTAGAAATAAGATTGAAAAGACCTAAATATGCTTAAGTGCAACTCTGGATGTTTTAAAAATTATACAATAAAAGGTTCTCCCACCAGACTGTTGAGACCGTTACTCAGGGACATACTGCTTGGCTAAGAATAATACATATACTGATCCTTGAACCATATCAATGAATTCAAATAAGGCAACAAAAGCTGAATTCATGTTATGTACCTTTGACTACCCAGGAGTTCAAGCCTTTTAGACTCCCCTGTATGCAAGGGAAATAAATAGACCCCTCCATAAGACAATTCATCCCATCTCTCTTGGATAGCCATCCTAGATGCATGAATTGCCTCTGGAGTTTTCATTTTATCCTTTAAATATGAGAAGATAAGTTAATAAGAGGACAAGAAGAGACTAGACAAGTAGCATAGGTCAGACATCTACTGCTGAGATAAATAAAATTGCTGGAGGAATGTTCTGTCCAGATGGATTGATCATTTGCAAGCAGAGAAGAAGAAATTTACAATCAGTTAGGAAAACTGGAGAAAAAAATTTCCACTTGAGCTTTGCTCTCAGGACTCTAGAAACATTTAAGTGATTTAGCACTGAATTTGTGGACTGTGGATGTAGCAATAGAATTACTGCTGGCTAGACAAAACTTTGTGTATATACCAGTTCTCTTTCTACACATACTGAAAATGCACTTCTTCATAATCTGATATGCAAACAATGGTGGGTAATGGCAAAACAGAAAGAATCAGCAGACGCAAGCGTAATAGCCTGTATCATGAGAGTGTGAGTGAAACTTTTACTGTCCTTAGACAGGGATCAATGGAAATAACATTCAATACTCAGAATAAATACAGAGAGAGATCAGTTATTCTTCTGTTAATTCAATGGAAGTTATTCCTGATCTACTTGAAGATGTCCCTGCTTGTTGCAGGGGGGTTGGACTAAAAGATCTTTAAGGGTCCCTTCCAACCCAAACTATTCTATGATTCTATTATTCTATTATGTTCTGTATGGGACTTATTTTTCTTCACTCAAGTTAATTGGTCTCTTATTCTTTTGCAATTTGCACTCACAGGTAAATAGTAATTGTATCTTCAGCAAGAGATCCAACCCAAAATAAAAAAAACCCAAAGGTTTTTTTTTCTTTACTAGGAGGAAAACACATGCAACTTGAGAAAAGGAAGAGAACTTAGTTGGCCTTGTTAATCATCTGACATGTTATAGAAGGAAAAAAAATAGAAGCGAGATTTATCACAGCTTGGGTTTTACCCTTACAAAAATGATTGGTAGTATTTACATATTTATATTTGGATAATGCATATCTTCTCAGAAAAGAAGGTCATAAAAATCCTGTTACACCAAAGAAAGAGTTAAAGTACAATTTTAGTTAACAAGTGATTTAAAATAAGATCTTCATCCCATAGACATCTATTTCAGAAGCTTAACTTTACTCATGGGAGTGACAATAAAAAAAACTGGTAGCCCTGCCAAGTATCAAGGCTGTCCAAATCAAATTCTCATTACTAAGTTTTTCTCGTTTGCTTATATATTTGTTAAAATTTAACCAGATGATGGGTTGAAATTTTGCACAATACATGCCCATAGCGGAGTGATCTCATTAGTTTAGTCCTCATTATTTAGATTTAGACTAGATTAGTTCTCATTATTTCACTGAAAGAAGTTCAGACATTTGCAGTATTTCAGAGAAAAGATATCCTCTTTTTGCCTTAAAAGAATGGTTAACCTTCCCTTTGAGAAGCATCATTGTCCCCTTTTTGGAGCAGATTCTTAAATTTGGGACTCAAGAAAGCCTACCATACCTTGGAAAAGGCAAACTTGTATATTAGGAATGTAAAGTAGCATGGGTAAGGAATGCATATTCAGTTCTAAATCTGGGTCATCATAACTGTGTGTTTGACTTTACAGTCAAATTTTTTTTTTTTACTATTAGTGTTGCTGTGGTTTTTTATTAAATATGTAGAAAATTGTGTATAAAAATTCCATGAATTCCTAGAATGTACAGCTGGGTCTTCAGGAAGAGCTAGACTTTGGGGAACCAAATATTGAGTAAGTATATGCTTACAGATTTGCAGGATATTATTTTTCGCTAAAAACCAATGATCTTTCAGTAATGTTAAAAAATTATCTGTTAATTTCAGTCATTTAGTGCCTTATGAAAAACTACACCCCTGACTTTATTAAAAACACTACCTTCAAAGATAAATGCAAATCGTTATGCAGCAATGAGAAGATAAAGTTCATAAAATCAATAAAAAAATTAGCAGTCCTATCTTTATTGAGTCATACTGAATGCATTTTTAATCCTCTGTGAATATGTATCAAAATTAGTTAGCATTTGAGAAAATACAGAACATATCAATTTTTCTATTCTTTGTCAGTACCAGCATTGCTGACAAAAGAAAGTGTTTTGACAGTGTAGAGTAGGTTTTTATTTGGGCAACTTTACATACATTTAAATGTGTAATTAATTTTTTTCATGTTATGAACACATTTGACATCAGTGAAAAATGTCCTTAATAGAGTGCAATCAGTAATCCTTGAATTTCAAAGAGGTTCCAAGCAAAAGTGACAGGTTTTCTACTTAGCCTTTTTGCAGGTTATCCTCTTTAAGAAATCCTAGATAAAACAAATAACATATAAATTCCTTTAAAAAAGAATTAATAAAATAGTATCTTCATGTACATTTAATTAGATGTAAATTGTATGTACTTAAAGGTACAAAACCTTTTTCTGTGATGATATTCCCACAAAAAATTATATCAGCATTATATTAAGAAAACTTTTACCCACAAACTTCTGTTGAAAATTTTGACTTCTGCTGTTTCAAAGAACCTAATGAACCTCTTCATACTGTGCTCTTTGGTATACTATAAATGCATATTGTATAAGAGACTTTGATGTGCATATATACACATTATACGTATTAATTTGTGTGTATCTGTGTGTATGTAATATGATTTCATTTGACAGTTACTCTTCAAAAAAAAGATTCTAATTACAAAGGCTGTTCCTACTTCTCTATCTGCCTTTCTTACTCTTTGTTTTTTTTTAAAGTGTTTTTTTAAGCCAAGCTCTGTATGTCTTCAGATATTATTACTGATGTCTGATAAATGGGATTCTGAAACTCTCACTTGAAAATTAAGATTATAAATTATTGTCTTTAATCATTCTTTAACAATGATGTATTTACTTAATAAGAAATATAATTCACTACTTTAAACAAAAGCAAGAATTTTGTCAAGTCTTGATTTTAACTGATTTCTTAAATTCTATTTTTCTGGGGATTTTTATGTTCATAAGTACCACATAATTAGCATTAAAGCTCTTGCAATTAACAACATGTTATGGTTGTTCCTTTTGCAAAGATTTCAGTTTGCTCTGTTGCACAGTGGAATGGTGCTCCCTTTACACACTCCCAATCTAAAATATGGATTTTTGTCATGTGACTTCAGGAGTCAAGGATCATAAATGACTTTTACAAAGTGAAACACAGAGAGCAGAAGTGATGTGACTGCAGCAGGACAGGATTAAATCTCAGGACTCCAATTCACAGACCATTCTATTTTAGGGTACATTGCCCAATTCCCCCTAAAATACCATTTGTTCTGAGGATTTTGCAGGGGCGGCACAGTACTGACAGGTCAGGATTGGCACTGAGAAAGGTATTGTCTTGGTTTTCTTTCATCCCAGGAGAAAAACTCTGGATATTTTTGAGTCACTTTCTGTATCGTTTTATAACATTGGGGGGGTGTTTCTCCCTAGAAATCTGTAATGATGTTCTTTAAATGTTATAATGCCATCTATTTTCTTTTAAGAGTGTTATTAACTTTAATGGAACTAAACAACTGCTTAAAGTTATACGCATGCTTAAATCTCTGAAGAATCAGATCCCTGATCATCTTTAATATTATACTGATGTAAGAGCACCAGTCAAAACAACCATGTACAGAAAAATGCAAATCTCCTCCAAGACTGAAACCAAAAAGCTGTCTTGCAAATACACTCCTGTTCACTGTTTATACTTGCTAAACAAAATAAACCTAAAGAATGCCAAAGAACTGATGGAAATTTTGAACAAGCTTTACTTTCCAGGGCATGCTTTTGGGAATGTTGAAAATAAAACAGTTTTTGATAAAAAGTTTGGTTTGGGGGAAGATTGCTACTATGTGAAATAGTACTAGATGAGTTCGAAACAGGCCTGCTATTAAAGGTACAGAATATAATTGCAAATAACAGAATTGGAGTTCACTCAAATCTGTTTTAGTTTCTTAAAGCAAATACAAGAATGTAGAAACTTAATGGATTGTATTTTGCTTTTAGGTGTAAAGCCATGGAAACTTTTCGGAGGCTGGTAAGTTCATACAGTTGGATCTGAGGGAGGAACTTGACTACTGAACCTCCCCATGTACCAAACCAGTTAAAAGTATGTTTTTGCTGCATGGAAGGAAATGTTTGTGTAAGCGGTTCAGCTACCGTCTGATATTCACATCACAGTGTTGGTGTTCAGAAAGTGTACAGAAGGTAGAGAATGCTACCAAACGTGCGACACAGGCTGTCACTGAACATTCACATTCGCAATTTTCACACCAGTTCCTACCTACCTGCTCAAAAACTACTGTGTGTAGGGGAGGGTTCATCACTCATGAGGTTCTCCTGAGCTCTCCTGAGTGTGACAGGTGAAGTATAACGCACACAATAAAAACATCCCTTCCCTACACTCACCATGTGGCTTGGTGGCTGGCTGGGTGCTACGAAGCAGCCTGTCCATCAAACCATACCTGGACTGGAGAATTGTTGCACTTGGGCTTGCCTACCAATTAACTGCTAGCCCCATTCTGCTTTATCAATGTGCTTTACAGGTGCTTAGCTTTTGTCCTAAAAGCCAATGTAAATGAAATCTGTATAATCTCTGAGAAGACATCCAATCGTCATTTATGAAAACAACAGGATACTGAAAGGCTTTCATTTTTCTTAGACTTCTCCAATGTTTTACATTATGCTCCACACACTTGTTTGGTGGTGAGCTTCAATAGAGGAGCTTTTGTGCAGTCCCTGCCACATTCTTTCCACCCTTGTCATTGTCAACCATTAAAACATATATGCTCAAATCAAAACAGTAAACAGCAAACAAACAACTGCAACAATTTAACATATTCCGCCTATTTCCCTGCTGGACAGTAGGATTGCTGACAGATTAAAAGATTCATTTGTTAAAAAATTTTGAGATTTAAAAATCTGGTGTTCTTATGAAAACAAAGATTGTAAAACTTCCTGGCTAAGGAAAAACATTCTGTCCAACCCTTGAAATGTAAAAAAAATACTTGGCCTAAAACAAAGATTTAAAAAATATTTTGTTTTGATGCTGATTTTTTCTAGTTCATATATTTTACATTAAAAAATTGTCATTGCAAAATAAAAAATGGAAATCATATTTTCAGAGTGTTAAGATATTTCTAAGACAAATAAAATATTTCTTTTTCAAAATTAAATACAATTCTGATATAGTATCTGTGGCAATCCACTCCAGTAAAGTATTCTGATACAGGCTCTGTAGAAAATTTTGGTGTAAATTTTCTGTTGAGGTAAATGTGGACAATACATGTTTCTCCTGCAGTATGTTTTTAAAAATTATTGTCCATATGAAAATTATCACAATTGTATTATGTATACATTCTGGACCGAATTTTTTTCAACTTTTAATCTACTGATTAGATGATACTGTTTTGAATATTTCAGAAGTGCTCCATTGTCACACAGATCACATTAAAATTTTCCACTTCCCATATGTACACCGAGAAAGAAGATTTTAAATAATCTGGATTCATCCTCAAGCTTCAAGGAGAAATAGCAACTGTTCCAGACATTATTCATTCCTAAAAAGCAATAGATTACACTTAGCTTTTATTCAAAATGTGGAACTCACTGGGAGTCACATTTATGCCCTGCTGCTAGAGTGGAGGCAGAATAAAAGTTCCTTATCAAACAGGTAAAGGAAAAAGAAAAGCTTTAAAAGTCTGAGAACAAAAGGAGCAGATTTCTGTATACAATGAGGGAGTTTTACATCTGATTGTGGTTTAAGGTTGCCAGTTTTCAATCAGAAACAGTGTCAAGTAGTTGAACTCCAGAGAAGTATATGTTTTCTTCAAAATGACTGGAAAAGTCTCACTATTTTTCCTGTTATAGCTCATACAAGGAAATGGGTCAAAGAACTAAAAATCCCAGCTAGTGTGCAAGGCTGTGCTTTTATTATGCTTGTATTTTTCTGACATGATCTCGGTGCGGTGAATAAGGAATTTGTATGAGAACTGAGGTCACTAAATCTATGGCAGTTTTCAAGTTCTACTTTAAATGGTTTCATATGTTTGTCAGAATTTGCGTTACTTAAGAAATAACTGAAAAGGAAATAATCAAGGCCATGATAGGTCTGTCTAATTTCCCCCCTCCCTTGTTTCCCTTCCCCTTCTGATGTTGGGATTTCTTTCTCTTCCTTACCCCATTCATGCTCAGTAGTCTGTTAATGCTGAAAGTTTCTTTATTTTTTTTCCCCTCCTAATTTTTTCTGGCTACCATTCTCTGAGTTTAATGGTTTCATGTCTACTTATAGTTCTAAGGTGAATAACTTTTCCTTTGGGCAGGGATAGAGATCATGCTATCTCTTTGTCAACAGTTGTTCCTTAGTTTTAAATAAAAAAAAGGATGTTGGAAGGAAAATATAAAAAGTATTATATTGGCTTTCTTGATATATACTATTTAAGCAATATGTGCATTTTGATGCATTTTATATATATAATATATATAATATATATATTATAGATAACTATGTACAATTATAGTAGGTATTGCATTGATACTCATATACATATAATATGTTTGTTGTATGGGATACTTAATTGTGTACAATATATTCATATATGTATAACTAGATATATCAATAACAGCATTTCTGTATTTAGCATAGAAATTAAAGAGTGATCATGTTCCTAATGTGTGCAAAACGTATTTCTGTATTTGTTTAGGTCTCAGTTGTCATGATACCCTGCAGAAGTAGTCTGGAATCTCAGAATAACCATAAAAACACAATTATGGGAAATATACTTAAGCTATACAGGATCCTGGGAAATTCACTGCTGTTTTTTTGCAGGGATATCTTTTATATGAAGCTGCCATAACTCAGATGCTGAAAAGTGAAATAAAGCTGCAAAATACCTATTAATGTTGGTCACATGCATTAGGGCCACACATGAATTTCCAACTCCAAGAAGGTTTGACCAATGCTGTAATAAGTTTTACACCTTCATTTCCTCCTCTATTGCTATGACATTATTGGACACTACGTTATGAATTGTTCTGCTACTATCTCACCCATTTAAACTTGTATTTTGGGGGTACTGAAGACACAAACATGAACAGGTTTCACCCACATTATTTTACTCAAGTTAGATTTAAGACTAGAGGGATGCGGTATTATTGCTAAATGTACTGAGAACAGCTGCAAAGCTGTTAACAGTGAGATAAGAAACCCACAGAAGACCGTTTAAAAAAAATCTATGAAAAATGTCAAGAACCTTAGGGTCCATTTAAAATTTCATTTTGGATGCTGCTTTTAACCAATTTTTTGTGTGCCTGCACAACAGTACTACTTCTAACATGAATATTTGGATTTAAAAATCAAATGGAGAAAAATGTGCATAGAAAGTCAAATGCAAAATTAAAGCACAAGAAAACTTTGTTTAATGTCATTTGAAGTTAATTGACTATAAAGTTACCCATTGGCTGCATGGTACCTTCCATCAAACTTTATCTCACTGTGTATGTCACTAATAAACACAGTATAAAACAGTCACAATTCCTACAAGGAAGAAATCATCACAGACTTAGTATAGGTTATTAATAATATCAACTTCAATTTATAATAAAGAGGAGAGAAAAAGAGCCTTGTGATTGAAAGTCTACATTTTGTAGATGTTCTATATTTAAGCATTTCATGTGAAGATTGTCATGATTGAGGAGGAAAACCTTCTAAAGCAGCATGATTTTCTGTGTTCTGATTACAGCTCAGATGAGTTCATTTCTTACACTAGGGAAGATGAGATCATTCACCCTGTCTTATCACAGTTTTTAACTGTCAGAAGGTTTCAAGAAAAGCGAGCTTTGGCTATTTGTAGGAGGAAAGGAGAGAAAGAGGAAGGAAAAAGAGAGAGAATGAACATTGCCAGTTATATAGCAAAATGAAGAGGGCATGGTTTTGCTTACCTAAATATTTGCTGCACAGAAATACAGAGTTCCCCTGGCATTACAGCGCAAACCCAAAAATATACAGATCTGAGAAAATTTGGATTACAGCTTGATTTACAAAACTAGACAGAAAAAAAGGATACGATTACTGTACTATTCAGCAGCAAATGGAGGCAAGCAGGGGAAAGACTATTGAGTGCTTCAGATCAGCTGACAAACAAAGTTTCTCAGTTTGTGAGGCATCAAGCTTTTAGGGTGATAGGTAGTCACTCATTTCTAGTCCTACTGAATGCTGGATCGTGATGGTTGTGCCATATTTACACATGCTTATATTTACTCTGTGTGTGTTTGACAGAGAGTTCATATGGACTGATGAGAATGCATTTCTTTTCAATACTTTCCACCATAAAATAATTGTTTAAAGAGCATTTTCCTGAGTAGTCATTGCTTTGTTATTTTGAATTTTTACTAACTCTATCCAGAAAAAGAGAAGGCATTGTATATTTTTCAATGCACCGAAAAACACATAATTTTCCCTACTGTGGACAAATTCTCTGCACATCAAAAATTGCTGTTCTGAAAGGAATAAAGAGGATTAGGACAGGCCTTCTTTGTTGGAGGTGAGAGTTCTGTGGTGCATTAGTTCATGTCAAAATCCAGTGAAATGATATTAAATGCTCTTTTAAAGGAGGGTGGGAGCAATAGCAAGGCAGGAGTAGAAGAAAGTACCACTATGTCAGGTTTTTCTCTTCCTATTTCTGATCCCATAGAAATCTGATGTAGATGCCAACCTGACTCAGTAACCAAAACATAAAATGAAATATCAGTGTTCCAGGTGTATACCACCAGTATGTTAAATTGCTGAGCTCTCTGGAGACCATACCTTTAACAGTCGTTTTACTGGTGTGGAGTTGGGAGGACATATTTTCTTTCCTTTAGAGCTGTGCATTTGCCTTCTTCCATACTCTGTAATGGCATGATAGATTAGACAGACAATATGGGGCAAAAATATTGTCAGTTTTGAGCTGAATTCAGGTTTAGATTTCAAACATCCAGAAAAACATTCAAAGAGTTTGGTTCAGAATGTTGTCAAAGTGTAACATCAGTTGCGATCAAGAGGCTCAGGCTTAACCTTAATTCTCAGATTATTTGGGTACCAAATGTTTGAAATCACAGAATCACAGAATCACTAGGTTGGAAAGGACCTTTAAGATCATCAAGTCCAACCATTAATCCAAAACCACCATGTTCCCTAAACCATGTCCTGAAGCGCCACATCCACACGTTTTTTGAACACTTCCAGAGATGGCGACTCCACCACCTCCCTGGGCAGCCCGTTCCAATGCCTGACCACTCTCTCAGTACAGAAATTTTTCCTAATATCCAATCTAAACCTCCCCTGGCGCAACTTGAGGCCATTTCCTCTTGTCCTATCACTAGTCACTTGGGAGAAGAGGCCAACACCCTCGTCGCCACAACCCCCTTTCAGGTAGTTGTAGAGAGCGATAAGGTCTCCCCTCAGCCTCCTCTTCTCCAGACTAAACAATCCCAGTTCCCTCAGCCACTCCTCATAAGACTTGTGCTCCAGACCCCTCACCAGCTTCGTTGCCCTTCTCTGGACATGCTCCAGCACCTCAACATCCTTCTTGTAGTTGAGGGGCCCAAAACTGAACACAGGATTCAAGGTGCGGCCTCACCAGTGCCGAATACAGGGGCACAATCACTTCCCTACTCCTGCTGGCCACACTATTTCTGATACAGGCCAGGACTCTGTTGGTCTTCTCGGCCACCTGGGCACACTGCCGGCTCATATTCAGCCGGCTGTCAACCAGCACCCCCAGGTCCCTTTCCGCCGGGCTGCTCTCCAGCCACTCCTCCCCAAGCCTGTAGCGTTGCATGGGGTTGTTGTGGCCAAAGTGCAGGACCCTGCACTTGGCCTTATTAAACCTCATACAGTTGGCCTCTGCCCATCGATCCAGCCTGTCCAGATCCCTCTGCAGAGCCCTCCTACCCTCCAGCAGATCAACACTATTGCCCAACTTGGTGTCGTCTGCAAACTTACTGAGCGACCACCCAATCCCCTCATCCAGATCATCAATAAAGATATTGAACAAGACCGGCCCCAGAACTGAGCCCTGGGAACACTGCTTGTGACCGGACGCCAGACGGATTTAATGCCGTTCACCACAACTCTCTGGGCTCGGCCATCCAGCCAGTTCTTCACCCAGAGAAGAATAAACCTGTCTAAGCCACGAGACACCAGTTTCTCCAGGAGAATGCTGTGGGAGATGCTGTCAAAGGCTTTACTAAAGTCCAGGTAGACAACATCCACAGCCTTTCCCTCATCCACTAGGCGGGTCACCTGGTCATAGAAGGAGATCAGGTTGGTCAAGCAGGACCTGCCTTTCATGAACCCGTGCTGGCTGGGCCTGATCCCTTGGTTGTCCTGCAGGTGCCCTGTGAGCACTCTCAAGACCAACCGCTCCATAATCTTCCCCGGTACAGAGGTCAGGCTGAGATGCCTGTAGTTCCCAGGATCCTCTTTCCAGCCTTTCTTGTAGACGGGCGTCACATTGGCAAGCCTCCAGTCTTCTGGGACCTCCCCTGTTAACCAGGACTGCTGATAAATGATGGAGAGTGGCTTGGCAAGCTCCTCCGCCAGCTCTCTCAGTACTCTTGGGTGGATCCCATCAGGCCCCATAGACTTGTGGGTGTCCAGGTGGTTTAGCATGTCCTTGACTGCTTCCTCCTGGATTATGAGGAGTACATTGTGCTCTCCATCCCCATCTTCCAGCTCAGGGGGCTGAATACCCTGAAGATACCTGGTCTGGTTATTAAAGACTGAGGCAAGGAAGGCATTAAGTACCTCAGCTTTGTCCTCATCCTTGGTGACAATGTTCCCCGCCATATCCAGTAGGGGATGGAGATTCTCCTTGCCTGTCTTTTTGTTGTTAATATATTTGTAAAAACATTTTTTATTATCCTTTACGACTGTGGCCAGATTGAGCTCTATCTGGCTTTTGCCTTTCTAATTTTGTCCCTGCTTGACCTAACGAGATCCTTGTACTCTTCATGAGTTGCCTGCCCCTTCTTCCAAAGGTGATGAACTCTCCTCTTTTCCCTGAGTCCCAGCAAAATCTCCCTGTTCAGCCAGGCCGGTCGCCTTCCCCGCCAGCTCTTCTTACAGCACATGGGGACTGCCTGCTCCTGTGCCTTTAAGATTTCCTTCTTGAGGACTATCCAGCCTTCCTGGACCCCTTTGTCCTTCAGGACTGTCTCCCAAGGGACTCTCTCAACCAGTGACCTGAACAGGCCAAAGTCTGCCCTCCGGAAGTCCATGATAGCAGTTTTTCTGACCCCTCTCCTTACTTCACTCACAATTGAGAATTCTATCATGTCGTGGTCGCTAAGCCCAAGACGGCCTCCAACCACCACATCTCTCACTAGTCCTTCTCTGTTTGTAAACAGCAGGTCCAGTAAGGCACCTCCCCTGGTGGGCTCACTCACCAGCTGTGTCAGGAAGTTATCCTCCACACACTCCAAGAACCTCCCAGATTGTTTCCTCTCTGCTGTGTTATACTTCCAGCAGATGTCCGGTAGTTTGAAGTCCCCTACAAGAACAAGGGCCAGTGAATGCGAGACCTCCGCCAGTCGCTTATAGAATGTCTCATCTGTCTCTTCATCCTGGTTGGGTGGTCTGTAACAGACTCCCAGCAGGATGTCTGCCTCATTGGCCTTCCCCCTCATCCTTACCCACAAGCACTCGACTTGGTCTTCACAATCTTCGATTTCTATGCAATCAAAACACTCCCTAACATACAGAGCCACCCCACCACCTCTCCTTCCCTGCCTATCCCTTCTGAAGAGCTTATGGCCACCCATTGCAGCACTCCAGTCATGAGAAGCATCCCACCATGTTTCTGTGATGGCAACTACGTCATAGCTGTCCCGCTGCACAATGGCTTCCAGCTCCTCCTGTTTGGTGCCCATGCTGCGTGCATTCGTGTAGATGCACCTGAGCTGGGCTATCGATTTCAACTCTGGCACGTTGAACCTACCCCTAGGTTCAACTCTAGTGAGCCCGGTTTTATCTCCTCCCCCCTCCAAATCTAGTTTAAAGCCCTCTCGATGAGGCCTGCCAGCTCATGAGCAAGAATCCTTTTGCCCCTTGGAGACACTTGCACTCCATCAGCTGCGAGCAGGCCCGGTGCCGTGTAAACTGCCCCGTGGTCAAAAAATATTTATATTATGTTGCAGATATTCTGCTTGGACTTGTGCAATTGTTTAGAAAATCTGGTATTACAGGCTTGATACTTTTCAAGTCATGTAATTTGGCCTCCCAGGAGCGCTGGTGTGTCATTTTTATGAAATCAAATTCTGCGTTGTTCTACATGTCAAATAAACATCTTTTGCAATTTTTTTCTTTAAAATATTTATTCAAGATTTCCTAGGAAAGAGATTTTTATAATTTTCTTTAATATGACACAGTTAAAATGTTTTATACTTGCTGCATCAATGCACAGTGCATTTGTTTTTTCTGAAGAGCACAAATGATTCTGAGTAGTTTGTGTGAGCTGATTACACCAGACTTTCAAACTCAAGGGGACCTACCGTACATGTGACATAGTACAAATTAAGGTTGGGAGGCCTGAATTTATAATTTTAGCTGTTGCTGAAACATATTACAGTATATAGAACTGCAGGGAAGTACAAAGTGATTAACTGACAGTGAGACATATGACATTTATTTAAATCTAGTACGTATTCACAGTTGCCTTGCACAGGGAATTTGATCATATGCCAAGGTTGTAATAACACTCTTAAGGTCCATTTTCTGCAAGGCTGAGCAGTCACAGTTCCTGTTCAGTTTGCATCAAACTCAGTTTTTCTACTAGCAATGAGAGTATTGATGTTGCTGACACTATGAATAGAGCGCCCTACTAATTGCTCACAGGTGTTTTCATCAGTCTTCTTCTAAAGCAGAGGGGCTGTTCAAACACTGGAAGTCATAGGCTGTGCATACATAAATGTGAAACTTGGTATATGCAACAGGTGCTGTAAGTCAGGGCGAATAAGTGTAAGTGTACATAAACATGGAACAAAATTCTAAAAATGTATCACAGTGTGGTTGATTATTTAGTTAAACTTGCACAAAGGATGAGACTGACACTCGTTTCCTGTTCAATCCATACCAGATTAAATTGAGTTGGAAGTCCCAGAAATTTATAAAAGCAAAAAAGAAAGGCATCAAGCATCATGTTTGTTAAAGAATCCAGAATTGCAAAGAGTTCAATATTGCCTTATTTTATATTGTTTATCCTGAATTTCCAAACATTCCCCTCTTAGTACACCCTAAAACAAATATGACTTAAAAATACTGAATTTTATAAGTAACTAATTGGGCATCTTTGCTTATTTTTTTACTTGTAACTTCTGCCATTAGCTTTTTGAACTTTTATCCATAAACTAGAAGGCTAGCAACTTGTTATATTTTAAGCCATGGTTCTAATATAACAGATTTTTTTTTAGCATTCGATATGAATCTAGGTTTAAAAGCACCTCAGTGCATTACAGCAGCAGATGGATAAAATGACATGCTGACGATAAGTTGACAATGGGTTGGTAATGTGTATATAATTTGCAGTCTTGCACTGTGAAGCTATGTGGACAAAGCCACAACAGTGTGGTAGCTCACCAAAGCTAATACAGCAACAGGTTCATGGTGAGCTACAAGGTGCTTAGGGTCCTCCCAATGACACCTGTGAGCACATTCCCAGTGCTGGTTCCCACACCTCTCAATCTCTGTTACGTGGGCCTGTTTCACTCTATGACCCAGTATGAATGGATGAGATGATGGCCTAAGGACAGTGGTTGTTGTTAGATGTTTTTGTTGCATGACTTTTAAACAGTACACCATGAAATAACTATTTTAGGCAATCTTTATACACATCTGCTTTCAGGTATATTTCCACAAAGAACAGTCGTTCTCAAAATCTATGTATAAACAAAAATCCGTTTGGTGAGCATTCCCAAATAGGAAGAATAAAAAAGCCATGGAAAAAAGGAACATATAGCCAAAAATGAAATGCCTGTTTACTCATTATTCCTAAAAAGTTACCCAAATGCTAAAAATACATGCACATGGCATTCAAAATAGATGCCAATTTTACAGCATTCAACCAGAGAAAAATGGAGTTTAGGTAAGAATAAGCATGCTCAGGTTTGTTGTGGTTTCAGAGGTACTCACTTCTCGCTGTTCTGCCAGATTAGATAAATTGAGGATGTCCAGGAAATCTTGTAAGAAAGTCTTATCTTTAGATTTTCAGACCTCAGAAGTTTGGATAAGCTTTGAATGAACATTTAACCTCACCAGACATCTGTATCTAAACAAAATGCTAAATCTTTTGGGGTATACATATGACTACATATGAATACAAGAGTAGGAACTTATTGGATTAATATGGACACATAACTTCTAATATTTACACTAATTTATCAGCCTGTCGGGAAACTGAGAAGTGGCACATCTTTTCCAGAAATACTAACCTGACTGTGTAGCATAGCTATCTGTTATTAAGGGGTGTGTTGAATCCTAGGGATTTCTTACACATGCTTACAACATCCAGGAGCTGGTTTGCAGAGTCATTTTCCAAATATAAACTATTATAAGAAAAAAATTCTGCCAGACTTTCATCCTACACAATTTTTATTCTGCAGATACTCTAGAACTTAGGTGTCACTGAGAGTGAACTGATTTGAGCTGAGTCAACAAACTATTGTTTATTTTTATCTTGACATGCTATTCCTTTTTTTAATGTGTATTTCATTACTTCTATATTGTTGATTTAACTGCAGTTTAATTAAACTACTTTCCTACACACTGTACTTGTCCAGACTGTTAACCACTATGTGATTTAAAGTACAAATACAAATTTTAACAATCATCTTTACTGAATCCTTTATGTTGTAAACACAACAAATGTATGCCACATCAAAGCATAAATGTGAATAGTCTAAGTTGGTGATGGATAATGACTGACAAGTACTGCTTGGGGATCAACCGTTTTGATGCTTAATTCTTGCATTAAACTCATCTAACCTAATAATAATCGTTGCATCACCAGTAGGTGTTTCTTTTCAGTTGTGGATTTCAAAGGTACTTTAATTCCTCCGGCTGAGAAATTTCCATCAGAAGCAGGAAGGTGTTACTAGTCTAATAAAGGCATGAAATTGTGACATTGTGAATTATTTGCTATAAATTTACGCCATGCTCTAAGAATCAGAAATTAAGCTCTCAGTAAAACTCAACTTATGTGGATCTCATTTTCTGTGCAGCTTTCTTCTTTTGGTATCACAACTAACTAAATCATTGTATCTGACTGCCTGTTGAACTACAGTAGTTGTCTTAGGTATTTCCAGTTCTAAAGAAACTTACCTGTCACAACTGCTCTGCACCAATCTTTCAGTCTCTAGAAAAGGAAAGCTAAAGAGTATGAGAAGAAACAATAATGAAAAACTCTGTATTACAGCTTTCCAGGAAAAAAGATATTTGTGAACTGCAGTGAATCATGCCAACAGAAGAGACCTCCTTCTCCACATCAACATTTTGAAAAGCACAAAGGTAGTTTAGCAAATCATCTACCTAGACTTACATAAGGCCTTTGATATGGCTCCCCACAACATTCTTATTGCTCAGCTGAAGAGATATGGGATTGATGGATGGACTGTTAGATGGATAAGGAATTGGCTAGAGGAGCATGTCCAAAGAGTACAGTCAACGGGTCAATGCTCAAATGGAAACTAGTAATGAGTGGTGTCCCTCAAGGGTCTCTACTGGAATCAGTACTATATATTCATCAATAACATAGCTAGTGGAATTGAGTGTACCCTCAGCAAGCTTGCAGATGACAGCAACCTGAGTGGTGCAGTTGATTTGCTAGAGGGAAGGGATGCCATCCAGAGGGACCTGGACAAGCTTGAGAAGTGGGACCATGTGAACCTCACAAGGTTCAACAAGGCAAGCTGCAAGGTCCTGCACCTGGGTTTGGGAAACCCCCAGTATTAATACAGGCTGGGGGATGAAGGGATTGAGAGCAGCAGCCCTGTGGAGAAGGACTTGGGGATATTGGTGGATGAAAAGCTGCACATAAGCCAACAATGTGCTTGCAGCCCAGAAGGTCAACCATATCCTGGGCTGCATGCAAAGAAGCACGGCCAGCAGGTTGAATGAGGTGATTCTACCCCTCTACTTTGCTCTCGTGACCCCACCTGGAATATTGCATCCAGCTCTTGGGTCTCCTGTACAAAAAAGACATGGACTTGTTGGAGTGAGTCCAGAGGAGGGCCACAAAAATGATCAGAGAAGGATATAACATGTCTCTCATGAGGACAGGCTGAGACAGTTGGGGTTGTTCAGCCTGGAGAGCAGAAAGCTCTGTGGAGACCTGGTTGCAGTCTTTCAACAGTCAAAGGGGGCTTATAAGAAAGATGGAGAGAGACTTTTTACCAGGGTCTGTAGTGACAGAAGGGCAACAGTTTTAAACTAAAAGAGAATAGTTTTAGATTGGACTTAATGAATACATTTTTTATGATGGAGGTTGTGAGGCACTGGAACAGGTTGCCCAGAGAAGTTGTGGATGCCTGACCCCTGCAAGTGTTCACGGCCAGGTTGGATGGGGTTAGAGCAACTTGATTTAGTGAAAGATGTCCCTGCCCATGGCAGCTGGTTGGACTAGATGATCTTTGAAGGTCGCTATCCACCCAAACCACTCTATGATTTTATGACTCTAAATTATTCACTTTTACTATTCATCTCCTGCAAGAACAATATAACACATACCTGGGACCAGTCAGGAACATTTCTCAAACTGGAGAAAGTTTACATCTTTACCATGAAGTTATCCATAGTACTGGATGATGAATCCACTTTGACCTAGGGACTGAGAAAAGAGTAGAAATCTCATCTATTTTTTTTTAAATGATGAGATTATCTTTCCCACCCTCAAACTAAATTGTCTCTAGATAGTCATCAATAACACTTTCCAAAGCTAATGTGTCTTATTGATCTCTTTGTTCATGTACCATTGAAGTAGAAACTCACATGTTTCATCGTTGTTTGTTCTATCAAAGTACAACCTTTTGATGGCATCAGTAATAGGAAAATGTCATGTATCTCCAATCGTGAGGAACCCATTTACCAAGGTCATATAGACATAATCTGAAGGTATTACAGTTACTTCTATTGCAAAAAAAAACCACTTTAAGAAAGCTGGGTGAAGGTGTTACTGGCTTTGTTATAATGACCTAGATTTAGTAAAGGAAGAGTAAGCAAAGAATTTAGAAGGAAGTGCAACCAGCATATGCAAAAACTTAGCCAGACTTTTCACTGTAAATTGTACAAATATTCATAGCGAATATTTGTACAATTCTGCCATAAATAGGGGAAAATGGCTCATTTTATAAGGAACAAAGAGATTGAAAGAAGCAGTTGCAGAGCAGAAAAGGGCGGTGACAGCAAGCCTGTTACCTAGCGATCATGTCTTGTTCAGCAATTTCTCAATTTGACTGTTAAACAAGAAAAGCTGTATGTGTTTCACAAATAAAGCAGGCAAAGGTCAGTTCAAATAAAGGTAAGAAGCAAATCAGAGGTAAGAAAAAACACCTCCTCCCCAAAGAAACTCAAGATCATACAGCCTTGTTCAATGTTGTGATCTATCTAACTTTAAGGAAATGTGTTAAATGATAAACTATTTCTTGAGTTCTCTAGAGCAAACTCTAACCCTCATTCTGAAATTAGTTTCAGACCACACAGAAGCACCACAGCAATACGAAGGAAATGACTTAACGTGAGAAGCTTTCAGAAATTTGCCAAAGCTTGGGTTTGTCTTACTGCTTCTAGAAGAGGCAGCTGACGTGAGTGAGAGTGGAGTTAGTGCAACTGGAAATGCTTCTGAAAATCTTGTCTTTAATTATTTTATCTGTTAAAATAACACCAAAAGAAAAAAACAAGTGAAAAAAAAATCTGGCTTTTTGAGAGAATGTTAGTTGGCTGGGACTAGCAAATAAAAAAAAAGCAGCATTAAACTGAGAATATAAATCATCTAACTCCATTTTAATTGTGGTAAATCACAGACTATGTAATTAGTGGAAGAGTACATTTTTTAATCACAATTATAGGGTGATATAGTTGTATCTTATAAAAAATGATATGTTATGAGCATGATGGACAAGCATGATTGATACTTTTGCTGTGTATTCCAATAAGTGATTCTTAGAAAACAAAAACACCATTGTGACTAAGCAATATCATAATTCAGAGGCCTGCTGTAAACCACAAGATAGTCCTAAACATACTTGAAGAATACTGAAGAATGTAGCCACTCATTCTTTAAAATCCTCATTATTTTTTAAATTACTTATTTCTTCAAAGTATTTTAGACAACTGCAGCTGGAGACCAATTTCTACAACTCAGTAAGAATTTCACTCAAAAGTCTTTTTATTTAGATGTCAGCAGTTGTTTAAACATGTCAAGTAAGCATTATAATATAGAAACCTGCAACCAAATAGACTTTGAAGACAGTTCCCTCCTGATTACAAAGTTATAAGAATTCATATTTCTATGATTTAATGTTTTGAATAAATTTTGTTGTATATTAATCATATTAAAAGTATTTATATCCTCAAAGTCTTTTAAAGAAAAAAGACCCAAAGTGAAACATATGTGAAATCTCCTCTCATGTTAATAGCAGCAGTGTTTTTTTGCGCAAGTTTAGTCCCTTTTAAGTTAATGAGTTGGTCTTACAAGTTACTTCAGTGCAGCATGAATGCTCATGCAATATTGTTATCAATATTGTCAAATGCGTATGCCTTTTGTGGAAAACTTTTGCTTTTTTCCTTACCACTCACCTTTTTTAAAGCAGTATCCAGAGGTTAAGTTTTATCATATGAAGTTTAGAAAACAGTATTTCTAATTCTTTCAGACAATGGTCAAGATCTGGTAAATCTTTTTTTCCTCTTTACAGTAAGGGGAATATTGGAGTAAGAAACAGGAAATGTCACCACAATCTTGGGCCGAATTACTTCTAAAAGAGTTTTGGAAAGCACAGGCATGTTTCTTAAAGTGCACCTTTCATATGTGACTTATTGACTTACTAACGTTCAGACTACTGCAGTGGAGTCTTCTTTCCCTGAAACCTTTAGTAAATGACACAATTTTTTTTTAAGTTCAAGTTAAGGACAAGCAAAAGGAATTTGCTAATTTGGTGAAATGTTGTACCTTCTGTTTCATGCACAGGATCTGATAATGGTACTGCAGCTGACCATTGTGGATACATTAATCTATTGTACTTTTCTTTTCCTTCATCATGTTTATACGTTCTGTTTTTTTGAGCCTACCTGCTTACAGAAGACTAAGTAGATTTCAAAGTGGGATTAATTTGTAAGTTTAGTACCTAAAAGTGTAGCAATCATCAATTATTCTTTCTCTACTGTGAACCACAAGGGTGGGGAACTTGTGACCCAGAGGTGGGATACAGTGCATGACTGTACTTCCTCAGGCCCATTGCCATCTTTTTTTATGCACGTTTATTGCCTACTACTGCAGCATGTGTTAGTGACTGTAAAATATCTTTGAAAGGCTTATTTGGCCCTGAGCAGGGAGAGGGTTCCACCCCCCCATCCTCTGGTAGTATCAAAATTAGTATCAAAGATTAAATGAGCGATTGAAAAAAAGAAATAAATTAGTGGAGGAGGATCAAATTACAGTAAACTTCCCTCCTGGGTTCACTGCCCATAATAATGACTTTATTTGGAACAAAATTATTGAAAAGTGCCACTTTAAAATATGCCCTGTGTCTATTTCGGTGTCAAGTTGAAGCAGATATTTTGTGGAATGATGGGGTGGTTGGAGTGGATGTATTTGAGAGTCAGAGAGGTGTTTTTAAGATGAGCCTTGAGTGTTCTTTATTAACTGAAAAATTTAACAAGTAAGGCAGCTTCCAGTCTATTTGAACACATTCTTAAAAGTCTTACAACCTGTTTTCAGGAGAAGCAGCAATGTCTCCGAAGAGCAATGCCGTCTGAGCCTCACCCGGATGCTGTCTCTGAGGCGGGAAGCTGGGCTTACTTTACAACCACTGCAAGCAACTTCACAGAGATTCTTCCTGTGCCTACATGATTCTTTCTTACATGAACTTTTCTGTTTTGTTCTTAAAAGAAACCCAGTCTGCCAGCTGGGCTCCTCAGAACAATTTTGGCGATAAATCATGACTAGTGTGTGAGTGTTTTCCTTCACTTGTAGAACTGCTTCGTGAGGCAAATATAACGCAATTAGGCAGACTGCAGATAAAGCTTGTCTTTTATTGCAAGACTTCTTTGAAACATCAATGAAATTATCTGTAAAAGACCACAGGTTGGCCTTCTTCCAGGCAGTATTTTGACTGAGTGTAAAGCAAGTTAAATTTAAGAAAAGAAAAAGAAATTCGGTCTTTTGTTATTTGCCAGGGCATCTAAGCATGACTTGCCCCTGTTCCATCAGTCCTGTTAAAGGGTCATATTAATCTTTCCTACTTGCTCCTCATTACTGATTTGTATTGTGAAAATATCAAGAGGTATTGGTATCTTACAAACATTGTGAAAATGTTAAGAGGTATCCATAATACAATAAAAAAAAAGACATTAGACTCATAGTTCCAAGAAAGACATGTACATTCCCCTTGATGTTATTTTTTTTTTTTTACAGAGACAAAATCAGAAGGTAGTAGGGTGAATTTTTTTCTCTACATTTGTCTGGAGTGCCTACATATCTACTCCTACTCTTGCATTAGAAAATGTATAGTGAAATAAATTAATTCATGATTTTTTATCTAGCATATAAAATAAGCCTTCACTTCCACATAAATATTCCAAGGAAACATTGAAGAACAACCTGCATAATTCACTGTTTGGTTGAGTCTTTACCATCTTTTCTTAATTCGTCTGCATGCTGTTTTACTAGCCAATGATCCTGAGAGAGAAAATAAAGGCTTAAGCCATCTTTAAGTTTTGGGTTTGGAAAGATTGTAAATATCAGTCAGATAATTGCTTGTCTGGAGTATAATTCAGTGAGTTCAATTAAAAATGAGATTAAAAACTGTAAGAAGTGCAATGCTGTTTTTAATTATATGTCTCACTTGTGTATATCTTTTCGGGAGTTTACAAATCTGAGATGAGATCTCCCTGCTGTGAGTCACATTGTATACATCAATTCATAATAATAATGTTTGGTTGCACCAGGCCTTGGGCATTTAGAAAAAAATAACAGACAGCTTGATATCTCTCTGCTTGAACATCCAGGTCCCAAAACTTAGCACATTTATTCTAGTAGGCCTACTAATGGTTCCTCTTCCGTTATCCCACTGGGGACAGCGGTCACGTGGTCTTTTTCTGCTTTATTTCTGGGTATTGCCACCTCCTGAATGGACTCAGGGCTCTAACTCTAGTCACACTGTGATAGGGCCAAACTAAGCAATGTTGTTGGGTCAGGAGATAGAGGATTTGGGGGACTACCATGTAGCGTTAAGATACAAGTAAGCTCCAAAGCAGTGACAGCAGTAACAGTCTGGCTAGAGCAGAGCATCGCTCGCACAGGGAAGCTGACTCAGCAAAGAAGTTGCCTTTGCTGTACTTAGCACTGAGATTCAACAAATGTAATCAAGCTCTCATTTGTTAGCTGCTCTGCGGTAACCGTTTGCACACAGATAGTCCTTTGCAGCTGCAGAGTAATTCAGTTCAGCTTGACTGGGCTAAATCAGCTTAGACATGTCTTATTTGCATGGGGTGAGAGCAGGCAGAAGGCTGGCTGCCGAGGCTTGGCTGATGTGAGCTACACGTTGTCTCACCCATCAGTTATCAAAATGTACTGAAGGTTGCTGTACTTTTCTGTGATTTTCTGTAGTTAGATCTTTTCCCCTACTAGCTTTCTGAGTTGTATATTTTCTGAAATAACTGCCTTGATGTAGCACTGCAGAGGATTTGGCTAATTAAAATGTAATTGCCAACTTTCTCATCTTGATGAGTGCATCCAGTTTTGATTAACTAATTTGAAAAACGTACTGGAAAAATACAAAAGAGAAGATAAAACCTTGAGAGGAGAGGTACAGTGGAAGCAGAAATCTAAAAAGAATTTGTTGGTGTTGTTTTAATTTGGAAATGAAACTCCTTAGTAAAACAGACATTCAGATGTGTTAAGTAGGATCAAGAGAAGGTCAATACAGGAATAATACTTCATTTTCTCTGAATACAAACTTAAAACACTTTCAGTTAATTAAAATGCAAACTATATATGTATTTCAGTATAGTTTTAGGTGATAACCTTTATATTCTGTGGAACTCATTGCCACAGGAAGTTACTTATGAAATAAGTATTTGCAGAAATGTGCACTGGATTTAGACTAGCTTTGATAAAATTACAGGAATTATCATCTTCATGCTTTAAATCAGAATCTGATCACATGTCCTCTGGAGAAAACTTTTTCGTGTGCTACACTACTGCAAAACTAGTTATCTTTTGTTATGTGCATACCTTCCCCTCAGATATTTATAATTAGTTTGAGACCACCAGATCACGAGTCACTGTTTTTTTAAGGTTGTTGGCAGATTCATTGTTCCTAAATTATTTAAATAACAAAGTCAGAGGCAGCTAATGCTATGGGCCATGATAGCCAGCAAAATAATTGATTAAAATATTTAATAAGCTTGTGTGCAAGATGGAACTCTAGATGGAGCAGTTCTCTTTGTTTGAACTTGCTTTGCTGGGCTGATAATGATTTCACTAAGTTAGTACCTAGTAGACAAATGACTGGCACAAATGTGATACCATAGTTCTGTTGAAACTTTCAAACTTAGGTTGGATTTCCTTAATAAGAAGCTTTCGTATTAGTATAGGAGGAAAACCTGTAGTGAGTGTTTACCTTCCCAAATGTATTATTTTAAATAATAACAAAAGTAATTTTATGAAATAACAAGATTGTATAATGCAGCAAAAATGAATTCAATATTTCTCGACAACTTTATTGAATATATGATTTGCTCTAATGGCAAAATAACATTTAGAAAAGAGAAATAGGGAAAAGGTCTAGCTAAATACTGGAGTTATGGGAACTAAACTGCTGTGTCATGTGCCAGTGGTATAGGTTTTACCAGATTCATTTAAAATGCCTCAAAGTTCTGCTTGTTGCAGTGTTCAGAGGGAAGCTGCATGTGGTCAACTTTCAGCCCTATCTCACAGGGGAAAGGTAGAAGGTTGCTAGAGGCCCGGCTTTGCCTTTTATGTTCTTGCTCAGAACCAAGATGGCCAGGAAAATACCACCAGTTATCTCAGAGCATTCTGCTTGGGCTTCTGGAACCACCATGAGGAGCATGCTCAGCTGCCTAGCACTGTGAATACTACCAGTGCTCCCTCACCTGCGCTCCTCTATGGCTTTCTAGAACAGTACACCTCCCTAGCATACTTCCAGAGAAGTAGTCCTATTCATTTAGTTTTCCTTCCCTACACCAGCATTTGTAACAGTCCAACCACTGCAAAATTAAAGATGCAAACTACAAAAAACCAAGAGGAGTATCTTCCTTTGGTCTGATTGCCTCTGTTCTCCATGCAAAAGAGAAGCAAAAGAGTAGATTCCACTGAAGGTCCTCTTCCTAATTATAACTCCCCTCCTAGAAAATTAGATGCAAAATAAATGGCCTTTCATACCTGATCTTCCCAAGCCAGAGCGGATGCTTGAAGTAAAGCTGTGCACATTAGCTTAATTCTCCTTCCCTTCGGAATGAGACTTCAAGGAAAGCAGGCCTTGGAGTCCTGCCTTTTGTTAATGGCCATTCCTCATTTTGAAACTAGCCTCAAGCTACCTGAATAAAAAAATACCTAATGCACACAAAGACTAGATGATGGGAACCTAAAAGAATTTATTCCATAGAATTTATAACTCTTCCCACACACAGAATAAGAAACACTACAAAAAGGAAGGGTTTTGTGCCAATATTTAAATACCTGCTATTGAGAGAATGATGATGATAGTTCTTCTTCCTTTTCATTTTATAGTCAGTCCTCAGTCCTTTATAATGTCGGTATCATGAGCCAAGTTTTGTTAATGGAGACTAAAAAGAGATTACTAAATTACAAGACTTTACTTATGCATTTTTTAAAATTTGTTTTAACAGTCTGTGACTTTCTGTAGAACTAGACCTTTGTTATATACTGCTAACAAAGCATTGTAATGTTATAATAAACCTGGAAGCAACATCAAGAATCATGTATTCTATAGAATTGGTTTCAATATTTCACATTAAGCACTGTAAATGGATATCTAATTCACCATTGACTTTCTTCAACAATATTGCCTGCCAACTTATCATGAAAAAATGACTGAATCACAGAATCATTAAGGTTGGAAAAGACCTTCAAGATCATCAAGTCCAACCATTAAAACAGCGCCACCAGGCCCACTAAACCATGTTCTGAAGAGCCACATCCACAAGATTTTTGAATACTTCCAGTGATAGTGACTCCACCACCTCCCTGGGCAACCTGTTCTGATGCTTGACCAGTCTCTCGGTAAAGAAATTTTGTCTAATATCTAATCCAAACCTCCCCTGGTGCAACCTGAGGCCATTTCCTCTCGTTTTATCACTAGTCACTTGGGAGAAGAGACCAACACCCACCTCACCACAACCCCCTTTCAGGTAGCTGTAGAGAGCAATAAGGTCTCCCCTCAGCCTCTTCTTCTCCAGATTGAACAACCCCAGTTCCCTCAGCTGCTCCTCATAAGATTTGTTCTCCAGACCCCTCACCAGCTTCACTGCCCTTCTCTGGACCTGCTCCAGCAACTCAATGTACTTCTTGTAAGGAAGGGCCCAAAACTGGACACAGGAGTCAAGGTGTGGCCTCACCAGTGCCGAGTACAGGGGCATGATCACTTCCTTACTCCTGCTGGCCACACTATTTCTGATACAGGCCAGGATGTTCTTAGCCTTCTTGGCCACCTGGGCACACTGCCGGCTCATGTTCAGCCAGCTGTCAACCAGCACCTCCGGGTCCTTTTCTGCTGGGCAGCTCTCCAGCCACTCCTCCCCAAGCCTGTAGCGTTTTGTGACTGAAGTGCAGGACCTGGCACTTGGCCTTACAAAAACTCATACAGTTGGCCTCAGCCCATCAATCCAGCCTGTCCAGATCCTTCTGCAGAGTCCTCCTACGCTCCAGCAGATCAACACTCCCACCTGGCTTGATGTCATCTGCAAACTTACTGAGGAAGCACTCGATCCCCTCATCCAGATCATAAAGATATTGAACAAGACCGGCCCCAGAACCAAGCCCTGGGGAACACCGCTTGTGGCCGGCCGCCAGCCGGATTTAACGCCGTTCACCACAACTCTCTGGGCTCGGCCATCCAGCCAGTTCCTCACCCAGCGAAGAGTAAACACATCCAAACCACGAGATACCAGTTTCTCCAGGAGAATGCTGTGGGAGATGCTGTCAAAGGCTTTCCTAAAGTCCAGGTAGACAACATCCGCAGCCTTTCCCTCATCCACTAGGTGGGTCATCTGGTCATAGAAGGAGATCAGGTTGGTCAAGCAGGACCTGCCTTTCACGAACCCGTGCTGGCGGGGCCTGATGCCTTGGTTGTCCTGCACATGCTGTGTGAGCACCCTCAAAATGAACCGCTCCATAATCTTCCGTGGTATCGAGGTCAGGCTGAGATGCCTGTAGTTCCCAGGATTCTCATCCGGCCTTTCCTGTAGATGGGCATCACATTGGCAAGCCTCCAGTCATCTGGGACCTCCCCTGTTTACCAAGACTGCTGATAAATGATGGAGAGTGGCTTGGCAAGCTCCTCTGCCAGCTCCCTCAGTACTCTTGGATGGATCCCATCAGGCCCCATAGACTTGTGAGTGTCCAGGTGGCATAGCAGGTCCTTAACTGCTTCCTCCTGGATTATGGGGAGTGTATTCTGCTCTCCATCCCCATCTTCCAGCTCAAGGGGCTGAATACCCTGAAGATACCTGGTCTGGTTATTAAAGACTGAGGCAAAGAAGGCATTAAGTACCTCAGCCTTGTCCTCATCCTTGGTGACAATGTCCCCCCCTGCATCCAATAAAGGATGGACATTCTGCTTGGTTCTCTTTTTCTTTTTAATATATTTGTAAAAACATTTTTTGTTGTCCCTTATAATAGTGGCCAGATTGAGCTCTAGCTGGGCTTTTGCCTTTCTAATCTAATTTTGTCTCTGCATGACCTAAAAAGATCCCTGTACTCTTGCTGAGCTGCCTGCCCCTTCTTCCAAAGGTGATGAACTCTCCTTTTTTACCTGAGTCCCAGCAAAAGCTCGCTGTTCATCCAGGCTTGTCGCCTTCCCCACCAGCTCATCTTACAGCACATGGGGTCCACCTGCTCCTGCGCCTTTAAGATTTCCTTCTTGAGGACTGTCCAGCCTTCCTGGACCCCTTTGTCCTTCAGGACTGTCTCCCAAGGGACTCTCTCAACCAGTGACCTGAACAGGCCAAAGTCTGCCCTCCAGAAGTCCATGGTAGCGGTTTTGCTGATCCCCTCCTTACTTCACCAAAAATTGAGAATCCTATCATTTCATGGTCGCTAAGCCCAAGACGGCCTCCAACCACCACATCTCTCACCAGTCCTTCTCTGTTTGTAAACAGCAGGTCCAGTAAGGCACCTCCCCTGGTGGGCTCACTCACGAGCTGCGTCGGGAAGTTATCCTCCACACACTCCAAGAACCTCCCAGATTGTTTCCTCTCTGCTGTGTTATACTTCCAGCAGATGTCCGGTAGTTTGAAGTCCCCCACAAGAACAAGGGCCAGTGAATGCGAGACCTCCGCCAGTCGCTTATAGAATGTCTCATCTGCCTCTTCATCCTGATTGGGTGGTCTATAACACACTCCCAGCAGGACATCTGCCTCATTGGCCTTCCCCCTCATCCTTACCCACAAGCACTCTACTTGGTCATCACAATCATTGAGTTCTATACAATCAAAACACTCCCTGACATACAGAGCCATCCCATTGCCTCTCCTCTTTTGCCTATCCCTTCTGAAGAGCTTATGGCCATCCATTGCAGCACTCCAGTCATGAGAGTCATTCCACCATGTTTCTGTGATGGCAACTACGTCATAGCTGTCTGGCTGCAGAATGGCTTCCAGCCCCTCCTGTTTGCTGCCCATGCTGCGTGCATTGGTGTAGATGCACTTGATCTGGGCTCTCAATTTCACGTGCAATATTGTCATGCCACCCCTAGGCTCACCTCTAGTGAGCCTGGTTTTATCCCCTTCCCCCTTCCAGTCCAGTTTAAAGCCCTCTCAATGAGCCCCACCAACTTGTAAGCGAGAGTCCTTTTCCCCCTTGGAGATGGCTGAACTGCACCTGCTGCCAACAGGCCCAGTGCCGTGTAAACTGCGCCATGGTCAAAAACCCCAAAATTCTGCTGACAGCACCAGCCTCTGAGGCACGTGTTAATCAGTTGTGTTTTCCTGTTCCTTTCAGTGTCCTCCCTGCCACTGAAGCGATTGAGGAAAACACTACCTGTGCTGCCTTATTTCATAACTTTTTTGCAACATAATTTCCTAATATTTAAGGTATTCCTTCTTATACCCATTTTCGCTGCTCTTTTTCCCTATATTTAACAGTTTCCCCTTCTCCTTCTCTCTCATTCCATCCTGCCAATCAAATATATATTCTCTATATTCTGCCTTCTTCAAAATTAGTTTATACAAAAAATTACTTTTAAAAATTGACTGTTTAAAAGGGAAAAAACCTTTCTCATGTGTTAAATGAGAAGGTACTCTAGGGTGCAGATTAATGACCTATTATTATTCCTTTTTGATGGTTTAAGCCAATTGGCTTTCATTCCATCCTGCCTGACAGCACACTACAGGCATGTATTCACAGGCTGTTAATAAATGTCTCTCCAAGATTTTTCTGCTAAACTGTAAGCCATCAGTAGGTAAATATTCAAGGAAGGAACAGAACTTGCTGGGCCTCTGGCAAAAAAATGCAATATTAAATTTGGAGAGACAAGATGAGCCACATTGCTAAATGTGATGCTTTGACAGAAAACAATCCATGGGATACTTCTGTTTGCCAGCGGTCAGAGGTCTGAGTCAACAGGAATATTCTCTACCTCTCTCCTGATGTAGATGAGTTGTGTCATTATAGATGAATAAATTATATGAGCTGACTTTATGATTTCAGCACATTAGTCACTCCACTTTCATATGCAAGATAAAATAAAGTGGGACATGTATTTTCTAATTGGGAATTTCTAAATCAATATTCATTCGACAAAAGGAGCTATGTTAACAAATGAATATGGGTGGTTGGCAGAAAGCAAAATTATGCCTGGAAGAGCTTACAAATCACAAAGGAAAGCAATCTCTTAATTTCTGTTGAGTGAGTAGCAGGTAGCAAGCCAAACACCAGTACTAATTTAGATGTGATCAGAACAAGGCAAAAGATGAGAAAGATGCATGGGGTTTAATGAAAGGTTATGAAATATTGGAACATTAACTCTAGGGTAAATAAATAGTGGATTTTTCTCAGAACACAGTATCTAACATCAGACCAATCACAATACATAGAGTAAAATTATTAGCCAGTTCCCTTGGAAATATGTCACAGCTTTGCCATTAACTTCAGTGGGATTGAGAGGGGTGTCTTTAATGAATTTAAGTATACTGCACAGCTGTAGAGTCAAATCCACAGCTGAAAATATCAGTCTAACTCTGCTAAATAAATTAAATCCAGTGAGGATCTAACCTGAGAGGTGACTGAAAATGTTGGTTCACAGACACAGATATCTCTTGCACAGTTCATACAGACAGAGCAGTCCATATTGAAACATGAAATCTCCATTAATTATCAAATTAAATATGAGCTGAACATTCAGAACTTCCACTGCTTGATTCCTTCAAAAGTCTCTTTGCTGTAAAGCAGTGTCTGTTGCCAAAGCTATTTACCTGTTCCCTACACTCACACAGATACTCATTTGTACACATAGACTAGTATATCTTTTCTTAATTCTGTAAGGTTTTTAACTGAAAAAGAAATGAAACATAAAGGAACACCTCATAATAAGATCAGGCTCCCGGAGACGGGAATAAAAGCATATTTCCAGAACACATCTAAATCAAGTTTAAATATTCATTTAAAATCTAGAATATTATTGTTCTTTCACTGAAACAATATCAAGATTTTCAGTGAAGGTCCCAATGTCACATGAAGTCATTGAGATTTAAAATAATGTCCTGAAGGAGAATTTAGTTTCCATTGTTTTATTTCAGGACTCACAGAATCCTCCAAATAATCGCTTCATGTAACATATTGTAGTACTCTAAAAATGAGGCCTGACTCTAAAAAATAGGCCTGTTTTCATTGTAGTGGCATTTCTGTACATCTTCAGCTCTCACAGCACCAAACTGTGTATAGGGTTTCTCAAGGACAAATGATGTAAAGAACAGCAGCATTGTTAATTTGAAGGTTATGGATAAGGATTCCTAAGTTTAGGTAACCATCTAAAAGTCCTCTCACTAAACTTTCTTGATAGTTCTCTCAGAAAGCATTTTCAACACACAGAACATACCCTAAAAAAAACCCTTATGAGCCCCTTGAGGCCATGTTACAATAGAAACAGAGTCTAGATGTTTTGTCTAAGCAAGAGCAGGCATAGTTCAAAGGAAGAGGTAAAACGCATCATAAACATCAGTGTTCATGCCTTCCTGAGTCTGAATCTCTGATGAACAACTCCCTGTACTTTCAAGCTGTGGTGCTACAAAGGAAAGTGAAGTGATCTGGCTTTTGTTTTTCCTTTTATGGCAATAAAGGAATCTCACTAAGATAGATTACTCATAAGATAAGTGCATGAGCTATCCCATCAAAGCTCTTCTATCTAACTGTGTGTCCCAAAGCCAGGACCGTGTCTACATAACTTTGCACAAGAATGTTCATGCTTGTCAACATACCGGTAGATATTTGAAGTCTCTCCTGAGACTTTCAAGCCATGCTCTCCTGTGTTGAACAGATTCTGCCATTGTTCATCTTAAGAAATCTGACTGAAGTTAAAAATACAAGGCGGCAGTGGTCTTTACAAGAACTTATGTGGAGAACGGGCTTAGCCCTATGATTTCTGCTAGCTTGAGCACTGATTATTTCTAAGCATTTACCTGGTTTTGGTCACATAACCCTACTGTCTGTACAATGCGAAGAAGAAATGGTTAAGTGCTACTGACAGCTGAGTAGTTAGTGTTTTCCCTGCTAGATGTCAGCAACGGCTGCTATCTGATCGCTGCAAGCAAAGTTTTCCAAACAGTAGGCAAAATCCTACCTCTGCAGATTTCAATGGCAAAACTCAGCTGGCTTCACTGGACTCAGGATTTCATTTAGTGCCTCTGTATTTTAAAACTCACATTTGCCAGGGGCATAGAGTCTTTCAGAGATAAATAATTCTTGAAAAACAGAACAAGAGAGAAAAACCCATTGCTTTCCTAGCAGCTAAAAATCTTTCATTGCAATGAGTACAAGACCAAATGATCTTTCTCACTGTATCTTAAGGGGATTTATGGTGTATATGATGTATAATCTCTCATTTGGATCACAACAACCTGTTTGTTGCATTCAGGCGACAGTCACTATTCCTATGATCTGTACTGTTGTCTTGTAGTTTGATGCTGCTGATAGCTCCACTTCCTACTAGTGAAGATTCACCTCATCAGGGAGATGAAGGTTTTGTTTTCCTCTCAGTGAAAACGTATTTGCCTTTAGTTAATATCTCCAATTTAACTACAAAAAATGTTAAAATAACAAATAACGATGCAAGAGTAAACGAACAAGTTAAAAAATGCACCAATAAGCTTAACAGCTGGTTGTGTAAATTCACTCTCACTGTCACTAACACCAGGTATTCAAGACCCAAGGCACTGGCAGTCTCTAGCAAGTCTGGTGGTGGTTGTTTAGCCAGGTCCTGATAGACTGGAGAAGTGTGTATGAACCTACATCCCAGCAAAATTCTTACTTTCAGATGATGCATAAAGGATTGGCCAGTTGGGGCTTTAATGTCGTTCTTTGATATACGTTTTTGGTATGCAAATACAGTTCATTCAAAAGAATGACTAAATACTTCTTCCTCATTCATCTTGAAATATCAATATAACACCTGAAAACAGCAAGGGAAAAGGGATCTCATTCTTCTAAATATTCAAGCCTCTTTGATAAGGATCAAAAGTACGAGAATCAGATTCATGATATTAGTCATAAAGCCAACAACCACTGCTGTCTTGTATATATATATACATATGTTTATTTGTGTCTAATCAGAAAGTGTCTCTCTACAGCTCCATGACTTGTATGTACATAAAAACTGCCTGTCTGTATATCGTGAGTGACAGAATTAGAATAGACAAAGGGTTGTACAAATTGCCACCATTACTAAAATGCACATGTATGTACATGCTGTATGAAGGGGAAGGGAATGGAGCAGTCACATCCCTCTCCTACTTTTTAATCTGTGATTAAAACAAGTTGATCTTGTAGCCCTCAAGTCTTTTTTATATTAATGATATAATGTTATTCATTATTTAGTTTTAAAATGTCCAATATACTTTATAACAGATTAGAGTCTAAAACAAGGCCAGATTACTACATCTTTTATCTACTAGGTTCTGCCTCTAAGGCAGAAATAAACATTAAAGTTTTTTTCATTACTCTATGTTGTCTGTATTTTACATCATAAGTTTTGAGCCCACCACAACATAAATACAATCAACTTGGCATGAAAAGTGTACTGTTTTCTACAATGCTGTGTCTTTTAATAGCTCAGTGTTTTATTTGGCAAATAGCTTCATGCAAAGTGGATGTGGGAGGGTAGAATCAAATGCATTTTGTTGCCCCCTTTGAACATGATAGACTAGATATTTGTGATTTTTTAAAATAATTTTTATTTTCATGCAGTAAATATGAATTTGTTGCTTGACTTGGTGTTGACTTTGAATTGTTTCCAAATTACTCATTACTGACGTGCATAAAAATTGATTAATTAAAAAATTATAAATAACAGTACATGTAAAAAATCTAACAATTCTCATATGAATATTTTGTCTCATTTCATGTTAAAATCTTTGTGGTTTGGGTGTATACTCATAGGCCCATAACACAATAGGCTTCCCAACTAACTTTATACCATATGTTGAGATGCAACTCTTTTCTGCAGGAATTACAAGCACTTAACATTATTTGGTTCATTATTTTCCTCTCAAGAATTTCTATTTCTTCTAATTTGTGGGTTTGTTTTACAAAGAAAACCAGAAATAAACAAATGTATTCAATTTTCTTTTTCTTTGACATACTCTGATTCCACAAGTCAAAACAAAACAAAACAAAAATAAAAGAAAATCTTCCTCATTAAAAGATGGGGGGGGAAATGGAATCATATACATGGCTTTGGGTGAATACAACAGATGTTAGTTCTTCCAAGCATAATCCACAACATCAAGTAGTCCTTAAAGACTCTGGGGGGAAGTGGTTTCCAAAATGCCTGGATTGTCATGATACTGCATTTGAATTCTAACTATTACTCATTTCAGTTAGTCTCAGTTTCAGGAAATCTGAGAAGCTCTAAACATATGTGTCTACATTGCTAACTGCCTTTCCCTCTCCTGCCTCTTCCTTTCATTATCTTCTCCCCACAACCTTTTCTTTATTTCCCTTGACTTCATTCAGGTTTCTCATGCTGGCATCCATAATGAATAAATTCACTGGTACAGCTAGGAATATATTACTGTTGAATATTCCCTGTGGCAAAGTTCCATCAAAATTGCTTGTCAGTGACAGATGCCCACTCAGAGATGCAAAACTGCCTAGCTCAGTCCTCTGTTTCCTACCCAGTTTTGCAATATGTGAATGAAAATGGAAGTGGGAAGATGACAACCTTTGCCTCTAAGGTACAAACATTTTAAGTGTTCTAATTATTCTGATTCCCATCCAGGCTGTTGGAGGTTTACCTGTTCCATGTGCACTGGCATCTACCAGCCAGCAAAAATAAGGCCAGCTTGAATAACCTTATTGTTTAAACTGCTTTCCAAAATTAATACTCTCAGGACATTCTTTTAAAAAAAGGAAAGAGATGGGAAATAACACTCTCATCCTGTATGTGTAGTTCCTGGTTCACTCATTCTCTCTCACACACACGGCAAAATGCCAGCACTTTGTCTAATGACGGATTCAATTCTTCACCTTCTCCAGCTTTTTCTGTAAGATAGGAAAGTTATTCTGCTTTAACACCACTAAATCACATATTAGTAAAAAATTGACCATCACTTCCACAGACCCAGTGTTTCAAGTGCGACACTAATGTCAACAAACCTGTTGCCATTGACAGATGGCAAGGCACTTGAGATATGTGCTGGTGAGTGCTTGCACATGACTTCTGCCTCTGACAAGGCAAGTGGGTAGAGGTACCTTTGTACCCTCTGCTCTTTTATGGCTGATGTTTGTGCCAGGAAGTCTGCATTAGGTGTACAGGACATTCACCAAGTTAGTGGCAAACATGAGTAGGATGGACTTAACCAGTTATTCATCCTAAAACACCCAATGACTGGAAAGGATTTCAGGCACCGGCTTCCCAACATGCATTCTCTGATGTAAGGCCATTGACACAGTCCCTTACAACATCCTTATCTCTAAATTGGAGAGATATGGATTTGACGGATAGACTGTTCGGTGGATAAGGCATTGGTTGGATGGTCACATCCAGAGGGTAGTGGTCAATGGCTCAATGTCCAGCTGGAGATCAGTGACAAGTGGTGTCCCTCAGGGGTCTGTATTGGAACCAGTACTGTTCAATATCTTCATTAGTGACATAGACATTGGGATTGAGTGCAGCAAGTTTGCAGACAACACCAAGCTGAGTGATGTGGTTGACGTGCCTGAGGGACAGGATGCCATCCAGAGGGACCTGGACAAGCTTGAGAAGTGGGACCATGTGAACCTCGCAAGTTCAAAAAGGCAAGCTGCAAGGTCCTGCCCCTAGGTTGGGGAAATCCCCAGTATTAATACAGGCTGGGGGATGAAGGGATTGAGAGTAGCCCTGTGGAGAAGGACTTGGGGATATTGGTGGATGAAAAGCTGCACATGAGCCGCTAATGTGTGCTTGCAGCCCAGAAGGCCAACCGTATACTGGGCTGCAAAAAAAGCTGTGTGGCCAGCAGGTTGAGGGAGGTGATACTGCCTCTCTGCTTTGCTCTGGTGAGACCCCACCTGGAATCCTGCATCCAGCTCTGGAGCCCCCAGCACAGGAAAGACATGGATCTGTTGGAGCAAGTCCAGAGGAAGCCACAAAATGATCAGAGGGATGGAACACCTCTCCTTGCTTGACCAACCTGATCTCCTTTTATGACCAGGTGACCTGCCTAGTGGATGAGGGAAAGACTGTGGATGTTGCCTACCTGGACTTTAGCAAAGCCTTTGACAGCGTCTCCCACAGCATTCTCCTGGAGAAAGTGGTTGCTCATGGTTTGGATGGGTTTACTCTTCGCTGGGTGAGGAACTGGCTGGATGGCCGAGCCCAGAGAGTTGTGGTGAATGGCGTTAAATCCAGCTGGTGGCTGGTCACAAGCGGTGTTCCCCAGGGCTCGGTTCTGGGGCCGGTCTTGTTCAATATCTTTATTGATGATCTGGATGAGGGGATCGAGTGCTCCCTCAGTAAGTTTGCAGATGACATCAAGCTGGGTGGGAGTGTTGATCTGCTGGAGGGTAGGAGGACTCTGCAGAAGGATCTGGACAGGCTGGATCGATGGGCTGAGGTCAACTGTATGAGGTTTAATAAGGCCAAGTGCAGGGTCCTGCACTTTGGCCACAACAACCCCATGCAACGCTACAGGCTTGGGGAGGAGTGGCTGGAGAGCAGCCCGGCGGAAAGGGACCTGGGGGTGCTGGTTGACAGCCGGCTGAACATGAGCCGGCAGTGTGCCCAGGTGGCCAAGAAGGCCAACAGCGTCCTGGCCTGTATCAGAAATAGTGTGACCAGCAGGAGTAGGGAAGTGATTGTGCCCCTGTACTCGGCACTGGTGAGGCCACACCTCGAATCCTGTGTTCAGTTTTGGGCCCCTCACTACAAGAAGGACATTGAGTTGCTTGAGCGTGTCCAAAGAAGGGCAGCGAAGCTGGTGAGGGGTCTGGAGCACAAGTCTTATGGGGAGCAGCTGAGGGAACTGGGGTTGTTCAGTCTGGAGAAGGGGAGGCTGAGGGGAGACCTTATCGCTCTCTACAACTACCTGAAATGGGGTTGTGGCGATGAGGGTGTTGGCCTCTTCTCCCAAGTGACTAGTGATAGGACGAGAGGAAATGGCCTCAATTTGCTCCAGGGGAGGTTTAGATTGGATATTAGGAAAAATTTCTTTACCGAGAGACTGGTAAAGCATTGGAACAGGCTGCCCAGGGAAGTGGTGGAGTTGCCATCTCTGGAAGTGTTCAAAAAACGTGTGGATGTGGCTCTTCGGGACATGGTTTAGGGGACATGGTGGCGCTGTTTTAATGCTTGGACTTGATGATCTTGAAGGTCCTTTCCAACCTAGTGATTTTGTGATTCTGTGATTCTGTGATTCCTATGAAGGCAGGCTGAGAGAGTTGGGGTTGTTCAGGCTGGAGAAGAGAAGGCTCCAGGGAGACTTTATTGCAGCCTTCAGTACTTAAAGAGGGCTTCTAAGATGGGGACAGATTTTTTAGTAGGACCTGTAGTGACAGGACAAGGCACAACAGTTTTAAACAAAAAAAAAGTAGATTCAGACTAGATATAAGGAAGAATTTTTTCACAATGAGGATAATGAAATGCTGGCACAGGTTTCCCAGGGAGGTGGTAGAGGTCCCATCCCTGGAAACATTCCAGGTCAGATTGGGAGGGGCTCAGAGCAATGTGATCTGGTTGAAGATGACCCTGCTTATTGCAGGGGGTTTGTACTAGATGATCTTTAAAGGTCCTTTCCAACCCAAACTATTCTATGATTCTACGATTTTTTGTGCTCATGGAAGGCCATAGCACATCCCTTATGCAAAATAAAATCTAGGCTCTGCTTAGAAATGGAGAAAGAGGTATGAAAGCCTAGTTTATCGAAAGTCATTGAAAGAGGTGCTCAAAGCTGCAAGTCTATCAATCAAGCCTGTGCCACTACTTAGCAAATCTGAACGGCTTTGTGTTTGTTGGGAGGGAGGGTAAAAAATGAGCAGTTTTGCCTGGTTTTGCTGTGCACAAACCACAAGAAATCTGGTCATTTTTGATCAATTTTTTTTCCAGATATGAAAAGCTACCACATACTGTCAAGCTGAAGTATCTTATTTTATATCAAGACAGCAGAGCAAAGAGGCAGTCCCCAGAGAAAGCGGAGCGCCAGTATGTCTTTTACTTTGCTACAGAGTCTGTGTCATAAAAGAAAGTAGTACTTCTTGCACTGAAGTAGCGCCTCTCTCTGTAACGAAGTGTTTCCAGGAAAGTAGACAAGACTGCTGGAACATCCATACATCCCCACTGCAAAAGAGTTCCCCCCCTTTTTTTCTCCAGTTCTATTCTTTATTCAAAGTCAAACATGGGGTGTAAACTGAAACAAAAACCACTATATGTATTGTACATGTATCTTGTGGAAAGCTCTGCATTCTGCACAGATATTATACTGTTGCAACATGCTATGTACCTGGGTTCAAAGAGATGTTTGTGCGTTTGTTCTCTTGCCAGTAATTTCTCTCTATTGTAGAAGACTGCTGCATCCTTCTTTGCCACTGTAGATCTCCAGAATGTTTTGTAAAATTGAGCTTGGCAAAACTATATTTTAATATGAATAGAGCAAGAGAGAGAAAGAGATTTTAAAGAGGCTTAGGCTTACAGTACTGAGGAGACAAAAAAAGAAACACATAAGCTTTTCTACTGGTTACAGACAGTCTAAAATACAGCCCCCCCCAGACCAACCTTCTGCAAGGAGGAAATGTTGAAAGCTACTGAAAACAGCTTTCCCTTTCCCGCTCCATTTCTCTCCTTCCTTCCCCCCTGCACCCCTATGCCATTAATTCAGCTCAAAGATATTTTGCACAGGTGTTTATGTAACCGTGATACACTGGGAAAATTCCAACTCAAATTGATTCAGCTCAAAGATCTCCTAACCACACTTCCATCAGCACGGTGGGGTGGTCTAGATTCATAGTAAATAGTCAGTTCAAGAAATTGTGCAGGCTTTCTCTAACCTCCAAAACCAGGCTCCTTAGCACTGGTGTGTATCAATGAGTCCGTTGCTAGTAATGAATTTCCTGTTAGGAAAATTATTGCACTCCTGATGCAAGCAGGGTAAAAGTTTAAGTGACTGTCTTGCTTTTTCTTTTCCTTGTGGTTTGTGCAGAAAACACATCTCCAATTGTTTTACCATAAGCTAAATTGTGTTCAACCAGTTGCCACTAGATTATTTAAAAGTGGTTGAGGAGATATTTTAGTCCCAGCTATTCCAAAGCATTACCTTGCAAGACGCAAAAATTAATGTTAAGAAATAAAACTAGCTTGTGTAGTAAAGGTATTTATTTAGCATTATAAAAGCTAAATGCTGAATCATTTTTTGATGCAAAATAAAAAAATATTTGGGGAAATTGCTCTCTTGGCAAAGCTACATACATTCATTTGAAACAAAGGATCATTTAAAAGCAAAATAAAGGAATCTGTGGTGCACATAGTCATTGAGAGTATTTGGCTGTAAATTCTCCTCCCTTTTCTCTGTGGAAGCACATGTCTTTGCCTGCTGTTCATCAGCCTTGATTTTGATGGGGTGATTTTTAGTCAGCTGTCTCTATCATTTTGGCACAGACAAAAATCCTTTAAAAAATGTTACACTTCATCAAAGTGTATCATGAGACTTCACGGTCATTATCTCAATGGCCGCTCTGATGTGCTACAATTGGCAGGGCCACAGACGGTGGGGGGTGTATTAGAAGAAAGCCAGTGTTTCATGTGGAAAGCTGGCAAGCCTCTCCAAGCTTCTGTCAACAACTCAGCAGTCTGATCCGATGCACTGAGTGCTGATTATGCTCTTGTTTCTGTAGGAAGTAAACAAGAAAATGAATTCCACAGCACAACACAGCCTCTTTGTATCTTCAAAATGGTGTGGCTGGAAGCCAGCCAGCCTTGTCGAAAGTTTGGCCATTTGTGTCATCAGGGCCCTGGTACTGATGGAGGCTTTGATTACAGCTTGGATCCAGCACGGAGACCTTTCATGGACAACCACTCAGCAAATAAAGGCATTGATAGGTTGTTGGGTCAATTTAGCCATAAGGGTGCAGAGCAAGGTCCCTTTGAAAAGACTAATGGATTAGCTACACAACCAGTCCCACTGTAGGGCCTTATTTCTCAAGTAACTTCATGACTGCTTTCCAGCTTGGCAGGGACTCTCTTCCTCTAAAGCTAGCTCTAGCGCGTTCTTGTTATCAATAGTGCAGCTCAAAGGATTAGACACAAAGGGCTTTACAATTTAATGAAAACAGCTGTTGAAACAACAATTAAGGCAAACAATAGTTTGCATGAAAAACTATTAATTATGCAAAGTTATGCAGAAAGTAGAATACTCTTTTATTCATAACCACCTAATGTGACTGACAGAAAGTTAGACACCTTCTCCACTGTTGATTTAAAGGTGTCAGCAAGTGGTGTCGCTTATAATAATATTCGCCATTTTTTGTTTTGTTAACATTTGAGCAGCTAATGGTTTAAAGCCTGCGAATTCTCTGTGGCATGGCTGCAGCAAGAACAAGTAAAAGACTAATCTAACAGCTAATATTTCATGTCAAGGCAGTGCTGAGCTCTGAAGTTTACTGTGCTACTTTACTACGAACAACGCTTTACACACGCAGTACGCCATATTGCTATTTAAATGCGTTCTTCCTTTTTGCACCCTGCCCCCTTTACACAGTCTCTTCCACCACGTGCCTTTGTGGTGATGCCTTAAAGGCAGGCACTTGGCCAAATCACTCATCACAGGTTGCTTCAGCAGTACCCACTTGACGCCTCCTTCTTTCACTGAACTGTTAGCTCCCTACCTTCTTGTCTCCCTTCTCACTGACTCTCAGAAATTCATTGCTTCTCTATTTGCAGTCTCCATCCTTGACTAGCAGCGCCGAGAATTGACTTACGGTCTTTTGAATACAGCATGTTCCACATCTTGCCTGCTTACAGCACCTTGAGCCATCGTACCAAGAAGTCCCATTTAAAATGTTATTAACTTTGCAGATATAAACACTGTCTTATGCCTCCAACTACTGTTTATTTCAGGCTGCCAGTTAATTGGCATGCTCTAACACCCTTATTAAGCCAACTTGAAAATATTGCTTTAGAATGCCTTGGGAATTTAACTAATTTCATGCTAGAACTTAATAAGTAGGATGTGACACTCTTTCATATCTTCAGTAATCCATTAGGTGACTGTAACTCCTTTCAGTGACTGGATGAAAGCTTTATTAGTCATAGGGTCTCTACTTTAAACATGTCACCAGAATTTAGTACAGTATCAGCACTAAAATGCAATTGACTTTCTGACTAAATAGACTTTCAATGATGTCCCAGAATGTAGTTTTGGATATCCAGTTTAAAAAGTTTCTGCTAAACAGGATTATAATTTTATTAAGTCAGTTTTTTTTCCTTCAGTAATTTTAATTTAGCAACAAATATATAGTAGTGCCATAAAATAAAGTAAAATAAAATAATCAATCCATACTGGGTCAGCTCCTCAAATGAAGCAAATGGAGTTGTGCCAAATTATGTTATTTAAGAATTTCACCCTATATTCAAATCAATGTCCTGTAAAGCTACTTCCTTCTAAAGTCCACTACGTAAACCTGCTTCCCTCCCCCACTTCATCTGTTAAATATCTTCCTTTTTTCCATTCAGTTTCATACAGTGAGGAGATGTTTTATCCATGATGGCTGATGCTTTAAGATTAGATCTTTCGTCACCAGTGTGTCTCTAGCAGCCTGCGAAACTTCATTAGCACATTTACTGGCAATAATCCAGTTAATGTATATTTGTTTAAAATCTCAAAAATAATTTTATTATGAGAAAATGCAAACTCATTTTCTAATGGTAAGTTAGATAGAAAGCAAATGTCCTATACAGCATGTTGCAATTTGTATTTTTCACTAGAGACTTCTAAACAGCATCTGAAATTTGAAAGCAATTATGCCAGTTATCCAGATGTGATTTTTCAATCATTGTTTTTTAAATTTTTTTTTTCAGTTTTTAGCAGTTCTTATTCAGTGGGACTTCTCATAGCTGTCACGCTGGCACAGCACTCCCGTCTCTTCATTAGTCATTCAGCTCATGGAGCTTAATTGGACAAGGCTAGAGCGAATTTGACAAACATCACAGCAGCAGAAAAAGCAATCACTCTTTCAAGATGAAAATTTGTTTGATGTCTTACTGTGTAACTCATTTACTCTCCTCGGGCATCATGTGACCTGAATGTTAATCAGCCATTGATTGGCTTCTCTCTGTGGACAGTCACGTGGCGAGAATGTTAATGGGCTGGGACCGGTAGCGGCACTGGTAGGCAACCTTTGGATTGGCTGCCAGGTTAAGATAGTGAGATAAGTGGGTGCTTGATGAACACTTGACAGAACTTCACAGAAAATTAAGGCCCTAAAATAGCATGAGAAAGTCTTGTCAAATCAAGCATGATTATCATTGAATGCTTAAGGAATTCATCATCTGCATGAAATTGATACACTTCAGCACCAGCAGGCCCTGCAGTCAGCAGGGACTCATCAGACTTTTATTTATATGTGTTCACCAAATCACATTAATTCTGAGAGCTAAAACATGCTAAGGATGAAGGTTATTTTCTGTTCAATCTAATTTATCTATGACAATAATCATCACTAATAATATGTCAAATTAGATTGCAGTCATTTTATGCATGCATGCTGATTTGGAAAATAGCATTAAACTGTGCCATAGTAATTAACAATTGGTAAAGGTGTTCAGGGCCTGAAGTCATCTGCCTATCTAGATGGAAAATTACATTTTATAAAAGGGATTTACAGATATATATCCTTACCTAACTCTGAATATAAATTAAAACCTGTAAAAGCAGATGTAATTTTTTGTATGGTGCTATTAGGGTTAATAATCGTTGTAGGAAATGTGTCCCTCTCTAAATAATTTTGGGCCAAATTCTGCTCCTCTAGAAATGGAAAAGAGTTATGCCATGGCTTCATAAGAACCAACAATTGATTCTTTGTTCTTTGTATTTTCCTTTTTTTTCTTCTTCTGTGTGTTAACTTTCTAATCATTTACCGACAGCTTCTAGCTTTTAGTACAGATTTAGCAAGGTTCTGTAAGTACTTATACATGAGTCTATTCACTGTACAAGCATTAACAGCAGCAGTGGTACTGTAATTACATGTATTATAACAATGCACATTCCGTAACATCCACAAGTGTTATTAATTTAATATATTCAGATCTTGATGCAATGTTGGTGGGTGGTTTTGTGTTTGGTTTTGTTGTTGTTGCTTTTGGGTTTTGCTCTCATCTGTTTTTTTAGATGAAAGAAAGATTGGAAATTGTGCAGATTAACCCACCCAGAATCCCCCATTCTTAGGGAATTATTAAAGCAAAAACTGCTTCTCCTGAAACACTCTTAATAGGAGTTCTTTTTTTCACAGTAGGTATTTCATGGTACTGATTGCTTTAATAATACTTTTACAGTCTCTTGACTTATAAAGTATTACTGTATTAAAAAATACTTGGTTTTAAACTGTCTGCTTGGTAATGAAGTTTCAAGGGAGCTTATATATCCTTTTTGGCTGGTTTGGTTACAAGAATTTGCATACATACATACACATACACACAAAATCATGCTTTGGCTTTCAGAATTACATTTTTAAAATAAGAGGAAAATAATCTGTTGTTTCTTATTTTCCTTACTCTAATCTCTCGTGATCCTGGTACTGCTTCTCTCTCTCTTTGGAGGCCCTCTTTATTGATTAAATGAATCTGCTCGAAAGGCTGGTTCCCAGGCTCTTTGATCTAATCCGATCTGATCTTATCCGATCGCTTCAGCAGGACATTGGGGAATTAACAATAAGCAGCTTTACCACAAGTGTTTAATAACTCAACACAATCTCCTTATGGCTCCGAGCTGCTCATGTTCTCATCCAGTCAACAGCTCACGGTGTAACAGATTGGACATCCCTCTGAACCTGAGGAATTTTCATGCACTGTGAAACTAATCGCTTCAAGTTCCTTCATAAATCACACAAAGCAGATTTCAGCATCTTCACAAATTGAAAAAAAAAAAAAAAAGGAATGGGGGGAGGAATTCATCCACTGAGCTAAATACCGGGAAGGGGCACGAGGAGGGGAGGAGGTATAATCTAAATTCTGTCATCTTATTTAATGTGTTTCTCATCTGCTTAACTTTCACAGGCATAAAATAATTCAGGCAGACTAAAGCTTTACAACCCTTCAAACCCACACTGACCTTATTTTTTTCCTGTGTATGATAGAAAACATGTGGTTTCTACAGCAGTCATGTTATTTTTGTCCCTGCAACATCCCTTGAGTTTGGTAACATGTGACATGGAGTGGCAACATGTTTTAACTTCCCACTGCATATACCTACTAACAGTGAATGGATGAGCAGAAGGGATGCCTTGATGCTGACAGGAGAATGAAGGTTACTTTTTTGGAATTTGGAATAGCATCTTCAGAATGCATCCAGTGTGATATTTGTTTAATTCTTAGACATTTCCATGCCACAGCCCTCCAGAGAAATTGAGTTTTATTTCCACTTTCCAAGCACCAGAAGAAGAATCAAAGCCATTGACATTTAGGTTCTGTCTGACTATCATCTCCAAACAACCAAACAGACATCTGAGTCCATGTGGGAGGTAAAGAAAGACAAGGGGTGTTTCAACAGAGAACATCACCCTTGAGAAAAGGTTCACTAAATGTTAGAGATGGGAGCCAGGCTTTTTAGACCCATGAGGAAGACTTTACAAAACCTGGCCATTTTCCTGTATAGACAGCTCATGTGGCCTTTGGGATTCAACTGAACAAGTTTAAAATATATCCAACATCTCAAAATTAAATTCATTAAGTCCTTTTACACAGTTGCGAAGACTCCTAGAGAGTCAACAAATAGTATTAACAATGCGAATGTACATACCAACATAGGTTAATCTGAAAGATTTGTGAACCAGATTTTACCAAAGTTTTGTTAGAGTTTTAAGGAGACATGAAAGTTGTTTCATTATTGGCTTTACTGCCAACTTATTTATCAAGTTATGGAGCCTGGCTTTGTCATACAGGTTCTAAATAATATCAATTCTAAATCTAGCTATAAATTTAGCACTTGCTTTGGAAAGCAGTTATCTACTGTCAGAAAGTTCCTTGCTGGATTCCTTACTCAGAGGTTACTCTACAGTGTGACTTGTAACTGAGAATGGATGCCTAGCCAAGGTACTGTAAAGATATCTCATCTTGCTCAGATTTTAGATCAATGGGAACTTCCAAAACTATTGAAGCTGCAGTTCATTTTCAAGTCCATTTTTAAAATTCAAATACATTTCAATGATTCTCTTACTACTGCCTTATAAAGACTAATGAAAGTATCTCCATAAAGGATATAAGGTCAATAGCAAATTCTTTTGATCTATCGTTCAATCAAGAGGCATTAAAAAAGTCTTGAAGATTAGCTTGAAGGATATGTATGTATTCTTGAAGTCATCTGAATCTTTAAAATGATGGCACAAAATGGCCAAATCTCCTATAAACACAGTCTTCTTCCATACTCATGTTTTCTTTCCAGTTATGAACAATGCTTTTTGTCTGGTTCATGTCATGGGGCCACCATGCAACGGACCTTTAACTGCTCTTTCTTGCTCAGTAGCAATCACCAGCCACAAGAGACTTCTTTATTCTGTATTTACTTGACTTTGATATTAACCAGTGATGATGGCAAAACCATGGAAAACTTTGTTGAGCGTTATGATGTGTTGAACGTTTGAAAACCAACCACAGAAACTCAAAAATATTGTGTACTTATTGCGGATGAGTACTGGAAACCAGCCCAAGGAAGAAACAAAACACAATATTAGGTTCTGTCTGACTATCACCTCCAAACAACTGAACAGGCATCTGAGTCCATGTAGGAGGCAATAAAACACCTTCTTAATTAATTTAGACAGAGATATTTTCCTAGCAGTGAATCAATATTTATAGAATTGATATACTATGCAGATGCTCCAACAGGGGGATTAATTCTGTTGTTGTTGTGCTTGGAGTCCACTGGGTTTTAATGTTGATTTATAGCATTTACACCTAAACATTTTCCAGAAAGGTTCTTCCATTCGGTGACTGCATTTTTCAAAAGTCACCAAATTAACAGGACTGACTTGTGTAAGTGGACATATGAAAAACTTTTTTCACTATCCCTCCTCATTCACATAACCACAAAAAAGCCACTAAACTTGGAAAATAATTCTGGAAAATATTGTTGTATGATTGACAGTTTGGGGCTTTCATGACACTGGCTGAGAATTTTCCAACAAAACAGTTTTTTCAGAGCACTTATTTCATCAAGGCTTTGTTGTGTCACAGGAGGCACAAAAGTTCATTTTTATGAACTTTTGATGAAATACAGTCAGCATTTGGAAACTATTTCTTCTCCTGCCATCTCACCTGTTGTGGTTCTTTAAAGCCTAAAACACAACCAGTAGCATACCTGTTGTACAACTTGCCCCTAAGGCGCTGGACTGTGGCTCTAGACAGCTTGATTTGTGAACCTCATAGTATTGTGAAACTGGAGTCTGGAAGCCTGAGAAAACTCAGCATCTCAGCAGGAAACTTGGAGACCTCAAGAATGAGGGCTTGAACTGATGTTCACATGACTTCCATGCTTCCTTGCAGAGCTGAACACTAAACTTCTTCTGCTTTCATGTTTTCTACAAAGAACATTTTGATTAATTCACATCTAGTATAATTTTTATGGGTCATTTTCCCATACATGTTTTTTTTCTTTAAACATCTAGTTTACATTCCAAAAAATTGAACTCTTGGTGGTTGTTGTTTTGGTGCTTAGTTTTTGGATTTTTTCCAAATTTTCCAGCTAAATAGAAATGCTGATTTTTGACATTATGCTTGTAGCTGTTGGATCCAGCGTGACTGCATTGTTATGTCATTTTGACGTCTTTCAGAATCATGGCACTCAGATCTTGTTTGGTATTCCCCTGCAGGACAGTAATGGGAATGGATGCTTGCCTATAGCTGGTGTCCCTCTCTGCCTTAGTGTGAGGGCCAAATGTTACTTGGAACCTTACATTTGGAAATTAAAACAAGGCCAAAGACGTCAGTCTCTGGGGAAAGCTGTCCTATAAAGAAAGCGGCACCAGTGTTCTTAGCTGCACTGGCTGACATAAAGAAAACAAACACACTGTACTCATAAAGCTAGTTTATCAGAGAATGTGGAGACAGGCTAAAGGTTTACACCTTTGTATTCATCATGCTCATTGCTCACTCACGGTATCTAAAAGATATATGCCAGGGTAAAGACCACGACTGACAGCCCGTACCCCTAGAACAATGCAACTTTAAAGCCTATTAGTCATCATAGAAATGCTTTTTGTATGAAGTAGTGTAAGAATATGAAGGGAAACTAAAGGTCTTCATAATTTTTACCATTTTCTACTCTCACTTCCAAGACCAAGTGCCTTGCTTGCACTAACACAACACATGTTTATATGGGCATAGTAAAAATAAATAGAATCCTAACAAAACGAAAGACTGCATTTTGTATTTAACACGAGGGGTAAGAGCAAACCGCATATGGTACATATTAGCCATGGTTGTTTAATGACCAGCTGAAGGAAATTCAGATATCTAAAGATGAGAAAGGTATAAGAACTGGGTGTGGAAGTGTTAGGTCATTTATCCAGCTATACTGACTTTATACAGAAGCTACATTTCTGCCCTTCACCTATGGCTGCACACTGATGTATTGCAATGTGTAGGGCAAATCGTATTTCATAGGAGTCTAATAATGAAGAGGGTAATGAACATGCTTTCTCAGTGACGCTCTGATTGGGTGGGCCTGCAAAATATGAAGCAGTGACATGCAGAGATACTATAGCTGAAACTGAATTGAAGCAGTGCAGCCACTTCCTTGCAGCACAGCCTGTGGCTATGCGAGTATCTTGCATGGTACTATGTTGGCACAACACATCTTTGAATATGGCACAGGTTCTCCTTGCATGCCTTATTATTTAAGGATTGCAGGATACTAAAGACTTTTTGCCTGAAAACTACAAAAACAGTACTTATTTTTCTGTTTTTCTCTGTAATTTACTTGTTCACATTCCAATCACTGAAATGTGGAGATTTTTAATGAAATATACTGACTATTGTGTCTGAACTGCATACTTATCAAAGCTTTAACGTGTAAATTACAAGGCAGGGCATCTGATTCCTTCTCTTTCCTATAAGCCTCTATATGAAAGTAATACGGTATAAAATTCAACAATGATCTCCTGTTCTGCAGTAGTTCTGCATTGAAAAAAATACATTTTTTCAATGTGAAGTATCCTGAAAACTCTGGAAAACAGTCTCTCTCTCCAAAACACAACACCAAGCTTTGACAATTATTTTAGCTTTAAAAATACAGCATCAGTATTGTAAGAAGCTTCTTCCTTTCAAGGTCACCAAATAGGCAGTTTTGAAGACCACACAGTAATTATGCAATGAGTAGTTAAAACTTAAATTCAAAGCAAGCACCTCTCTCTATATCAGAAATGGAAGTGAACTGTACTCAGGACTTAAAGCTGAGCAACTGAGAAAACTGTGAACTACACCACTGCTTTTAAAGTATTTTTCTCCAGGTCAACCTTGAACACCCAGAGTACTATGTTAGGTTAGGTTATATTTTTTCTTTATTAACTATATTGCCGTTACTGAGGTCAATGAGCTCCAATGTTTTGAATTGAGGCACTTACCTGATCAGTAAGTTACAAGTTCTTTAGTCTTGGCAAGGACAGGTATCATAGTGCTTGGGTGCTAGTCCAATGCCTGCGCAGTTACTTAAACAAGTTCCTTGGGGGCTGTAGGTCAGATTTTTTTAAAGGTGTCTAGATGCTTAAAAATATGATAGAAATAGTGTAAATCTATAGAGATCCTTCAGCCTTTGAAAATAAAACTAGTGATGGAATTACTCTGTCCAAATCAACACATCTGCATATAAGCTAGTTTTCGCGGCTTTCCTTATAGTCAGTACAAAACAGCGACTTTAGGTTGTCATTCCTCTCACCCTAAGGCAAGTTTTTCACAATAACTTAGATGAATCATGTTCTAGAAGTACCGACTTCATTCCATTGACCCTAAAAAGTTCCTAGCTAAGACATAGATGTTCACACTAAACCATTTAGGTGAACTGCATCTCACTCTTGCTGCCTGCTTTCCTCTCTCCATGTGTAAAAGAAAATCTACACATCATCCCACTGTGTTTACATATTCTTAAATTCTAACTCTTCATGTTCTTAGCAAAAATTGTTGCTACCCTCCAGCTTCCCCAGTTAGATTACAATCTGAATCAGTACAGTGATATTCAAGGCTTAAAAATTATTACAGCAACATGTAAACACATTCTTGACATCAAATATTGCAAAAAGCATTCTTTCCTAGCAGGCTGCTGCCATTCATATATAAAAGGGCATACTGTCTAATCAGAAAGAAAAAAAAAAAAACAAATGAAAGCCACAAATTGGAAAAGAAGCCTATAAAATAAAAGTGCATCATTTTGTCTGTTTTTGAAATACAGCCAGACTAAACGATTAAATGGGGATCTTGTTGCACAAAGTCTGCAGAATTCAACCACAAAGCCACTACACCAAGAACGTTGTGCCAAACAAAACATATCAAGACTAGTTATGCTCAATAAAATTGCTAAATCAAATGAATGTTCTTCATGCTTAGAACACTTCCTGATGTCAGGCAAAACACATATGAGTTTGCTTAGATATAGGAAAGTTTTTTTGGTGTCAATCTACTAATTAAAAAAAAAAAGTCCAAATTCAAGAAAGAAAAAAAGAAAGGCCAGGTAATTCTTCATGTAGATTAGTAGACTTTTAGTTGGTAAATTTGCATCAGCCAAGGTATGCATGGGATAAAGGGCCCAGAATCTCCTTCACTTCTGATGAAACTTGGAGGCAGAGATGTAGGAATTATGAGCAGTACGACTGAGCAGTTTGTATGAATATGTATATGTATATGTATATATATATATGTATGTGTGTAAGGTTTGGGGGGAAGCCATATAGGCTCAAATTTGAGAATGGAGTCAGATAATCTTTACATGCCATGGCCTATAACAGAAGTACATTGTATGTTTTCAAAAGACAAGCATTTGCTATTTCGCCAATAAAAACACACGTAACTGAGCGTGCAAGAAAACTATTTTGTAGGTGTGACACTGTGGTTGGGTTGACCCTGGCCAGCAGCCAAGCACCCACACAGCTGCACCCTCACTCCCTGCTGCCCAGCAGGATGGGGGAGACAACAAGGAAGAGCAAAAGCAAGAAAACTCACGGGTGGAGAAAAAGGTGGTTTAGTAAAATACAGCACCATACTGTCCGCTAACAAGAAACTTCATCCCAGCCAGACCCGGTACAAACATTGAAACAGTTAAATGGCAGAATGTGTCATGCATTCAAATAATTTCTCTGTACAAGAACCGTAACCAGTTGCATTGCTTTTATCAGCAATCATTACTATGTGTCATACGATATGCTTCACCAAAAGGATTCCCATTTTCTTCAGCGCACTCCAGTTTCTCCACAGCTTCAATCCTAGAAAAAAACTTATTCAAAATACTGCTTTGTGACACATAAGTCTTTATCAGTCTGGTTCAAGGATTTCTGCTAATTACCTAAACTGTAATGTATAAAATTATGTATTACATTAAGTGCTGTATCTGTCTTTCCTTGGTTTGCTTCAGAAACACATTAAAACAGCAACATTGTCCTCTTTTGGAGAGGAAACAGATCTCATTATTGACTTCCTTTTAAAATTCCTATTCCTGGCAGTCAGATAGCTGACTTTCCTACCTCAGCAAGGTGTTAAAATGGTTAACAGATTTGTTGAAAGTGACTGGTAACAGAGAGCCTATGCTTACATAATCCTCTTCAGAAAGCCATTTGCTCTTCTAGCCACAGTAGTCAAGGCTGTCAGATCAGATTCTTGATTATCTTTGCGTAGTTTTATGCATCATCACAGGTCCAGCAACAAACTAGTGATAAAATAGTTTTCTTAAACAAAATTAATTTTATTGGACATTTCATGCCTCCTCCCCCAAGGCCAAGACACATACGCTGTCTTTTTCTATATTGACTTAACTATTTCGAAATCACAGACTTTGTGGGTGATTACATTTGCAGTTTGGGAAAGAAATAATTAAAGACTCACTGTGCTGATTTAGTCATTGTGCTTGATTCTGTAACCAGCCTTTTAAAACTTCTGCTCATACGAGTATTCTTACTGAACTTGATAAGTTTTCATAGGCAAGAAATTTTGGAAGACCAGGTTTTACTAGGAGAATAGTGTTTACATGCATAGTATAAAGATCTATTAGCAATACTTAAAAATCTTCAAAGATCTAGTGGCCAAAACACACTAATTTTTACAAGGATCTATGAAGTAAAGACTACTACACTATTTTATGGATGAAACTGCTGACAAAGCAGGGAGATGAGGCTGATATGCTCAAGCTAAATTTAATGGTAAGGTGGTGAACATTTTACCATCCTCAGCCAGACTATTATGAAAAAAGGCTGGTATTGCATATGAAAACCTGAAGAAATGTAACAGTCAATCTGAAGAACATCTCTTGTGTCTTTCTCAAGAAAAGTGATGAAAAGGCTTGTGGAGTATGGCATAATTTCTGCGTGGTGCTGGGAACAAATTTACACAAGAATTTTAAAATTTTGACTTTTTTGCCTTCATCTTGGAATGAAAAATAGAAATTATGTAAATGTTTATGAACAAAAAATCTGAAGAAAAAGATTAGGATCTGATCTGTTAAAACTTTCAAATTAGACTCTTTTTCTCTGGTTATCCATCCATGTGTTTATGTGTGTTGTGTTTATGATGGTTCCTCATCAAATGGCCATTTCGACCTGAAAATTAAAACATTTTATGAAGAAATCTGTGATCAAGTTTCTATGAAAAATCTTCAGATTCAAAATGGAAATGATACAGTGGGGAGGAAAAATCCTCTATTTTAATGTAGATCGAATTTTGACCATTAGCGACTTGCAATGCACATTTCATCAATGGCATGATGAAGGCTCCTGCATTTCACCTTCACCTGCTTGCAACAAATTCTGCGAGCATGGATTATAAAAGTTCTTCAGAGTTTAGTAAAATTCATACAGTTTTAAGCATATCTTACTATATCTACAAACCCCATAAACAAAAGTGTTCTCTTGCAAGCACAGTTTCTGGGATGCATGAACTTAGTCGCACACATAGTTTGCACAAGAGACACAAAGCCTTCATGTAAACTAATGCAGCATATTTTAAACATACGGTAAAATAAATAAATTTAATTTGAAAATAATCTCTGTAAGCATATGATGCACAGTTAAATAATGAAGTAAATCAGACAGGTCTTCAAGGAAGATTCATTAGAAAAAACGATGGACATAACTGGCTTGAATGCCTCTGTTTCCAGAACATTACAAACCACAAACTTCTGTAACTAGTTACTAATTTTATAAACAAGAGCCTATATAGATTGGCCGTATCAAATGCTGGTTTGCTTTAATCCATAGAAAATATCATAGCTGAGGTTAAGGATTTATTTTGCAGTTACCATTTTGAGAAAAAAAAAATTTCATTCAGAAAGCAACAAGAATTAATGGTTTCCCTATGAACCTGAATGTATATTATGGCATCTTAACCTTGTCCTTGTCTCTATTCACATTCTACCAAAGGAAAAAAAAAAAAATCTGGAAAAGTTATTTCATTTTATTTGCTGCTTCTCAAAAATCAGGAGAGGTAGAGCAATATTGGTAATAAATTAATTTTTCCTGAAGTACACACATGCATTTAGTGCCTCTCATGCAGTCTTAGACAACTAGAAAACTAGCAGAAACATTTGGACCTGTTGTTGTCTCCTTTTTGTATGTGGTGGGGAAATGATTTAAATGACTTCCAGTAGGAAGAATTGCTTGCACATTTTCCTGCAAACTTCCATCACTCTGTACAAGGTGGTATTGTGATCTAATTAATCATCTGGTCATAGCTTCACCATGTCTTGGCACCATATTCTAAACTTTAAATGACTGTAATACTTCTTTTGATGCCTGAGTGAGGCAAGTATGTGTAAATCAGCCCTCTAAGGAATCCACAGATATTTCAGTGTTTTAAACATCCAGTTCTTGTCCCATTATTCCAATGCAATAACTTCCCTGCTGTTACTTTAAACATTGTAAATAGTTTCAGTTCTTTTATAGTAATTGGAAACTTATGCAATTTTGTGGCTTAATATTGCATATGTAAATATAGGCTAATTGAAATTGCCAACTAATAAATGCTCCTAATATAATATTCATGAACACAGGATATTTCATATAAATATTTGGTTGCATATGAGACATCGGAATTAAATTTTGCTTTGAATTAAATAAAAAATGAAGTTGTTTTCATTTTATTGCATTAAGCTTAAAATGCCATACTAGACATTGGAAAAGTGAATGAATTTGCACAGCAAGACTAAGGCAACCGTGAGTATTGGAATGTGCATAATGATATCGCACTTCTTCAGTCTTCCTAAGAATTTATACTATAAAAAAATTATCTCTGGATAAGAAACTGCAACGGTTGGTAGTTAGACGCAAAACACTACTGTGTTTTTCCTATCAACATTCTTGAAAATGTCTCTATTTCAGTGTATATATGTTGCGTTGAAAGTTACATCCTCCACTTGCTCATGGTATATTGCTACTTACAGCTTCTAAAAGGCAGCAGGTGTGACATGGGACTAGTAAATTTTCTAGTCAAAATAAGAATTTTTCTAAAATACGAATTATTTTAAAGTAAGGTTATAACCTCACGAAAATGTAAGCCCATTGCACTCTCTTTTGTGCTCTATGCTTTGTAGGAAACGCTGTTGCACAGCAACCATCAGGCAGCTTTACCACTACGCTAAAAAAGCCACTGACACTCATCACTAAATGTGCACTAACACTTCAGGCAGCCTTTTCACCATTGCCTGCTGGCTGCGACACGGGTAACTGCCTGTGCCCTTCTCCACGCTGACAGCCCCAGGTGGTAGAGCTCAGGCAGGCTTTCCTCAAAAGTACTAGCTGAAATATCTGGACTACTAAGGCACTAACCAGACTGCTGAAATGGTGAATTGAGGCAGCGGGCAGGGGGGAAGGAAAAGTATTGAGTGTAGCAGAATGACAGCCGTGATGTATTGTTTCCCTACGGTTTCTCACGTCACAGTAGCCTGCTAATGTATAAAAGGGTGATGGAGTTTGTACAATATTAATGTCATTATGAAAAAAACCTGAAAATTAGCTGCTACTGATCTTGAAAGCACACAGACACCTGTGAACCAAGAAGTCTTGGTTTTATAAAAACTCTTGGTGTCCTGTGAATGGGTTGCAATATTTGGTGCTTTTGGGGGAACCAGCTTTTTGTTCTTCTGGCCATACATGCATTGGTATTTCCTGTCCATAGCCACCAACAAAGTGGCGAAGAAGTTGTATGTGATTTCTCTTTTCTTTGAGACACTTTCATGACTGAATTCTCTGAATTGGAGGAGTTGCTGGCCCACAGGCCATGGAGAAGATTAGCCTTACATCTGTACAGACAAGAGGGTTGTGTCTGGGTACACAAACCTTTTTCACGTCCATCTTCCCAAGTGGCCTGACTTTTCTCTTAGTGCACATGGCTTTGAGATGTCAGCAATCCGCCAAAAGCTGAAGACTTGGCCAGGGCAAATTTGGTTAGCAAATTGGTCAGCATGTGTTTCCAATATGTATGCTATTGGCTTAATTAGGTTTAATTAACAAGTGTTTATGTCTGTTGTAGGGGACAATGGCTATCTAGTGAAGGCTTATTTTATTGGCAACATATGGCATTCTGGTGACTGATTGCCAGAATAACTGTAATGAAGCATTTAAAAGAACTTGTTCAGTTCAGACTTTTGGAATACTAAAAATGTTTTTCAGATGTCTGCATAGTCCGGGAGAGGCTTCTTATTTAATTTCTTTGAAAATGGACCTAGTGCTCCTTTCAGCACTCTATAAGCTAAGGGAATGGGAGGTGGGAAGAAACTGTCATAGTATTAAAAGAATTAAGCAAAAACTTGCATAGAAAACAAGAGAGGTGCCTGAAAGCATAACTAATAGTATTCTTTTTAAAAATTTATAAAATTCCTTCTCTATATCCTAACAAGTTTATGTATGCCCTAGACTTTACAGTGATATCCAAAGCAGTAGGAACTCCATTTCAAATGACCCTGAAATTTAGCATTAACTTCAAGTAACTGGTAAAGTAGGTCACAATTAGAAATGTATACTGCTCATGGACTCTATAACACCACAGATACTAGCTCCAGTTAGAAAGATTTGCCTCTAAAATTTATCTAATAAAAAAAAAGGCACATTCTACGTAAATACAGACGCTGGTCTAAGCAAATACAGATTTTGTAATGTAATGCTTTTTAATGGGATTGGCCAGTAAAAGCACCAAATTCAGAACAATAGTTTATCATTAAAGTAAATCTTCTGATCCAGGGTTGATGCTGACTGCATTCTGTCTGGATTTTAGCTAGGAGCTGGTTGGCAGTTTAACTGCCTCAGAATAAAAATCTTTATTATTTCATGGAATTATCTTGAATTTTGCTGGAAACAATGGGGGTGTTAGCCTTCATCAAAGCTCTTATTTTATTACATCTTTGAATTCTTGCTCTCAGGCCTGTACTTGCAAACCAGCAATGGAAAAAGAGTCACACCAGCTCTAGCACCCCTGTGGCATAAAGTGGCATGCAAACTGAATTTACAGTCTTCTGAGGAGGTTGCCTTATAAATGGAAATTTCCAGGAGCAATTCTTCATTCTGGCTTAGTCTTCTCACTGTCAGCCACATCCCTGATATTACTGAGAGGACTCTACACCATGCCCTTTACCACCCCTCAGTAGAAGAGAGACACATTGCTTGTCCATAGGCAGCTCCCACAGCTCCTCTCTCCCCAGGCCTACAAAGTACGCGGTCTGGCTCTCTGGCTCTCAGGCACAGGCAGATTTCTCCATGCAATCCGCAGGGTCAGGACCTTTGCCCACCCATGCACGGCACTGTTAAATTTACTTGCCCTCCTTTTCACAGACTTCTGCAAGCTTCAGCTTGGCCACAGCTTAGGTAAGGGGCCAGCATCTTTCTCTCTGAAACACTAAAACTTCCATATGTCCTGTTTCCCTAAGGTCATGTTGGCAGTTCTGCACCTCAGCAAAAGGTATCACACATCTGAGCTTACTCTTAAGAGGTTTAGAGGGAATCTGACCACATCCCCATGTGCATACCAAGGTCTGAAAAACTGCAGTTAAAACTTTTTACAACGAAAAAACTTGTAGCATGTTTCACGATGGTGGTGCTTGAAACTCTATCACCAAGGCTATTCTTACCTCTAATTTAAACACAATTTAATACGATGGTGTTAAATGAAACTGTATCTTCAGGTTATATTTTACTATTGTTTTGTTCTCCTACACTTAATTTTTTTCTTGTTTGTCCCCTTGAACAGTTCTTTCAGAGTTGCTCTTTGACTTGGCTTCACAAATACAGAATTTTACAGTTCATCTTTCCTAGAAATAAAGAAAAAGCCTTCAAGAAGTCTTTTAATAGAAAAATCTTTGCCCTTCAGTGCGTCAATGCCATTTTACACATAAAAATATGCAAGTGGCATAAACACTTGTCAGAATTTAAGAAAGTAGTTACTTACGAAGATAAGTTTTGGTTGTAAGGAGGAGGAGGATGATTGTTGCTGTTTTGCCAGGTTAGCAGTCAGATTCACTTCTCAGCTGTACTCATACAGTCACCTATGATTCTTTCCTTTCAGCTCAATATTGGTGTTCCCATATGTTTTCTACCTGACTACATCAGGCAACTCCATAGACAAAGAGCAGCCTTTACCTGCGGAGTTTAACAAAGTTCCCAGCGTATAAAATAATAACACATATGATGAAGTACTTCAAATAACCAGCAAGTATCCCTAGGAGGCAATTAATAAATACCAATTTTGTGGGGGGAAAAAAAGGGCTATATTCTTACATTGTAAGGGCTTTCCTTTCTTTTTACAGAACATAATACATAAAAATCCTGGAGTAGATGAACCTAGAAGTAGGGTCTACTTCGAAGTGAATATTTTTTTTTTCTGCCCCCTCTTTACATTGTTTCTCTCCTTTACAGATAATCCCAGTAAAACTAGAGAACCTATTTAAAAATAATAGCTTCATTCAACACAAGGAAGGATAATGAAACTGACTCAGTATATTTCATTATCATTTACCACACTCTTATGCTATTGCCAAGAGCTAAACATTATCAAAGACTGAAATGTATATACAAGTGACAAATAAGATATATCAATTTTAAGGGACTGCATGGTTCAGGAGTGTGGCAATAGGACACATAATACCACCAGTTTAAAGATCGCTGGTTCAAGTGTGGACAAAGACAATCATGGGATTAGAAGTCCTATGTGATTACTTCTGTGAAAGTATTTTATCAGTATATCATTTATAAAGAGATGTCACAAAACCCCTAATTCATTGAAATTTAGCCAAGACTGGCTAGAAACAGATGGCATTTCAGTTTCTTGTTCTGAGAAAAGACTATAAAATACTCAGAGGGGGTAAAAGCTCACAAAACTAATTTTTATAATGCTGGCAATATGCTTTCAAGAGGAAAAGGGAGGAACTATTTTCCACTAATTGAAATGCTATTACTCATATGAAGTATGTAGGACAGAGTTGATTTTAAAACTGTCACAGTCCTTCAGTTCCTTAGGAGCTAATGATTCATGCAAAATTTACATATTGAGGGAAAAAGTAGTCCTAGTACAACCCTATAGAAGGCAGTGACATTATACCTCTTACACCAGCTTTCACTGTGAAGTTGATTTCAGTATGTGCTTCCTTGTTCTAATAAGAAGACCTTGTTCTAATATGAAGACTGCTTCATTGATAATACAGTCATAAAAAAATAAACAAGCATATTAAGAAAGTTAAAGGATATTTTTTGAAGGAAACTAGTTTTGTCATTATGATCATAACTGGACTCCACAGTTATCATTATTCCTGAAATACGGGAAGACTTGAACCTCCATTTTGTACCCAGAAAACGTGGACATTAGACAGGTTTCTTCATCAAAGTTTTATCTGGAAGCTTATAACAAAATGCATTTTCAAAATAACAGTTTACTAGTAATGTGGTAGACAGGAACAGTTCAGCAGTTTTGTTACAGCAGTTCATTTGTTCGGTCAGATGCTATGCAAACTAGAAAAGTCCTTTGAAATGTATTTTTATTTATGGAAGGATAAGAGACTGAGAAATGCTGTTGTGCTTGTGAAATAGTATTTCATCAGAAGACACAGAAATACTTTGGGAGGTTGAATTGTAGCTAAGATTTTTTTTTAATCCACTCCAAGGAAGGCAAGGTAAAATAAAACACGTATAAAAATTATATGTGAAAGGAACATTATAGCAACATTAAAGTGGAAATTCTGGTTGTCCAAAAAGTCAAGAAGCTCCAACTCAGTTTTCTTATTGTAAGCATGATGGTGTCCCTTGTAACTTCTGAAGTTCATGACTGTTTTCATTATTAATAATTCAGTGAAGTCTTATACTTTAATGGTTGACAAGGAAAAAAACATGTTTTCTCCTACCTTATAACTTGCTGAACAATGTGTCACACAGGCTTTTTAGGTATGCTGGAGCAAAGACAGAAAAAATGAAAGCATCGTCACATGAGCTTTGAATTCTTCAGGCTGAACTCTTTCCTGGGGAAGTACTACGTTGACTTATGCTCAACTGAAACAGGGTGCTATGCTGGAAAAAAAAGGGAGTGAAATTCCTGTCTTTCTCTTGCCCCTCTATTCCTTCAATGCATTTAAGACACTGCCTTGCCCAATTGTCAAAAGAAAAGGCTAATGCCCTGGGCTGTGGGTGTAGGTGCTCCTTGGGAGAGCTATCCCCCCACAGTCCCAAGCCTAAGCAATGGACTGAGATAGAAATTAAGACATTGACTGTCCTGAAATATCCCTACATCCTTGTTCAGGCAGCTCTGTTTTCTGTCCAGGGATCTCAAGGGACCTCACCCTTCACATGCATTGTACCAGCAGCGTGAATGCGTACGAAACTGCACATTCACCATGGAATATGAGAGAAAAGTGCCTAAAACCAAGAGTTGTCAAAAGTCCTAAATCCCTGCATGGATCAGGACCTCAGCTCATGGCCTTACCACACCCTTACCCAAGTCAACAAAGGATCAAGCTGCGCTACAAGTAAGTCTTCATTTTTACTTGAAATAGGGGAAAGTGTAACTAAAAAGTATTGGAACTATTTTTTAACCCAGAAGGCTCTTCAAATCATTCTCCTTCCTACACTCTTCAGTATCCCTGTAATTGTGGCCTTCATCTTAACACTAAGCACAACATTGCACAGAACCAAGATTAGTCTTGTCATCGTGAAAAATAACCATCTGGCAGTCCTAGTACCATGTAACAGTGTACTACTTTGAAAAGTAATACCATATTTGAATTATGAACAATTAGTCTCACATGTAATACTGTTATTGTGTTTAGAAAGAACTGTAATTGTTGTCACTTTCCCTATGAGAATCAATGACATTTTTTCTGTAAGAAAGTGTGTGGTGACAAAATTAGAGAGGTGCATGCAACGAAATTTAAATTTTGTCCCTCTGTTCAAAAGTCTCCTTGCTTGCAGAAAATTATGAAAAATATCTAGTATCTGCCAGAAAATACAATCTCAGGTGTCAGCTTTCTGCCGCAGAGCAGTATTTCCATTTGCTACTCCTCTTCTGAACATGTCATGCAGCAAGGCAAGCAGTGCTGCTGACATGACCCTGATAGGCTGACATACAAACAGAAACAAAAATTATGATGTTCAGTCTCCTGCTGATTGCCTGAATGCCCTTACAATGATACCACTCAGGATGAGTGTTTACCATTGAAAGTAGGTGTTTGCTCTGTATCTTGCACAAGACTACCATCACATTTTCTCTAACATAAAGTGACTTTCAAAAGTTGTTTTAAACCCTGAATAAGCAGGATTAAAATTAGGAAACTACTTCCCTTTTATATGCTGACTCAAATCAAAATTAAACAAAAGAAAAATCTCCTTAACAGTCTTAAACTGGTTCTTGTAGGCCAAACAATGCAAGAGCATACCTGTGCAGATAAAAAAGAGTGGTAGAAAGAATAATTTAGGAAATTATTCATTGGATAGTATAATATCCATCAGATGTTTGTTTGACTGTATAGGCCGTGAACTTCGAACACAGCATCTGCTACAGTAAAAGCTGATGTTACGAACCAATGACCTTGAGATGGGCAGAGCTTTAGTCTCCATGCAGTAGCTGACCAACTTTGTAAAATCAGCAAAAGGCAAAGTCAGTACAGACATACGAATAACTCAGAAGCTCTTTTCCTCTCCTACTTTTTTCCCATCTAGAAATAATTCCACTCCTCCTTCAAGTTTTTTAAAGATATACTACTAATTAGGCGATGATTACACACTTGTATATTTTGCCACTGAATTTCATAATATTGGTTCATCTGGACATTAATTGAGTTGTCATTCAATTAAAGAGCTCACCCAGCATTTATTCATTACGTGCATTTCTGAATTTTCCATGACAGAAGGATGCAGAACTTTGGCATGCATTTATTTTGTGCAGTTTATGGAAAGACACTTAAGGAGAGCCCACCTTTCCCTTTTCTCTTCCCGCATTGCATCTTTCATGATAACTCTGTCTGCAAAGAAGGTAGATAGGATTTTTCTTATCTGTTAGAAGAGAAAACATCTTCCAGGAGGGATGAGTGTAAAGTCTGATTTCAGACTGTGAGTCTCTGAGGCAGAAAGTGTCTTGTTTTTCCTTTGTGTTGTGTGTATCACAAAGGGATCCCAGGCCTCACCCAGGGCTGCTACAATAATGAGACACTAATGATTTCCTGTGAAAGGAAATAGAAGCACATAGAAGCACAATCATAGGGAGCACAAATTTTGCAGCATAAAAAAACCCTCTATCATATGTGTAAGAATGCATTTTTTTACAGCACTAAACAATTTCTGATTTTAGAAAACAAGAGAAGCCAATAGTCCAGGAACATAGTAATCCCTAAAATTTTTTCACAATCTCTTTGAATTAAAATATGAATAATTCCAGTATAAATTAATATGGGCAATTGTAAATCCATGAAAAATGTGTCCCGCATAATGAAAATGGCAAATGTGATGCTCTAGGAATTATCTCCAAACAGAAGCCAAAATTGAGTTGCAATATTTAAAAGAAAAGTATTTAAAAGAATTTAATTAGGAAAAAATATTTAAGGCAAATACAAGGCTCACAAGGAATTTTTTAGTTATTAAATTTGTATTCTAAATTGAATCATCTTCCAGTCTCAAGACTTTCTTTAAGTAAATTGAACTTACTTTAAGGATCAATCAAAACTCAATTATAATATAGCATAATGAAGTTCCACACTATAAAAGTGATATTCAGAACTGAAAGATGCATGTGGGCATTTTGTTTATTTAACTATTAAATACAGAATTCTCAAGGCAGTTTAACAATTCATGCAAGGATATTTTTATGATGTGGCACACGTGGAAGCAGGGAACTGGACTCAGTGATCGGAGCAGTCCCTTTCCACCGTATTCACCTACCAGCCTTTCTTATCAGCACCAGCAGAAGCCCCTTCTCCCTCTCCCTCTCCCTCTCCCTCTCCCTCTCCCTCTCTTCTCCTCCCCTCCTTTGGGGTGAGTCTCAGCACAGGTATTTTAGTGGCAGAGAGCCTAGGCAGAGAATAAATGTGCTCTTATTCTTTAGCTCTGGCAGTCTGGTTACCAGCCTGCCAGACAGTCGGACTTCAGGGAAATGTCATTAGCCACCTGCTTTTACACACTCCAGAATATATATCTGTATCTCTATTTTTCAGAAGTAAAAGATAACATAGATACAAAGAATATAAACAGGGAGGTGTTATTACCAATAAAAGGCTTTGAGCTTGAGGAAGTTAATTCACTTTTTATGAAGGCGGGGGTTTTTAAAAGCAGTGTTTACTCATAAAAGTAGATTACTGGAAATGAAAGATAGGTAATTGTTTCTTTCAGTAGTAAACATGAATTACTACTTTGTTTCCAAAGGAGTTTCACACGCCCTCTAAAAGCCGAATGGCATGTAAGGTGAAATCCAAGATTGGAAAGATAGAAAAGTTGGTTGTTGATTTTAAGCTTAGTGGAGAATAAAAAGGGACAACGGAGCCATGTGTTGGCATCAGACATGCACAATGCAGGAACATTAGTCATGTAAACAAGGGAAACTGAGAGGATTAATAAGATAAATTATATCCTAGTTATCACTACCTGAAAATCTGAAAGAAAATACTCTCTTTAAACAGCAGTTACACATTCCACAAACAAAGGATAAAAGGTGATAGCCTAGTTAATAAAACAGATTATTTCAGCCAAGTTACTGGTTAAAAAGGAATGGAGTCCACGCTCCTGGTTTTGCAGTGGCATACATCTGCCTGCTTGCCTACTGGTGGATATTTCTCTTTTAAGTGAAATATAATCACTACCCTTGCACTAACCATGAATTTGGGCCAGAATTTTCAGGCACTAAACCTCCAAAGAAGCTATTTTGCAATTTAAACTCTCCATGATATGATTTATTAATTGTTGAAATCTGTTGAACCAGGCTATCAGAGATTCATGCTTGCTTTCTTATCAATCAAAGTAGCGCTGATATATAATATGGAATGTGTTAACATTAGTCCATAATACGTACAATTAAAGTTTAATCTTTTTCATCTAAATAGCTTATCTGTCAATGTTTGAAAACTACGTTACACATACTGTATCTGCTTAAACCTATTGAAGGCCTAATTCCTTATCACTTACTTAATACGATATTTTGTCATTAACTGTGGCTGGCATGGGATTAATCCATACAGGAAAATGGACAGAGTTTCCTCCCATGGAGATACCTACATAAGGAGACTCTGAAAGAAGAAATTCCACTGGAAGCCTGTTGCAGACATTTAGTTAATCATTGACTGAGAATAATCAATATCAAACAGAATATAAATTTTGTTCTCACCTTTTTTGTGTGTTTTAAGAAGTAATTTGTGGAATATTTTGGCATGATGCGTGCAACACACTTTTGTTTTGAGGGAAAGATGGACCTTAAGCTCAATAGATCAAGGAATCTTAACTATAAAATGGAAATTCTTCTTTTCACCTAGCTTGAACTTTGGCATAACATTCTGCCCCACCCAGTAGTAATCCTGGACTACCTGACTGCCCAATATCCGCTCAGTATTACAACAGAGGCAACATGTTCTCACAGAATTTTTGTATTTTGCAGAATCAGCATTTTGAGATTAAATACTGTTCCACTGGACGTTTTCTAGTGATTTCTAAAGGTAGTAGTTCTAATCTCACAGATCTACCACAAGAAACCAAGGTTATTTTTCTGCCAGCCATATGCCTGAGCACAGACTCTATGGCTTTATGTTGCTCCTAAATATTCCCCAGAAGTATGAGCAGTTTCTCCATTATTTTTTATTTTGATGTTGGACCAGAAATTTTCCTGTTGCATTTCTACTTTTTGAGGCTTGCCCACACAGTCTGTCTTTGGGACTTGCCTGCCTTTTCTGCCCAAAGTCTTCTAAGTCTTCTTAAGAAGCCTGAAGATGTTTCCATCTAACAGGCAAGGCCTACAGAAGTGGAAGCCATGTGCTTCACCTTGCCCAGTCAGCAATCAAGTATCTATGGATTTTGGGAATGCATTTTGTTTTGCATAGCCCCCTTTCTTGACAGCCACTGCTTTGAAATTCTTACAGGGGTCTGCCTCCTAAGGGGCTGAGACAGGGGATCATGCCTACTCAAGAGTCCGGCAGATTGGGATCTGCAGATGTAGGATGCGTCACAGGAGCACCCAGATGTTGCTCTACGTTCTTAATGGGTTAATAGTTTTATAGCATTTTTTATTGGAATTCTATACATACCAGTTCTTTACAGGCAAAATCAACTCTTACAGAAAGAGATGTAATGCTTTGGTACAGCCCCTTCTCCAGTGACTAGAGTCTAAAGAGTCTATCAATACAACAGAAGATACATCTGGTGACATATTGGAACAATTCTATTGGACAGACATATTGGAACAATTGGTATTTTCCACTTGCCAAACTCGCCCTTAAATTTATAAAGGGCATCTGTCATTTTCCAAGTCAGACTGAATTCAGCATGCTACAAAACAAACATGGTGTTCTCTCTCATGTTCTCTCACCTTACTTTACTCTTTCTTTTGTCACTTCTTAATGCTTCACTCCTCTCATAATGAGACAAAAAAAAATTTTTTTTTTCAAGTTTAAAGCAAGTGGGTTGTCTTTTCAACTGGAAACCTTGAACAGTGGCAAAAAATCCTTCAAGGAGATATGGAAGATATAGAAGTAAAAACTATGTTTCAAAACAAGGTATTTATTTCCATAAGACTTAGTCCATGAAAGGCTACAGATGTTTCAACAGTTGATGCTCTTCTTGTACTACTGCACACCAAAAATTGTGACTTCCAGTGCTTGTACGTCCTTCCTCGGTATTTCTACATATTGATGTGTAGCAATGGTGCTTGCATGTAATGAACAGCAGATGACCCGAAAGAACATAAAAATTTCTGAAGAGTTTACCAGACTACATTTTAATAAAAAATCATTTTCCTTTAGGAAAAGTTATATTTTTAAATATAATTTTTAAATTTTAAGTCCTTTCAACCCCATAATGTGCAAATCTGCTGATATGTATAGTGGCAATATGTTACAAAGAAGCAATGACATTACATTACAAGATGCAGAAATTGAATGTTTCGCCTTTCAAGCAATTTGGATGAACCTGCATTTCTATAACAAGCCCTTGTTTTTTCTATAAAAAGAACCAAAATAGTTGATTTCTGAAGGACAAGGAAGTAAATTTAAGGTTACAGCAACAATATGCCTGGAAGTGAAGTCCAGGTCATTGAATACTGAAAGCTGTAACCATTTATTGATGAACTTACTAATTACAGCTGAGAGGACTATGAAAATGCAGGTCTCAGTCCTGAGGAGATATCATCCATGATTGACAGAGAGGTATTTTTTCCCATTAGAAAGAGTCAGACTTCCTTGGGGACTGACTAGCTCTTTGCTTTTCCTCACTATGCTGTATTTCAGATGTGAGAATCTAAATAAAGAAGGACACCTGGTAGAAGTTCAAAACAGTCTTTTGGTAGATGGAGAATTGTAGAATTGAAAGATAACTGAGTTTGACTTCTACCACATAACAACAACTCACAGCCATTAGGATTATTTCTTCTTCAAGCAAGGCTTATCAATTCCCACTAAGCTTCATTCACAGGTTTGAGAAACCTGAGTCAATGTTTGTAAAATGTATAATATGGAAAAAAAAAATCCAGATGTTCCCTCTGTTAAATAATGCAGGACCTGAGCAACAGCATAAAGAGAATCATACTCATATTAAAAGAGTTTTATTATTTCATACATACATATAAACATGTAGGAATGCCTGTGATTTGCTGTTTATTGGAAAGTTCAACATATATTTGATTTAAAATGTAGATCAATTGATTTTTTCATACTTTCCATAATTGTTATCACTTAAGTATACTTAAAAGAGAGCTTTTTAGTGTACATAAACCAAATCATGCACTCAGTATAGAAATATCTGCTTATAGTCCCCAAATTTCTATGGCTTCCCACAAAAGATTGTTTTCAAGTTCTTTTTGTCTAAAGATTGGGAGAAACTCCACCAGATAGAAAACATGGCTTAAGACCACACATTATCAATGTAGCATGGGGTTGGTAGCATGAAATCTGTGCGTCTGCTGATGTGGCTCCTTTCCTTTGCAGTTACTGCAGCTCTGTCAGATCTAGATGTGTAAGAGCACAAAGCTGTCATCCATGATGCCTGGAGTTCTTCTCGTATTGGATTTGTTGCTGCATCTCTGGATACATCAGCTGCCTTTTACTATTTCTCCAGTTGCATCTTTTTTCTATCTTGAATTTCTGACTAAAACTTCAAAGCAAATATTTGATTAAAACACACAACAAATAAAAACCAAAAGGAAAAAAAGTGAGGTACCTTTGCGTTCATATCTGACAATGTACCCAAAATTTTTCAAGAAGTAGAAGGAAATTGTGGCAGTACAGAAGGACCTGCACAGGACCCATCCACATCAGAAAACACTGTTATGCAGGTATCAAGTCCAAGTATCTGATAATAGCTCCCTACATGACAGAAGGAGAAGGGAACCACGGGCAGTGCTCCTTGAAAAGGAACACAGAAGCTACTCTGTTTTGAAAAATCAAACTTCTCCTCTGTTGTACCTACTGGCTATCTTGACATTCTGTGGAAGGGTAATACAAGGTCCACGACAGCCGCTGTTGCTCCTCTCTCGTGTTGGCCCATTATCTTGTTGTGCTGGTGTTACTACTGTTCCACTAGTTCACATTGATCAGTAAGGTAGGGTTGCTGTTCCTGTATGTCAGCAACTAAATGCCAAACAAAAAATTCAATGTTTTGACTGTTGTTTTTTCCAATGGAAGACTGAGTGTGCTCTTTGGAAATTATTTCAATATATAACATTAGCAACCAGTCACATTTCTTTAGTTCTTCCAGGTGGTTTTACACTTATTCCAGGCAATTCCCCATTGCAGTGGGTTGAACTACCTCACCCTTACTCCACAAGGTAAGTCAGTGTACTGCAAAGCTGAATCCCATCACAAAATTTTTTCCTTGCAGAAAAGCTCCAAGGACTATTTTCCACCAAACTACCCAGTACATGGTTGATAACAAACTCTAAATGAGGTAGTGTGGACACTGGAAGTGATCTTGCTGTGACCACTATTTGCAAAGCAGGCTCTGAACTGCACCTCTTTTTTTATTTTAGCATGCTTCCTATTCCATTTTAAATCGTCTTTTCCATAGCTGCTATGAGCATAGACACACATATTTTGAAGCAGAATCTTAAACAGGGTTTGTGAAGAACAGTTTGGTCACATGAGTGTTTGTTTCTTCCCCTTAAAAGCTGGCCTCTGATGACAGAAAAGAAAATATTAAATATGCATTACTTATTTTTTAGTGTTCTTAACCCTATCCTCAGTTCCTACAAAGATGGCACCATTATCAAATAGGTGAAGCTAAAATCTAGGCACTTTGGAAAATACTCCAAAGCAGTTATTAAAAAATACTTTAGAAGACATACTTACTTTTTTAGCCAACACTTTTGATGTATTCTAGTTGCCAAAGATACAGCCCTAAATTTAAATTCTATGTGATTTTTTTTTAGTAAAAAGAAGAATCAAAAGGGATAAAACCCAATCTTGCTTATGCGATTGCTTCCCTTTAATAACCTTCAACACCTACAGATGTTGTAACTGGAACCCTGGTACTTCATTTCCACACTACAGACTTCTTTTGAAATAAAAGGAGAGGTCTTTTAGCAGTGAGCTGTAGCTGGATCTGTAAGTCCTTACTGAACTGAAAACAGTCACTAGACACATAATCAGCCCTATTCTCAGTGACAGAAACCCCTCAGTCCTTCAGATACCCATGGATAAAAGGTTGGGTTTACAACAAGCAGGGAAATGACTGGGCCCAACCTACTTGGAACAAAAAGCTTAATAACTCCACTTGACTAAATCCTGTTTCTTAAATATTTCCAGCACATGAATATTTAGCAGATTTAAGTAGAAGATAAGTTTTAAGTAATAACACAACAACAGACTCTTTCATCTAGACTGACAAAAACAAAATTTTGAATTGGAATATTTTTAATATAATGAAAAAGATGATTTGACTAATTTTTTTCTTCTTCACAGAAACGTTCTCACTTCCCTTTAAAGTAAATGGGTTAGACATCAAGCCAAACATTTTTTCCAATCTGGAATTACAAGACTGGATGAAACAGGGTTTCATAATTGCAGCTGTTTTTACCCTGAAACCTGGGGGTGTTACTTGACATGTTAAAAAAAAAAAAAAAGCCAGCAAGTGGTGCTTTTGTGGGACCAAACCAACACGCCTATATACATGAAGTACCGCAGGAGTCTCTGAATTGACTGGCTGTAGTGTTCTTTCATAAAGCCAGAGGAGTATGCCACATTGGAAGTTGCTGGAATTCCCTAATGAACCACTGAGTCTTTAATTTTATTATACAGCAGCCAGAGAGCAAGATGTAACTTTTGAGCACATCCTGTTGTAATGCTCTGCAGCCTTGCAAAGACACCTCTTTTCCCCCTCTCACCAGTAGGCAGCAGGGGTAATGCAAATGGGAAATGAGGGAACGGTCTGCGGAACGGAAAAAGTGTGGTCTCAGAAAAAGCATCATGTATCTGAGAGTTTCAAATTAACAGAGGAAATATAGACATCTTACCAGCCCATATGAGTTCTAAAATGTCATTCTTTGCTATACTAAAATCTCAGTCTGGTGCTGAGTACATTGAGTACAGCAGCCACTTTGCTCTTGCCTACCAGACCCAATGTGAACGATACATAAGCTAGCTACATGGTCTCACAGTTTACCCTTTTTATATAGACGAAAACTACATTTATTCTCATATTCTACTTCAACCAGACTCAAGGATGAAGATACGTTCACAGCTTGTTTGCTTCCTGTGTATAAATATAAAACATCATGTCAGCATCCACCCAATAAGCTAAAGGACCAAGCACATATATCAGCTAGAATATCCTTAACACTATCAAATACTTCTTCTAAATTTCTTCTGCACACATTGATCAAAAAACCCAGTGGCCTTCCATCTCCACAATCATGAGACATCTTTTAATTAGTGTTGTATTTGCTCCTGTGAATATATGAATGCATGTGAGTGTGCACACATGTGCAAATGGAAGGAGAGAAAAAGTTGAACAACACATTCTCGTATATAAAAATGTGAATACTAAATCCCAATCTGATTGAAACATATTGCCCCAGAAAAGGACAGAGGGGCTTGAAAGGAAAGTGCAACAAAAAACCAAAACAGTCTGAAGTACAACTTTGAATTGGTTAATATGAAGTTTCACAACTGAGTTAGCATTTAATAAAATTAGATTCTGTACTGAAAAGGGAGAAATATATTTTGTCTTATTTTTGTATAAAACTTCGGAGAAAAAAAAAAAGGACCAGGAACTCCTACACTGCAAGAATAATGTTTCACAATGTTTTATCATATGATAAAAAAATTTTGGACTCTTAATTACAGAATTATCTGAAGGAGCTTTTTTCTTCTTAAGCTATCAACAGATATTTTTTATTTCATTTAAATTATTCTCCAAGTACTGATTTGGTGGTAAAAGCTACATTGATACGTCTGTTTTCACAGATACACATATTTGAAAACAGATGATCTAAATGAAGGTGGTATTCCTTCAGGCAGTCTGTTTGCATTTATCAACATCACTCCAATACTTCCAGTGTGTTTTAACACTTTCTCAGGTGCCAGTTCCAGTTTGCCATTTACACTGAGGAACAGAAGGTAGAAAATGGTGAAAGCAGAAGACAACAGCATTCCCTGGCATCTGATGCTCTAACAGGGACATTTTTAAGCATTCTGTATTAATTTTGAATAACCATGTGGAACAGGGATAGGGGAAAAAAAAAAAAAGTGAGGTTGCTCTGGTTTGACTTTCAGTTAATCACAGCATCAACTGTAAGATTTACCCCTCTGGATCATGTTCCCTTTTCCCAGCCCTTTGGGTTCACCGGATGTCCTGCCCGGCAGTTGAACAGATCAGTTGCTACCTCATGCTGTTGTATATGTATACATGTATGTGTACATGTACAGTATGGAATTAACTATAAATATGTATGTATCCGTAAATAACTTCCCAGTTTACTGATAAACACCGCTTTTTCAAAACAATCAACAAACACAAAAATATACAATGTATTGTGCAAGCTTTTGTATCATAGCCATCATTCAGTATATACCACACTTAGTGCCCTAAACAGTGCCTGTGAGTCTCCCTTTCTTCTTAGCTGAGGTAAGAGAAAGATAGGAATAACGTTTATACATTTTTGCTATTATTTTACCTGTACAGGATGCTTATAAAATTGTGCTTTTCCAGAAAATTTGGAAAAGCATAGCACTCACTTTTTTATTCAAGCAACACTTTAAAAGTGGTGTATCTTATTTATGAGTGGGCAATTAATAGTCACACACTAGATGATAGAAAAAGGAGTTCAATCAGAGGCTTAAGGCAATACAGTCTATCTTCTATAAAAGAATAATCTTTCTGGCTTGGGCCAGATGCTAGTAGTCTAGCTTTTTTGTAATAGTCTTCCACTCATTAGGAAAACCTAACTAGACCCAAGACTTCACGTAATGGTTTCTCAAATGTTTTCAGTGAAAAAAAATAAAGCAAATATCTAAAGTAGCACTTAAAAGTAAACTAAACTTTATTTTCCACTCTAGCATGCTTTTCAAATACTTGTTATCCAGATAATTGTGTTCTCCGCTTTTACTGGAGATTTACTGCAGTTTCAACTTCTTGCAACGATGTTCCAGGGGACTGCCAACATAATAAGCTGATTGATTTGAAGATTTCTATTTTTGAAGTTCCACGATATTCCCACTAGAAGTTAAAATTTCTGTGGAATAAAAAAAAAATAAATACAAAAGCAAGTGATGGAAGGCTATCTAGAGAAACATGTATTTTCTTCTGAACCAAACAGCTGCTGATAAAATATTTTCTAGCACTGTATTCCAGATAAACTATACTCTAGCACTTCTCTGTGCAAGTAAGTAACAAGACCCAGATGTCCTTTGCAGGCGAAAGAAGGCAGCATTCATGCAGGGCAGCAAAATTGTGAAAGACCTTAAAATAAGAAGGAGTGGACAAAGAGGGACAAATACTCCCTAGAGTGAAATTCTGCAGCCTACACCCAGCAGCATTTCTGCAGTGGCACAGGTTTCTTGAGAAGAAAGCTATGCTTGACAACTAGGTTGAGATCGGTGATTCTGGATGGTTGCTTTTATCTCTCCTTCCCAAGCAGGAAAACTCTCAGTATATCTTAGGACATTCAGTGTATTTTACTAGACATGTCAGGTACCGGGGATGAAATCCTACCCCATCTGAAGTGAATGGGACCTGTTGAATGCACAGAGCAGGATACCTACACAGTCGGTGTTCCTACAGTTATCCCTGTACCTCATGCATTGAGAGGCTCTCATGCTTTATGACCCAGGGGACAGGGACACAGATCAGCTTGATTTATGATATTAAACAAGGTAGAGTGATGTGTGGAGCAGAGGAAAGGAGACCAGGTTTATGGCTGTGCTGCAACTGGCAGTCCACATTCAAGGGAAACCATTAGGAGACAACCATCCCGGCACTACACCCCTTCTTCCATACACGACCTGTTCTCTTAGAGCCTTCTGTGAGGTGTCTCACAGCTTGGGATAGAAGTCGGGAAATATGCTTCCCAATCCTATTGTTTTCAAACACAGGGGCAAAATATGCCAGGCTTTGTTGAGCAATTTGCTTGTGGGAGTTTTGCTCAATTGAGGATTCAGAAGTTGTCTTGTGGTTTGGCTGCCTACTTCGGAGAAACCCAACCAATATTAAAAAAATGATTTGAAAACATATGTGACCTTGTCTGCACCATCTGGCCAGTTCAGCAGGAGCCCTCTGTGAACCACTTAAAGAAAACTGGTTTAGAACATGGCCTTTTCTCTTACCAAAGTATCTCAGCCTCTGACAGACCTAAGTTGAACAATGATCTGTGATTTGTTTTTATTCCCCACATTTTTTTTTTCACCCCCAATGGAATTAGTAGTATAAGAAAAGAAACTGCACAACCCTCTAATTCAAACTAGAGTATGTGATTTCAAAATAAAAATATCCACTTACTTAAATGGAAATTATGAGAGCTGTTCAGGTGTCTATCTACATTCAGACATACCACAATTCTTAAGAAACACAGGCAAAATCAAGCTCCTAAGAAAAGGATGTAAATAAAATCAAAATGGACAAAACTTTACCAGATTAATTAAATGAATGAAACACCTCCACGCCTTTGGAGGAGTTGCATTGAAGTAACTGCCCTTCACTGCAGGTAATACATTTCTCTGGAAAATTAAATACCATATTCTGAATTGTTCTGCAAGACTACAGAACATGCCATGCAAAATGCATGTAGAAAGTATCCCTAAATGCTTACCCACCTCTTCCTTTTGTTCGACAAACATTCCCCAGCATTGTTGAGCTAAAAGTAAAATCTAGGAAAAAAAGAAAAAAAAAAAGAAAAAAAAGTATTGATGGTATGTTATGATGCAATAGAATGTTTTCAGGACAGGTGCCTGACTTCATAGGACCTTATTAATAATGATCTACACAACCAGTGGCTCTCTACAGATCCCTCAATACTGTTCTTGTCTTTCAAGGTACTTCACTTGCAGATGTGGAGAGCACTGGTAAAAGTGCTTTTCTATTGAACCACCTTCAGAAGACTAATCATCTGTCTCTTTCATTTAACTGAAATACCTTAATTCAAAAGCAAAATAGTGACACTTAACTGTTATTTGTCCATATGGGTAATATGAGAACATTTAATCCAATGAATAACTATGCTAAATGGTGCATATACACATCTGTATGCCTTGTGCTGCTTACTCCCTGCTTTTCATGGTTTGTATTGGTGAGATTTGCAAATTATTTAATTGCAAAATTAATGAAGATATAATGATTTCACTTATGTAATCCAGTCTGTTCCCAAAGTAAAACTTACTGCCAGTTTTAGGGCATAGACATTCTCCTGAGCTATGCTCTGGGGTCATGTAACAAGATTTTCTGCTGCATAGATGCTACTTAACTCAGACAGCTGAGCACCTGAGTATGCATAAGGACATCAACAGACAGTAAAGCTACAGCAGAAAATGTGAGGGGCTGGATAGAAAATATTTTACTACCAACTGTTGTATTTGGTAAATTATGGTATATATGCATACATTTCATTGCTTTTGAGATCAGGTGGGTAGATGGCAAATCATTCTTGTACAAACCACACAAAAAAGCACAACGCCAAAAAAACCCCACATGCAACCATCCCCTCCCCACCCAAGCAGTTCAGCATACAACATCCCACCTAAACCATACTCATTAGGCCTCTGTTTTCACAAAAAATGTCCTTTCAGTTACTTTAGCTGCTATCTCCACAATAACCAGTATTAATCTTAACCTTTAATTGTGCTTTCCAACTGCTAAATATTCAGATATTTGGTGCATGGTTACTCTACTGTCTGTGTAATCATATCGTGTGGCTTTCTGAGGTAGCAGGTTTATATAGTATTTTAGAGGCAGTGATACGTAAGTGGAATTAAGTGGGGCGGATCTATTTTTCCTCTTCTTTATACCAATTTTATACTAGGAGATGCCACTGATCACAAGCATACCAGTGTATCAGAAAAGATCAGTAGTTGCAAGACATGTCTTTTTGATGGGATGCTTCTTTTGAGCATTCACTTAAGGACTGAGTAGGTGATCCATATTAGTTATAGTTCTACATGTATGACAAAATATGGAATTTATTATTTCGTCTTTTTGAGGATGATATGCTCGATTAATAGTCACAGTTGTCATTACATGATTACATAGCCCTTCAGAATATAAATTGAGACACCTGAACTGAAAATAATAGAAGGGAAGTAAGCTCAGAGTGAGAAGAAAAACAGAAGTGGACAGTACTGGATGACAGAATCATTTAATTATTTTCTTTTTGTACTCTGAGCAACTGTAACTTTTTACAATCTTGCCTGAAGTTCAATGGTGTTTTTCTAAGGAAATTTCCACATGTGTTAAGAATTGCATCACGTTTGTACTGAAATGTTCCCTCCCTGTATAATTCCTTTCCCTCTCCCCAGTTTTCTGCATCTATCCCTGTCCAGCAACTTCTTTCTCATAATCTCTCCACTTCCCATTGGATCCTAAAAGACATATCGGTAAATCCATTCTCTCAAGAATATGGGAACCCAGAGCTTTTACAGCATGGGGAAAGTTGGAAACAGACCTAGTGTCTCTGCGCCACCAGTGCTAGAAGAACATCTCCGCAGATGTTGCAGCCGTAGCATGCCAGCACATTACAGCATCCGCATTATGAAGAGACAGCAGGACAGCACAATCTGCTCTCATCTAGACTCCATCAGACTGAAATCTGAGGTCTGGAGTAGAAGGCTGGTATGAGAGCAGCTCATATGGGGTTTATAACCTCAGTGTAGGCAAGAGCTCAAATTCAGAAGAACTGAGAGGCACAAGTATTAGAGAAACAGCTGCCAAACTCCAACCAACTTCCAGTTGAACCTAATTCCTATTGGCTGACAGAGTCATGATTTCGCACACAATATTTCTGTATCACAACTGTACTTAAAAGATTCCTCAAGGCTGTTGCTTTCATACATGGAGAACAGATATTAGGGTAAAGAACAGGGCTTCATGTACCTTTGCAGCAGCAAGCAGTTGCTGCTCCTAACCCTGAAATGCCAGTGCACTTGGTGCCATCTCTCCCTCTCAGATAATCTCTTTCTTTCTAAGATGAAACTTCCTTCACTCATTTCAATAAATGTTGTGGAAGCAACAGTTGTATCAATACTATTGCCCCAGTGATTTTAGGTCTAAGGATCTTTGGTGATCTGTAGACTCTTTCTAAGATGTTTTTGACAGCTTAGGAAAATGATTAAAGAAATTCTACTATTCATGTAAAAGACAACATATAGGGAACCAAAACAGGCTGGAAAAGCTGTAGGATTTTGCAAGTCAAGGAAAAATAGTGTACCACGAGTAGTCTACTGAAGGGTACCTCTGTACCCTTCCCTTATAGATAACTCCCCCCCAAAAGGGGAGAAAACCCAGTCTTCTACACTTGTATAGCCTCGTTGGTAAACACACATTTTACACATGTATGTGACATACAACCTATGCATTCTGCATGCATGACCTTCATCTGGTGAAGTTTGACACAGAGATATCCTTTTCCAGGCAAGTATTGTCATTGACTATTTCCAGGAGTAAACTTAGTCATATGTGTGACAACAAGCTCAGAGAGCTGGTATGAGCATGTGTCCCGTTTTACTGTACAAAATAGACACACATTTCTCCTTTTGCTGCCATCTCCTGTGGTGGAGACCTCATTCTGCAACAGGCTGAAGTGTGATGTACTGGCAGGTGGTTTTTATTAGAAAGGCCATTGACATTGTCAAGCATCTTTTGAAAGGTGACACTGCACCTAAAAGGTTATCAGGCCAGAGCCATGAAGTCTACAACAATTTCCCTCACAATACTGTAAACAGGTAATATCTCTGACCCCTTTTTAGACTTAACAAAACACAGGAGATTAAAGTTCTTCTGCGCCTCTTTCACCCCTCTGTCATCCATGTATACGCTTCCCCTAAGCTTTGTCTTGAAGTACCCTGCAGAAGTAGTGAAGTTGTGAAAGAGCTACTTTAATTATAAGTACCACAGTAATGAATTCAAGTACACTCATTTATCATAAAGGGCTTCCCCATCTGTCTCTAAAGTATGCTCAAAAATGCTGTGTATTTGATAACATGAAGGTTGAGAATTCAACACGTTTTAGTTTTAAACACTCCATCTTGGTTAGCTTTTTGTAAGATTGTACAACTGCATTTTGACTGAAAGAGCAGATTGGGGGGGGGGGTGTGGGTGTGTGTGCGCACACGCGTGCGTGTGTGTGGTCTCTTCCTAATTTATTTGCACTTCAACCCATTGGGATCAAGCTGCAATCCCTGTAGGCAAAAGAAGATTAGGGAAAGCAACTGACTGTTTTTTCCCAGACACAGAAGGGAAAGCGACTTCTCAAGTACCACAAGTTTTTCTGGCCACTGTACAAATTGTTCCTGAGTATGGAGAGTTTCCAAAAGACCTAATTAGCAACTCGCTGCAAACATTTCTTTGCATTAGCTAATGATCCGGCTACACTTGTAAGCAAACAGTACCAACATATCTAATCAATGCAGAAAAACCAACAGAATGCCTATTAAACATCTGGATGTAATTTTCTAGTTAGACTTAGAACAAAATGAAAACATATGCAGGTTTCTTTGATCTATGCCTCAACAAAGAAATTGTCGATAAAAAAAAACACACTGGCCAGTCAATGTGTCATTTTTATAAAGCCTGGTCATTTCTCTTCAAATGTTCCCAGTTTAATTTTGTTGGTTTCCTTCAATCTCTAATTTTACCATATTGTGTGAAACCACAAGGGATTCTTTGGATCTGATTTTATGTGAGGTTTTACTGCTGCACGATCTGCTACTGACTTTTATTTTTAATTCAACTTGGAGAATTTTTAAGGGTGAAAAAATGGGGGAAGGGAATACAGACATGACGATAAAATGACCTAGCACAAGGTTTTGAACATTCTTGCCTACAAGGAAAGCTACTAATTAAAAAAAAATCAAATTACAAAGAGGGTATGCAGTGGCTATTAGCCAAAAGATAGCGAATAATTAGAAATGTAATTGCTTTAACCTGCTCACATCATTTGCACTTCATAAACAAAGAAATATTTTTAAAGTGATATTGTTCTGCACGCCCTCAAAATAATTATTATTCTTGCAGCTGTATAGGTATTCACTACTATACTACATACACGGTATGACTCAGGTACTATTTTTTCTCTATCCCACCTGTGCTGTCCTGTCATTAAAAAAAAAAAAATAGAACAACCGCCCCCATGAATGTATACATAATTTATAAATGTACACTCTTTTTCTCTTTCACTTGAAAATCCAATGATCTCTCAATCTAAAACTTTGACAGCGTAAGATCTATTCAACTCTGTGATTGCTTCCTTCACTGATTTGCTCTCGCTACATAGGTAGTAGAACAGTGGGATAAATCACAAGTTTGCTAAATTATTTCCCACCCACCTGCAGCAAACTCCTCGTGATTAACATTGTCAAAATTTTTTTATATGTGCCAGCTTGTGGGAAGTTAAAAAATATTGCTTGTAAATAGTAGTGTTAACAGTAAAGGAAAAAAAATATAAACAGTATGGTAAGCAGAACATCATACAAGACGTCATCTCCCTAAAGAACAGATGCTACATCTGAAATCCTTTCAGTATATTCAAACTACATTTTGGACCCAATACTGTTTTTTTTTACTCAAAGCTCCAGCTGCGTCCAGTGTGAGTTTTCAGTACGTAGTCAACGCAGGATTAGGCACTTAGCTATACATCGTAGGAACACTACATTAAAATGCTTACAGTGAAAAACAATTGATTTCAAACAGCAGAGTCCAATGGATGATTAAATAGAATGGTTTGGGGAGGGGGGAATCTAATACTGAAGGCAAACTTTTTATTGTATTTTTAAAACATGAGACAAAGGTTTAAACACAATTATTTTTAATCCGGTTTGAGAATTGTACAGAGTTTGTACAGTATTGTGGCATAACGATCTGGTATAAAATACTACCTTGAGTTGAATACAGCTTTTTACAACATGCTTAGCCATGTTTTGGCCTGTCTTTCAGTAGTGTAAATAGTGAGTATTGCAATGGAATGAGGATGTTCAGTTTTCTGGGATTAATCCAGATTTATACACATCAAAAAAAAAAAGAAAATTTTTATGCTCTAATCAACCAATGATGACGCACTATAAATTAGTTAAATATCAGATCATGTTGGTTATTTTTCATACTATGTAATGTCAGTGGCTCTCATTTGAAAAAAAAACTAATACAAATCATCACATTTGATTCTACAACTGCTTTTGCAGCACTTCTATCTTGATTATAGTGGAGAAGATTCAAAATGCCCCTAAGTGTCTGATTCCAGAATCTAAGTAGGTTAAAAACACTTTAAAAAAAAAAAAAATCAAGAAAATAGAGCTTTTCTGTTAAAACATGCCTTGGACATTTTAATGATGACAAATAAATGTTACAAGACATTTCAACTTTCATGTAGGCAAGCAATTAAAAGAAAAAGCTTTTGTTTATGTTCCAAAACATAGTGTTTTAATATCGTATCTGTTAATATTGCATTAACAACTTGTGCCAGCAGGTTAGGTAAAGTACAACCAAAGTTAGGTAAGTGTTACGTTATTACAGACTCCATAGCTACTAGGTACACACATAAAGTATATAATAATAGCTTGCATTTTTATGGCATCTTTCATCTGAAGATCTAAGTACTTTATAAGCATTAATTAATTAAGATTTCCAATGCTGTGAACAGAGCAGTGAGTTGGCTTGTCCAGGACTACAAGGGAAGAGCTGGGAAAAGAATGTAAGATTTTTAGCTTGACTTATGCATGTGGAACTCCAGACAAGTTTACATTCCCGTCCTGGGAATCACAGTCTATCAAATGTCAGTATCAAGGGTATTTTGCCTCACCTCTTAAAAAACATTAAAATTCCTAACATTTATTTATGTATTCACAAAGACATATGCACATATATATAAAATATATATATATATACACATACATACATATGTATAGGAATGGACACCTATAGGTACAGACACTATTATATGTACACATATACATGCACACAGACCCACACACGTGCATCTGTTTTCTGTGTCAAAACTCTGTAGGCCCAGAATGGATCCAAACTTCACTGCAGAAGACTGAGAGAGTCTCATTTTCTTTTCCTCTGGTCGTTTCTGTGTAAAACCAGGAATAACGTAGTATGGAAATCAGCACTCGGAATGAGTAAAGCTGTATCTTGACATTGCAACATATCATATTTCAGATCAAATTTTAAACACAGGCTGCTCTTTCGTTAGGATACAAGATGAAGCTCAATACAATTCTAAACAAGTGTATCTAGTAAACATCAACGGGTAATTCTAATAAAATGCAAAGTATAGCATTACCCTTACCATGTTTAAATGATGCGCTACAAGGCATCTTTTTCGGTAATATACAGGTATACTAGCAGCATAAATATGTCTTCAGGCACTGTTTTAAGTCCAAGGGTACCAGTATTTCACCCTTTATCGTGTAATTCTGCTGTGAATAAGGTGGCTGTTAATAGAGGATATGTTTTCAAGTTTACTTCCCACTCCAAGCTGGGTCACCATTCGCCATCTCAGTAGTCACACACAGAGCCTGTGGAATTTGTTTGACCCTCATCTACCTCAAGTGGGCCTATAAGCCATTCGCAACAGCAAAGTCCTTGACAGCTTTTCCTCTAGCAGGCCCCTCTTACGAAAAAGCCCGTATTTTCCCCAAAGGACACCTTCCGTCGGATCACAGGGTCACTCTTAACCAACAGCTCGGCTGGTCTCTTCGAGTGACGCGAACAAGCCTGAGGTTTTATCCTTCTCAGCGGTATTTTCTGTACGGCTGAGCGCACCGCCAGCAGGTGCTGTGGCAGGCACCGCTATCACCCACGCAGGTAAGACCGGGAACGGCGCCGCACCTGCCCGCCCGAGCGACAGAGCAGGGAAGCGGAGCCGCTGCGCCCCGAGCGCTCTGGGCCAGGCTCCCCAGGAGCCCCGGCCTGCGGGCGGGGCCGGGTCGGGGCCCCCTGTAGCGAAAACCGCAGGAGATGGCGGCCGCGGGTCTGCGCGCTGCCGACACCGCTCGGCGTACGCACGCAACGCGCGGAGCAGCTCTCCCGCTGGCGGGCAGGCCGCCGCTCGCCACGGCGTCCCTCTGGAAAGAAACCTCCGGCGGGCTGAAGGCGCGGAGCGGGCCGGGGCAGGTGCTAACAACGCGCCGCGCGTTATCAGCCGCGCTAAACGACGAACGAGGTGGAGGGGGGGAAAACCAGCACCGCGCGCGTGGGGAAGCGGCGCGAGCTCCGCGCCGCGGAGCCTCCGGCCCGGGCGGCGGGACCGCGCAGGTGCTGCGCGCGCGGCTCGCCGGCAGCCCCCTCCCTCTTCGCCCCGCCTCTCCACTCCATGCCCGCCCGTCCGTGAGCCCACGTTACTTTGATTGACAGCTCAGCCTCGCCACTCTCCTTCCCACCGACCTTCCCCTCCTCCCCGCCGCCTTGCGCGCTCCGCGCCTCCCTATTGGCCATCTCCGAGCGCTCCCACCGCTCCGCCAGAAACGGGTCCCAGCGAAAGGCTGAGTGGCGGCAGGACTTGCGCTCTCGCCATTGGTCTGCGGCGCCGAGGCGCATCACGTCCCCACGTTGGTGCCGGAGCCGACGATTGGGCGGCGGCGGCCCTCACCCCCCCCTGCCCCGCCCTGTGGCGTGGGCGGGGCCGAACGGCTGGTTAGCTGGCGGAGTGTGAAACCGCGTGCTAATGTAAGCGGCGCGGGCGAGCACAGCGCGTCCCGCTCGGCCGCGGCCGCGCACCGTCCCGCCGAGCGCCTCCCGCGGGGCCGCCCCTGCGCCCCTGCCCCTCGGCCGGCGCGGCGGGGGACAGGCGGCCGGTGCCGCTTCCGGCCCGGATTTTTCAGCCAGGGAGAACTTCATCCCGGGTCGGCGAGGAGCAGTGGGACAGCGCGGAGGGGGAGGATGAGGATGGTGACGATGCTGCCGAGGATGATGGTGATGCCGCCGATGCGATGTAGGGCGCCCGGGGGGCTCTGGTGAGACGCGCTGCTCCCCGATGCGCGCCCGCCTGGAGGAGGCTGCGGTGGTGCCGTTGCACGAAGGAGCTTTCCGTCTGATTTAGCCACGACACGGACGCTTTTATTTCTTATTTCTTATTTTTTACCCGACGGGGCGGGCGGCTTGGCCGGCCGGGGCAGCAGGCATTTTGAGGAGTTCAGTTGTTCTTTTGTCCTAGGGACCTCTCTGCAACTAACGGAAGAGTCTCTGCCGCGTGTGGGGTTCCCCCTCCTCTGCCCTCCTGCGTTTCGTGCATGTGCTACTGGAGCTGCTCCGATCGGGGCCGGCTGTGCAGAGTCCCCCCCCCGCCCCCTTCGTCCTCCTCCTCCCGCCTTCCTCCCTTGTTCATCGCTCCGTGTCTTGCCGATGACCTGGCTCCTCCGCCGGCGCCCGGGAGCAGCGCGGCACTCCCCGGAGACTTTCTCTCGCCCCCCCGGCTTGCGACGGTCCCGCCGCTGACACCGCGTCCCGCTTCCTCCGGCTGGATTTTCCCCTCTTGGCAAGAGGCAGAAGCGGGGAGTGGAGTCGCCGCCGCCCGGCCGTTCCGGCCTTACAATTGCAGCGGCAACTTGCGATCCGGAGAGGAGGGGGGATTATTCACTCCTGCGGTCGTCCCCCGTCGGGTCCCGTCCCGTCCCGCCGCGCCCGGGCGCGGTGGGCGCCGCCCGCCGGCCGGAGCGCCGCCGAAGGAGCGCGGAGCGGCGGTGACCGTCCCGCCCGCGGCCCGCCCGCCTCTCCCGGGCACCCCCAGCCCTCCCCGGAACAACAGCAACAAAGGACGCCGCGGCCGGAGGATGTCCCCGCGGCGGGGGCCCTGAGCGGCGCCTCGCCCCGCTCCTGCCCTCCGCGGCGGCGGAGGGAAGGCGGCCGTCGCCGTTCCGGCCCGCTCGGCTCCTCGGGCTGCGAAGCCGGTGCAAAGCGGGGGGCTCGCCGCGAGAACCGCGCTGCTAGGGGAGCCCCGCTGTGGCCGGAGCCATGTTCCCCCAGAGCCGGCACCCCGTAAGTACGGGCCGGGCCGCCTCTCTGCGGGGTGGGGGCGCGGGGCGAGACGGGGGCTGGGCGGCCCGGGCGGCGCCCCGCTGACCCGCAGGGACGCACCCCCGGCTCCCACGCTCGCTGGGGTGCGGGGAGCGGGCGGGCTCCCTCCCAAGTTTGTGCCCTCCGGGGAGGAGCGGCGCAGCCTGCGTGCCGGCGCGGCCGGGGAGGAGGTGCGCCCCCACCTCCCCTCCCCCGACCCCTTTTGTTTCATGGGCAACTTGTTTGCCTTGGGAACGACGGCGGGGGGGGGGTCGCCGCCGGCCCGGGCAGCATCCCCTCCCTGACGAGCGCGGCGCCCGGGCCGGGGCCGGGCGTGCCCCCGCGGCGGGGGTCGGCGGGGAGGAGCCGGCACGCCCCGCTTTTCGGGTTGACGGCGGCGGAAGGAGCGGGTGGGCCGGGGCCGGAGCGGCTCCCGGAGCGCGGTTAGCCTCGCCCCCCGCAGATGAGGGACGGGAAGGTGCGTAGCGAGTGGGTAGCAAGCGCGCAGCGCCCCGGGGCGGTGGCGGGCGCGGCGGGCTGTCCCCCACCTTCTCCCCCCGCCCCGTTTCCCTCCGTCGCCCCGGCCCGGCTGCGGCGGGCAGAGCCGCCCCTCCCTCCCCGCGGGGCGGCCGCGCTGTGTCTGAACGTGCCTCTCTCTCCCGTGCCGGCCGCCGCCGCGCCAGACCCCGCACCAGGCTGCGGGCCAGCCTTTCAAATTCACCATCCCGGAGTCGCTGGACCGCATCAAGGAGGAGTTCCAGTTCCTCCAGGCTCAGTACCACAGGTGAGCGCCGGCGGGCCGCCGGGGGCCGTTGCCCCGTCCCCGGCCAGGCGCGGGGGGCGAAAGGGGGGTGGGCTGCACTGAACGGCCGCGTCCAGGCGGTGGCGTGCGGCCCCGCGGCTGAGCCGCGCCGCCGGGCCCGGCCTCCCGCGCCCCCTTGCCCTCGCCGGCCGGTCTGGCGGGGGGCGGCGGTCCCTGGCGGGGACTGCCCGGAGGATGGGGCGTTCGGGAAGAGGCGGCCCAGCGCCGGGTGGGCCCTGCTGCCGCTGTGCTGCCGGTGTGCTGCCCGGTCACCTGCCCGGGGGTGGTAATGCCGAAACCGGAGCGGTTCGGCGCTTGTATGCATTAAAAAAAAAAAAAAAAAAAAAAAAAAAAAAATTGGTAGGGATCCTTTTGTGGAGGACTTTTTTAAGTATCTCGAGAGAAGACCGTCGCTAATTCTGTGGCACCGAGCATTAAGGAGGCTAATTCCCATGTTTGCTCATTTGTGTGTGGTGTTAATGCAAAGATTAATAAAATGCTAATGTGCGGTGCTTAAAGAGTCAAGAAGGATTGTTAAAGCAAACAAGTACTGGAGTACTAACACAAAGTTGACGTGGATCTCCTGAAGCCGTGGCATGCGTTTTTGACTGCTATGCTGGCCTTCAAACGTTCTTGCTGTGTTTGTGCTTGCTGCTGAGGTCCCTACAGAGATTGAGGGTGTGGGCTCTTGCGTACACAGGGCAGTTGGCCTTAAGGGGCATTAATCTTGCTTAATTTTCTACTTCCGTGCACCTCAAGACCAGGACAGGAATAAAATCTTTTCAGGTTTACCAGTTAGAAATCGCTTGGTTTTGATTAGGCTTCCTCTTTCTTACCTGTGATACTGCAGTCATAGTCTTCTCTAAAGTCGTTAACTTGTTTAAGCCGTATATTACCTTCGAAATGAAGTGTAAACGATAAACATTCGATATCGCAGCTGGAAGTGAAAAATGCTGGCTTACGCACCAACTGCTCCCAGGGATGATTACTAGTGTCATTTTAAAAAAAAAAAAGTTAGTTTGCGAGGGAACAAAAGGGAGTGTTGAGGCATTTGCCTTCAGTGACAGTAGTCAGAATTATACCCTTGTTAGTGATGAGATATGCAAATGCCAAATGCAACTTCATTTAATTTACGAAAACAAAAATAGAAGACTTTCTAGTAACTGATAGTCAAATTTACTGATTTTCAAGCTGTGGGCAAGATACATTTGGCTAGTGAGTACTTAAGAATTAGACATACACAGGTTGTAATTGTAAACGAGAGTGGTGTTACTTGGCAGTGATTTGCCATATACTTTGGAGAAGTTCAGATCCTGTTACAGCTTGAAAGTTGTAGCACTTCATAGCCAATCTTCATGCTTTGGCAGAGCTGCTATATTTGGGTTCTGGAGACAGTTTGGGTCTCATACAGCACCCATGAAATACCTTTTAAATTTCCTGTTCAGCTTTGGTTTTTAAAGTATGAACTAAGTCTTTCTGTGTTTGTGTGCTAGTTTAACGAGTTTTTTTTTTAATTAGCTGCTTCTGTCAAAATACCAATAAAGTGGGTAAATGTCAAAACGAATGATATAACAGTTACATTAAAGTGTGATCTATTTTGTAGCCTTAAATTGGAATGTGAGAAACTGGCAAGTGAAAAGACAGAAATGCAGAGGCACTATGTGATGGTAAGTATATTTGTTTTTTATTTATTTGAGTAAATATCTCCTAGCTCAATATAAGCCAGAATAAAAAAATAATGTATGCTTCTTTATTTGCAGTATTATGAAATGTCGTATGGATTAAACATTGAAATGCACAAACAGGTAAGGCGTTTTGTTTTCTAAACCACAATATCTGCAGTCTGTCTAGTGCATTTAAATGTAGCTGTTCTGTTAATGTTCGGGTGACTATATCATGCATCTGAATCAATAGGCTGATTTGTAGCTGTGATTAGTAAACCTTTGCCTACCTGCTGTCAAATGAGGTATAGATTAGTTTGAACGACAAGGCTTTCTTGGTAATGGTCCCAAAAGACATTGGCAAAAAAAGGAAAGGTCTTGTGTCTGTGGTTTCGAAAATATAATTCAGTGCTTTATGTGGTTTTCTTTTGTTGGTGGTAGAGCCTTTGATATGTAGAACTGGTCTTAGGCATGTGTAGCATATGCGGTGATAGTTGCTCAAATCCTTGCCATTTAAAGGTATGAAAAGATTAGTGACTTGGAAAGCTCTAGTTATGACTATGAGTTTGCAAGTTCCCATAAAATTCACACTTATGGCCACTATAATGGTGAATAAAAAGAGTATTGAACTGGAACAAGACACTAAGGACCTCATAAGAGAAGAAAAGCTAAATGATTGCTCAGCCCAGAGGACCCTCAATTGAGTAGTCATTGTCTGCCAAATAAAGCATTAATGGCAGGGTGTAAGTATTCTGTAGATATGCTGACATTCACTTTTTCATCAAGATGCTGGTACAATAAGTCTTTCAGAAATCGATGGCCTCTTAAAAAAAATTATCATTAGATGAAGTTGCACAGTTGGACACATTTCAAAGTGCAACAATACAATTCTTTCGTGATGTGTATGTGCTATTTCATCTAAAACTCTTGTTTCATTAAATTAAAAGAGCATGGCTGACCGGCTTGGGCACAGCGAATAAATTGATTAGTTCAGGCTTTGGATCTTCAGTATATTCAAAGACTTTCATTAAACTAGTGAATTGCAGAGTTGAATTTTGCTTTTGTAACTCTGAACTCTCTGATTTTTGTTTTGTCTTCCCCTAAAAATACTATATTTGATACGGTGGTATTGTAATTCTATGATAACTTTCTGCCTGCAAAGCTGGGTAGGTATTCTCTTGGTTTTTAGAGGTACACTTGTTTGAATCCAAAAAGTTGGTAAACGAAGAAATACTATGACAGCCTCTTTTTTTTTTTTTTTTAAAGCTAATGCATTGAATAGGTAGACAGAACAACTAGAGTAGTGTTTGGCTTTGTTCGGTACTGTAGCTGGATTAGTCTCCTTGTGTCTTGTGTTTTAGAAGAATGTCAGTTTTTCTGTGAGGTCACTTTTCCAGGCTGTGTGATTTTGAGATTTCTTTCTTCTCCTAAACAAATTTTTAGCACCCTGTAACCTGTGAGGAAGCAAACATCTGTATAGGAGTTTCATTTGGTGCAAAATGGAAGTTGTTTTCAGAAGATATTTGAAGAGAATGTGTGACTTCAGTAAATGTACTGGGAATTAACTTTAGATAAAATCAATTAAGCCCACAAGATTAAAGAGTGTCAGAACTGAGGCTTCCGCTTTGACCTTAACATCTGCGTATTGCAACGGTTTAATGTTCTGTATGTATGGCAACTATAATTACATACCCAGTAGGCAGTGATGCTTCAGGAAGCTTTTAAGATTTCTGACAGAGCATTATACCTGTGGTCATTGTAGCTGGGGAGAGTAGAGCACATTTGCTCTGTGTATGCTGTTAAGAAAAGAATGAGCTTTTGAAGGCATAAATATATCTCCCTGGATATGAGTCTTAGATACTATGCTTTTACATGTAAAGTACTTCTAATTTCCAATAAAAGTAGCAACTTGTTGTTAAAGACTCTTGGTTTAGATGCCTGCAATGAGGATGCCAAATGGTGTTACAGTCCAATATGTAGGTGGTCTTAGGGTTTTTTGTTTCCCGTAATCTGCCGGTGACACTCTTCTGAATTTCCACTGCTAACGATAAGTTCCGAGGAGGCTTTTGGCAGATAGTACTCATAATTCTTATTAAAACTGGTGACGTCTAGCCCCAAGGGTGTAGCCAGGTTCAAATTGATGCTTTTTGCTGGCTGATCACCAGCATGGCCTAAGTGCTCATTATGTTGTAGAGAGGGCCTTTGGAGCTCTCATTACGTTTGACAGGAATTCTCTCTAGGGGGAAACTGGGCATTAGCTAGACTCCTGACAGGCTGAAATTATTCCTGCTTTATGGCTTATAACCAAATGCTAGCAAGGCATCATCAGGGGACACGAAAAATTGTCATTTCTGACAACATCTTTGTTACTGAAAAATGCAGTGATGGGGAAACTTTCCACCGAACCAGCTGTAACACTTTTAAGGCCTGCCTCCTATGTGGATCTGCACGCACTCTGTGTGAAGCCCTTCAGAGTGCCTGGGCTGCTGATCGAAAAAGAAGAAAATTACACTGCAGCAGTGTTTTTCTATGCAGTGTGGTGCAGTCGCCACTGCTAAGGTAGAGTCACTGCGAAAAAAATGAAGTCGTTGCAGTTTGCCTGCCTGTGGAAGAGTTGGTTTCTTGTGCCGATGCAGTTGCATCAGCAGTTCCATCTTCATTTGATTTGGTAATCTATTACAATTTGACTGAAACAAAGTTAGCCAGGACTTGAATGTTGCTATAAACAGACTTAATTGGTGGCAAACTTTCCATACACAAAGAGCTGTACTGCAGAGCTTTCCACTTGAATGTGTTGCATTGGAGTCCAGAAATGGCCATGGTGAGGCTTCCTTCACAACTTTAGCTTTGGCACTTTGCAGTGTTTAGTTGCATAACCATGTGCTTAAATCCAGGTACTGGTGCTGTATTTCAACCTGCTGGCTGAACAGTGATCAGGAAATAATCTTTTTGGCATATTTGTGGCTGGTTTCTGTGTGATGGGGGGGGGGGTTAGTCTTGTTTCTGTGCGGGTTTTTAAATATTTTTATTTTAAAGAAGAATTTCAAAGCTTACTTCTTAAGAGGATGGTGTGTGTGTGTGTGTATTCTTATACAGTTTTCAGAGATAATTGTTTTAAGGTGAATAGTTACTAACTAAGGTTTGCATGGCTGAAACAGAAAGAAACACCTGAGGATTCATTTTGAATAGATGCACTTGGTTTAGACACCGTTTTCATGTGTGTCAAGAAGACAGCATAAGTAAGGACACTTTGTGTGGTTCTACGTTTCTCATCTGTGTTATACTGTCCAAGTCAGATTTTTCCTACTGTGACATCCGAGGCTGGCAAAGCAGATTCATCAACTGTTAGTGCCAACATCTAGAGTTCGTTGGGTGTTAAAAATCACACTGTATTTAAAGGGTTGCTGCCCTTGGCTATTAGGGCAGCACCTCTTCATTTTCACCAGCTCTGTCTGTCATCTTCTGTCATAAGTCAGAAGATAAGGCTTCCTGTGCATTTAATGCTTAGATTGTTTAGGAGCAAGATTAGCTTTCGTTCAGTGGCAGGCAGCCAAAGAAAGAAAAATTCATCACTGCTGAAGTAACTGACAGACTATCTAAACTACAACATTATGTGGGTTTCTGTTATCCCAATGGTGACAGCTAGGTTTCCTTCTCTTTGGGTGGGTTATTGTGATCTCTGTGACCTGCCTGGAGGCAGACCTGTCATTCAGTACCTTGCCTTTTGTAGAAAAGGGTACAAACTCCCAAACTGCATTATGTTAAACAACTGTACAAGAGTTAAATGTCTGTTTTAGCCTGGACTGTTTTGTGGCATCGTTTCTAACGCTCTATGGCAAAGGGAAGAATCTTCTACTGCTATCTCATTAGAACATCGGTCTTCAGGAGTGGGTTAAATAGAAGAGAATTAAGGAGCTTAGTTAGCTCTCTACAGCTCCTGGGTAGGATGGCTGTGCTTTTGAAAGGGATTTAAAGATAAATTATTTTTTTTTTCTTTTTTCCTGCTTGCATTTTAATTACTGGAATGAAAAACTTCATGAATCCTTAAGGTTTTGGTGGTGTACAATGAGTGTTTGAAGAGCATTTTACAGTTATTGCTGCCAGACAAGGCATGCAAAACCTGTTGTTATTTAAAAGAGAAAATGGGTTGATTGGGGCATAGATTTTTCACTAAAAAAATTGTACTTATACTACAAATGTTTGGTTTCTAAATGAGTACAGTGGTATCACCAGTGCAGCCATTTCTGCCACAACTGGAGTGGCCAGTTTGAACGGGGAGGAACGACTAGAGTAATGACCACAACTTTCTTGTCTCTTGAACCACATTCAGGCTTGAGACCAGCATTATTGTTACAGAGCTTATCTGACAGATTCAGGGCACTCTGTGAAATATATCTCCATGTGGCTTTGAGATAACCATATTGTCAGATACCATCTATTACGTCAACTATATATACAAATTAATCTGAAAGTATGTCACAGTGTAAACACTGTGCATACGTTAAATACTGCCTGATCATCTCGCGTTTTAGACTTCGTCTACCAGATTTCATGTTCCTCACTGGACTGTGGAGGGAGAGAGGAAACTTGTTCCTACCAGCTTTGTTGTTAAACGTCCTGTGCGTTGATGGAACTTAGGTTGCCAAATGTCTGTTGATGTACTTTATGGATTGGTTCAAGTGGACCAAAACAATTTTTCTGGTGTTTTTGGGGGCAGGGAGAAGACTTAAGAGGGAAGACGCTTTGTGAATTTGCAGTACCCCTTCTGTTACAACAGATTCTAGGGGAAAAAGCTTAACGCTTTTCCTCCTTCTGCTAGTTGTTATACCAAATCAAGCTGAGTATTTGAATTGCCTTCACTCCCACCCTGCTCTAGCACTTAAGTGTTTGTAGCAAAACAGTAAAATTGCATTGTGTCTCTTAGGCAAAATGGAAGATAGGATCTTTTAGGTTTGGTAGTAGGTCACCACTGGCATACAGTAAAAGCCTTTAAAAACAATTCTAGGTTAACTGGAGCTTATCAGAAGACTGCATGGTGTTGTTCTTTTAAAAAATGATAACAGCTTTGAGTAGAACTAACGAGGTTATCTTTCCACTCGAAGTAAGATTTGGGGATATGTAATGGCAATTATGTCAAACACTACTATTTTTGCCTTTTGCATTACACTTAGTTGGAGTCTGGATGTCACTTTGAGCAATAGTAGGTGCTCACATAGTTGCTTTTAGAAAGAGGAAAAACAGCAGCTGACAGGGAGAATTCCTGATTTTTCAGCATGTGTTTGTCAAAACAGCTAGTTTGATGGATCAGTCCTTACGATTATCTGTAAACCATGGCTTTTAAAGTACTTGCACGTGGTCCCATGTTCAGCCTGAACTTCCAGCCTGTGCTTTTGCAAGTATTGCATTTCTATCTAAGTGTTTTGTGGAGGTAATCTTGGGTGACATCTCTGGGCAACACTTTCCAGTGTTTGACCCACTCTCATCATGAAAATTTTTTTTCCGTCACTAACTGATACTTTGCCTTTCTGTACTGGTGACCACTGCTTGACTTCTGCTCTTCTGCTGTGCACCTCTGAGAAGAATCTGGCTTAGTCTTCTCCGTAATCACCTCTTTGTCAGCAATCAGGTCCCCTCTCTCAAAGATTTATATTATCACATAATTCTGTTTTCTGGATATCTTTTCTTTTCTCTTTAGTAAAAGAAAAAGAAAGAGAAAAAGAAAGTTCTTCTTTTTTTCTTTCGTAAAGTTCCCAGTATCAGATATCCCTTTTGCCTGCCGTGAAGCGCTGAACTGCTGGAGTCACCTTTCACATGTGAACGCTTGCTCATGAACAGGAGCCATCACTTGACATTGAGGCTAGGGATGGCTACTCCTAGTATGCATAAATTTTGTTTATATATAATTCTTTTCATTGCCCACTTAGACTTGTAAGGTCTCTTTGCAGTTCTTCAGCCATTATTTTTCCGTTGAATGAACTCTCTTATGGAGCAAGCTTTCTTACTCACTGCTTGCGGTCTTTTCCAGGCTGCACTGCTGAACATATTCATAAACCAGACTGCAGTAAAGGCCCCAGTGAAACTCCACCGGTGACCTGTTTATGGCATGGTGCTGGGGATGATTGAAGAGTAGATTAGAGCATACTGAAATCGGGTTCATTCTTAACTGAACTCTAGTTTAAATCTGAATAGGTTTAAAAATCAGTTATTACCTGAGGTTTTCCCTTTTAAAAGAAGGCGTAGTGATGCACTTTTTGGTACTTAAAAAAAACAGTCCTCCCTGTTCTGTCACCAGATTCCTATAAACAACTGGAAACAATGTTGAATTCTCAGGGTTGGAACCATAATCACAGTACCTTAAGTGAAATTGCAATAGTAAAAGGTTTATAGCATTATTCCACAGGGTAGTAGTATTTTAAGTTATTAAATGTTGAGGATTATTTTAGTTGTTAGCAAGCCTAGTTGTTACAAAATACACTTTCTAGGATGGGGAAAGCATTTCAGGAAACTAATCAGTTTGGTACGTTTCACTGAACTTTTTATAATGATAATAGTATTCTGCAGCTAATGACAAATTCCATAGTGTTTTAGATGACTGTAATCTGTAATTGAGGATTGGCTGAGTTGCTCTCACCTTTTCTATACTTTCTCCAGACATGTGAACAAATTAACACAGATGATTAAATTACAAATTAAAGTTCTTTAACGGGTGTTGGGTAAGCTTTTTGTCAGGGCTGCTTATCTGGAAATACCTTGTACTTCTCAGGTGATCCAAAGATCTAACTAGCCTTTTTGTCTATGTGATAACAAAACAGAAAACTGAGGTTAATCTGTGTTTTGGGGTAGGGTTGGGGTTTTTTGTTTGTTTGTTTTTCCTCCTCTCTCAGCAGCATGGATGTTCTTTTTTTCCTGTTCAGTCTTTTTTTTTTTTATTCCTCTTGAATCTTTTTGATGTCTGTGTAAACAGTCGGTCAAAGCAGCTTACTTGTAAGGTGACCAGCCAGTGTATTGACAAGAACAGACACAATAGAAAACTGCATTAGGAGGCAAGCCGTTGGGATTTGCAGTAAATATATTACAGAACACAAGTGAATTGCCGATACTGCTTGTTTAGCAGTTTGCAAGGGCAATGGTAGTATGGATTTTTGAATTAGAAGGGAAGGACTGTTCTTTCTCTGTGCTGGAACATCTAGTTGATGGCTGAGGATAAAATTGATTTAGAGAACAAAACATTGCTGCCTCTATTTGTGACATTTTAAAGGCTTTTATGGATTAGCAAGCAAAAACAAAAAGATAGCTTTCAGTTTTGGAGAAGGGGAGCAAGAATAGGTATGCTTGTTCAGCTGCATCTTGATTAGGTATTAAGTCTATGAAGAAACCTGCTTTTGTTGGGTCAGGAAAAGGAAAGGACATCTAAAACTGCGTAGTTTTCATGATCTATGGAAATTGCATATTTATGAAATTGTTTTTTAAGTGTTCTAAAACCCCTGAATTGCTGTGGTCTCTGCTTCGTGGTATGATGAGCTCAACTTTTTTAAATGTAGAAGTTTGAATTAAATCCCTCAGGGGAAGGGATGAAAACCTCACAATTTCTTGGGAAAAATAACTAATAGAAAGCTCATTCTTTTGCGGTGCTGGCACAACAATTTCCATTTCCAAGAAATTTTTTTGTTTTGTTAAAAAAAAAAAAAAGCTAAAATGTTTATCACTGTTCTTCATGTGTCAGTTTGGGTGTAAGGTTGCTCTTAATTTCTGTTTTGTAACTGGTTATAAGGCTTCCGGCCGTTGCTTTGCAGACAGCTAGCTGTCTGTGGCCTCAAATGATGGATGTAAATTGCCAGTTAAGCAAACAAAAAAATCTTTAATTAACAAGGCCTGTGGGAGGCTCTTAGGTTGTTTCTTTAAACTGAAATATGAACTGTAGAATCACAGCACTAGAGAGGACCTAGTGCCTCCCTGTGTCCTAGCAGGATCAGCTATACCGGTGTCATTCCTGACAGGGCGCTTGTCCTATCTGTTGGCGAAGGCTTAACAGTTGTGGTGACTCGCAAACTCTCTAGGTAGCAGCGTGCTTTTATGTCCTTGCTGTTGAAGTGCTGCTTCAGTTACAACTTCGATCTTTTCTGTTGCAGCTTCAGTCCTTTACTATGCATTTTCTTCACTGTGCATAGAGAAAGCAGGTCATTCTCCTGCCTGCCAGAACCATTCTGTGTACCTCTACAGTCTGATGTTCATTCTCTGAATGCTGTTGCCTAGCTGAAGTACAGTGCCCGAAATAAGTGCAGTACTCCAGGGGAGGAAATGCTGCGCTGAGTAGCACAGAAGGTTTACTTAGCGTACGGCTTACTGTGGTGGAAGCTTTTTTTGCAACACGCTATTGATTTAGGTTCAACTTCTGATCTGCTGTGACCAAGAGATTCCTTCCTGGCCCATTATTTCCTTTTCCTTTATGTTCCTGTCTAGGCATGCTATGGTCCTTTATCCCTATTTATCCCTGTCCTTCTTTTTCTTTTGTAGTCCATTTTTCCATTCATTGACAAGTGAGATCTGAAGCTATTCTCTGGCATATTCTGCCTTTCTCAGCTTGAAACTCTCTGCAAATTAAGGATTAGGGCAAATGAAGAGATCTTTATGCTTGTTAGTGGGAAATACTGAAAAAACCCTGGGTCTATCATGCATGCAGACATTCTTAATTTGCAAAAGAGAAGGATGTATTCATACATGGTTTAATCATCAAGCAGTTTTGTACTTGTTCCCATGAAGTTTTATCTGGGCTGTGCTGTTTGTGTTGCTCCTAAGAGGGCTACGAGTGTCAAATTCTTAGTGAGAATGTTAACATCATCTACTTCTCTTAGCCACAATTACTCTACCTTTTTGGACATCGCATAATTCTGATGTCGTTTACTGCTTTTCAGCATTTTTCAATACTTCTGAGTTGTGATGTATATCTCTGTTTCACCTAGATGTTTATGGAGAAGAGGCTTTTTAGTACCCCTAACTTGAGGAATAATAACTAAGCTGGAGTGTCTTTGCTCGTTCACTTGTGTCTGTTAGGCAGTTATGAAAGGACAGTGCCTATCCACTTGATATTTTCAGATTCTGCAAGATGTCCCCTAGCAGTCTTCACTAACGTGCCCTTTTTATTTCATCAGGCCTAGTCAATCTGAAGACATTTTACCTGGAATGCTCTGATCTCTTCCTTTCCTGTTTAAGTTGCAGTATTGACCTTGTGTGACTATAATTTATATTAATTACGTGGTTGGTGATGATTCTTGTACAGTTAAGATAGATGCAAAAAAGTATAGACTTTTTGGCCTTCTCGGTGTGTGCCTTGACCATATCTTTCCTTTTCTAGTTGAGGGAATCAAACTTTTTTTCTGTTTTCCACCAACAATTCCAACCTGTAGAGCACTACCTTTACTTCAGATGTTGCTTGTTAGTGGCACATAGTTATGAAAACATGTGCTTGTGCTGTATATATTCATACTGGCTCACCTGACCTAGTTTCTACTTCCTGTACACTTTCTTGTTTGTATGGAGTCAGTTAAGAATTTGGGATTTAGTCTCTTGGCATAATTCTATCCTTTCCCTTTTTCCCTGTGTCTTTTCTTCCATTCTCACGTGTATTAACTGTCATCCATGTCTTTAATATTGTTTCATATAGATAATGTCAACTCTCCATAATGCCATTTTATCTCCCCCTTCAGTAACAGGTCCTATAAAGCTGATCTTGCCAGTTGGCATTTGCTTTCCCAAAGTCCTACTGGCTTTTCCATTCTTTATTCCTGTCCTGGTGATTATAAACTCTGCAATGATTGTCAGTTTCAATCAGTTCTTCTCTATTAGAATGTAATCTAGATGGTATATTCACTTTTTTCTATTCTGTGAGTAACAGAATATATATTAAAAAAATGATAAAATGGAGAAGAAACTTATTGACAGGTTCCCAAGGTTTTGCTGAGATTTCTAAACCTTTTCCTTCATGTAGTGAAAATTGCCCATTATTTTTTGCCTGCCTTCCTGTGTGGTGGATAATTCTGCTAGTAACTAACAAGAGTTGTCAGTCTTCTTAACTGGTTATTCATTAGTGAGTCACCTGATGACACCTGAAGCATTGATATGAACACCTTTTTAAGGCCTTAAATTGTTTCTCTGACGACTGATTTTTGAAACTGAGCTGTGAATATAGTAAGTATTGTAAAATGGTGAAATTACATTTAAGATACAAAAGTGCGTGTGACTTATTTAGTAAATTTAATTTGGTAGTTGTTTCTAAAGTTCCTGTCAATGTAATATATTACATTTTTCCACATATTTCAGGCCCTTGTCTTGGTGCATCTTGTTTATTGTCAGATGGCATGCTTATTGTTCTAGGCAAGTCCAGATTCTACTGCTATTACAGTCTTCCTTGAATTGATAAGGACTGAATCCTGACTGGAAGTTTTGTTATCGACTCGCATACTGTAAACGTTTATGCCTGGTTTGCGGGATTTTATGCTCGTGATTTTTATAAGCTGTGTGGTTCTAGGCACTTCTCCAGCTATGCGAGAGCTCTGACTTTCTGCTGCCAGACCAATGAAGTGGCTCAGTGTGGCAAGTGCTGCAAGGGTGTATGCAGAAATTTGGATGTGGCTTGCAGGAGTGAGAGAAAAACAGGAAGTAGTTTTAAAATAACGTCCTAAACTAAATGAAAAGCCAGACGGGCTCATTTCTGGTAGAGGTGTAGCAGTTGGATATGCTGCTTTTCTATGCCTCCTTTCTTTTTCTCTTCTTACTGTTGCTGCTCAATTGACTTCCAGAGTAAATTATGTTCTTAAGGGTAATAATACAAAGCATGCTGGATAATTTTGGAGACCATGCTTCTTCTAGAGCACCGTAAGAGAACATGAGAGTGTAGTCTTGTGGGAAGAGGGGAAGCTCATCCGATAGCTTATTGTTCCTTCCCAAAACCTCTGCTCCCAGCTCAGTTTTCCTGGTCACTTGGGCTCCTCTGCTGCCTGATGGATGCCTCCTGTGAGCATATTTAACTCACTGATGTGGTGGTCTACTAAGCTGGCCCTTTCCCTCTGTAGTAATGTTTTCTGCTTGACTAGTTAGTTGAGATGTTGGACAAGTCCTAAATGTCTTCAGCGTGGTTTGAAGAAAGTGTGCCCCTGGAAGCAAAGATGGCAAGACCTTCTCTTCTGGATTGGAGTCAACCTTTGAATTACTCAGAATCTCATGGAATCTAAGCAAAAGTGGGAATTGTGTGTGCTGGAAAACAACTTGAAAGTAAAATGAAACCGTGTGCTCACTTTGACATTTAAATACTTCTGTGTGTATTAAAGGTTACCGTAGGCATGGAAACTAAGCTGTGGAACTAGAATTTGGATAAACACACCTTTTGTAGTTGCAAGTGCTTGAGCAAGGTGGGCTAAAGTTGGATTAAGAGAGAAATGTGATAATTGTCCTGTTTAGTCAAGTTTAAGAAGAGTCTTGACATAGTGAAGGTGTGTGAAAGTGAATGCTTTAACATCCTGACAGCAGGTTCTTTGTTGCCCGTTGGCTTGGGTTCAACAGGATTTACAGCTAGAAATGGGATGGGTAGTTGTGTACAGTGGTTCCCTGAGAGCTACACAGCAACCTCTCTCTATTATAGAAAACATTGAAATTAGACATCTGAAATATATCAAGTCTCTTCACTTTACAGTTGAACGAAGTCCAAACCTGTAGTAGATGTTTGGCAAGTGTGGCTGTTGACTGGTGCATCATATGTAGCTTATGTTTAAATTAATGTGACCTTTCTGTAATTTAAACTGATGTCTAAGAGGATTCAGATAAATGTAGTTTAGATGCTGAATTAAAAAAAAAAAAAACCACTAATTTTACTGTGGAAACTATCTGGCGTTCTGTAGGTTTATAATTTTGAGGTTTTATTCTGTTAATATTTATATGTTACTTCTTCCTCTCCCCACTCCCACTTGCAATATGGTGATGTTTTCGTTTTTTTTCATAGTTAAGGCTTTTTCACGCCAGTCTTCTGGGGTTTTAATATCATCTTGTGGGTGGCTGATCTTGCAATTAAAATGAGTAGTACAAATGTGGGGCAGAGGGAAAGCTGTATTTGTTAATGATTTGTCATGCTAAACTGACAGCTTACGCCCAAAATACAAAGATTGTTCCTGTCGCTGAAATGAGCGCTACCCATTGCCACTTGTCAGATTGAATTTCAAGTATCTGTTGAGAATAAACCTTCCCACCGCCTCCTGTTGGTGAGAATATTAGTAATGACAGTGTTTATAATTTAAAATAGAGTTTGAAGGCCAACTTCCACAGTTTGTCACAGGGTGGTTAATACAGCGGTAAAGGGGAGATAAATGTGGCTACTTGTGCAAGTCTATTACTCAGGAGGCCTGTAAATTTGATTGGCTGCTGCAGTTCTAGCAGAATCATTCGATTTGCGAGCAATAGAAAGATAAGATATCCAATTACTCAAATGATTTGCAGGGTTAGCCAACGTTGTCATGGAGACATGAGTTGGAACAAATTAAATTTTAAGCAATAAAATAATCTTAAAGCACGTCTGGGAACAAGAAAATTTGGCAGTGGCACTTACCTGAATTGAATCTTAGCTTGACACGCTGTTGTTTGACAGTGATATACTATGGGGGCCTAAACTTTTAAATGACATGTTGCCTTTATTTTTTTTTTTTTTTCCTTTTGCAACCGTTGCCAAAACAGATTGTAGTGTATTAGTTTTAAATAAAAGGGCATTAATAATATATGCATATCTCAGTGTTCAACATGGATTCAGTAACTCATGAACAGAATGCTAGTCTTAAATATTCAAAACCCTCAATTTATTAAGTTTTGAGATTTAATTAAATCTCCAACATCCCCTCACCCCCCAAATTTTTAGGAAGAAATTTTTGGAAGTGCTTGAGTCTGTAGCAAAGTTGTTACAAAGCATGCGGAGAGCTAAGTGCAGTGAAATGTTTCTTTTTTCGTAATTTCTCTGTGGATGTGTGTGCTTTTTGTTGTCTTCAAAGATCTCAATCACAAAAAGAATAAAGGCTACATCACTTAAATGTACAGCTTGTTTCAGTGATTCTGCTGGAAAAATTAAAATATTAAATGGTTAATAAACTTTAGCTTAAGACTAAAACATACACATGCAGTTTCCTATCCAAGGACTCTTGAAAAGTTGTATTTAGCTGATTTCTGGCTTGACACAGGGATTAAAAAATTGGTCAAGCATGTCCCATAAAGAGAGCTTTTATCCATGTGTCTGTTATAGAGATGAAAATTGGTCTGAGGTCGCGCCATTTGCAGCATTCTCATAGGCTTCGATTTTCTTCTCATCCCCACCACAGATAATCTCAAATGATTCGGTAATGACCAAAAGTGCAACATTGACCTTTACTCCCTGGTGGATTACTGTGTTACATGCTGTAAATGGCAGGAAGTCCATTTTGTTCTTCCAGAAGGAGTTCAGTGTTGTACTTGGCTTTCTACATGTTGGAAGTGGAGGCAGAGTACTTCAGAATTGCCTTCTAAAGCTTTTGTGAATGTGATTTGATAGTATATTGTTTTCTGTGCATTAAAGGCTGATTCTCTTGCTTTAATGGAATGGATTAGGAGATGCTTTTTTGGTATCATCAGAACTTTGGGTTTTCGTGCTTTACTTTTAATAAACTTGCTCCAAAGCTGTGTTCTTCCCACTCTAATGTCAAACGTGATTCTCATTGTGTTGAAATAACTTACATAAATAAAAATGTAATAAATGAGAATACATAAGCCCATCCTTAGGAAGTGGTGGTGGAGCGCTTTCAAATACTCATCTAACTTTGTGATATAGGAAGTACAGTTTGCAAGAAAGAATAGCAAGCTTCTGACATACAATGGACACTTTTAGCTGAGTATTATTTTGTAAAGGCAGGCCTGGACAGTTTTGAAGAGTTTCGGCACTAATAATAACGCAGTTGTCACAATACAACTGGTTGTTAAAAATAACGTGGAGGATTTAATTTTTTAGATCACCATGGAAGCTATAGCTACAGTCACTACTGTGACATGTGTGGTAGACACGTATTGAAGCAAACCCAAAATTATTATTGTTGAAACCTCTGAAGCTGAAAGGTGATGAACTAATTTTCCTCAGAGAAAGGTTGTAATATTCACTCAAAAGTGTGAGTGGTGGCTCCTTTAGGCTAGGGCTTCCAGCATTAGTGATAAAATGCACGAGTGTTAGGTGTGGTGAGAAATATAAGGTTTGGATACTTGTGTTATACTTCCTTCTTTTCATTCCAGTGCAAAAATTTTTAGTTCAAGAAATCATGTTGATTTAAGTATGTTATCTTACATGGTGCTTTGGAAGGTGCAGGCTGACAAAATGCAAAATGATCTGGAATAGACTACTGTAGAGGAAAACACTTCAATACTTTTTTTTAACAGTGCAGAAGGAAAAAAAAATACAATTGTATGTACAACCTCTTTCTTAACTACTTAGTAAAATGACTTATTTAAATGAATATTATATTTAGTAGCTAGTCTGGCTCCTTTTGTTCTTTGTCATTTTGTTAAGAATTCACTTTATTTAGCAAGAGACAAACTTAAGTACAAACACTTGAGTTTGGCAATGGTTAGGTCAAAACATTTAAGTTCTTAATTAGATGGAATGGAGGCAGAAGAATTACAGGAGTGAAGAAAAAAAAATCCATTGACTCAATTTTAGAAAATGCAGCTGAATTCCGTCATGTTAATTTTTAATGATACTTCAAAAATGAGGGTAGCACTTCAATCAGGGGTCTGACAAGCTTGTCATTTGCAAATAAATCAAAAGACAATCATTGCAACAGCAAGAACCAGTGAATGATGTAGTTTTGCCATTCTTTGATGGGCCCCGCGCTCAAATCCTCTATTAAAAATGAATGTATTCAAGAGGCTCTGCATTAAGAACACAAACAATTAAGGGTACTTCAGATGCTTTGCTAAGAGCTGCCTTAGACCTAAGAGGGCTTTCATGAGATGCAGGCCTCTGCAATCTGCTTTACCAAGGAGCCAAAGAACTTGGGCAATTAGTCATGTTTGTTGATGCTCCAACAGCTTACTGCAAAATTTTCTATTTACTCATTCTTCTGACTGCCCTGCATGTCTCAAGATCAGCAGCTCAGTAATAGCTATGTTGTACTGGAGGGCCTCTAGAAGTAACTGATAATACCTTTCTTTTAAGACTTTCAAGTGCATGAGCCCCAAATCTGGAATACAGAGTTTACTCTAATGCCACCAATTACTGATGCCTAGTTTTGGATTACCAAAGCCCTCATTGACTCCTTAAAAAGTTTTTGCTTTCAAGAATGAGTATATGTATTTACACATGCACACATATACACTCAAAGATATTTCACCTGGAAAGGTGAGTTGTACATTGCCCTTTGAACAGCTAGATTTGTATTTAAAGTATTGGAAGTTCCCTTTTCTCAATTCTGAAAACAACCTCTTGCAACTAATGATGGGCAAGATTAGGTGAATTGTGCATTAAAACCTAACTTTCACAACTCACTAGAGAACAAAGATTTTTTTTTTAAGATGTTTGTAAATAAGAATAGTTTTTACTAAACATTTGAGGGCAGCAAACAGGAGATGTGTGAGATCTCCTAGCGGATAAGTAACTTCAAGTACTTTATTTAATTGTATGTGAGAAATAGTGCAAGCAGGCCAACAGCCTTTTAAATGTAAGCAGACTTTTTTTTTATGAAGTGTAGAATAGTCTTCTCTGTTTTCTTTCAGTGTAAATATCTTTTAACTGGCACTTGTAACAGCAGCAAGAAACCTCAAAATAAACTTATCTATGGTGTATACATTTAAGTTTACCTAGTACTATGGATGAATATTAAGGATGCTGTTCATATATGATCATCAATGATGCCCTGCTTTGGTAAAGACAAACTCAGAAGGATAAATTTTTTTCAGTTCTGGTTTTAAGTCAGGTGTGATAGTACTGAGACAATAATTTTAAAGTAAGATTGACTGGGAAAGGAGGAAAGTTGCTTATGCCTCTGCCTCTCTGCTCCTCTCCCCCTCTGCCCCTCTAGTAAAATTTAAAAAAACCTAATCAACTTGTGTTGGGACTGGTAATTATCTCATGATGTTGCATTCTCTTATCTTACTGTGTACCATCCTGTATGCTGTGTTATTAAGTGAAGCTCAGGTATTTGGAATCTATGCAGGAAAACCCCATAATGTGGACAGCTTGCATGTTTTAGACTCTACTCAAAATAGAGTGAGTTTTTTTTTTTAACAGGTACAATAAGAATACTTAGTATTGCAGAATGGGAGACTTTTGTGTAGACTATACAGACCAAAGACCTCTCCAGTAGAAACCAAACTAACTTCTTATTTTACTTTTTTCTTTTCCTTCTTATCACCTGCTATGATTCATCCTGATCTCTATCCTGAAAACAAAGATAATCCCATTGGTCTAGGACAATTACATTTTTGGACCCTACATACCTTAGCTAAACATCAGCCAGCCAGACTCCTATGTAAAAGACTTTCTTTCCACTGCTGAGATACCTTCCTTTCTGGAGAGACATACTACCTATGTGGAAAAATGCCCTTTAGTACATGAATTATCAGTCATGTGTGGGGTTTTTTTCCCCCCTTTGTTAACAGACACTGAAATTGCCAACAGATTTGGTAATAATTAAGTCTGATAACTGATAACAGTGAAGGTGGTAACTTCTTTGTGTTGCCTTTGCTGGTATGGTTGTACTGAAGACCACACACAGAATGATGGATATTTTATGGTCATGGCCCAAACAAAAATGGACCATTCTGGTACTCTGTGAAATGGCAGCTGTTTCTGCTGAGAATAGAGATCTGTTCTCCAGGTTGCAGGGGCAGAAAGGTTTGCTGTAAAGCAACTGTCACTTCATTGCCCTTGTTTAAGGGGAGCCTTTTCGTCCTAGGAAGAAACCATGCCAGAACTGCTTTCGAGACTCTTGTCTCCGCAAAACTTCAGTGTGGATGTGTCAAGGTTCAGACTTCGGTCAGGTGGCCTAGTTCAGCTCATGTCGGAGGGACATGGTGTTTTACAAGTCTCAGTGCTATCAAGTCTTTTCCCGGTGTCTGTCAGAGGTGAGGAAAAAGGTGTTACAGCTTGCCAGCTGTATTTAGATCCCAAATCACCTGTCTACTGAGACACAAAAGCAGAGTGTGGCTTTTGTATCCTAATTACTGCTGGAATGATGTGTAAGGATTAGCACATTGCAGTGTCTTCCTAAGAAACTCAGGATGATGGGAAGGCTCAGGGAGAGTCAGCAGATGAGTTAGCGATGTTTTCATCTGGCTTCTTTGAAAGAGTTTATCTTTGCTCAGGTTCATGCATGTCATTGCATGGAAGGCTTAACAATTCTCAGCGGGGATGTCTTGTTTCTTGTGTCTTTAAAAAAAAAAAAACTAAGAAATATCTACATGGATTAATGATATGACAAACACTGACAAGAGCTCTTCAGAGGTCTTCTACCTGGATGCTAATTTTGATTTTGTGCAGCTGTGCTCCAATGACTTGCAGGAGATGTTTTTAAGGAAAACTGTAGGAATTGAGAGTGCCTTTAAGACTTGAGTGTTAATTATAATGGTGGGCAGATGTATAGATCTGAAAAACTGTAGGCACAGGTAAGACCAAGTAATGAGACAAAAAGAACCCTCTACCCCAGCAGAAATCCTGTGTTCATGTCAAAAGTGGGAGACACAAAAGTGAGAGATGCATAAAACTGTCAAAAGTGGAACTCAAACACTTTGTCCTGCTGTCTTCTCTGCTCCCTTCAGTGAAGGACTGTTCTGTTCTCTGCTGGTTCCTAGCCTTATTATTTTCCTGTTACTCACGGTTTCACTAATTTGTTGTTACTGAATATCACATTTTCTGATCTGATTATTTTTCTGCATTATTTTAATTCTCAATATGGATGTTTTAGAAGTCTGTACCTTTGTCTTCATTCTGCCTAGATTCTGTTTTGGTATTTCTTTTGTACTCCTGATGGTGTGTTTCTGTCAGCAAAACTAATTTTACCTTTTAATAAGCAGATAAAATTGATCAAGAAACAAATATTTTTCTTCCATGCCTGTCACCTTCATCTTATGCTGCTTGATAATTTGGGTAATGATAAATCTACCTTTTAAAAGGCTTTATCTTGGACTTAATGGATTTCAAAAATGCTTTACTTGTTAATGAGCTATGTACAAGGACCAGATTTGTGCCTAAATGTGTATACAGATTAGATGCTTTAGACATGGCAGATGTCCTAGAGTAGCTAACTAAATCTCTGTCCTCCTCTGGGCTTACATATTAACTATTTATATTTGCAATAGTATGAATATGTGGATTTTATGTTACTTTCTTCACTGTGTGAACTTAATATAATCCTGTACAGTAGTTGATATATGGCAACAAACATAAACCACACTTTTAATCAAAATACTTTTCCTCTATAGACAGAAATCGCCAAGAGATTGAATACAATTTGTGCACAAGTCATCCCATTTTTGTCTCAGGAAGTAAGTAAAACTGTTCAGCTGTTAAAGTGCAATTATGTTGCTTTTCTGTTTGCAAATTAGCTAGTTTTAAGATGTTAATTTTATCACAATGCACAAGTGTAAGGAACATCTGTTATAGCTGAAGTGTGCAAACCCCCTGCTAATTCAGTCTAACAAATCTGAGTTCAAACTAGTGACAATAGCTCAACCTCATTCATTGCCGGAGGGGAGCAGGCGTCTGTAAAATATTACCAGTACAACAAAATTAATTTCTAATCATGATGATTCCTTATTTGATATTCAGTTGTCAAATATGAATCTAGTGAAATAAGCATGCTTATCTTGTCTTTGTAATTTGTATTGAATTTTAATGTAAAGGTGAGTAGTTAGCTCAGGTGCAAAACACTGTTTAAGGTTACAAGCCTGCATCTGGTCTAAAACACTGTGATTGTAGCACATTGTGGGCAGCTGCTGTTAGATTTTGAAGCCTATTATTTTGCATATGCCTTTTCAAACTCTACAAGGAGTATTTGTAATTCTTGTTGAGTTCAGTGAAGCACTTTTCCCTGTTTGAAATTTCAGTAGGTTTTGCTGTGTGGGCACAGAGTATATAAATGTTAAAATTGACTCTAATGTAAAGTTGACATTATTGTCCTGCCAACTCAATTAGTAACTGATCATTAATTTTCTGGCAAATTAATAAAGTTAATTGAAGTGGTATGGGGGGAAGAGATGAGGTGTCTTCCTTTAGGGCGGTTCTTTGCTTTTGAGCAGGTGAGAAATAGCGCACTCTCGCTTTATACCTGCATAAGATCTTAGTCTTGTAATAGCTAGCCTAGGATTCTGCAGGCAAACTGGTTATTCAGGTGTTTGTGATCCTGTTTTAATTTGGTATGGTCAATACCTTAACACAAATTCCTCTCCATACCCCTTCTTCTTTTAATAGCATCAGCAGCAAGTGGCCCAAGCTGTAGAACGTGCCAAACAAGTGACCATGGCTGAACTGAATGCCATCATCGGGGTACGTGGCCTTCCAGGTCTACCTCCTACAGTGTGTATAACTTGCTTTCATATTTTACTGCTTTTCTGTTTTTAAAGTAACCTTAATGTTTTGATATCTAATGCTGTTTTGATGCCCAGCATTGCTGGAGTGTTTGCCTTGCTTTTCACACAAATTTTAGCAGAGGTAAAGTTAATAGTTAGAACTTTGTCAGAACATAATTTTGTGCAGCAGCACTGTGTATAACAATACTTTCGCTGCAAGAAATATAATTATTAGGAGAGTTGTTTTTTTATTTGTAGGTATTGTATGTCAGTTGATCTAGTTACCTTTGCCTCATGCTTTTTGTGAGTTCTTGGAACCTGTACAACTATTCATTCTTCCTTCTTTTCCTTTTCTTGTGAATCTTTCATGAATTTTAAATTAGTAAGCTACTGAAAAGAAAGTTCACTTGCTTTTGAAGTAGTATTAATTGTCTGACACAGTGTTCTAATAGCCTTTCACCAAGTTTGTGCTTCTAAATATGCTGAAATAAGTTAATACTACTTGCTTGTTACTGGTTGTCAATCACAAGTTATTTGCTTTGTATTAATGAACCTTCTGAACCATACATTCCTTCCACTGCATGAGTTCATTTCCCCTGCCACTAAGTCTAGAATATTTCTCATGTTTTCTGCCCTTCCAGACTAAGTGAAAGAAGTAGCTGAAACAAGAAGCTGTCCTTTCTGATTTTATTCATATGTGAGCGCCTTGAGTGGATTCAAATTACTCATTTATCAATTTATGTTAATTGCTTGTGAGAAGATGCCCTGCTGGTCTTTATAGTTCCCTCAGACACTTTGTAATGATAATTAGACATGCTGCTGTACGGATTAACAGTGCCATAGTCCAATGACGTCTACAGACAATGGAACCAGTTAATCCATCTGTTCTTAAAATTACATCCCAACTGGAGATGGAAAAAAAAAAATAGGAGTGAGGGAGGATTAAAAGAATGAGCCTCAGCTTGAAAACTCTCCTTTCATCAGTTTCTCAATTGCAGATCTGCAGTCGGTTTGCCTGTGGTAAGCTATTGGCAGTCAATTAGGTGAAATAAACTGGGAGGGTGACCTTCATTTCCTTTTAATAGCTTTTCCTCCCTGAAATGGGGAGCTTCAGTGGATTTTCAGCTTAAATTTTATTCAAGCTGCTTTATTACACTTGACAGATTAGCTTTGCATAAACATACCCCCCCCTTCAAATCTGAGCTGCTTTTTCCCTTCATATAAAATTTTGACTGTTACTTAGTTGATTTGCTAATCACATCTTAGAAACCCACACAATTACGTCTGTATTTGTCACAATCTCCTCTGGCTTTGCTTGTGTAATGAATTACTTTATGAATACCTGATTTGATCTTTGAAATACAGCACATGTACATTTGTGTGTTTTGATTAGCAAAGATTAGAGAACTGTACATTCTTGCATTTTTTAAAAATGAATTACTTCTTTAGGATGAAAATGGAATGGAAAACCCGTTTTAATGAACTAGTTTTAAAGCATATTTTATGCAGTAAATGGAAATATGTATTAAAATATATTTTAAAACATTCCTGCTGGACTTAGCAAAATTTGGTTTAGCTAAGTAGCACTATCCTACCTCAAGCATGTTTAAAGTCTGCACAATACAGTCTTTGAAAAGGAATAGTATCTACAAGTAGCACATGCAATTAAGAAGTGGGTTTTTGGGGCGGGGAGGGGGGAAGCTCTTTGGGAGCAGGAATAGAAGACTCCAGCATTTTTGTTTTTAAATTATCTTAAGACCAGAAGAGATAGTTTCATGTGTCTTATGAAAGGCTTCTGAATGATGCCATACAAATCCAAAACTGTGAATGAGGAAATGAACATGTTGGGCACAAGATTTCTTTTGACCATGTAGACGCTTGCATATACATAATGCTAAAATTAGATGTATGTCACAGTGATCTTTTACAGTCTTACGTGATCAATAATTATCTTGTGCCGCACAGTAAGTTTCATGCTCTGACATATGCTTGATTTTGTTTGAAAGGGACGGTGCACATCCTGGAAAATCTGAGTAGCAGAAAATTGGGTTGACAATTCAGTGGACCTTTGCACCCCCTCACTGAGCTCACAGCATGTCAAGCTCTCTCCCCAGAGGGGAGGAGACATCAGAAGCCTGTCTGTTTCTACAAGCGGCAGCTGCACTGAGAGTGAGCATGGCCCAGTTTGATAGCAGCTGTCAGTATTGTTCAGGGACCTGACTTAGTGTAAAGAACAATGGAAGGGCCGTGCTGTTAAAGTGCAGTGTCTTTCAAGATAAGAAAAGAAATAGTAATTTAACGGTTTAGACATCTATTATAAGCATGAAAGATCATGAAACTTCTTTTCAGAATGCAAATAGGCTGTAGCAATCTGTAACAGTAGAAGATGCAATCAAGTAGCCTCTGGTGTCATGCTACCAAGGATACTTATGTACAACAAATTTTGAGGATACGAAGAAAGTTTAATTTTCCTAGCTGATGTTCATTAGCATGGTTTCTCTTGATTAGATAAAATCTGCATTTTTGCTGGGGTTTGACTCTTTTCCCCATCCTTCCTTTCTCTCTTTATTTGCCATTGTTTCCTGACACGAGATGATTCAAGAGTTTCCCAGTTAGCTTGCCTGTGTTAGAACAATTCCTATTGCTGCTGAGCCATATGTCAGTTCTGGAAGGGAACAAAACCTTTAATTAGAGGGAACAACTTCTTGAACTCCAAGATGATTCTCAACTATCTTTATTTTATACTTCTTTTTAATTTCCAGTTGAAAAAATGGAAGCCTATTAGAGGACAGACTGTAAAGATAGGGACTTGGAGTCTCATGGGGCTCTATTCTCTGTCAGAGAATTTACATACGAAGTCAAAAGCCTAGTGTCTCTTAAGCACATAAAAAAGAGAATGAATGAATTGACACATTCAAAAGAAAAAAAAGTAATATAGCTGGATTCAGTGAGCTTGTAAGCAGTGCTAATCCTCTGTTGACTAAAAATTCTTACTTCAGGAAAGAATTGTGGATGATATTTGGTTATTAACAGTCGTATCTCTGGCCTTATACTTTTCCTGCATGTTCTTGAGGGCTGTAACTTCCAGCCAAGGGGTAGCAGTGTGGCTAAACAACCTCCTTGCCAATTTTTAAAACTGGCATATTTTAATTTTTTTTATATTAAAGTTGAATTACGTAACAATTTTGCTAGATAAAAAAACAAAACAGAAACCTTTGACTTATAAGTGCACCTGTTAACTCCTTGGCACTGCGGCAGCTGCAGGCAGTGTCCACCTTTGGGGTTAAGGGAGAATCCAGATCATTATATGAAAGAATTAGGAAGATTATGATGAGGGGTGTTTTTTTCTTTTCTTTTGAGAGGTATGATCTGGCTGATAAATCAAAGGTACTCAAAGTTCATTCTACGAAGTATGAGAGACAGGTAAGATTGGACTATCTAAATGTAAACAATGCAAAATCTGTTAGATTTACTTTCAATTAATAAACTAGGTAGTTTAATGAGTAGAAAATGCAAGTATCTGAATGGGAAATACAAGCAGCAAACTGGAATATTTTTTAGCATTGCATTTTAGATGCACTATTTCAGTGTACTGAGTAGTCAGATATGTCTTATTTTGCCTTTTGAGGTGGGTTGCTAATGGTTCTATGAAATACGTGTCTTTTGGATTGATGGTTCTCTTGAGATAGATTGAATTGTAGGCCTCCGAGAGGCCTCTCCACTGTTGCGTGAGGTGATTGGCTAAAGGATTAGCAAGATGTGGGATTATTTTTGCCTCTCTTGCCTGTGGTTGCCAGCTATCTCTGGGATTGTAGTGTGTGAAGCTTAAGAGGATGAGGTTAACCTCTTGAGGGTTTATTCTTATGAGTGTGTAGTTAATCCTTAGAAAGCCTATAAATAACTAGGCTGTATGTTTCATTATAAAATAGAAATACAGACTAGAGCAGGAATGAATGCAGAACTTAGTGCAAGGGAAGAGCTAAGCAGCTGTAGCATTACTTCAGATCCTCTTCAGCCATGATCTGCATTATGTGCTGAGGGAGGGGAAATTGCCTGGTTCTTTTAAATTAAATAAAATGAGATCTAGTGAGCATAAGACACTGTGTCCTCACTTTTAACATAAACTAGCTAACCCCAAGTCTAAATTACTAAACTCTGGCAACAGGAACTGTATTGTGTGACAACATCCTGGGCTATTATTCATATTTTGCTTTTTTAAAATACCTGAAGACCTTAATTACATGCTAGGATTCTGTCACGGTAGGTGCTTTTAGAACACAAAGGCTCCAGGCTTGTAAACTAAGTTTAAAATAGGTGGCAAAGGAAGAAGGTATTTGTCAGTGTGACATTTGGTATTCTCAAAATACCAGTCCCCAAACAATGGTCAGATTTTTCTTGTTGGTGTCACTAAGCTTGAAGAAAAATAAGACAGCGTTATTGACGTGTATTGGTAGTTTGTCCTACTTAAAACATAAAACCTGGGGGAAGGTGAGTAAAATGTGAATTAATACATAGTGTTAACCAAACTTGGTTTCTGCTTGATACACGTCACCCCTCCCTGCACTCTGGACGGATGGGGAAATGGAGGACCTTGGAGCAGCAATATAGAGGAGAGTAGCATCTAAATGAGACAATAACCTCCTGGAGAAGAAGATATTCTCAGTCATTCTGAAGATGGGAGTCAAATGAGTCCAAAAGTCAAATGTAATTGAGCTGCAGGCCAGAACTCCCTTATCTTGTAAGGTTTCAGGTGTGGGTGGATATATGAAGCTTTCATCTTGGATCTTGTCCAAAAAAGCAAACCAAAAGATCTCTACGTGGCTCTTTCATCTAGGTCTAGTATCTAAGCTACAAGTCAACGTTGAGACCAAGTATATGGTTACAAATTTGTGAAGCTAAACAGCTTTCAAGAAAGGATTGAAAGGGACATGGTTGGAAAAAAATGTGGCTAGCTAGAGCTCAAACCTAAAGATACACAGCTGCAACTCGTGAATGTGGAGAAACGGTAGATTCTGATGAGATGAGCATGTGAAGTACCAACAGTGAGTTGCTACTGCTTGCTAGATTACGGTCTACTGAGCAGAAGTTGGGGATATGGGATGTATCTGTTGAATGGTGTAGAGCTGTAGGTTGGTCTGTTTTGCAGAAGAACAGAGGTGCAGAGGGGACTGGTAAGATTAGAATAACCTGCATATGTGGCAGTAGTAAACAGAAGACCAGGAAATTCAATGGAGAATGTGGTTTCAGGAAGGGTTAGGTAGATAGAAGCACAGGAGACTGATATGGTACAAGAAATTATTCTTTTTTTTTAATAATGAACTTGACTCCAAATGGTTCTGTTAAACAGATTTGTTTGGAATGAGTAGTTTCAGTGGAATGGAAAGGACTAAAGTTCGGTCAAAATGCTGGAAGAGTACAGTTCAAGGCAAGGATTTACAGAAAGTGTGTTCAGTGAGCTTTAAAAAAGAGAATATAAGCGTGTGTGTGTGTATATGTATATATGTATGTATGTGTATATATATATATATGTATATAAAGTCATTGGCACAGAAGGGTAGGTTATTTAATCCCGGGGAAAGGATTGCTTTCTCCAGAGAGTGATTCAAAGCATGTCCCTTAATTAAAGCATACGCAGGCAGAATAACTTTCCATGTTTGAAGATAGTTTTTGTGAATATTACCCAGCTTTTCCCTAAGTTAGAAAGGAAGTAAAAGGAGACAAACTGAAGAGATGAGCATACATTCTTCTATCTTACAAGTGTCTGCTCTGCATTCATACTTGAAGTGGGACAAGTGAGGGAATTGCAGTAGGTGAAGCGTCAGTAGGCTGAGATAAAAATGTGATGTGACCTTCAGTGCTTCTAAAGAAGTCAGATATGGTAGCTTTGGAGGAGGAAGGAGTTGGAAAGAATCAGTTGGCCCAGACAAAAGAGAAACTCAGCTGGGACTGCACATGAGGTGAAATCAAGCAAAGCATGGTCATGGAGTTGTCCTGCAACATGGGTAGGAACAAAGGTGTTGGGAGTTTGCCTGTTGAATGATGTAGGACTGTAAGTTGCACTACTTTGCAGTAGGATAGAGGTGTGCAAAGAATGAAGCGTACAGATACGAAAGGAACTAAGATCTAGTTTTGAGAAATACTGATATACTGAGATGAACTGTCAGTGTGCTGATGGGAGAAAGGGTGAGTTCTTGGTATGGGCTGCACAGGCAAAATACACCTGTAGCTGGGTGAGTGCGACAAAGATGGAGTCAGTGGGAGTAGGAAAGTGCATAGAGATAGGTGCAGAGGAGCTGGAGGAAGATATAAGTGGACACAAGTACTGTAAATATTAAACATTGGAAATGCGCAAGAAAACACCAACCCACTGTGTTTTTCACGAGGGAAGAGTAAGGCAAACTGTTGAGATGGGGGCTGTGTGGGAGGACTGGAAGAGAAAGAGAAGCTTGTTTTCCTTGTTCATGCACAAGGGAGGACTAGCATCGGGATTTAGGATAACTTCAGGAAATATTAAACAGAGGTTGAAGACACAGTTTGTATAGTAGTTTGCTAAAGATTTGGTATTAACTGCAGGATTCCTGGTACCTAGTAACTGCATTATTTTTTCTTTTTTCAGAGTACCTGCTGAACTAAAGCTGCTGTCTTGTATAACAATTTACTGAGAATGTCCAGTACTGTTTTTAAAGGTGCTGGCTAACTGTAGCTCTTTAAATCAAATACTTACAAGCAGTAGTATTGAGGCAGTAAAAGCAAAGATTAGCAAAAGTGGGTTGCTCAAATGCATGTTCAGACATGATTGTCGTTTGGTAGGTGGAAGTCATATAGGGAATTTCCAAGAATCTGGTCTGTGGCTTGGAACAGTAAATCAAAATCAATGTAATGCTGTTCTTAGGACTGTCATATTTTTCATTCTTTGATATCTCTGAAATGTTTTTGTAGTTAGTAGTAGCAGGGACAAAAGGGTGATGAGCATTATGTGGAATACTATATTTAACTTCTGGATTTTAATTTACCAAAAAACCTTCTATACCATCATTATGATCTTCACATTCAGCAAGATTTAAATTTCTAGAGACTAAAAGAGGCTGGAAGGAAAATAAATACTTTTAAAGATAACCATATGTCAGTAATAAAACCCCTTAGAGTAATATTTTTAAGTAATTTCCGAATTGGTGCATGCTTGAACTAGTTGTTTTTGGGGGCTGTGGCAGCAGGAACGTGCTTTTGAAGTGGTGTTGGATGGTAGCGGCCTGGTAACAGTAGCTAAAAAGGCAAAGGAGGTTAGAAGGTGAGTAATAGCAGGAATTTATGGTTGCCCCAGAAAAAAAAAATGTGCTGGCAGTTTCCGCAGACCAGAAGCAATGTGTGCTGACAGCTTCATTCTAGAGACTTAAGGCCTGCATCTGAGTCTAAAGAGAAAGCAATATGTACTTGTCTAAAATTAAAGAAAAGCTTTGTTCGTGAACCGACTTAGACTAACAGTGATCAGAAAAATGTAACTGGTTGCAGAAAACCAGGCTTTGTCTTGTCTGGACCAAGAGAATTTAAGGTCGTCTTCTGTGGTTTTGAATTTGTTACTTTCCTTTAGAGTCTGAGAAGTCCTTTGGTGAAGACATATTTTTCCTGCACAAGTATAATTTTTTCCATTTTTACTCTGACTCTACACCCGCACTCCCTCTTGCCCTGTGGCATCTGTCTTTTATAAAGGCTTCTCTGGTTCCCCCATTGTTGCAGTCTTTTTCTTCCAGTGCAACTTCAGCTTTGCTGTCTGTCCCTTATTTCTTCAGAAGTGGCCGAAGGGGAAAAAACCCCAAATTATTTAACTGTAGGAAAAATAATTACGATTATTAATACAAGGTCCCTTAGAACTTGGTCTTCTGACTTGTTTCTATTTCCTTTTTTTGCTATAAACTGTTTGAGACGGGAACTGTTCTTAAGCCAGCCCTGTAATACGTATTTTTAGAAGAATAGCTATCAGCGAAAAAGCTATATATATGAACACACAGAATAACTCTTACAGTTTTATATTAAAGTATAAACAATCAACATATATCTGTAAGATACACAGAATAGTATGTATACTATATAACATATAGTACATAACTATATTAATGATAAAATATACTAAGATATAAAATAAATAATTGTGTATATATGATACATATATAAAATGTTACATGTGTATATACATAGAAGGTTATACTTGGCAGAAGGGCTTTAGTTGGTGGACTGCTGGTTGTGTTACCAGCATAGCTGCTCATACAAGCGCTAGCCATGCTTCAGTGAGTCTGTACTTGGTACAAGCCACTAAGCTTTAAGTTGACTTATAGTGCCTAAAAGCATGGAGGAGGAAAGAAAACCCTTCTTTTCTGTTGGCAAAGGACCCTGTGTGAGTGCAGCTACACCAGTCAAGTGCTAATGCACCTTGGGGAGAAGATGCCGCTGAACTGGAAGAATTCCATCTGCTGGCAATATCCCGAGTCCTCGCTGCAGGGCTCTGCTGGCGTGGGATGATGCACAGAGCCTCCACAGTGTAGCTGGGCTGCTAGTGCAGATCTGCTCTTGCGAAAGTGCCAGTCCTGCTGGCAGTACTATGTGATCACTCCCTCTATGTCAATGGGATGTTAAAAACATTGCCATTTGAAATTATCACTAAACTTTTGTTAAATAGTTAGTTGCTGATCACATTAGTGGATAAACACCTGATGTGCTCGTTCACTGGATAACAAATTATTTGGGTGGGGTCACTTCTGTCAATTACTGTGTACAAGACTGATCTTTTTTTACGAGTACACTTTTTGAAGTGTACCATCTTTTTGTCTTCTTAATTCTGCTGCCTGGGCTTGCTCTCCAAAATGCCAGAAGGAGGAGCAGAGAAACCTAGCTGTCTACACTGAGACAGAAAGGCACAGCGAAGGTTAGAGCTGCTGCTCAGCATAGTGCTGTTGAAGAGTGCTGCTTCCTCTCTTGCACTCTATTCCACCATCTATAATGGTGATCTAAGAACTAATCAACAGTTAGTAAGCTACCCCTGGAAATTACTTTTGTACTTGCTACTCGCATTATATTGGGGAGCACTGAAGACCTGTTTTTCAGTTCTGTAGGTGTAAAGCTAACAACAGTATTAAAAATGGGATCTTGTGATTCAACAGCAGCACTGTGGGTGTACTTGTAGGTAGGCTGGTACTGGCTTTGTAATTTGAATTGATAGCAACCCAGGCCTTTCTCACATTGAGAGATTTCATTTTCCTCGTTTAAAAAAAAAATTCTCATGAAATACAGAACATATTTTAAAATAAAAGAATGTATTTATATATCACATAAGGATTTTAAAGTGCTCTCTAAAAACTTTCCTGTAATAAAATGAAATAGTAATGAAAAATGGAATTTAGAGTTTTGATAGGTAGATGCAGACTTTGGTATAACTGCTTTGACCTTTGTTGGCTGTCTCCATTGCCTTCTGTGGGCTCTTTAGAGGTGACCCATGTACACCAATGGTTTGTTTGCCCACGTTAGAATCTGTGTTCTTCTGTGCTGTAATTTTTCTAAGCAATCTTTTTTCTCTTGAACTACATCACCAATCAATAAATACTTAGTTTTGCTTCAGAGAAGTTAGTGTGTCAGCTTCATGGCTGCAACTAGTTTTTTTCTTTTTTTAGCTAGAGAAGAACTTCTAGATTTACAGAGCAAGTATATGGGGAATTATGCTTGTAAGTGTTTATGCTCGCTTTCCTTACTTTAGCAAGATTAAAGAATATAGTTTAATCTCTAATGCAAGGAGAAAAGACCAAACCAGACTCTAGAGCTGGCCAGGTTTAGTATTCAATGGAAAAAACGTGTAGCATAAATCTGTAGAAGAAACGCATTTTACAGTGAAAAAGCTATCAGCATCAGTGTAAAAATGTAGTGAGAGTACCAGAGCATGAAGTGGTCTTTCTAATCTTCATGACCCAGTTCAACTCAGTATTGCTTTTCCTATTTTGAGTTTTGTGAAGAACAAAGAGGAAACAAGACTTGATTCCTAATGGAGGATCCCATAGCAGAGGACTGAAAATGAACTCTGAAAAGGAGGTAAATAACACAGAGAGGAAGGAATCAAGTGACCAAGTAGAAAAGGAGTTGAGAAAGGAAAACAGATAAAAGACTCTAATTGAGAACCATAAACTTCATGTTGTTTTGCAGTAGCTTCATTGAGTATTTTGGACATGCTGAGGGTCTTGTATCTGTTTTTTTTTTTTTAATAAAGGTGGCGGAAGGGCGTAGTTTGTTAGCGTACTTATGACTGCTGTATCAGCGGAGCAGTGAAATACAACTCAGCCTTATTTCGGTTACCTTAGGTGAAGTTAATTTGTTGAGAAAAGGACCACTTGAGGGTGGGGGGGAGGAGCTGCTTTTATGCCAGTATAGCATCAGTTTTATGGTTGATGTGAGGCAATATATGCAACCTCTTACTGCTTCAAAAAAGTTGATGTGCAGTTGAGACTTAGTAGTGTGGTTTGTGTTGTTTGAACAAGTGGAAATTATGAAAAACTTTGAAGAGCCTTCTGTTCAGAAATTTAATATTAGTTTAAAGCAGTTTCCCATTGTAGAAAATAATAACAAAGAACAAAAGGTAACTTTGTAATCTTCTTTCTGACTTTGATATTTGCTTTCTGACATCAATTCTCTACACAGTAAAAAGCTTGATTTTTTTTTTTTTTTTTTTGTGGGAGTGGAAGATAAATGGTAAGACCAAAAGACGCTATCGTATGCATCTTCTGTAGTAAAGCATGAAAAAGGAACAGGATTTTTCTGATGAGATAATTGGGTCTTTGAATAATCATGCCACTGCCACACGAATTTTATATTTATGAAATATGTCTTTGGATAGCTTTTGCCAATAGTGTCCTTCTGTGGACTTAAATCTCTGCAGTACAATGACATTTCACATGGTTTATAGATGGAATAGGCTTGCTGAAGACACTGTTTCTTTGTTCTGAAGGGACATTCTCTTCCTGCACCCAAGGCACTGTGGCTTGTTCACATAATGGATAGTTTTCAAATAACTTATACAAAACTACAAAGGCATCATTCTCAGCTCACTAGCTAGAGATGCATCAGTGGGCACTTTAAAGTTTGTTTACTGTGGTATAGTATAGCTTCCTATCTGTCAGAATAAAATCTGAGCATTTAGAAGAAAAGGAAGTAAGGAAAGCAAATGAACCAAAATAAACACAGATGTTTCAAAGCAATTGGGTAGAAAATTAAGCAATGATAGTAGTAGCTGACTCTCCTTTTTCTAAAACATGTTTTAAGAGGGAGAAAACAGTAAGCAATAAGAGTTGCCACAGAATGCCTGAGGTTAAAAGGACCCCTGAAGATCATCTGGTCCACCCCACCCTGCTCAAGCAGGACCACCTAGAACCAGTTGTGTAGGACCATGTCTGCACGGCTTTTGTGGTGTCTCTGTCCTTGGAGATACTCAACCTCCCTGGGCAACCTGTGCCAGCGCTCAGTCACCATCACAGTTTTACTGTGAAAGTGTTTTCTGATGGTGAGGAGGAACCTCTCATGTGGCAGTTTTGCCCATTGCCTCTTGCCCTGTCATTGGGCCATCCAACGGTGGACCACAAAGATGATTAAGGGGCTGAGAGAACTGGGACTATTTAACCTTCTCTAGACCCATCGTTGGATGCTCTTCAGTATGTCCATGTATTTCTTGTACTGAGAGGCACGGAACTGGACACAGTATTGCAGGTGTGGCCTCAACAGTGATGAGTAGAGGGGAAGGAACACCTTCCTTGACCTGCTGGCAATACTTAGTTTAATGTAGCCCAGGATGCTATTCACCTGCTTTGCCACAAGGACACATTGCTGGCTCATGTTCAGCTTGGTGTCTGCCAGGACTCCCATGTCCTTTTCTGCAAAGCTGTTTTCCAGCTGGCCGGCCCCCAGCATATATTAGCATATATAGCTACACTATACCACAGTAAACAAACTTGAATTTTTATATATATATAATATAAAATCAGGGATTGTTCATCATGGTGCAAGACTTCGCGCTTCCCGTTTTTGAACTTCATTGAGATTACTGGCAGCCCATTTTTCCAGCCTGTTGAGGTCCCTGTGAGTAGTAACAGCCATCTGGTGTATGAGCCGCTCCTCCCAGTTTTGTATCACCAACAAAAGAAAACAAACTTAGAGCTTAGTTTTGCAGATTGCTGCTATGGTACTGAAGCTTAGGGTTCAAATAGGTCAGAATAAAGTGTCTTGCAGGGACTGCTAACACACTTTGTGAATAGTTAGACTAACAGTGGTATTATCAAGGAAAAAAATAAAGCCGAAAGCAATGAAGAGGAAAGACAGTTCCTGCTGCTGAAACAAAGTTAGAAGATGGAGTAGTAGGCAATCTGTGTTGGGTACCTTGTGTATCAGGCTGTTTATCTATTATAGAATCACAGAATGGTTTGGACTGGAAGAGACTTCCAAAGATCATCTAGTCCAACCCCCGCCCCCACCATGGGAAGGGACATTTTTAACTAGACCAGGTTACTCAGAGCTCTGTCCAGCCTGAACTTGAACACTTCCAGGGATGGAGTATCCACAACCTCTCTGAGCAACCTGTTCCAGTGTCTCGCCACCCGCAATGTAAAAAAACTTCCTTTATGTTCAATCTAAACCTACACTCATTCAGGTTAAAAAAGTTGCCCCTTGTCTTATCACTACAGGCCATGTTAAAAAGTGTCTCTACATCTTTCTTACAGGCCAACCTTATATAGTGAAAGGGCACCATAAGGTCTTCTCCAGGCTGAATAAGCCCAACTCACTCAGCCTTTCTTTGTAGGAGAGATGTTGCAGCCCTTTCTGATAATTTTTCATGACCCTCAACAGGTTGCATGTCTTTCCTGTACTCAGGACCCCAGAATTGGATGCAGAATTCCAGGTGGGGTCTTATGATAGTGGAGTAGAGGGGGAGAATAACCTTCCTCAACCTGCTGGTCATGCTTCTTTTGATGCAGCACAGGATACGATTGGCTTTCTGGGTTGTAAGTGCACATTGCTGGTGCATGTCCAATTTTTTATCCACCAGTATCCCCAAGTCCTTCTCTGCAGGGCTGCTCTCAATGAGTTCATCCGCCAGTCTGTACTGATACTGGGGTTTACCCTGACCCATGTGTACGACCCTGCACCTAGCTTCATTGACTTTCATGAGGTTTGCAGAAGCCTATTCTTAAGGCCTGTCAAAGTCCCTCTGGATGGCATACCTTCCCTCAAGTGAAACAAGTGCACCACTCGGCTTGGTGTCGTCTGCAAGCTTGCTGAGGGTACACTCAATCCCATTAGCTATGTCATTGATAAAGATATGAAATAGGACCTTTGAGGGACACCAGTAGTTACTAATTTCCACAGGGATGTTGAGCCATTGACTCTTTGGATTGAGTCTCATTGACTCTTTGGATGTGGTCATCCACCCAGTTCCTCATCCATCTAACTAATCCATCCATCAATCCCATATTTCTCCAACTGAATCCACAAGAATATTGTGAAGGACCATATCAAAAGCCTTCCAGAAGTCCAGGTAGATGACAGCTGTAGCTCTTCCCTGGTCCACTGATGTAGTCCCTCCATAGTAGAAGAGTGCGGATATGTTCTTAAGGGAGGTTGTTTGTCAACCTGCGATATGTTTTTCCCAGTAGCTGAAATAATCTTTTGAAAGTACCTACAGAAACTTAAATGCAAGTGTTAGTTAATGGCTTAGACTGTCTAATGAGTTTACTCCTAGATTTGACTGTTCGTAGTGTGGGTGGTGTCTGCAGGATTTTGTGTTTCCTTAGAATGAGGGAGAAGGCTGGATCCGACGGGAGCATAATCTTGAGTTGTTTCCTTTTTTGGAAGGTTTCATTTGCAATGTTGGTTTTAAGAATATTTCTGAACAGTTGAGGGAGAAGGTTATCACTTGGTTGGCTTGTTGTATATGTTCGGACATATGTTCATTGACTGTAGACATTTGACACAGGCTGTCACTTCATTTGCTTACTTAAGCAAGCAAATAAAAAACCTGAAGATTTCCATCTGGGAAGGGAGAGAATATGCCAATGAAATTGAACACAGTAATACATGGTTTTCTTTTATGTCTTTCTGCCTGCTTGAGTTTAACAAAATCACATTTCTTCAGTTCTACAGAAGTTGACATGAAATAGTGCCCTTTATATTTTAGGTCTCTAAATGACTTTTGTGTTTGCCAGATGTTTTTTCAGAACACCTGTATGGAGCTTGGGGGAATCTATTGATAATATTACTGGTGCCAGTGCTGATAAGGTTTTTGAAAACTTTTTCTACTCCTAAGTTGTTTATTTAGAAGGGCACAAGAAAAAGACAGCTATTGTAGTAGCAACAAGGTATAACCTTTTTTTCCCACTGTTCAGGTACAGTCATGTCTGAATTTTTAATTCGGTGCTTTTTGGCAGATACTGAGTAGTACATCATATATCTATTTAAGAACAGAAGAATGCCCTAATTGTTTAATGCCAGGAATTCAAAACTAGATTTTTAAGTAAGCCATACGTATTTGCGAACTCAACAGATCTACTTTAAGGTGAGAAGTGGGATTGTAGGAGCTCATGCTGTATCTTGATAAGCAAGAAGCCTAAAGGTGATGTGTCATTGTTTATGTATAGGAAATCTGTTTCATAAAGACTTACTAACTCTGTCTCTGTAAATCTCTGGCAGAGTTCGAAAATTAATTCCAAATTTTAAGTCCTAGTTAGAGAGGTCTTTATAGCTGGCACTTGCCTAGGATGTTGGAGGTGAAAAACTGTACTGCCTTTAGAACTGTTAGGAGGTGCTTGGTCAGAAAAGCAAGTGATGTGTTTTTCACGTGTTGATTTTGGGGTCTTTGCAGTTTGGTTAGGATGGTATCAGGAAAAAAAAAACCTGAGGCAGTAAAACCTACGTCTAGATAGTACAGTAAGCTGAATTTGCCATTTCTTTTCTCCCTTTGCAAATAAGAAGAACTTCTGTTTTAGCAACAAAATGGTGGGTGAACTACTGATGTTTCTAAGATCACTGCTATGGCTAATTATCTCAGTACAGTCACTTATGTATGCATCATTGCACTCTTCTCTACCTTTCCACTTCCCTCTGAAAGTGGACACAGCCCTTGCTCTGCAAGTAATGATAATAATTGGTAGTAAGACAGACCTGTTACTCATCCTTTTTTGATCACATTTCTTATGGCAGGTGTCTAGTTTTTAATTAACAGCTAATGAACATGCCTAGTAGACCGTGATACTGCTGCCAACTTACTCCATTTTGTATCTCACTGCTGTTAAGCTCTTAAATGGTGACAGAGCAGGCATTAGTGTCTTTGAAGTGACAGGAAAGTGATCATATGCATAACATAATTGTTTCTAGGATCTACCATGGCAAATGTCTAGTTACTAAATACATCTAGTGAGTGCTGCTGTTATTCATCTCCCTCCTGTTTAGTTCCTTCCTTTGTGGCAGCACATACTCCCTTTTCCCTTTCTAGAAAGAGAATAAAATATACTTTCAACAATTCAAATTTTTTTAACAAAAAGAGCATGAACTTCTGAAAAAGATCATCTTCATGTGTTAGGGAGAACTTTAAACCTATTATGAATAGGTAGTATATAAATAATAAATCAATATACTCTAGTCTTAGAGCAGTGAGCCTCAGATAGTGAAGATTAAATCACAATATATCTTTGTTGGCTTAAAAGACCATGATCAGGTTTTCAGTCTTAAGTGTGTTTAACATAGTTGGATATTTAAGCATCTTTGGGTACCATTTTTCCTCTGCTACCCTCAGTAGCCATTTTGTAAAGCTGCTAAGATGTTACACAGGGTGGTACGTTTCCACTTAAAGCACTCAGATTTTGTTCTACACCATACCCTGGGCATTGCTCCCCACCATTTGTATGCAGTCCTGCCGGAGAAACAGGACATAGACCTTCTCGTCACATGCTTTCAGTTTCAGAACCTGTTAGAGGGGATTAATCTGTTCCTCATTTCTGGGACTTTCAAAATATCCTGTGTGTAGGCTACAAACCAAAGCCAGGGAAATTCTAGCTAATGTGTCCCTAACAGTTTGATTCCTAAAGTAGTGTCCCTCAGGGGTCTGTATTGCAACCAGTACTGTTTAATATCTTCATAGCTGATGGGATTGTGTGCACCCTCAGCAAGTTTCCAGATGACACCAAGCTGAGTGATGCAGTTGATTCACTTGAGGGAAGGTATGGAAGGCATGCCATCCAGAGGGACTTTGACAGGCCTGAGGAGTGGGCCCGTGCAAACCTCATGAATTTCAATAAAGCCAAGTGCAGGGTCCTGCACCTTGGCTAAAAGGATCGTGGTAAATTCTAAGATTTGTCTTGTATATCAAAAATGAGTAAGTGATGGCTGCTTTACAGTTGGGACAGCAGAAAAGTGAAAGATTAGCAGGTCCAGTCCAGAGTTCTTAACTGATGGTCACTTGTGTCTACACAAATTTATAAACAGCTCAAGGCATGTCTTGGGATGGAGTTATGAGAAATAATAGTGTAGGGGCACAGTAGTTATCTAAATAGTAATAAATTAAGTCATTCATATGCCAGTAGACGTTACACAGGTATTGTTGACAGTTTGGCTTGAAGAGTCTTGGGACCTATGGAAGCAGATAAAATATTTTTGCATTATTTTGAGTTGAGTTATTTTGGAGTAACGTGTGAAATGATGCGGTTTAGTCTAGGTATGATTTCAGTAGCTGTCAGCAGTACTGTAATAATTTTGCCTGCTCTTACAGGACCACTGGGGTCCTATTCACCAGGTCAAACTCTTATGTCTAGCTGAACTCATCCTGTTCAGACATTTGCGTATCTGTCTTCTCTTGGATCTCATTAGTTGGGTGGTAGTCTAGCTTTTTTCATGGTATCTACCTTCAGTAGAGGGATGGTGGAGTATGGCCAAGGTGGAGAGGTTTGTTCTGTCCTCTGTTCATATGCGCAGGCCCAAGGAAGCAGTAAAGAGGCAGAAAATCTCTTTAACCTGTAGCAGACTAAAGGGGAGCTATGACTAAGCTAAAGATGGTTTTGATGCTTAACTTTCTAAACAAATCTGTGCTGAGCATTTCGGACAAATTAAATAGCTGAACTTGGAAAATATTAATAAAACCATAACAGTTTTAACTATAAAATATCTTAATGTTTAAACTATGGGAAAATCATTCCATTATAAGGACTCTCTTTCTAAAATTGCTTACAGGTTATTTTGCCAGATTGGTTACAGGGTTTTATGTCCACTCATTATGATATTGATCTTGCAAGCTGCTTTTGAAACAAATGGAGGTATTTTAATTCATTAATACCATGTTTCTTGTTGAGAATTCCATGATCTTACTGATGCTATCTGGAATACCTGGATTTTAAGATGAGGTTGGCTCCTAAACATAGTGTTAGTTTATGAATAATTTATTTTTTCAAAAGGTTGGCTAGAATAAAATATGAATTTAACTACACAAAATATGAAATTCAGCAGTGTCTTTTAGATTTTTTTAACATTCAAAATAGAAACCCACTTACTGTTTCCAAAGTGGTAGAAGAGAGGGAGGTGAGTTGAAATCAATATTGCCAGTGAAACTTTTTTTTTTCCCAGAGCAGCGATACTCCTTTCTATAGAAAGAGAAAGGTGTTCAGGCCGCCTGCTGCTGCTGTTTGTTTGTCACCAGGGACGCTGTAGCAGGCAGTCGCCGCCCAAAACAACCTATAGTAGTTGAACCTATTCCTTGGGCCACAGAACAGGTATCCAGCTAGCCTGTTTTGGTTTGTGGGACATAAGCAGAGCTGCCTATGGGCAGCATGATATAATGCAGTATGTATAGTGTGGGGGGACAAAGAGTTGAGGCTAGATTTAAAGCAAACAAACAAATGAAAAAATCCACTGCTGGTTCTCAATAATTAACCAAACTTCTCCCTTCTCCTTCCCAAACTATGTGCTACATGTTTGCTTCTGGGGATGATGATACCGCTGAGAACAGCAGCAGCAGTTGCAGGCTCAACATCTGTCCCATGGCCATGGACCTCCAGTGCCTCTAACACCACATCCGTCAGGACTTCAGCCTCCAGGAATCCCTCCACTGGGAAGCAGTGCTGGCCTTCTTGCCCTTTCTAGTGCTTTGGGTGGGCAGTCTCACTTGGCAATAAAAGATGACAAGAAGCATCACGATGCAGAACACCACAGAGGTGAGAGGCATGGCAGGCCTGATTAGGACACTGTCAAATTTGCGCATTGCTGCAAATTATATGCATCTCTAAAGAATTCAAGTAATATAGAATGAGAAAAAACTCTTGGAAGCTTAAAAATGTCTGCATATATACCACTGAAGCAAATTTCAGCTTGGAATTTTTCAGTATTTTAAAAGGGGATCACTAGGTGTCACTTGCTCTATAGTTTGCAGGGCATTTTGACATCCTGGTAAATGCTTAGTTGTAACACCAGTGGCCTGCACCATGTTGTGGAAAACTGTTAAATTGCATAATGGGTAATTTTTTCAAAGAAAGTAATGTTATTAAGTGGGTGGGTGGGAAGGTAGGGGGACCGAGAAGTTAAATTTTGAAATGAATGTGTTCAAACAAAAGATTTAGATAATTGCATCTGTTACTTTAGTTTCATAGGCTTAAATTCTAGTACGCAATTAAATACTGGGCAAAATTGCACTTGACTAATTTTTGAAAAGAAAATAATTTATTCTGTCATGAAATAAAACTAGGCTTTGTATATGGTTAAACTGTAAATCATGTTTACAAAATACTGTAATTTTCAGGAAATCACTGTATTAGGAATGTGCAATGACTTATATAAATAAAAGCCATTTTAAAACTGTTCGTGGCTTGTGTTCTAATTTTTTCCCCCCTTTTTTATTTCTGTTCTTGCCTCTGTGTCTGAACGGGCATGTCTGTGCATTTCTTGGTTACTGCGGGAGCAGACAGAGAGCCGGGCACAGTAAGTACCCACATTCCTGCTAACGTTTCCACTTCTACATAATGTAAGAATCAGCCATTGCACTGTTTGTTTGTTTTGTCTTCCTTTTAGTCATTTTCATGATACTAGGCATATGTATTTTCTGTTAAGATATCTCTTGGTTATGCAGAACACCAAGGCATTTCTTTGGAGGACTGTATGAATCAGCTTTGTTTCTGAGCAGAATGATTTTGGGGAAACTTGAACTTCAGTTTGTTTACTAGGGTTGGGGGGAAGCCACAAATTAAACAGAACATTGACTGCAACTTAAGGTATAACATTATTAGTTAAGATTTTTCCTGTAGGATTTTCAGGAATTAGAGTTGCAGAACAGGTGAGAAATTTAAAATTCATCCTTCCTGACAGTGTTTGGCCCTAGAAGTTTCTTTAACTGAATCTGTTTGAGCTCTGCTAATGTTTTTACTGCTTAATTTGTGCTTCAAGTGTAACTTCCATAGCAACATATTTTTTTCCCTTTAGACGCAAGCTGTAGTAGAATTGGTCTAAGAAAATCTTATTCAAAATACAGCCAAAGAACTGCTTTGTTACAGCTTTTTATACTGTTGTGTTTTGAGTGATACTGCTATATTGATCTGTTGGAGATGGGCACATGCAACTTTCATGTCATTTCAAGCATCAAAGCTAATTCTGCTTGTTGATGCCATAGGTGAATTTGAGCTCTATTTTGTTTATATTTCTCAATTACAGAAGACAAGAACTAGGAAAAGTTATTTAACAAGTATCTTTATGGTACTAAATTTCTGATTTTTGTTGAGGCTTTTTTTTTTTAATACTAGGTCTTGAGAATTATTTACTGGAAACTGTCTGCATATCTTTTTTGGCAATTTTTTTTGCTTCTAGATTACAAAGCAAGAAGCATTCATTTCAGCTTGCTTAATGTTATTAATGACAGTGTAACTGTGGAAATAATTTTAAGCTAGGTTTTCCTGAAGCCTCAGACGTAATAAGGATACATTTCTTTGAGTGGGACATATTTCTTTGAGTGATATTAGTCCAGCACAGGATTTGTAACAACTTTTCTTAAGAGCTAAGGAAGGAGGTTTGCAGTGTGTGTCTGTGTCCGTGTGCACACACATGTGAACAAGTGGGAGTAATGGCTTTGTGTTTTGCTTTGGTTGTAATGCTTCCTGTCCTTGCTCTCTTCCCATCTTTCCCTGCTCTGTCCATTATTTGCTTTGCCGAAAGGTTTTTGAGTTTAAAATCAGATGATTCGCACTGTTGTGAAGTTCAGACTCTGAACTCATCTCTCATCTAAGAATACTTATTGACTATGGAAGCAGAACTGTCAAAAATTAACCCAGATTTTGTGTTGTGGGAGATTTGCAATATCACTTGCTTAGTTTACTACATCTGTTAATTTTATTAATTAAAGTATATAAAATTGTCACTGCAGTTACTTCTGTGTCCATATGTGTAATTCATGATTGTTTGGTCATTATCTGTAGTTTGCTTTTTTATGCTGAGTTTACCACTAAGTAACCTTTAAACAATCTGAGGCTTTATTTCATAAAATCTTTGCCGGATGGATATATTGAGTTCAGGTTACTACACTATGGTGGCCATAATTTCTTTTTGGTCCTAGTGCAGAACACTTTTTTGTAATTAAATTAGATTTTTAATAGCTGAATACAGGTGAATTTAAAATTTAAGTTCAAGTTGTTTAAATACAGTGTTGCATTAGAATATTGGCATAACAGTAAATAATATCTTAGAATCATGAAAGAATCTTAATTCAAGTGATAGTCAAGTTCAAATCTATGGCTAAAATGATGAGCTGGGAATGATTTGCTCTTTGAATTCTCTAATTCTCTTATTTTTAGTAGTGTGTTGTTTTTGTGTTTTTTTAATTATTTATTTAAAATATATTTTAAAGGATGATATAAAATTGGTTACAAGTACACAAGGCATACCAGCAGGTCTGTTTGATTATTGCGTATGGTTCCAACTGAGCACTAGGCTCTTATTTTGCAAATCACTTTATAACATCTGGGTCACCAAGATAAGATCAGTTTGTTTTTCAGAGTAACATTAAGTGTAATGGTGCTGCCAGAAATCCTGGCAAAGGCTTGCTTTCATCATCGGTGACACCAAAACCCACGCTGTCTGTTAGTTACCTAAATTAACCATGATACTTGGCATTATTGTGCAGTTCCACAGTTCCATCATATGTCTAGTGTGACCTTTCAGTATCATCAGAAGAAGCTGACAGGTTTAAATGTGCAAGTTTGAAAGACAACAATTCAGCTCTTGCCTATTTGGTTTTAAATTGATTTTTTTTTGGACATAACTTTGATCTAAAGCATATTGTGGCATATTATTTCAGCATATTGATTTTTAAATGAGATCTAGTTTTATTTTTTAAAGTCTGCTTACCAAATAAGCAGTCACAAACTTTCGTGTATTGTATGTTTAGACGTACCTCATAATGCAGTGAGGTATTATATTACTGTATTTGTACGGGAATATGAAGATGTAGTGATTTCATTATTCTTGATTGTGGTCAGTGTCCATTTTACCTACTCCTGCTATATCTAAATGACAAGGGGCTAGACTTTTCTTTTTTGTATTACTCAATGTTTCAGGAAGTAAAATGAAAGAAACTTCTTTATAAGTGCATGTTTGTGAAATATATAACATTTAAGTTGGTAATAATAGTATACTTTATATATGAACTGCTAAAATTTTTGGTCAAAAATAAATTGTAGGACTACATACATAACGGCAGGTGGGTTTTGGCTGTTGTAGTTCTAACCATCCAAAACTGGGTCATGTTATTGCGGGAATGCAGACATCCCAAGTGTTGTAAACACAGTCTGGCTGCAGGTAATGAAGCCATGCAAAATAAGCAAGTTTTGCAACTGAAGCTTAATAAAGTTTTGTGAGACATCAATACAGAAGAACTTTGATGTCCACATATTTTTCGCTAGGGAACATATTTGCAATGTTTTTCAAACTCATCTTAGGTTTTACTTTATCAGTCGTCTTCCCACTGTTCTAGTATCCTGTTTGGACAGCACAGAAATGCAAATGTTCTGAAACGCTCTATTGTATCAGTAATAATTTGTAGACAGTGAAATGTGACTTCCTTATGTGCTTGGGATTTACATTAAGGTTGGTGTTTATCTTTTGTCCTAATGAAAAACATTGAGCTTGTCTCCTACGACTTAGGAAGCACTCAGAAATTTTCCAAGAATTTTTTTTTTTGCCTTTGTTGTCAAGTGTAAATGTTGCTATTGTTTTGTAAAGCAAATGCTCTTTTCTTATAGCAGAAAAATATTCTGTGCTCTTAGCTCTCTGTCCTATTCTCTTCCTCCAGTCTTGGCGGACGGGGGCATGCACAGTTGGATGCTACTTTTTGGTTCATATTGTATGCAAGCTGTCTTTGTTTTGTGTTTTAACTCTTCTAATTGGGGAGAATCATAAGAATTATATGAAAATGTAGGGTACTCTTCAGTGTAGCACATGTATGCTTCTTGGTCTTTGTGAAAAAAGTATTATTTTCCATTATATAGCTTGTAATTGAAAAACTTGAATTTCTTTAATCAGTTATATCTTTTATTTTTATTGGCTCTGTCAACTTAAAAATAAGTCGATTCTTACAGTCTTTATGGATGCAAACCACAAAGTAGCTTCAGCAGGAGTTGCTAGCACAGAAGAGCTGTGGGATTCTGCATTGTTAGTTTAGTTTGTAGATGATACAAAGCAGCATGAGGCTGATGATAAAGGACAAAAGGACTGGGGTGGTCTGGTATAAATTTTTACAGATACCCTGATTCTAACAAACATTAGCTAGAAAATACTGAAATCAACAGAAGCCTTATTCATTGTTAGTGTCTCCCGATTATTGAATCAGTGTGGAGAGTGATTTGAATCCATTTAGGCTTCTAGATTTCCTTGTTCCTAATATGAATATGAATGTCTAAATATAACCTAAAATGTGGGCGAGTAGAAGGCGAAGTCAGTAGCTTTACATCACCGGTAATTTAAAATAAAACCTACTGACTTTATAAGTCAGCTTTTGGGTTGTTGATGTGTGTTTGCAAGAAGCATATTCAACAAATGGAAGTTAATGATTCTTGAGCTGAGTAACTTTGAGTGCAATCTTATGCCTTGCTGGGGGATGGTTAAGTGCTAGTAGTCCTTCTTCCAATGTCCACTATATTCTTGTCAGTGAGTCCTGACAATGACTAGTGGGACTGCAGAACAACTGATGTTTCGTTTATAGATGTTAGACCTGATCCTGTTTTGCCTACTCAGCAAGGGACGGCGTTTGTTCCTGTCTACATGTGGATATCTGTAGATAGCACCTGTGGGTGGTGCAGTGGCACAGGGTCCCGTGTGGTGGTTAAATAAACACAGCGGCCCTGCGTGGTGGTACGGGCAAGTTGTCAGCTGTAATAACTGGCTGTAACGGCAGGTGGGTGCAGGTCGTTTGGATGTACGGTGAGGCAGTGAATGGCCAAGCACAGAGCAGGGGTGTGTGGGTGTCTTTGCGGGAGAGGGGAGCGGGAGGGATAGGGACCCTAGCACTAGAGAAGATCTTAACTGTAACCAGGTGTAGCTGAACCCTGAGCACAGATGTGGTGTAAATACTGTTATTAAATTGCTGTAATGATCAGCATGAAGTTAATTGTCAGTTCTGCATGTTCTAGTGACTTGTATGTGCTGTATTATAACTGGGGCTTAAATGAGATACTGTGGGCCCTCAGCCTGTACCTCTGGCACACATACTTGTAGTTCGGAAGTAATTCCTATGGGGAATGGCATGGCAGTCGAAGAAGTGCGTTTGAATAATGTGCATTATATTCCTAATACAGGAGCTGCCTTCTCCCTGAGCATCACAACTCTGCTGGCAGCAAAGTTGCTTTAGGATCCCAAGCTGCCTGTTACGCAGCCCCCATGTAGTCTGGTAACCCTGGCAGGAAGCGGTGCTACATTAGGCTCTTTTTCTTCGTTTGGAACTTTTTTGAAGAAAAGGGATTCATGTGAATAAATTTTGAATTATTGGAAGAAAAATAGAACATTTACATAAGATTGATTTTGACTGTTTGTTCTGATCTGAGATTCGTGATTTAGAGATGTTGCACTGGTAATTCCTAATAAATTTAACTCCTAGTATGAAAGCAAGGTTGGTCCTCAATTATGCATTAGTCTGTTGAAATTAAGACAAAATGAAAACTGGTGTCATGCAGTTTCTCTTTAGGAAATAAACTATGCATGTATAGATATTTTTGCCCTTTTTGTACAACATGATTATTATTGAAGATCAACCCCAGCTGAAAATTTCTGTAACATTATTAAAAAAATTATATAAGTATTAGAGCTAAAATAAAAATGCTTGTCCTACTTTTGAAAATAAGTCAGGTGTTAGTAAGCCTGGTAGAAGAACTAAATGGAATATTTAAAGAGAAGATGAGGAGAACTATCATTCTGAAGCTGTTGCTGCTGTCTCCTCTACCTGGCCCTGTGCTTGATAGTGAACATACAGCGAGTATAAACTCTACCAGAGCTGAAATGATGAAAGGAGGCTTTTAGTAGGCTGTCTTTGCTGTTCCCTGAACCTTAATATTACGTAGGTAAGAGATATCAATAGCCTAAGGCTTACATGATCATCTCTTTCCCAGTTGTTCTTTGTATTTTCATTTATTCCCTTTGTTACTTTAATGCTCTGGATCTACCATATGCACTACTTAAAAAGATGCATATTTTTGTACTGTTGAATGAAATCTTACACAACTGGTGGTTTGTATTACGGTAGCAGGTTATAGAACAAGCTGTTTTTTCATGAAAAGTTATACTTTACCTGATTTTAGTCGCAATTGATAGAATTTCCTTGCATGTCTAAGGGAAACCTGTAACTTTTTAATTACGGAGTTTACTGGTAAATTTTGCCAGAGCAACAACACGATCTTTTTTGCGACTGCCAGTATAGCTATTGTGAAATAAGTTACTCTACAGAAGCTTCTAGTGTGGATGCTCTGATTCCAGATAACAGTGCTTTAAATGGATGTGCTAAATTAGAGGAAGGCAGTCTAAAAATGACCACAGGGGAGATGTTGTGCAGAATAGGCTTGTGAGGACTGTAGATTATTGTTATAATTACATGTTTATGTGATAAGTAAGCAGTCAGTCTTTTGAGGACAAGGCAAGTTTAATAATCTTTGTTTGGCATTTAGCAGACAGTGGGAGCTAGGAGTTCCTAGGTATGTTTCATAATATTGAAATTCTACAAGACAAACTGTACAGAATACTGTCAGCATTGTCTGGGTAGACTTTACATTAAACCAGAAAAAAAACCAGCCGATGTAGTTACACATATTTGGTGCCAAAATTTGCGAACTGTTCCCTACACTTCTGTGTAGTAACTTCAAATAGCGGGTTACTAGTTTTGTCCCAGTTGCTGCCCCTTTGTCACCTTTCCATTATTCATACTTAATTTTGACAATTTAAAACGAGAAACTGAGTTTATTCACTTTATTACATTTGCCTTCATTATTTTATTCTAAGCTTTTCAGTAGTAAAATAGATTTTTTTCCCTTAATTATTTTTGTTAAGTATCTCATAAGTGACTTTCCTCTTTAAGAAAAGACATTTGCAGTACTCAAATCTGTGATCAAGTTTGAAATGACAGCTTGCTTCTTAAGAAGTTTCTATTTCCACAGACATGATGGATTCAATATTAAAATGTTGAACATGGGTTTTAATGTTTTTCAGACTAGTGAATCACTGAGTTTGTGTGCATCTGGGAGGAGATGAGGGGTTAAATTCAGACTGTATTTGTCAAGGCAGTTAGTTCAGTGATCCAACAAGCCCACCTTTTAGCTGCAAAACATTGTGGTAAAGACATTATTTTGAGCTTCTTTATACTGAATTTCATTAGACCCTGCTATATGCTTTATGTAAGCCCCTTGGCATTTGTTTAGCTTGAATAGTCATGAATAAAAGAGCTTAGAGTTGGCCTTAAAGTGCAGCTTCTGAAGTAGGAAAAAGAGGATTCAGATTGCTCTGTTTTGTTTTCCATCTCCTTGGGACTAAACATTAATGTCTGAGCAAAACTACTGTGGTGCCTTCAGGTTTTAAAGGGGAAGCCATTCGGTGCACAGTTCATTGGCTATTAGTATATGTTTATGACGTATTAATAGTAAATATCTCTGGCTTTTGGGTAGATCTGAGTATTTCTTTTGAGGGCTACACTTACAGTATATATATTTCGTTATTAAGCTTTTCTTCTGTGAGAGATACGTGTAGGTGTGTGAATACGTATTCACTGATATATTTATGTGAGCATATATTTATTTATGTAACCATGTACTTTGCTTTTAGGAACTAGGTTTACCAGGTCTTTGTGAAAGGAGATTTTTTTCTCAACTCATTCAGTATTGTTCACAGCATTAACACATCACTGAACAAATTGCCCTCTTGCATATGCTAATCCTGCAGTTAAAAGAACTCATTGTAACACGTTTTAATGCTTTAGCTGGAACAGAGATGGAGATGGGAATCGCAGGCATGTCAAATAGTCATGTGACTGAAAAAATGTCTAAAATGCCTTTCTTTTTGGGTCAACAGTTTGTACTTAGCATAACTTAACATGAATGAAAGCAGTCCATGTAGTTTGAGGAGAAGATTAGTCTTTGCTTTTGTCTCTTGTGTCTGTGTGTTGGCTTCAGTTTTTCAGATCAAGTCTGATTAAACAACACTTTAGCCTTAATTTCACACTAGTAGTGAATGTTATGCTGGAAGTAAAAACATTTGATCTTTGTTTGCAATATCTTTGTTGAAGGCATCTCATTGGAGTTTACCGCAGCTACTAAATGATTACTGCATAACCTTATAGGTAAATATTTGTTATTTTAATAGTTAAAAGGCAAGTTGCTATATATCTATCCATGCTGTCAGATGTAGACGTACCAAGCCTTACCTTCTTGGTCCTTACCTTACCTTATGGTGGTCTGGAAATGAGCAATCCATCAGATTATATTTAGTAAGTCTCCTATTACATGGAATCTGTATATTAAAAAAAAATCATTGTTACTTGCTCATGCATAAACAGCAAGCCTGCTTCTCCTAAACAATAAATTCAGTTGAATTAATTAGTTAAATAGATGGTGACTGACAAGTGAACTAAACTTTTGACAAGTTGAACAATGAAATGCCAAGCTTCTTAGAATGCATAAAGCTGTACATGTTTGCCTGGAGGACTTTGAGTTGAATTAAATGGAATGAAAGACTGTGTAGGTATCACATTTCTAAAGCATCTATCACCTCCAATTTGAGTTTTTAAGCATATATGAAGGAATCTTGACAGGAATTTTTGATTGACCCTTTTTTTTTTTGTCTTTACAGAGTAATTCTCTGTTGGTCCCAGACAGTCTGCGAAGCACAGATAAACGCAGGAATGGCCCCGAATATACCAATGACATCAAAAAGAGAAAGGTGGATGATAAGGATTCCAGCCACTATGTAAGCAAATCTGTGTCAAAGAAATGATTAATTTATTTGCACTTGCTGTGCTTGTATGAGGAGCGAAAGAGCTGTGAAGAGCAAGGCAATGTGTTTCCTATGGTTGATGTAGTACATGGATATATGTGCCAGAGAGACCATTATTCAAGTTGTGGGAAGGGTAGTGACTCAACAGTTTGGGCTATTGTCAAGTAATACTCCTCAATGGGGAATAATGAGCCAGGAGTAGCTGTTTGTGATTCACAAGTATTCTGGGACATTTCTCAGAGTTCAAGCAAGAGATCCTTTCTGGACTGCTCTAAAACTTGCAGGTTTGTTTGAAGTGGAGATTTTTATTGATCTGGAGGGTTTTAGTACATTTTTCTGATGCTATGTATTACCATGTTGAGTAATAATTATCATTGCAAATAGCATATGTTCTAAGGTTGTACCAATTTACTAAAGTTTGCTTGTCTGCTTTTGGTTGATGTGGGCAATTTCAGCAGAAAGCAAATTGAAATATAAAAAGTTCCCAGTTTGTGTTCTGCATTTTTGACTAGCTTCCTTGTTGCTTGGTTTTGAAGTTTACTTCAGTGCAACAGCGTGGTGTATGGTGTACGTGAACCTCAAAAGATTCACATAGGCTTTCAACTTCAAGTCTAAATGCTCAGCTAAATCGCAGGATGATACTTGAACAGGCTTTATAGACTAGACTGGTGTGCAAGCACTCAAAGGCAGAACTTAAATCTAACAGATGATAGTATTCTTTGGCATAGCAGTAATGTGGCAATTTGTCTGGTTTCTTTGAATCTAATGACTAACTAATCCTGGTTACCGAAACCCAAGAGAAAATCATGTCCCGCTTTATTTCCTCAGTATTTGGTAGGGTAATATCTTTCCACTTGGACCCAGAATATCTCTGAGCAGCTATTGGATATCCCTGGAGCTACTGACAGCAGATACCCCATCTGCTTTCCCCTTCTGCACATTGTGGTGGTGGTGTACTGTTACGTTTTTGCAAGCTGTATTTCCACCACTTTCTAATAATCTTGTTTCGATTACAGAAGGGTTCAGCAAACTTCCCCATCTTACTCCCTCAAATTTGAGGGTTTGGTTGTCTATGGGCATTTTTAATTTTAAATATTTGAAGATTAAGCATAAGAAAGGATATTATTGCACTGTAGAAGCAGTTTGTTTTAATCCATGTTTTAAATGTGTGGTCTGTTTGCTGTTTGCTTGAAATGGAATTTACAGATAAAGGCAGCATCAAAATAAATAGTTGAGCAAAACAAGGATATGTGAAAGTTCCAGATTTATTCTGATCTGGACGAAGATCTTTCTTTTTAAAGGTTCCCCAATTCTGCAAACACAGAACTACTGATTTCAAGCTCATTTTAGATGAGGCCCTTGTAGGGACAAAGAAGTACTGCTTTTGTCAGAAGGGAGATAAATGAGTTTTAGGAATTGTTGCTTTTGGAAATAAGATGCACAATGCAATTTGTTTTTCTTCTTTTTGATTTCTGACTAATGTTCCTGTTAGGGCCTGTATAGTTTCAAGCTATGTGTTTGTTAGTGAGGAGAATATTCTGATATTAATAGTACATATAGGAGAAGCCTTTGATAGTCCTAGTAAACTTCTATTTCTCAAGATGATGAAGTCAGTGGAGTGCACTTAATCATTGCTTGTCAGCTATTTTTGCCCTCCTTGGGGGTGGTATTTCTGGTCAACAAGTGTCCCACCTACTGCGCTCTAACCTATTCTTGACTTCTGGGTGCTTTATGCTTTTGAAGAGGTGGCAGATAACCGGGGCTGAAGCTTTCCTCTTCCTTCTCCTTTTGCATCCTTTGGTTGGACGGCTTTGAGTGGCAAATAGAGCCAACATTCTGTCTTCAGTGGCACTCTTGAATCTTGAATATGTTTGTGTTATTTCTTGGAGCAATATTCAGCTGCTAAAGCAGAAGGGAAGGCTTGAAACTACCTGTTGGAGTTTTGGGGGTTTGTTTGGGTTTTTTTAAACATTTATGGCCTGAACTGAGAGGAAGGAACTGCTGTTTTTACTTTCTGTCTGCCAGTGGTAAGTGTAATAGCCCAGACACTTTGGAAGCAAGAGATGGGGGACAGTTTGAGCAGTCTTGTATGGCTGATTTCTTTGCCTAGAAACTTTTTTAACTAAAAGGGTTATTACTGGAAATGTCAAACTTACCCAGAAAAATATTTTAAGTTTTGTCATTCACTTGATTTTTTTTTTTTGTTTGTTTCTGAGTCAAGACTCACCTTCTGGTTGAACCACGAAGGTGCTCTGCAGAAATCACTAGACCACTGTGTTGTTATAGAATGTGTCTACTGGGACTTCCCAGGCCATTTTGGAGATAGGGACCTGGAGGCACTCCAGTAACAGCTATTGTGAGGCACTAGAGCAGCTCAGGTGAACAGAGATACATGTGAATGAGTCAAAGTGCAGCCTGACAAGCCACAATAAGATATTTTCATTTAGGAATGTCAAAGTATTTTGGTTTTGTTAGACAGAAATGTTGAAATGCCTTGGCATTTCTGAAGTTTTTTCTTCACTGGAGTTTTCCATTTCAAGACTTTCCTTTCTGGAAAAGGAGAAAAATTGTCCTATCATTTTGGGGAAATTGATAGATCAAACAAGTGCCAAAAAACCTCCAGTTTTCTAAGATCTGTTGTTTTTTAGGTATGCACAAGCAGTAATTTCCGTCAGATTAACACATAAGATTAGCATGTGAATAGAATGAGTTTCTCTTTTAGGCGTAGTGATAACACTGTTTATGATGGTAATAAGGAGGGGTTTTGGACCATCTTGCACCGATGGTGAGACCACCACCTTTCAATTAGTTCTACCTTATTTGGGTTTTATTACTGAAGCAGAAATAAGGTGTTGTGTTCCTGTTTTCATTGTTTTCCCTATTGCTAAAAAGTTAATGAAAGGCTGTTTGCTTTTTGTTTAGGAAAAAAAAAAACACGAAAAAATGTCTAAGTAGATGCATAGTCTTTCTCTCTGGGCTATTAATGTACTAATTGAAATGAACACTATATTTATTTATTTTTAATAGGACAGTGATGGGGACAAGAGTGACGATAACTTGGTTGTAGATGTATCCAATGAGGTAACTTTTTTCATTTTTGTAGTCTTGACGTTTGCCCAAAGGTTAAAGGAAAAGTGCATTTAGATGTTAGAAGACAAAAGACTCTTCTGTGTGGATATGTTAAAATATTCACAGCTTTTCCTTTTTGTAGTACTGCAGTTACTATGTCTTCCTCTGAGCTTTATCTGGTTGCCCTCCTGGCTTTTCTTTCTGCTGCTTTGTCCAGGTCTGTTCCCTCTGCAGTTATGTTCTGACGCTTCACAGCTGCTCTGTAGTGGAGAGTGTTGTGGTGAGATGCAGGTGGAGGGCTAAGGTTTCCAAACCACTGTCTTCAAATGAAAAAGGCAGGCAGTTTTTAACCTTGAATTTAATAGTAGCAGTTCTATTAAAAATATTTTTGGTACCTTAAAAATTACTAGTTTTTTAACATCCTGTGTTAAAGACAGCATCTTCCAGAAATGCTTGTTTTTTTAGAATGAAGTCAGCTGAAGTCAGAATGAAGTCAGTCAGTTCACAAAATTTTCCAGAGGTTGTAGTTACTTTTTTTTCCAGGGAAGAGATTTGGCAATGTCTTCAACGTGAAGGGATGTGCCTTCAGTTTTCTTCATCTTTTATTTCATACAGCAAAGAGATTTAGAAAGCCTGAATATGCTCGTGAGGTTCTTCTGCTCTGTGAAACGCACAGGGAGAGAAGCTGATAGAATAGTGTCTTCAGCAGCTCCAAATGCCCAAATGATGTCAGCCAAGTAGAAAAATGGGTATCCAACTAGGGATTTTAGTAATCCTTTCAGAAGCCTTACTTACAATGAAACTGCTCAATAATCAATCAGTAGACTTAGTCCCCTTTTGTGAGGACTGCGTCCTCCCTGCTGCTATTCTCATGAGCTAGAGGAGCATGGAGAACCTGCAGGGCTCTGATGGCATTGTAGCTTGCTGGGCTGGCTATTTCAGGTTAAAGTTAATGGAGAGAGTGCCTCTGGAAGAGAGAAAGATAATCACCTGAGAGGGGATTTAAGTTTTTCTTGTAGATTTAAGTAGTGAGGCAATTGCAGATGGTATTTAGGAAGAAGTGACAGATATTATGGCATATAAAGCATGCGTCTCTATCTCTTCTTCTGAAGATAGAGATGAGCAAGGTTTGTACGGCCTAAAAGAGATTATTGAAATGTTTGTTGTCACTAGCAGTGCGTGGAGAATGTACATTGAAAAAAGTGTAAACTTAGTGAAGTTACTGTTGGTCTTTCTTGCTCTTATCACGAGTCGTGTGCACTTGCCTTAGTTTGTACTTAGGTATACTTAGATTGCAAGCTCTATGCTTGGAAACAGTTTATGATTACATGTAGTATAAAATAAAACCAGATTGTTTACTGTATGAACTTACTTATGTCTTTAAATTGAGGAAGGAATTTCCGCCTTTTTTCTATAGAGATTAAAAAATGTCTTGTTATTTGAACTTACTGCTTAAATTCTTCTAGTTTTTTTCCCCATAGACTTCTTAGTGTTGTTTGTGTACCACCCTATGACATGGTTCTGTGCTGTTCTTCCCTTCCTGTTGTTTCAGGATCCTTCTTCCCCAAGGGCAAGTCCCACTCATTCACCACGTGAAAATGGTATAGATAAAACCCGCCTGCTGAAGAAAGATGCCTCTAGCAGTCCAGCATCTACAGCCTCTTCAGGAAGTTCCACTTCTCTCAAATCCAAAGAAATGAGTCTGGTGGGTAGCAGTCTGTTGTCGAGATAAATCTTGTTCTTTCTTATAAAGTCTAACTCTCTATTCTCCTGCAACTACTTGTGGCAGAAAGTACATGGCTTTTTAAACATTTGAAGTTGAAATAGACTACTGTTTTTCCAGACCTTTATAGTATTAAACAGCTTTCCTGCTCTGTAATATTTTCTGCTTCATTTGGATTTCCTGTATTTCCTACATTTCTGTCAAATGAGTTACAAATTTATTAAAAAGTACAAAAGTCACTTAAACATTGTTTTTTTTACTTCTTGAGCAATATCTTATGGTTTAACATAGCCTGTATATAGTCATTAAGAATTTCTTGAGGCTTTTGTTAAACTCTTCTAAATAAGCTGCTACTTTTTGAAAACTCTTCCTGCAGTATCACTAATAATTTGGCCAGATTCTCTGTAGTTTTTGTGTCACAATTTTTTGTTACTATCAGCTGCAGTAGTATTTTGTTTTTGTACTTAGATTTGGTGTGTCCAATAATAATTGAGACAGTAATGATTTCAAGCTAAAATAATTTGGTGATGCATAGTGTATTGTCCTGAAAAAAAAATTAGCTCAAGCTTTGGGTTTTTTCATGCTAATGGAAGAAAGAAAAATAACTTTCTACGTTTCTTTTCTTATTTTAATTCCGGCAGCAATCAAAAAGGTCAACATTTCTCTCTCACAAGTTAATGTTGTCAGCATTGCATGGATTTATGAAAATTGGCTGAGGGACTAAGTAGTAGGTGCCCAGCATCCCAGCTGCTGTTGTGATAAATTGTATAATATGGCCTGGATTAAAAATAATACTCATTTAATTTGTTTAATGATACCAGCATGAAAAAGCCAGCACGCCTGTTCTGAAATCCAGCACACCAACTCCTCGAAGTGATGTGCCAACCCCAGGCACTAGTGCAACTCCAGGACTTCGTCCAGGCCTTGGCAAGCCTCCAGCAATGGACCCTCTGGTTAACCAAGCTGGTAATGCATTATCCCACGTGTTTTTTTTATGGTTCTAAAATTAATCTTTTTTCACGTAGGTAGTTCTGTGTGAATGTTAACTGAATACATTGCTTTGCTCTTGATATCAAGAGAGGGCTTGATGAGAAGCAGATGTTTGGATTATCAAGAGTTTTAATATCTTTCTATCTCTTATCCTTCTTTGTTTACTTTTGTCTTTATCTTTTTTGCAAGTAATCCAGAGACTGAATACAATATAAAAAGACTTCTCAGAAGTTTCTGGTACTTATTGTGAATGCAGTCTCTTTGCCAGCTCTTTGTCTGAGTCTACTAATATTTGCTGCCGTGTAAATCTTGACAAATGCAGGGGGAAGTTTACTTTTTGCTATTCAGACTAGTACAACAAAGTTGCTTCAGACAGGAGCTGTGTAAGCCATGTCTGTCAGCCTTACTGCTTAATTTGGCAAAGGAAAGATTAATATAAACAGGGAAATATTACAGAAATGGAAATAAGTAATGTTAGAAGAGATTGTTAGAAGTAATCAGCAAGTTCAGGCTTCAGTAGATCTTATTTACATTGAGTGAAAAGAGGTGGTGGTACTGATAAATTATGGCAATGTTTCTTGGCAGTGTGTGTATGTGAGAGGGGAAGGTTAGGTATTGCAGGGGAATAAAAGGTCTGTTTTCTTCCCTGTGTGAAGGAATATGTAAATAAAGGTACCTGATTGCATTATTCCATAGCTGCAGGTTTGCGGACACCGTTGGCAGTACCGGGACCGTACCCTGCTCCATTTGGAATGGTTCCTCATGCTGGCATGAATGGAGAGTTAACCAGTCCAGGGGCAGCCTATGCCAGTCTGCACAATATGTCACCCCAGATGAGTGCTGCTGCTGCTGCAGCTGCTGTGGTTGCCTATGGAAGATCTCCTATGGTAAGCCATACATTGCATGCAGTCTCAGTCGTGTGAGTTGTGGTTCACTGAGAAAAGCTACATGCTTCATTTAGCACTGTCGAATTCCCAAGTTATAACAGTGCCAGAGGCTTGACAGCTTCACTGTGTGTTTCACTTTGCTGCGTGGCTGGAGGAACAAATTTGCGCCTTGAAAACAAAGAATCTCGGTGTATTTGTGTATGTTTCTTTCTTTCTTCACCTTCATCAGTGCTTTGACTGATTAATAAATGCCAAAAAATTATTTTATGCTTTAAATGGAAAGGTAGTTTTGGTAGCTACAAAGTATTTCATTGATGCTGTGGACATCTGCTTTTCTCTCGATGAACCAGATTTGTGTTCCATACGGACATACCAAATTGATCTTGAAGCCTATAGAAGTCTTTTTATTTATGTCTCTGTGTTTTGTGGAAATTGACATGAGAACTTGGTCGGTACATATCTTGAAGCTCTAGGATAAGGTGTGTTAAGAATCGTTGCTGTTGTGGGTGTAGTAAGTAAATGGACCACAGCAATTATGGCTGCTGTTGAGCAGAATTCTTAACAGTAAACATGATTCTGCAAACATGAACTTGATGGAAGCTTTATGCATAGACAGACTTACCTACTTGTAAATTTGCAAGGTTGGACTTAGGTTTATCATCTTCTTATTATTGTAGATATAGCTACTTTTTTCAAACCGTTAAACAGGGATTTTAAGTGAAAGTGTAGAAATTCTAAATAGCATATGTGCTCCTTAAAGCAGTAAGAATTTTAACTTGGGTATTGTGTGCAGAAGAAAAACTAAGTCTGTTTGGCCCAGAATTTCTGTTTGGATTATTTGATGCCCATATTTATTCATATTTATACATACATAAAAGTTTAGTGGAATTGCAGGATGTAAAGAGAGCATGGTATATTTAAGCTGTAGATAAATTTGCCTGCAGTGTGGCTCTGTGAGAGATCTCTCGGCTGATGTGCCCACGCAGTGCAGTGTGAAGCCATGCCGAGATTCTCGCTAGGGCCTGGAGCCGCTTGCCAGCGCTGTGCTGTGCCTGCACGGGCACACGCTCGCTGTCACACCGCTGACGAGCACTGCGTGGCTGCGCGCCGACACGCCACGGACTCTAGTTCCAGGGCTAGCGCTGTGCTAACATGGGTGTTCGTGTTATGCTCGATGGTGTGAATGCGTGGTATACGTTCCTGGTTTTCTGTTTGCATACGAATACTTCTAGCAGAGCATGTCTACAGAAAATGTCATCCCCTGCCCCATGAAGGGGCGTGCACTTATTTCATACTGTGGGTAAAAGCCACGTTTTGGTTAAATGCATAATATTTTGGGGGTGAAGAAAAGGGGTTTGCCGAACGAGAAATTACAAGTGTGAGATTAATTCATTTTTCATTGTCAGGTTGGGTTTGATCCCCCTCCTCACATGAGAGTACCTGGAATCCCTCCAAATCTAGCAGGAATTCCTGGGGGAAAACCGTAAGTAACTTTTAACATTTTGGTAACATCTGCAATATCTAGAGAGGATAGGAATTCCAAAGGGGGTGGTGGTGTCTGGTTGTTCTCAAGAGATTGTTTTAGACTGCTTCTGGTAAGAAGTGCAGCATATAAATTCTCAAATGTTAGTTATCATATGCCAAAATGTGTGCACCAACAGATGTGCAACCTCTTTCCAAGGAAAAGCTGTTGAAGGTATACTTTAAAGTTTTTTTTATTTCCTCCTTTCTGGGGGAAGTTAAGGGGACTTACAGACTGGTAGACAGTGGTAAAATGTGTAAGATAAAAACATATTGAAACTAAGCTTAGTACTATTCTGACCATAAATGTGTAGCGCAAACTCGCAGACTCCTTTGTGTGGCACCTGTTTTGTCACGCATGAGAGTCTGTAATTGTTTACAGTGGGTATCTGAAGCAGTTACTTTAGCAACTGATGCACACCTTGTGTAATGGAGCAAGCTCTTTAAAACGTTGGTAGAAGTGTGCAGCTGGAGAGCAAAAGGATGATGAAGCAGCGGCACAGGAGGTGGTGCATGGATGTAGGATAACTTTCACAACAGATTCTTTTTATTTCAAATTTTTAATTATTGATTAAGAGGTGCTTGAATAAAAGACTTCTGTGATGCTGTGGCTTATTGATGGTGCAATAAAGTAAATACACCAAAGCAGCATACATCAAATTTTTCAGTAATTTGGCTTTGGTAGACTGTTGAGGCTGAGATTATTTGTGTGCAGTAGAATCATAAGCATGTATGACCTCTTAAGAAAATGTGATTATTAAAATAATTATAAAAATTTGTATTTCTGGGCAACTACTCTATGCAGGTACTGTTTGTAGACTGCAAATTTGACTGATCTGTTTTCTTGGAGATAGTGGGGCAGAGAGAATTGTAACAGGTTTTTTGGCACTCTGTTAGAACATATTCTTTGTTCCTTCAGTCTTGCCATTCAGTCCTTTCTTCTCTTTCAACAAAAGGTTGCAGTTAGAGTGGTTTCCCTCTATCTAGGTCCTTAAAGAGTTTTGAACTCCTGTTAATAGCCAGTGATATGTTGTAATGTCAGTCATGCAAACATCCTTAAGAGTACACCAGTTTACAGGCAAAAAAAAGGTGTGTGTTTTCATCTACTCTTCTTCATAACAGTAGGAAAGCAGCAGACTTAGATTAGGAAAGACATCCTGAATGTGTTTTCATTGTTATCAACCATGCTTCTAAGAACAGACTTATCTATCTGTTGGCAGTGTGAGCAACCTGTTAAATCTTGGATTTACTTAAAGAAAAGTTGGTGGTATGTTGACAAGATTATTGAAGTGTGGGTTCAGTGAGTTGGTGTTATGTATGGGATGGTCATGTATTAAGTACAGTAAGGATCAGGCTTTGTTCTCAAAACATTCTTTTATTAAGGGTCAGACTCATTCTTGCTGACTTTAGTAGAATTTGGCATACTTCTATAAAATATTTTTGGAGATCACATAATCCAGTGGCTGTAGGTTTTTACTTTTAAACAAGTATATTCGTAAACTTTCAGTGACCTATTCCCTTTGTAATGCCTGGCAATATTTTATATTATAAGCTATGAAAACCTATTTTTGTTCAGTCTGAAACTTTCTGTGGCTGAGTTCTAGTTGTTGCACTACTCAATGCACAAAAACAATGCATGGATGCTGCTATACTTTGTATCCTGGTATTTCATAACTAAATTAAGTCTGTGTGGTTTTTTTTTTAATCTCTTCCTTATTTAGTGTTTCCAGCACTTTATTCACACTGCTTTGTAGGTCATCTACTTTGCTACACAATTCCTACTCTACACTTGATTTGATGTGTTCTCGTTTTTTATTGTGTGTGTGTGTGTGTGTTTGTGATACTTGGGCTGCGTCAGTCATTTCCTCTAAAGTGACTTCTTTCCATATCATTACTGTAAGTGAGGCAAACCTAAATTTCCATAAACTGATCTATTTACTTTACATTGACAGCTTAAGAACTATCTCTTTAGTCTTGACTGGCTACAGGTAGCTAGATGCTGTCTGCTACCTGCAGCATCTTTGAGTATCTCTACCTGCATTAGGCAAGTCTCCTGTTTTTTCTGTACAAAGTACATGGGTTATATAATCATGCAACCTAGTGGACTACTGCTGGGTTATATTAAAAATCTGCCTCTTCCTAGACTGCAGTTAAGGTGCAACATTGAATTTGTTCTATGAGATGTGGAGTTTTAGTCTTAGTCTTGTTGCAAGTGGTACAGAGAATTTTCAAATTGAACTATTGAATCCCCAGCCATATGTGTATGCCCCACAGCTGCACATTTTTGTCAATGGCTATGCTGGGACTGCTTTTTTACACCACTCACTTCCAAGGTAAAATTAAGTTCCTTTCTTTCCAAAGGAATGACATTTCTGATAGCACCCAGTGTTCTTTAACCCCATGGTATTCTGGTAAGCTGTTAATGACTAGCTTGTTAGAAAAATTAGTAGCCTGTTAAGGACCCACTCTTACTTCTCTATTTACTTTTATCAAGGGACTGTTGTCTGAAAAGCTTGTCTTTTGCTTGCCTTACTTTAACTTGATTAAATATTAGTCTTTACTACCATCTTTTTATATTTCTAAATGTGAATCCTTCAGTTCTGTCTTTGCAGAGTCTAACCTTGTTAGCAGTGGTACAAATGTACCCGGGGAAATTGGGTAGCAATCTAGGAAGTCATAGAATCATAGAATGGTTTGGACTGGACTTTAAGGGTCCTTAAAGATCATCTAGTCCAGCCCCCCTGCCATGGGCAGGGGCACCTTCCATGAGACCAGGTTGCTCAAAGCTCCATCCAGCCTGACCTTGAACACTTCCAGGGATGGGGCATCCACAATTTCTCTGGGCAACCTGTTCCAGTGTTTCACTACCCTCGCTGTGAAAAATTTCTCCCTTATGTCTAACCTAAATTTACCCTGTTTCAGTTTAAAGCCATTACCCTTTGTCCTTGCCCTTGTAAAAAGTCCCTCTACAGCTTTCTTGTAGGCCCCTTTCAGGGAGTGGAAGGCTGCAGTAAGGTCTTCCCGGAGCCTTCTCTTTTCCAGGCTGAACAACCCCAACTCTCTCAGCCTGTCTTCACAGGAGAGCTGTTCTAGCCCTCTGATCATTTTGGTGGCCCTCGTCTGGACATGCTTGAACAAGTCCATGTTCTTCTTATGTTGGGGGCCCCGGAGCTGGACGCAGTACTCCAGGTAGGGTCTCACCAGAGTGGAGTAGAGGGGCAGAATACCCTCCCTCATCCTGCTGGTCATGCTGCTTTGGATGCAGCCCAGGATACAGTTGGCCTTCTTTTCCCTAGTTTTCCCTTTATCACCAATGTACTTATAGAAGCTTTTCTTGTTGCCCTTGACATCCCTGACCAGATTTAATTCTATCAGGGCTTTAGCTTTCCTAACCTGATCCCTGGGTGCTCAGACAATGTTTGTGTGTTCCTCCCACGCTACCAATCCTTGCTGCCACACTCTTTAGACTTCCTTTTTGTGTTTGAGTTTGTCCAGGAGCTCCTTTTACATCCATGCAGGCCTCCGGGCGTTTTTACCTGACTTCGTCTTTGTTGGGATGCATCGCTCCTGAGTTTGGAGGAGGTGATTCCTGAATATTAACCAGCTTTCTTGGGCCCCTCTTTCCTCCACAGCTTTATCCCATGGTACTCTACCAAGCAGACCCCTGAATAGGCCAAAGTCTGCTCTCCTGAAGCCCAGGATAGTGAGCTTACTGTGCGCCCTCATCGCTGCCCTAAGTATCTTAGAAGTTCCTAAGTAACTCCACCATTTCATGGTCACTGCAGCCAAGGCTGCCCTTGAGCTTCACAATCCCCACCAGCTCTTCATTGTTGGTGAGAACCAGGTCCAGCATAGCACCTCTCCTCGTTGGCTCCTCTATCACTTAGAGAAGGAAGTTTTCGGTGTATTCCACGAGGAACCACCTTATTTGCTTATGTCCTGTTGTGCTGTCCCTCCAACATATCGGGGTGGTTGCGTCCTCCGTGAGGGCTTGTGAATGTGAGACTGCTCCTATCTGCCTATAGAGGGCCTCATCCATTTGGTCTTACTGGTAGGGTGGCCTGTAGCAGACCCCCACTGTAATGTCACCTGTCCCTGCCCTCCCTTTAATCTTGATCCAGAAGCTCTCGGTCATCCTCATCCATCCGCAGGCAGAGCTCCTTGTATTCCAGCTGCTCATTGACATGAAGGTGACACCCTCTCCTCTTTCCCCCTGCCTGTTCTTCTTAAAAAGCCTTTAGCCCTCCGTTCCAATGCTCTAGTCATAAGAGCCATACCACCATGGCTCCATGATTCCAATAAGATCATAGAGCTGCAGGCGTGCACATGTGTGTAACTCCTCTTGTTTATTCCCCATGCTATGTGCATTTATGTAAAGGCATTTAAGTTGGACGCCCGATGAAACTGACTTACTAGCAGGAAGTGGTTGGAATTCCTTTGTGGTGTTTTTAAGGTGCTCACCTGCTGACCTGTGATCCTTCTTCCAGGCTCTGGGCATCTATTGCTGGCACTGACATCAAACGTGTAGGGGTGGGATGGATTGAGGTTCCCCTTCCCCAGCAACTTTAGTTTAAAGCCCTCTTCACCAGCTTGGCAAGCATGAGACCGAAAATGCTCTTCCCCTTCTCTGACAAATGGACCCCATCAGCCCCCAGTAGACCAGGTTTCTCAAAGTGAGTCCTATGGTCTGAGTAGCCAAACCCCTTGCTGTGGTACCAGACCTGTAATCATTTGTTGATTTGCTAGATTCAACTGCCCCTTTCAAACCCCAAGGAGGATTGATGAAAAAACTACCTGCACTCTGGATTCCCTTACCACCACTCCCAGGGCTCTGTAATCCTTTTTGAAACTCCTCAGGCTGCTCCTGGCTGTATCGTTGGTGCCCATGTGAAACGACAGCAGTGGATAATAGTTGGTGGATTGTACAAGGCTTGGTAGTCTCTTGGTGACATGCCCCCTTTGCACCTCTGGATAGAATTATTTGATGGCATGTATGAAGTTAAAGATGTTGTTATTTCTGTACAAATAACTTTATCCTTATTTCTTGGCGTTTTGTTCTTATACAATGAAACTTCATAATCAGATATCTGCTGTTTGTTGTGGTAACTACAACTAAAAATAAGCTGTGGAGTACAAAGGAGAGCTGAAAGTGAAATGCACTCATCAGTAGAAAGAACTGTCTGCTTTTGTGATTTGCAGTTGGGGTATTTTTGTGCTAGTTAAGGAATTCTGTTTGAATGGGAAGGATAGAGTGGAAGCGTTTTTTAAAGGCATGGTACTTTAAGTAGGTAGGAATTGCATGCATTATATCAATCTGAATAATTAGAGTAGCTGGCAGGTAGTTTAATTGATTTCCCATATTCTTGAGCAGTGAATTAATTATTCTGAACTCTCCTCAGCATGTCAGATGATACTTATTATATACTTATTTGACACTTATTTGGAAATTGGAGGGCCATAATTACCAGATTTAAGGTGAGAAACTGGGTTGTACTAGTATCACCTACTATGTTGTAATGTATAGAAACTCTGCAGGTTTTCAGTGCTGCTTTGACACAGATGGGGAGAAGTCTTTGGATGCAATAGACCAGAAGAGTAATTTTGTTATTTGGAAAGAATATAATCATAAGTGACAGTATACTGTTTCTCAGAACTGTTTTTCCTAAATAAAAGGCATGCGAGTTTGTCTTGTAACTGTTCTGTTCATAATACACAATTAATTACAAGTATATATTTACTATTAGTTGATATGTACTTAGCTTGTTTTATGTTAAATTGTAATTGCATTCTATAAGAACTTTTTCTTTGTTCGCTGTGATTGTTAGCCCAACGTGAGAAAGGACTATCTTCATGCTGACAGTCATTTGACCAAAGATGGATAATCATGGAACCCAGTTTTTTCATAGAGACAGAATGCTGTGACTGAGACAGAAATCCATGATTATCATGAAGCTGAACAGCATTTTCTGACATACACTGTCAGTTCTAAAAGATCATCATAGAAGGACAAAAATGCACATTACATTTTTGCAGTGTTACAGAATTCAAATGCCAACAGCAATTTGTTGAGAAGAAAGATGGGTGGGCATGGGGTCCCTGTCAAGAAATACCATGAGCTTTAGAGAACTCAAGAACTTACCAAATTTTACTAAATATTGGCTCTTAAGGTTGGACAACCAAAATGCTTGGCAGTTTTTGAGACAGGCCTGTCAATATATCTAGTTCATTAAAAATTGAGTCATTTCTTAATTGTTTGTAGCACTGGAAGTACAGTTCTCCCCAGAAGTAGCAGAGTAGGCCCTCTATCATGGTGACCTGATGGAGAGGTAGCCAAGGACAACAGCAGTTAACCAGCAAACAGTTGCTCGCACTGCTGTCTCCAGTAATGTGTTCTGGAGACAGAAGCTTTCATTGTCTAGGGAGTGTCAGTCTTGCAAACGATGCAAGTTTTTTCGAAGTAAAATGTATGTGTAACGAAAAGTCGTATCATAATACCTAGTAGATACAAGTTACTAGACCACACAAATACGCTGACAGTGGAGATGTTAGCATGACATGCCACACATCTTCGAGCGAACAGGAACATTTACTTCTTTGTGTGCTTGTCTTGGCAGGAGCAAATGGATTTGGCAATGTGTAGCCATTTCTTTACACAGCGGATTGCTGATAACTTGCACTGTAGAAAAAGCTGTTTTGGCTTGTAAGAAACTATCAGTGGTCTGTTTGTTAGGCCCTGAAACTCAGTCATCCTGAGTCCTGACCAACCAGTCTTGGAAGCAAATGCCTGTTTATGATGATAAAAGAGAGAGACTACTCTTATGATCTGTTTAACCGCACTTTAAACATGGGCATACTGGTAAAATTCTACATGATTTAAAGTACACTGGGTAAGTCTTTTGGCATTTCAGAGCAGAAGAGTCATTGTAATTCTACAGTACACATGAAGCACTTGAAAAATGTTCCTATTGTCTTCCACCCTATCTCAGCAAGAACTGAGAAGCTGAGTGTATGCACAGAAGCATTTCAAAACACCCCTTAGGTATTTTGAATTGAACAGAAGATGTAAGCTGTAACCTTCCATTAAAAAAAAAAAAATGTACAAGTGGATTATTCATCTTAAACATGCTGGAAAAATTGCTTAATGCTTGCTTAATTGTTTTTCTTCTGTCCATGATAAAAGCAAGGGCAGGCTGAGACTTCAAAGTTGTGCAGTTCTGTGTATTCTTATTCCTAACAAAAGTTCTGCAGCTGACTTTGATCTGGAGCCGAGGATGGGGCCCAGCTTTTCAGCCTCTTGAGTGGTATGACTCTTTAGTTGGATTCTGTACCTGAACCTGAGCAGTTGTTCAGCTTCGAGCAGTCTTGTTGCCACTCCTCTTCTGCTTCCTCTCCCATCCTGTGTCTCATCTATTCAGTGAATAACTACTTTGGGACGGTCCTGTCTCTACTCCTCTTCACAGAAATGATACAGATTTCTAGTTAAACCTTTATCAATACTGTAATTCTTCATACAAAAAAGAGAAAGGGTCCCACTGGTAGAAATACGTTAGATATGCTGTGTATCTTGTACATATGTAAGGGAGTGAACTTTGCACTTGCTTGTCTTGCATTTCCCATTCCTGACATTTCCCTGACAAAAAAGATTTGTCATCTTTTGCAGTCACTCATCCACCATTTCTGTGTAGTCTCTGAGCAGGCTTTCAAGTCATATGTCCAACCATGAAGCATGAATGAGGTACAATAATTGCATGTATATGCACTGTTAGTTTCTTCTTTGTTTAATAGCAGTTACTGTTAACCAGTTTTTAACCCTTCCCTTCTGAGAAAACTGTGATATTGCATGGCGTGGCTGTTTCCACTGTTACCTTCTGTATGAAAGAACGATAGGGTTCTTTCACGTTGCCACTGCTCACTCTTTTTTAAAGGAATATCTTCTGCTTCTAGGCATATTCATTTGCTTTGTGATGTCTGTTAAGGATCCAGGCATCTTGCTTGTTCCTTCCCTTTAAACTCTGCAATACTTGGAAACATGCAGTAAAATACTTAGAAAATACTAGCTCAGAACAGAAGATTAAATTGAATTATCTATTGTTGGGTCCTTGGGATAGGGATGCAATGCTAATACTTGAGCTACGGTGACTGAAGATTTATGAAGAAGAAGGTACATTTGGAAAAGAAAGGGAAATTCTGAACACAAGAATATATTAGAAAAACAAAGGTATCACTAGGGAGACAATAGCTCATTAGTAAAAAAAAAAGATACTAATATCTCACAATTTTTTAATCTACTTTGGCCTCTTGAAGAATGCTATTGATCTAACAGCAGCATCAAAAATGTGAGCTATGGATGTGCTTAAAACAGAGCAAACAAAAAAGGAGCTCACCACTGTAACAAAAAGAAGCCTTTTGCAGGAGTTTTTCACTATCATTTAAAACAAACAAAGAAAGAAAACTCCCTGTACCTGAAATCTTTATTAGGTTCTATTGTGACCTGATCCTTGAGTAGATAGGACTCTAAACATTACAGCTAACATGAAGAAACAATTTTGTGAGTTTTCCCCAAGGAGGTATGTTTTTATTCAGTGCTGGGATGCACTTCCTCAGTCCTCAGTTTCCATGTCTTGAAATCATGCACTGCATACATATAGAAGATGTTACAGAAGTGCCAAGACTACTTGGGAAACTGAGCCTTTCAGATTTTCCTAAATACTTATACAAGAAAACATAATTATGAGAAGATGGTATCAGCTTTCTGATGAAAGGTGTGTGCAACCACTCTGCATGTTTCTATTTTCTGTTGAAAGCACTAGTTACTGGGTGGAAAGAGAGGCATTGTGAGCACAGCTAGTGCTGATGTTAAGGTGAGGTGCATAAATGGAGCAGAAGTTGAACTTTGGCTAGTGCTACTGCAAGGCAAGAGGTACAAGACTCATGGAAGAATTGCTGCTGCGGGACTTGTGGTGCTGAGACTTGGAACTACTGGCTGGAAATGAGGGGCTGAAAGCTCTTTTGATTATCCAGGTGGCTGAGGGATAGCAGCCATGACCTTGTCTATAGAGTTAAGGGTAGAATTTAATGTACTTCCCCAACCTTGTCCATAGAGTTAAGGGTAGCATTTAATGTACTTCCCCACTGCACAAATACTTTAGGTGAGGCAAGCTGAAAATATCTACTGTGAATCCTTGTCTTCCTCTGAGGTTTCATGTGCCCATATTACTTGGCACTGCAGCTCTGATTTTCATCAGAAAAAGATTTGCAAAGAAATCAAATAAAAGAATACTGTCTGTTTCTTGTGTTATAGTACTGTAACTAGCTGATATTTTTTTTATATTATTATTTTTTCTTCTTTCCCTTCCCCAAAGAGCCTACTCCTTTCACGTTACTGCAGATGGTCAGATGCAGCCGGTTCCTTTCCCTCCTGATGCCCTCATCGGTCCAGGCATCCCTCGCCATGCCCGTCAGATCAACACTCTGAACCACGGGGAAGTTGTGTGTGCAGTCACCATCAGCAACCCCACGAGACACGTCTACACGGGTGGGAAGGGATGCGTCAAAGTCTGGGACATCAGCCAGCCTGGCAACAAGAGCCCTGTCTCTCAGCTGGACTGCCTGGTAAGTGAACAGGAATTTGTATACAAGGGTAGGTTCTCCTTGGAGATTCAATAAGGAAATAGCTGTCCTTGTCTGGATTTTGTTCATATTATAAGGAAATAGAAGGCAGTTCTGTTTCCTGCTTTACATATTTAGCTGTTTTTTTCTAACATGTAATGGATGGAGTTAGAGTGGTGTTTTTTTTAGGGATAAATATAATCACTGAGAGTCAAATAACAGATTAGATATGCTTTCTGAGTAGGGAGTGTACCTGATTTTTTTCCTCTTTTTCTTTTTTTTCCTTCTTGTCATGCTGATGATTTTTGTGCATGAGTTTGAAAGGAATGTAGCCTAGCTTATGCAGGGCTTCAAAGAACCATCCTAGGCATTTCACTCACACCAGGAGTGACAACCTTTTTTTAAGAGGGTAGCAACTACGTAATGCAATAATGTGGCAAGGTACCAAGGTCATTTTAAGTCTCACAATGCTTTTGTTGGTGATCCACAAGTTATACATTTTGGTTGGTTATTTTCACATCTGCAGGATACAAAAGCCACTGGGTGCAGTAGTATAGGTAGCTCAAAAAAGTTAACGGCTCAATAAAAGATGTTTCTCATATTAGAAGCAGCATCGCTTCTTGTGTAATGTTAACTGGGAAGACTTAATGCCGTAAAGCACAGTAATATATATTCTGGATGAAAATAATTCTAGCTTCAGTGCTGACCCAATTAAATGTGGTGGTTTTTTGTTTTGGTTTCGTTTGGGGTTTTTTTGCCTTTACCCTTTATTTAGTGTTACCCTTATGTTAGTTGTCTAGTAGTAAAAGTATGGTTGAATATGTATTCAGTTCTGTGCAGGTATGTGTCTAGATGCAGAGTCCTAGCTGCCTTGATTTTAGTTACAGAGGAGTAATGGCTGACTAATTAAGCCAGTATTTCCACTGCACTACTTGCTGCTTCTTTGCTGTGAATAAAAAAACAGTAGTAAGAATGCTGTTGACTACTTCTTGCAGTGCTTTTTTGTATGTTTTGAGGGACAGATCTTAACCCTTCATTTCCTAAAAAACTGTTACCATGTTAATTTGGCAGCTGTTGTGGAGAAATGGATGTCCAATGCACTGAAAGAGTCAAACTTTTGTAATAAGTGAAGTTTGAAATGTTTTCCACCCCTAAATCCCCTGTAGTACCTCTCAATCAGCAATAGCGTCTCAAATGCAAAACTAATATTATAAGTACAATAAGAATCATGTTGAATTACAAAGGACCAGAATAAATCTGGGACCAGTATGGGAATACTTAATATTTTGATTTTAAAATGCTGAATGCAAAGTTGTATTTGAAAAAAAAAAAAACAACTTCAAAACCTGAAAGGCATGAGACTTGAACTGCATTTTCAGGCAGGGTTGCCTAAATGCCAAATGAAAGGTCATTTGCTTTAGTATTTCTATTGTTGGTGACCTTAGCTGATGGAGTGCACTTGCAGAAATGCAAGCTTACTCTTTGGCTCTGTTTTTGTGTAATGAGATGCAAGACTTGACATTCGTCAGGTTTAAAACAGGGTAGACTGTGGCAACAGGAGTCTGCAGTTTAATTTCTGCAGCTGCAGGCTCTGATTAGTGATGAGAAGTAGCTGTTTGAAACCTTTTAGGATCTGCTGGTTCCTCTTCAGTACTTTGGCAATGGAAAAAATAGTGTACTGTTTAAAACTTGGATGCAGTCAGAATCATATTAGTGGTCATTATTGGCAGGCATATATTAACATAACTGAGGTGATTTATGTTGTACAGAACAGAGATAACTACATCCGCTCTTGTAAATTGCTGCCTGATGGATGCACCCTAATAGTTGGCGGGGAAGCCAGCACACTATCCATATGGGACCTGGCAGCACCAACTCCTCGTATAAAAGCAGAGCTGACATCCTCCGCCCCTGCCTGCTACGCTCTTGCTATTAGTCCTGATTCCAAGGTGTGCTTTTCCTGCTGCAGTGATGGGAACATCGCAGTGTGGGATCTGCACAATCAGACGTTGGTCAGGTGAGTCATTACTTGTTTACAGAAAACGTTAATAGAAGTTACTCTTTGGACAGCTACATAAATATTTATCTCCCTGAATAAATGGTTCATTACAGCAAAGTAAATAGTGTTTCTTATCCAAAGAATGCAGTTTGCACCCGAGTTGGGCAGAAACTAGTTTTGGTAGCTTCAACCTAATCCTGGAAGTTGTGTTTTCAGGGCCTGAAGGGTTGGTCCATCATCTACTACAGAAGTAATTGGCAAAGTTCCTGTTGTTTTCGGTTAGTTGGGATTTTTCTGCAGGTTTCTACAAGCAACATTTCTGCTGGTTTGTTATTGATGTAGACTGAATATGCCTCTTTAAGTTTTGTTCTTTTCTTTTGTTCTTAAGCCTTGTTAAGTAATAAAGAGAATTTTCAGTTCTTATTTAGTGATGATAAGTGATAAAATTAATCTTACAAAAGCGCTTGAAAGTGTGGATCCCCTCAGTCCTTTAGGAAAGCATAAAGGACTGATGTTGGTCATTCGTGAGAGAAAGTTTTTTTGGGGGAATTTCATCCTAAAACTTTTAGGATGTGTTGCAGAGTATAATAAATGGATTGCTATGTAAATTACTTTTTGAAAACTTTTGTTAGACCTTTGATTAATGAATATATTAGTAGAAGATCAAAGTGCCTTGCAGGTCAATGTTCAGCAGTAGTGCTATGATGCAGAAAGAAAGATAGGGCCATGGGTGAAATGGCTCTTAGCTGCTAGCTGTGTGGTTTACTAGAAGATAAATTTTGGCTTATGCTTAGCAAAGTGGTGGTGACTTTACAATATTATGAGAAGAGAGCCTGAACTGGGAAGGGCTGTGATATTTTAAAAGTTCCAAACACAAATGTTGAAGAATCTGCTTAGTCTGCTGTGTTTCAATTAAATTTCCTGTGTATCAATAAGAAGCCTAAAGTTGTGTGCAGAGAGTCATATTAATGTGCATATAAATTTTACTTTCTGCTGAACTTTTAGGTCAACAAAGAAGATTTTAGTTATATAAAAACTTCAGTTTGCCCTATGCATGCTTAGCCTCTGTAAAGGTGCACTTGCTCCATCTGTGACTGTCTTTGGCTTTTGAATGTTTGCTGTAGGTGTTCCCAGCACTTGCTGGCTGATCTTGCTAATTGATAACACGTGGAATTTTAAGACCAGAGCTACAAAACAAAATGTGCTGCGTGACCTTTCTGTGGCAGCTCTTAGTGATTCATACCCTTCATTCCCAAGCTAGTTGTCTTCCCCCCTCCACCCGCCCTCCACCTTTCACATCGAGGCACGGGAGTTTCCTAAAGCTAATTGCTGATGAAAAATGCAGGAGCCTCAGAAAGCTTTTGCCAAAGGATTAAGGAAAACTTGAGACGACCTTCTGGTTGATGAAAGCTGAGAATTACTAACGAGAAGATTTTAAAACAAACTGCACCATGTAGATTTTTGTGATCGCCTGCCACAGAGAACGCAACTTTGCTGACTCAGCAATGCCTGTGTTTAACTATCTGGATTTCTATCTGGATCCCTTCCTATTAATATCTCTGCTTATTATTTATCACCTTGACTTGCAGCCAAAGAAAAATACAGAAGCTCTTTTCTGAAACTGGAGTTTTGTTCCCTCAGCACTTGTTTTAATCTGAGTTGACCTTAGTGCTTTTAACTATAGTTACTGTACTTTCATGTTCTCACCAGCTTTTTTTTTTTCCTTTTCAAAACCTTATAGGAAATATTTGAGTTTGTTCAGCTAGCCATGATGCAATTCATTTCTCCAGCACCTGGAAAATGTTTTTGTAATACTGTTGTATTTCATGCTCAGTAAGAGGGAGGGGAGGATTTTTGCCCATCAGTAGACACAGAAGAGATGACACACACATACAGAGTCCAAAACTAACACCACAATGGTGTTTACCTTGAGCTCTGGCAGGAAATCATTATTCAATCTGGTTTGTTTTATCAGGCAATTCCAGGGCCACACAGATGGAGCCAGCTGTATTGACATTTCTAATGATGGTACCAAGCTCTGGACAGGAGGTTTGGATAACACTGTCAGATCCTGGGACTTGAGGGAGGGGAGACAGCTACAACAGCATGACTTCACATCACAGGTAACTGGACTTTCCTGTAGTTTGGAGGGGGTATATGTGGGCATGGGGTGGAAACATTTAGGATGAAAGCTGAGATTAAGTCCAGTGCAACTGGCACATTGTTCCCTCTCTTCCTTTTGGCTGCTCACAACACAGTATTTTGGACTTTTCATATGTTTAGCTTCCAGAACAAAATGGTAGCCTGACACTACTCTGTTTTCTATTTTTCTAAGTTAATAGGTAAGAACAGAGTTTATTTAGTCACTTGAATTTTGAAGAGCAGTCTTACTATTGAACTATGTGAATTTTATTTGGCCCTTCTCTCTCTCTCCCCCTTGCCCAATTAATTTAGCCACTGTAGAGAAAAATAAAAAGTGTAAATGTGGTTTAATTTTCAGATATTTTCTCTTGGTTATTGTCCTACTGGTGAATGGCTAGCTGTGGGAATGGAGAGCAGCAACGTAGAAGTGCTACATGTAAATAAACCAGACAAATATCAACTGCACCTTCATGAGAGTTGTGTATTGTCACTCAAATTTGCTTACTGTGGTAAGTTGCCCTGAAGACAGAACTGGAGGTCAGGGCTCTAATTCATGCTTTGCTGATTAGTTACTACATAGTCATAGCTCATTTGATAATCAAAACTTATTTAGAATCTCAGTTATGAATAAATATCTCTGCTTTATGAATTCTACTATACTTATCTACAAACAAACATCTGTTTGTCTAAAGGCTGCTTTTAGGGTTGACTTGTGTGTAAAAAGCTGTTTCTACTTGAAGGGTCTAGGGATTTCCTCATATGTAACACACTGCAAAAGCATGAGTGTCCATATTGATTGTAAGCAAAAGTACTATGTTGATGAGTGATGAAAGCTTTTATAACGGCAGTTAGTTAACAGATTTCTTAGATGTGAGTTGAAAACCCAAAATTTGTCAGAGGTCTGTTTCATATGTTTTCATAGTCCTTCTGTTTTATATTCTAGGAAAATGGTTTGTGAGTACTGGGAAAGATAACCTTCTTAATGCATGGAGAACTCCTTATGGAGCCAGTATCTTCCAGGTGAGGATGATGATGCTTTTAAAGAAAAAACTAGAACACCCAGAGTCCCAAGAGTGGACTTGGATTTCTTCACCTATGTGATCTACCCAGAATGGGATACTGAGATAAGGGTAACAAGATTTTTATAAAATTATGTAATATATTTCTATTTTTCTTCTAGTCCAAAGAATCTTCGTCAGTGCTTAGCTGTGACATCTCTGTGGATGATAAGTACATAGTCACTGGCTCTGGAGACAAAAAGGCTACAGTCTATGAAGTTATCTACTGAAAAATATGATGGGGATGTAACTTTTAGAAGTTGAACTGGGCCAAAATTGTTCTTAATTGTACAAGTAGAAAGGTTTTACCTTTTAAAAAGGAACAAAAGTATTGAGGTTCCAGACCTTGCCATGAAACTACTCCAATTTTTCAAAATAGAAGGCAACATCCAGCAACTAAATATTGGCTACGTGGACCAAATGGAACACAGAGGCAAGATGGACAGATGTAGCCTAGGTTTTTGACATAGTTTTTAAAAGCCAAGTCTACTGAAGAATGTTGGAGCCTTTTATTTTTTTCTTTCTTTGTGACCTCACGCAAATTGTTCTCATTGCCTGAATATGGGGGATAAATACCTTTCTGTTCCTTGCAGTTCAAGTTGCATTCTGTCCTGTGTAGAGCAGTGGTGTCTCACATGAACTTGCTTCCTGGTTTTGCATCTTGTGATATGTTTTTGTATTTTTGTTGAAGGTCAAACATTTGTATAAACTGTAAATATATTTAGTTTACTACAGTAAAGGCTTTAGTACCAACAACCAGTCTTCCCTCCCTAGCCCCTCCCTGCCCACCCTGCTTATTTAAAATTAAAAACCTTTTGGGGATATAAGTACCTTTTTAGAAGCAAAAGCAAACACTATGTATAGTTTGAAAATGGTGTCTTATTCTTTATAACTCTTCCTAGATTCCTTTATCATACTTCAAAGTAGTTGTTTTGACATATTAGGGTATCAAGTCCAGTAGATACTGTCTTGTGCTGCAGAAAATTTAAAAGGCAATTTTGTACTAATTATAGTGTAAATATAAAAATTGAACATTTCATAAAGTTGTGCAGTTTATTTTAAGTTTATTCTGATGTCCTATGTATATGTTCTTTGGCAGATACAGTAATATGTGCCTGATCATAACTCATTCAGTCATTTCTCTAGAAGAAAAGGTGACTTCCTTCTCCCTTCTCCCCCAGCTGAACAGAATTCATGCGAGACTACATTTCAACTAAGTACACCGGAGCCTTTGTTCATTAACTGAGGATGTCTATGATTAAACAAAGCTAGATAAGTTGCATCCTTCGTATTATACAGAGAAGTGGTAGTTAATGACCATTTCCTTTTTAATGTCTTGTCTATACTTAGATACTCAGGTAAATTTAATTAAATTACCAAAAGTGTGAGTTTTACAGGGGATCACTTAAACAATGTTAAGTACTTGCAGGGCTGCAAGTGAAGTGAATTAACCTAAACTGAGTTAAACTTGCTTCTTAATTTCTTGTGAGAATATTGACAAAGGAAGATTTTTAACTAATCCGCTAGTTAATTAGAATTAATTTTCCTGAGTGTCCCATGTTATGCAGGCCTATAGGCTCTATGTATTCATACTGAGCTATCTTTGAATCCTTTCCACTCTTGCATCAGTGTGTGACATCTGTGAAGAGCCATGCTAAGCAGCCAGTTACCAAAGCTATGCATCTTCAAATCAAGTTTTCTTGGTATACTCAAGAGAAATGGATGAGGAGAGAATGTGTACATTTTATTCTAAATATGTTTTTTCAGATTAATGAGTTCTACCACTGTGTGCTAGAAAAATCTGTGTTGCACCAGTGAGGGTCATTTCCTACGTTCTGTAATTTAATTACAATTTCTTTTGCTAATGGAGAGTACAGGTGAACAGAAGGATATCTTTGAACAAATAATTCGGGTTACACAAACTGGCAGGCAGGTTAAGACTCTTCATCTATGAAGAGCTGCTTTCTTGTTTTGCTAGCAAATGACCCAATGGCCTATATCCCTGCTCTTTCAAAGACACATAAGTAGGAAGAAACAAGTTTGACTGACAGATGCATTGACTGGTTAGGGAATTTCTCATCTGGGGGCAAATTTTCTCTCAATTTCCAGTCTGAAGAGACATCAGTTTTCTTTCCAATTTACATGACCATTCTACTGAAACCATTTTATAGCATCTAGAATTGTAATAGCCTTAACACATTAACTTTGCATTTGGAATGTAAAATGCTAACCATTCAGGGTAATCTGGTTTCCTAGACATGTAAAATTAGTGTTCTATCCATATGTATATCTTTGCCTGTTGCTGTGTTGTGAATATCTATCTGTGTGAAGGTGACAGACCAGCTTAGATGGTGGTCATGTTCCTTTCACACATGGTAAGGCAAAAAGCTGAATCATCAGGCTTTACAAAGAAATAATTATACATTGAAATACTGTGAAGTGCTATGCCAGTTCAAAAAGGAAAATTTCAAAAAAAGAGTATGTACTATGTTACTTGATTTTCATGCTGATCCTGTTTTCATATTGAAATTTTTCCAAATGTCTGACTCTGCCAATGATCATTGATTTTTGTTTAGCAGCACTGGCAAATTTTGCTCTACTTGGGAATATTTGGCTTTCTTCCAAACTCCTGTCACCTTGGCTTTTACCTTATAGGTGTTAGTTTGCCTTTCTTAAAAGTTGGTATCAGAAGAACCAAGAACGCAAGTATTCTAACACACTCATGTAACTTCTAAAAAAATACACACATGTATATAATAGATCTGCTATAAATTGTGACATAGTGGTTGTTCACAGTTGACAACATTCTCGGCAAACAGAAGGTTCAAAATCATAGCATCAGGAAAATCATGAAATACATTGTCTTTTCTTGTTAGTTTCTAGAATGCACAGTGAGTCAGCAGTTACAGAATTGGACATTATTATTCACATTATTATGCATGTGAATGAATTTAATCATATTTGTACCATATGTTTCTTAGTTGTAAATAAGAAATTCTTTTTTCCCCAATCAGATCTACTTTAAGTCTTGGGTCTGAAAACTTGGGCATGCATCGTACAATAGTCTTCTCAGTTTTTTGTTTCAGGTTTCACTTACAGTTTATGAAACTTTTTTTTTCATTTGTCAAATACTAGAGCCTATTCCACCAGCAGGTGTAATTTTTAATGAAAAGATACATTTGGTGAAATCTTGGCATGTATGTCTACACTATTACCTACGAGATTTAAAACTTCTGTAAATTTTTATACCTTTATGTAAAGTAGTGGGTGGAAGTAATTGCGTATTGAATGAAGAAACAGACCAACCCAGACCAGCAGTAATAGAAAAGGCATTGGGAAAAGCACATGGAAAAAAAGAGGTACATCAGTAACTATGGTGTAGGACATGAATTTTTTTTTTGTCAATTTAATTACAATCTTAAAAGATTGCTTTGATTAGCCCCTTTCTGGGACAGTCTTTGTTTGCTGGGTGGCCGTCAGTATTCAGAGATTTCTCAGTGCACCTCCGGCAAACACTGATGCCAGATAGAAGCAGGGAGTCCTTAGGAATGACATATTGGATGTCAGTGCAAACAATAACTGATGAAGAGGAGATTTGTGGCAATATCAATTCAACTGAACAAAATCTAACAGGTCTAACATGTATATGTGCACTAGGCATAACCTTTTATAAATCAATTGTGCAGAAAATCATGAAATTATTCCACACAATGCATTTATCAGTGTGTCAGAGTACCTCTTTTTGATTATAGTTCGAAGTAAAGATAGTTCCCCACATCAACCCACAAGCCACTGGTCCTTGAGAGAGAATTTTCATCCATGTTAATTCTTTTAAACTTGTTTGGCATTTCAAATACTTGTATTCCTTTAAAGGGAAGAGGGAGCACCAAATGAATATGAAGTTCATAGACTGTTAAATCATAGTGTTTTGTAATATCAACATCAAAGGAGAATCTATCTTCTGGTCATATGTGTACTTTTGTGTATAAATGATTGACCATAATTCTTCTGTCACATCTTTGCATTGGTGATGCAGGTAGAATTTTCAGAGGTTACTTAAGTAACTTAAATGCAGATTGGCAATTTGATTTTTTTGTGTGTGTGTGTGTTGTTTGTTTTTTTTGTGGAAAGACTGCCCCACTTATCACCTGTGGGATCATGTAATCTAGTTAGAGTAGTCCTTTAGATTTTCTATTATATTGGTGCAATTTTGAGTCGATGGGGAAGTTCCACCATTCTAGTGATTAAGAAAGGTGGATATTAATGTTTTCAGGCTAAGGAAGAGTACTGAATTCAGATTTCGCACTACTGATAAAGTGTTTACCCCTTACACCACTTCACTGAAGAAGCTGGACTGGCTCTATCTGTGCTGTCTCTTTGAAGGATTTTATTTTTTTTTTCCTACCACAAGTGCATAGAAAGAATGTGAGAATGTGGGCCTATACAAGACTTGAGTCACAGTGTCCTGTCAGAGCGAGGTCTGTCATTATGAAATGGGAAAGATGAAGCAACTCAGAGTACGACCTGATGAACAGCAGTATGAAAAAAACATTTCATGGCAGAGAATACATGGAGGGACAAGGGAGAATAGGACCGTACACACACATAAATTTTAGTGGTAGTCTAACATGTAATCTACAAAATTCCCGTAAAATGAGGTTCCAGTATGTATTTTCACTGACTTCTGTTTCTCCATAAAGTAGTTCAGATGTTTCTGCACAGTAATTCAAGGACACCTGAGCTGTATATTGGAACTAGAAATGAGCATTTCTTTGACATCCGTCAGCAGTCATCTAATCCTAAGGGAAAGGAGAGTTAAATCACAGCCAGTTCTCAACATTTCCCATTACCTAATATTTTGGTAGCTCAAGATCAGCTTTCCAGCAATTGATAATCCCATTTTCAGCAACATGCTCCCTGATGTCCCATTGCAGCTTAAGGGCTTAGTGTAGCATGGTAGATTTTGCTAGGGAAACCAGACGTAGGAACTGGGTGCTGTAAAAATCTGCCATGTGGGTCTAGCTTACTGACATTTCTGAGAAGTTTATTCAGAATTTCTGTTCAACTGTATAGGAGAGCTCAAACACTAATTTAACATTTTCTAAACCAGAAGAAACTGCGCGTTGAACACACTTTAAGCACATGGATGTGGGTGGGTTTTTTGCTTTTTTATGTTGATTTATTTATTTTTTTTCTTTCATAACTTTAAAAACTGTAAATTGAATACAACAAGAAAACACAAAGGGAAATAAGAAGAATGAATGCATAATTGTTTTCAGAGGGCAGAATTTTCTTAAAGATGCTGTATCCCAAAACAAAAGAACCTATTGCTTCTGCGATATATTAGTTCTTGAGGGAGGTGAGTTTGTGTTTCCTTGGAGCTAAAGTGCTATCATCAGAAAACTGAATACCAAAAAATTGGTAGTGTGAGGACCAATGTTAGCTATTATTTTTGAATCTGCACAGAGTTTTGTTGTGTGCCCCCATATTCCTTATTGGCAGGTCCCACAATTCACTCCTAGGAGCTGAACAGGCTCATTCATTACTAAGAATTTTGTTGCTAACAAGTCTGTCGGTAATATGTAGACTACACAAAAATCTGATTGAATCTTTTAGTGGATAGCTGCATAGATAACATCAGCCAGTGTGTGTTTTAATAATTTCCCTTAGTGAAGCAAGGACCCAGAGATAAGATAGTGTCATTGTTCCATAATCATACTTCTATTGTTTGTGGAATTGCTGGTTGGTGTAGTTGGCGCACCATAGAAAAATTCTGTGGTGGCTCCTGAGGTACAACTTAAATTTTGAGATCTTTCCTGTCCTAAAATTTAACATGTGGTTTTACCCACAGTAAGGTTATGTTGATTGATAGAAGAGATGCTGCAAGAATAGATAGATAATTGCTATTGCGTAGAGCTTGGCAAGGATTGCCTTTGTTGTGTTCACAGTACAAAGGTATAGCATCTCTTGAACCTTGTTTCTATCTCTGTTTTCTGCCAAGAATGAGTTAGAGGCAAAGATAACGCATGGTCTGGAGATTAAGTAATCAAACATACTGTTATCATTATCCCTTTTGTATACTCTGTCATTAGCATAGAAAGTGGAGATGATAGCTTGTAACTGCAAACAATAAGTGCTGGTTTTCCTTCAAGGACTGATTTTTTTTTTAGTTTTAAAAAAGTTAACAAGCAGAATGAAGGGGTCATGAATGGAAGTTAACCGATAGCATTGTGAAACTTAGAAATCACTTGTTACTTTTCCTGGTAGTGAACCTAATTTGTTCAAAATAAAATCTATCTGTTCATTTCACAGTCTTTGTCCCGCTTCCTTACAGCAATCCACAGTGGATTACCCCATTACTTTAAAATTGGCTGCAATTATGATAAGCTAATATCTCGTATTTTATGGTGTGCTGTAGCAAGATACTGGAGAGCAATGAAGGTTCACTTTATTCTTAAAAAAAAAAAAAAGCAGCTATTGTTATTTTTTGCAGTTGGACCTGAGTATTTTCTTAACTATATTTTAAGTAGATATACAATCTGATGGCTTTTCAAATTCAAAATATTTTTGATTGTTGATGAATCATCCAAACTCTGCTGTTAAGTATGTAAATTACCTTAATGTCAGTTTGGTATTTGCTTAGCATGCCATGCATGCAACAAAACTTCGGAGTTCAGTGATTCAACTTCTGTGGCCACATTAAATTTAGTTCCTGGAATAAGTTTCCTTTTCATACAGGGACCAGTTTACTGCTGTGCTCCCCTGTGTTTCCTCTTGAAGTATGTATTAGTTCTCTAGAGATGTTTTAATGCGTTATACATACATAATGCTTCTACCTTTCTCTGTCTTTCTGATTGTTAATTATGTGAGATGTGTATTTCTGACAGCAGTTGAGTGAATATTCGCTAGTCTATGATATAATTGAGTTTTTAAATGTGTACTTCAAGAAGTTAATAGACTTGTATAGAGAAATCATTAATTTGCATTTGTTGAATTCAAGATTCCCAAGTCCTGATGCTCTTTTGTGTTTTTATCAGTGAATCTGTTTAAGGAAGTACTTCTGGTTTTTGAATTGTTTTCATAGCTTTTTTTATTTGTTTATGTAGACACTCTTCTTTGTTGAGTGCAAGTTATTGACCTGGTACTCTATTTATAATCCTGCCTGATTCTTCAGTATTTTATCTAGCTGTAACTTATTAAAAACCACAAATATGAAATGGGGATATTAACGACAAGTGGTTTAAATGTGAGAGTTTCAAAATGCATGTTAGAATATTTCAACACTTTGTTCACTGTAATTTTACATTTTTTCATTACTTAAGTAATTAAAAAAAATCCTTAGGGTTGAATTATAGTAAAATTTTATACATCTCAGTACTAATTTTGTCTCCCAGTGGACAGCAATAATTTAGACGGGATTGTTTTTACTAATTTATTCTTGGGGGGGGTATATTAACCGTGCAAATCTTGCTAATTATAATAATTTCATTAATATTGTTTGTTGTTTTTAACAATCTCCATGCCTTCAGAAACTTTTTCTTCTATATTTTGAAGAAAAACATACAGATATACAGGGTTCTGTAATAGAATGTGTTTACAGTATTTATCCCCTGGATTTGCTGTAACAGTAAGGGGAAGTACAGTGACAGATATAACTTGCAATAGTTGCTAGTGTTATGTGCCTTTGAATAATTTTCTTTAATTTTTTTTTTATATATATCTTAGGTGAGGGTTAGCAGCTTTAAATCAGTTTCATTTCTATTAAAGTGGATATGGTGATACATTCTTAGAGCTTTACTAGTTTTACTAACTTTAAATAATTTTAAATCTGTAAGATAAATCATTCTATGGATGGTTTTAAACTGATCATAGACTGTACAGTTTAACTTTTTGGGTTTCAAGCACTGCTAGAGTAGAGGGAGAACTTACCGGTCATATTTGGCTTTTTTTTTGTGCTTTCATTTTGTACTTTATATGATCAGTGGGCTTTCTTACGACAAGAGGTGTGCTCACTGTAGTGGCTTTTTTAAATGTTCCCATAGTTTGCACTGTGTGATTCATTTGAATTTAGCTTACAAACCAATCCCTTTCTGTAGGCATCTGCTTTGTACCTTGACAAGTATGAAAATAATCAAAAATTTCACTGTTTGACAGTGAGACTGTATATTTCTCTGTTTCTGAGTGTGAATAGCGTTTAGCAAGGCTTGTCTAGTTAAAAGGCAGTTAAACTAGTAATCATACATGATCTGTGTTTAACTGTCGTTTGTAGAAAAAGTGCTACAAAGTGATACGTGGTGATAACAAATTCAGAAGGGGAAGAATATGAAATTCAGATAGCAGCTTGAATGATTTGCTGTTCGCATGGGGCCCAATAACACTACAAAGCTATAAACTCTGTCTTTCTAGATTGCCCAGTTAGGTGGCAGAGATGCAATTTGTCTTTTCTGAAGCCGCCTGCTGCTTGCTAGCTCCATCTCCTGTCACAGCCTATTAGCTCCCGGAGAAAATTGGTGGGAAATTGCCTGCAGATTGTAGGAAATTGCATCTCCAGGCCCTGCAAAAAACGTAGGATAGCACAGCACTGATCCTCCCAGAGCAGCTATTAATACAGCAAAAACTGACCTTTGGCATGGTGTGAAACGACTTTGCTATTTGCTGAATAAAGACTGTATTATGTGTGGTTGAAGGAGGGTACAAATTACTGTCCTAGCTATGCTTGTAGCCAGCCTGCTCCGGGAAGCTTAAGCATTAGTGATAGGTTTTGCTGCCCCTGGCTCCTTCCTATTGGAAGATGGGAGACGAGACGTTAGAGCCTTATCCAGAAATTTCATTGTACAGATGGACAAACTCCACCAGGTATTTAAATTATGCTAATGCATATGAAATTCAAAGGTTTAGTGTCAAAACTGAAAGATAATTTATGAAGCTAATCTCAAAAAAATTGATAATTGCCTCTGCTTGGTCTAGCCTTGGTCAGCATAGGAACAAGTTTTTGGCTATTTCGTTCTATGTGTATATCCATAATAAACATTTGATTTTGGAGCAGTAACAGTGAAATGGAGCTGATTTATACTGTAACTGCTGAGTGTAAAAGTCATGGGACACACATAAGTTCTGACAGATTTTAGCATTAAATTCCTTGCTGCTAGGAAACTCACCCCTGTCTTGTTTAAACAAATTCCCATGTGTTCTTTATGGTGTGATATGCAATGAGTTTCATCCTCTGTCATTTCTATTAGTTACCTTCCTAATCTTGTACTTCACCTCAGTTTTATAGGGCCCTTCAATAAAAGCGTTGACTTTGCGATGAATCCTGAGAGAGGGGATATGTAGAATTAGTTTGCAACATAAAAAATAGATGCCAACATTTTCTTTGAGCTTGCAATTGTACTTAGTTGGTTCAAAGCCTCCTGAGGAAGATGTGTGTGTGAATCAGAATGATGTATTGATCAGAAGTGAGCGTGGGGAGGGCAGCAGCAGGGAAAAAGTAATTTTGCAATCAAGAGCATTGCTGTTTTCAAACTCGGCCGAGGTCTGTTGGTAACTGGCAGCTGCCCAGGGATCTGAGTTAAATCAATATGTTCATTTCCTATTGTATTAGTGTCCACTGATGTAAATGAGCTGACAAGGCTTACTAACACTCACACAACTGATCAGAGAAAATTAGTGGCCTGCCTTATGGAGCCGAGGCAGAGGAGCTGAGCACAGGGCAGATGACAAAACAGGTACTGCTCGTAGTTCAAAGCACAGCTAAAAGGGATCAAGAGCACTTCATGTTGCAGGGCTGTCTGGGTCCCTGTTTTGAATCCTTATGATCATGCATGCACATGTGAGTCGATCTGAAATGCTAATTTGTTGAGACATTGTCTTTCTAAATTAGTTATAGCACCTTTTATGGAAGTTATACAGTTTAGTGCTGTGTGTCTTTTCTTGTAAAACACAAATACAGGAACAGAAGAGCTACGGTGCTCGAGCCTTTATTCTGTATTTACAATAGCTGTTCATCTTCCAAGGTACTACATAATAATTGCATTCTCAAAATAAACCTTGCCATTTAGTAACAAATGTGGGTTTTTTGTATAGTGCAATATCTGTATTGGAACAAGCAAAGAACACCCAGAGGACACACAAAATCTGCCCCGTTTAGAGGACATAGAAAATCTGCCCTGGCTAATGACTGAATTTGCCTTCTCTTGTAACAAACAAACAAACAAAATTGAGTGATAGAGTATCCAGAAATTCATTTCTCCTGGTTGATGGGATTATGAACCTGCATGACTCCTCTGGCTTTAATGAGGCCAAGCCCATTATTCTACACAGAGCAAGGAGGAAACAAATCACTGTTGTATGAAAAGCAGAAGCTTGTTTTCATAAATTCAAAGTTGCAAGCTTTTGCTTTTTTATGGAAAGAACAAAAATTCGGTCTGGACTATGAGCAATTTGGAGTGCACCAAATGCTGCTCTGGGTAGTTGAATGATTTAAAAGAGGGTTGGTGGGAAAAAACAACTCAGACAACCAGTTCTCAGCCAACACTTAATAACTGGAAAAGATGTGCAAGACGTAAGTAGCACCCTTCTTCCTGTAACAGCTTATAAGCTCCAGCAAAAGACAAGACACTAAGCTGTGCTTGCTTTCTTTTTTCTAATTAGTTCAAAGAGAGTGTTGTCAATCTAAGCTCTGGTCGGTCTGAGTTTGGTCAGGCCATATTTTTCATATTGCATAAATACAGTCAATAACACCAGAAAAACAAAATCTGAGTTTTTTAATCAGTCTGACTTGATTTTTTTTTTTTAAATAGGCCTTCCTGTGTAACACTTCTCACTTGCCACACTAGGAAAATGCTGCTTTTTTTGCTTGTCTTTGTTCAAATTTCCAATGTTCCAAATGTCATAAAATGGTTCTAATTTAGTGCAGTATCCTGTTGAATATCAAATGTTTTACTGGTGTCATTTTTCCTAGCCCCAGCAAAATTTTTTTAACTATGAATAGTTCATTGTACCCAGAATAATATTCACAGTCATTCACTGAAACAATTAACAATTTTTTTTTAAAGTTCTCCATCAATGGCTTCCACTGGTTGTTTAATTTTTGTGAAATAGTCTATCTGAGCATTCCTGGGCTCTGCCAAAATCTCTTGGCACCATACCTTTCATACTCCAGCTGAGAGTAAACCATCTTAGTCCCCGCCATTTGCTCTTAAGAACCCAACACTATGAGACAAAACCCAGTAGTGCTTGGTCCAGTTAGGCCAAAGAGGTTATTTTTCTTTGAAATATCCCAAAGCTGTTCTTTATACTCTAATAAAGATTCAGCTTTCTGCTTATAAAAAGGCACTAAGCAGGCTCATATGGCATGACCACAGCCCTTCTTAAGTCTTTTAGTGCTGAAATGAGGTGGGGGACTGGTTGAAACAGGGAGAAGGGGGAGACGATGGAAGAGCAAAGCGTCCGAAGGTGAGAGAGGCCAGTGAAGTGCATGGTCTCAAGGACAGGGCTAGCAAGGGTTTGGAGGGGCCCAGGTGCCATCTTCTGGTGGACCCCCACTAATGTCAGGGTGGGGGGTGTGAGCAATGGTGTGCATGCAAGGTGGTGGTGTATAGTGTGGCCTCCATCTTGCCCGGCCAGCCCCAGTGCTGCTGGGGAAGGGGCTGGGGCTGGGCTGCTGGACAAGGAGCTGAGGGCTGGGGAGCTGAAGTGGGACTGACATTTGGGGCCTGCTGGGACAAGGGTTGCCAGTGCAAATTTAGGGGAGTAGGGTGTAGGCAGTGGGAAATTGGGGTCAAAAGATGCAGTATAAATAAATCTCTTGTGGATGAAGATGAGCTAATGAATTTATGAATAAATTATTTATGGCCCCATCACTAAGTGTTGTTTGGGATCCGGGCTGGTCTAAGATGGTCCAGGGGCAAGTGAAGGAAAATGCCTGGAAGAAGGGTTTGTGGGGTGGCATCAAGTGTTTGGCTTGTTGTGGCTGCTTCCACTTGTGGGGTGTCCACTAAATTAACAGCAAACTTGTCATGTCCCTCGCCTCCCTGCAGCAAGCTGCTCTGCAGCAGATTTGAAGCACCTGAGGGGAAGGAATTCCACACCCTGGCTCTGCTGCCTCTCTCCAGCCAGGGCGAAGAACTGCTTTATCTGGGGCTTGTTTACTGGAAAGGAAGGTGACTGTGGATTGGATGGGAAAGGAACATTATTTTTCTGCCAGCAGGAAAGACTTTTCCATTTACAGAGGAAACAGAGATACATTAGAAATAGCACACTTGAGCAGCAATGAAGATGGAACACCAGAAAGGTAAGCCAAGACTTTATACTTCATTGAAAAGATCTAGGTGGAATATTACATTTGCGTTATTGAATCAAATACAGTGAAGCCAGGACATGCTGTTGGTTGTTCTGATTTTTTCTCAGTACCCTCAGGAAAGAAGGCAGTGGAAGAGCAAACATCCAAGCGAATGTTTATCTGCATGTTTGATAAGTTCCTGAGAAATGGTCTTATCCAACCAGGCAATGGCTAACCACTGTGGTCAAAGTGTAATGTGCTTTTGGCAAAGACCTCAACGTTCTGGTTTGAGCCAGCTTGCATGGAATTGTTCTAATGAAAATAGGCTGTATATAGGTACCATCAGAAGTCCTCCTCCTTGTTCCCAGGAAAACATCTTACTTGTAAGGAATTTCGCCTTCCTGTTCCGGAACACAAAATCCTGAAAAGACTGAAAATTCCCAGTGCAAATATGTTGATGATTAACTCTTGCTCAGTCATGCTGGAGACTTTGGAACCTAGATACAGGGCAGGAAATGGATGAGATATTTGCCCAAGTGAAGCCTCTGCCTTTTGCAGCAGGGGCAACTATAATGTGACATTAATAGCTCCTGTTTCAGAACTAATACAGGCCAGTGTCACAAAGTGCTGAACACTGTATGGCATTTACCTCAAAAAAAAAAAAAAAATCTGTTGGCAATCCTACTGAAAATCCTTTGCTCTCTAATCTTTGCAAACTGGCAAATAATACAGAAAATTGCAGGTATCATTCAAAATCACTCTTGCTTTACTAGGGCTGGTACTACAGAAATCCTTAAAAGTGGGTTTTATGTTTGTGTGAATTCTGTTAATCTCACATACAGTGACAGAATCTTCTTGTGTCAGGAACAGAACAGTGTTCTGCCGTGTTGCTTTGAAATGTTCCACAATATGTGCTACAGCAAAGTGTGTTCCCCACTACACTACTACTTTAAAGTCCGAGGCTTATCATAGCAATTTCCCATGCTTTCATCCAAAGCCTGAAAATTTGCCTCAAGCAGGACATTTGATCAAAACTAGAACATTGCCAGTTATTTGACTGTCTCTCCAGCTCCTTGGGAGGTAGCTTGCTGCAACGCCAATGTGAAGAAACTCATGTTACAAAAGCAAAATGAAAGAAAACAGAAATTAAACAATAAGAACAGCTCTCAGCAATTGTTTGAGTATCCCACAGCAATCAAGTTTCCCCTTCTAGAATAAGAACTTTAATTTGATCTTACTTTCACTGGTTTATTTTCTGTTGCAGTTTTGAGCTTTTTAAAGGAAGAATTTCCTTTTTGAATGTGTCTAATCAGAGATGGGGAGGATTTGAAAGGCCTGTCTAACATCTGTAACTCTTCTACTCTATTTTTTTCCCCTTGATTTTTGTTTTTCTTGGGAATGCATACAAGCGAAATACCCATTTCTGTCTTATCCAGTCCTGAGGAACCAGTATGATGAGTGGGTTGGGCTGCTGGACTGTTCTGCACGAATTAGTAAATCAGGACTGACCTCTTTAGATGAAACTAGTTAGAAATGGTATTAAATCCCAATCTGCTGGGCTTTGGCAACTTAGGACTCTACAGTGTTTACTATCTTGTTGTACTGGAAGAAGGAGCTGTTTTGTTACTTCTGTTAGCTTTGCAATGAATGTCATGTTGTGCAATCAATATGTGCTTGATTTCCTGCTGTGGGTGGAGGGAGGTTGTCTGATAACTACCAATTCAGGCATCCAACGGGAAATCTATTGGAAAAAGAAAAAAACCCACAAAACCAACAACCAATTGGAAAAAAGCCTTTCTCTTAGGGTAGTACACCTACTTGCTCTACCGAAGGAAGCATCACACATGCACATCCACCATAGCTCCCCTCAATTATACAACTATGACAGCCTTTGCTAAAATCTAGTTATTTTTCAGCCAGTTCTCTTGTATTTGTCCCATAAAACTACCCTACATTTAGTGTAGGCCTCTAGCTTCATATCTTCTTGTTCTTGCTTCCTAGCCTGTGTTCATGACCACCTCAGTAAAATCAAGGAGAAAACATAATCCTTATGTTGATGTTTATCTCATAAAGGCTTCTGACCTCCTGCTAGCTCCTTTTCCCACAAAGCCAGTTCTTACCGAAATTACTGATTTAGCTTGGAAAGTCTCAGGCAGTCTGTCTGTCACTGAATAAAATTTAGGTCAGAAGGGATATCTGTATGTCTTGCACAACATCTGCTCAGACAGGGCCAGGTTCAAAGTTATGTTGAATTGCTTAGGACTTGTCCAGTTGAGTCTTGCATAACTCCAAGAATGGAAATACCACAGGTTTTCTGGACAACACATATCAGTGCATAACCATTCTCAATATGACATTTTTTTAATTAAATCCAGTCAGAATAAGGACGGTTGCCTCTTCTCCTGTGGCTGTGCAGTCCTGCGAGCTGTGCACTGTCCTGACAGGCAGAAATATTTTGATGGGGCAGAATGACTTGTGGGCTGCTCTTTCTCCCTAGGACTCTTTGAGAGAAGAGAGACTGTCTTCCTCCTCTTCATTGTTTCACTTATAGTCCTTGCTCAATTTTTGTGATGTATTTCTCATCTACTGGAATGGGACAAGTGGTAACTTGCATTCCCTAATAATGGCAAGGTGTATTACCTGCCATCATGAATGGTGGGAGACAAACAGGATGAAGCAGAAGGAGAGAAGATTAGACGGTATGAGGAAACAAGCAATGAAGGTGGTAATCAGCTGGGATGAGAGGAGCTGGAAAAGACAATCTTACATAGGGAAAAAAGAAACGGTAATTTTAACTCCTCCATGGGTATGACTCAGTCTTGAGTGGGCTGTAAAATTCTGTCATGTTTTTTTTCCCCTTTCGTTATATGAAGGAGGAATTTATACCTTAAAAATACCATTGTGGTTTCCATCTTTGAGAACTGTTAAAGCTCTTCTGTATATAAATCACTCCCTCCCCTGCAGTAGCTGAAATGACTTCTCCTTAACTGCAAGCAGCACTGACTTTATGGAGAATGACTTATTCTTGGGTAAACTGCAAAAGCCCTAGAAAGCTGTTATGTGCTCTTATTGTGCCCGAGTTGTCCTAGAAGCTCTTTGTATAGCCTGATCAGTCACAGGAACATTTTATGCACTGGAATGATCTTGGATAGTGATAGTAATACAAAACATGGATCCAAAAGGATAGCAATCTTTGCATGACCATCTTCCTTTGGGCATACTTACTGGGGAAGACCTGGAAGTACTCAGCTGTACTGTTGGTGCTGTTTGATATGTGTGTGTGTCCAGATGCAGCATAATGTACCAGAAGAGATCCTAAGAGAGCTACTCTCCTCCTACTCCTTATTCAGCTACTTGCATCTTCAGCTATCGTAAAAGCCCCACTGTGTTCTTGTCCAATGAGACAATGTGTTCTCTACCACGGCATTGAGATACACAGATTACATTTGCTAGTTATCAATTGTAAGGCAAAGTTCCTGTAAGGCAGAAACACTTTTTCCAGTGTAATGACCATAGATCAAAAACTATGTGTGAATATTGACGGTAAGATAAAGATAAGACGGTACTAGATGAAATACAGAACATAATATGGCTTGTAGACACAGCTGAACAAATTGCACCAGAAGCTTCAGGGGTCACTGCAGTGTAAACAGAAAGCAGAGGTGACCTGTGCTGTGTTCTCAAGACATAATAAATACATTCTTCATGCTGCTGCTTACCTTCTGCTGAATCAGGTATTTTAAAACCCTGTGGGATTCCTTCTGTCAGTAAAACTTTGAGTTCAACTTCCAGTATTTCAAACAAGATTTCTTTTTGTTATCCTTGAAAAGTTGCATATAAGTGTGTTTGAAGCTTCAAAGTCTTTGTGTAGTACAGTGTAAGGTACTGCTTGTAAAATTCCTGCTTTTGGCAGCTGGCAAATCCATATGCCAGTTCCAGGAAGGAAAATCAAAAGGTTTTTAGAGAGATGAGCCTGATCTGTCTGTAAGTTGTACATAATTTTGTTGAGTTTGGTGAAAAGCAAGTACCTTGTACTGAATGAAGAACTGAGCTACTTCAGTAGCTGTGGAACTCCATTTTCCCCACTCAGCACTTATTTCTGTGTTGTTGTTTGTTAATTCTAATATAAAAAAATATAGCTTGTCTGTTCCTTCTTTCTGCTGAGTAGGGATAAAAACTGGAACATACATCTGTCTTGAGGAGAATGGAGAAAATGTGATGAATTCAAATAAGTTCTTCTGAACTATGCATATTTTGCACGCCTAGGAGCTCATGAATAACGGGGGTCTTACGGGCAGGTACTAATTTTGTCTTGTGTTTTTCTTGGTGTGAAGCACTCATTTCAGACACTAACTGGTCTGATATACTGACTGGGCTGTCTGTAGATGTTACTTGCTGAGTATATGTTATGGAACCAAGAAAAGAAAGAGCTATAGTAGTGCCTGTCTTAAGAAAAAGAAAATACAAAATGAATCTTTCCTTGACTGTCATTTATCATGATGATTACCATTTAACTTCCCAAGTTTGGAGCAGGTACCAGCAGGCTTTCAAAAGAGCCATGGAGCCGATCACAGGTTACTGCTATGCCAAATATGATGTTGCTAGACATATACGTGGGACTGAAGGAAGAAAAATACTCAGCAATCTGCCATAACTTAATCCAGATGGTCAAGTTTATGTTTTCTTTAAAATGCAAACTGTCTCCAGTGAATTCATTAGAACCATATTGTAGCTTTCTTTTCTAGTATATTTTTAGCGGCTAGGTTAAAAAGCCTGGGACTGCCAAACTAATCTCAAGTGTCTGATGATTTTCTTTCTGAAGTATTTAAACTGTTCAACTATTCTTTTTCTCTCTCGCTCCCCTCCTTCCTTCTATTTTTTTTTAAATTAAATCAGGGTACAACTCTGTAAATCATTGACTTAGGGTATCTAGAGATAGCTAATACATTGGTTTTGTCTGCGATTAATCTAGATGTTTGAATAACAGGAAGCTGTATTTGTAATATATTCAGTGAGGATATTTGCCTTGTTCTTATCATGGATGAGTGCCTTATTCAATAAGAAATGTTGGTCCCCAATATGCTAGATGTCTTTGTCTACTCATGTTTCCAGACTGCTTCTTCCTTTACCTTTTCATTGTTTTGAATTTTCTTTTTAATTTGTTTTAAACATTTGCCAAAAGTACCCAAAATGTAGGACAGATGTTCTTGTTTAGTTGTTTAATCAAAGCAGTCTAAAGCTGAAGCAATTATGAGAACCTAAATAAAATGTGCTTATACAAATTAATTCTGATAGAATTAGATCCTTAATGAAATTCTAATACCTACTACTAGTGATGTAAAAAAAAAAAAGACATCTAAGTAAAAAAACTCCAATAAAACACAAAACCATCAGCACTTTGCATCCAAAAGTCTCCTGGTAGTGACTTTTACAAGCTTGAGAAGTGGTCCCATGTGAACCTCATGAGATTCAACAAGGCCGAGTGCAAGGTCCTGCAACTGGGTTGGGCAACCCCTGACATCAATACAGGCTGAGAGATGAAGGGATTGAGAGCAGCCTTGCCAAGAAGGTCTTGGAGGTACTGGTGGATAAAAGGCTGGACATGAGCCAGCAATGTGCACTCGCAGCCCAGAAGGCCAACTGTATCCCGGGATGCATCCAAAGCAGCGTGGCCAGCAGGGTGAGGGAGGGGATTCTGCCCCTCTACTCCACTCTGGTGAGACCCCACCTGGAGTCCTGCACCCAGCTCTGGTGTCCCCAGTCCCAGAAAGACATGGACCCGTTGGTGATGGTCCAGTGGAGGGCCACCAAAATGATCAGAGTGGTGGAACACCTCTCCCATGAGGATAGGCTGAGTGCATTGGGGTTGTTCAGCCTGGAGAAGAGAAGACTCCAGGAAGACCTTACTGCAGCCTTCCAGTACTTAAAGGGGGCTTCTAAGAAAGGAGGAGAGAGACTTTTTAGTAGCATCTGTTGCTATAGGAAAAAGGGTAACACTTTTAAACTAAAGGAGAGTAGATTTAGACTAGCTATACGGAAGACGTTTTTCACAATTAGGGTGGTGAACCACCGGAACAGGTTGCCCAGAGAGGTGGTAGATGCCCCATCCCTGGAAACATTCCAGGTCAGGTTGGACGGGGCTCTGAGCAACCTGATCTAGTTGAAGATGTCCCTGCTTATTGTAAGGGGTTTGGACTAGATGATCTTTAAAGGTCCCTTCCAACCCAAACCATTCTATGATTCTATGACTTTACTGAGAAACCAGGAAATCAGATTTCTAATGAAACAGAACAAGCATATATTGGGACAATAGTAGGATGCTCACTGACTCATCTGTAAAGGGACAGTGTCTGGTTTTAAATTTGGGAGAGAACAGGGCAGAAAAGCTAGTTCTGGGTGTCACTACTTTGTAGGTTTTCTTTTTATTGTCACTTTTAAAATAAAACTAGCTTTCATCCTTCTATTTCATCCCTCCTAAAAGATGAAGGAGCAGAACTCTGTCCATTTACAATGAGAAGGGCTCCTACAGTGGGCAGTTCCCAGTATGTAAATAATATCCTACCCCTTCCTTCAATTCTTTTAGAAACTTAGACAGTAAGTTGCTTGCAGTAAAAGTATGACTATACCCTGGATGTAGGGGAGAAGTACTGACGTGAATAAGTCAACCAATGTTGTCTAATGCATCATGACAAGGAACTGAAGGGAATAGGTTAAACTTTTTTACTTCCTTATCTTTGTTTAATTATAAGGAAGTAATTCTGGAGAGGTGTATGACATTGAAATTGATCGTGTCCTCTGAACTACCCAATGGATAAACATCAAATAAATATATATAAATTGGAAGTCATAGGATGACATTTCCATTTGCTTTATTAGTTAGATCAGATTCTAACAAAAACTGAAAGAGAGTTGCTTTCCCCTTCTCAAAACAAGTACAGCAGTTGTATAACATGTCCTCTTTGAATGTCTCTGTTAGTACAGTTCACACTGGCTATTGGCCACCGTCTCCTATTTTTTCACATTGAATGCCCTTGAACATACCAGGTGCAAAGTTGTGATGCCCCGTATGCATTGTAATAGTCATGCAGCAGAGCATCATCTCTAGACTGTTCACAGCTCGGTAATGGGCCAAAGTCTGATATATTTCTGTTGCAGAATTGCATTGTGTGGTGGTAGCAACACAGCTGGAAAAGAAAGCATGGTAGTACCCAGGACCATGTAAACCATCTGCCATGTACATGGTACCATGACAGCATGTCAAAGATCAAAGAAGGAACAGATTATGAGTGGGGTGGAAGTACCGTGGTAATATCAAGTGTATTAGAAGAGCGAGTATGCTTGGTTTTGTTATCATATATATTAGGTGATTATTAAGCAAAACTATCTCTGTTTTCTGATATGCTTCAATTTCTACAGTGAATTTGAACTTAAAATATGCAGAGACTAGTGTTTGCACATGAGACAGTGAGATGCAATCGACCATAGTAATGTTTGGACAGTGTTTGCTGAATCTGGTACAATGGGCTTGCTTATATTTCCGAGGTGCTATTTTCAGTATTATAGTGGTGTCCAGTAAGGATCAGCACTCCGTTAGTCTCCACTTGTTGAAACAACCAACCAAACAGAAAGGCATCCTGTGCAAAATACCACAAGATCTGCTTTAGAAAGAGTAAATTAAATGAACTGGGAGAAAGGTGGACAGGTGACCTAGGTTCAGCTTATTTTAGAATTATAAGTGCTTCTTTCTGAAAGAAAAAAAATAATAAAAAAATGGAAAGAGTAGCTTCTCTGTAACATGAGGGAAAGATGCACTGATGCATGCAAAACGTTTTTTCTTATTTGTGAGGTAGCAAAACGTCCAAGAAAATGTGCCAGTGTTGGTCCAAGAGAATGCTGCAGGACAGTGTTGTGTAATGATACCCATATCCATCCTGCTTCTGACAAATCTGGTCTTATGTGAGAAATGAAGCAAGAGTTAGAGGTCAGAATCAAGATGCTTAGAAAATTGTCACTTGTCCAAAAATATTTACAAGTGCATTTCAGATGGCTCTGAGATGCTGAGTAACTTATCTCTACTAGGGAATCTAGGAGCACAAGATAGACACTTGATATAGGTTGCTGGAATCATTACAGTAAGACACATTCCCAGAAGCATGGGGATTCAAAGTGTGGACAATGGGAAGATGTTTTTTGTAATCTCGTGAAAACATGCATACATTGAAACTTGCAGAAATGTTGCCATTGACTTCAGTGAACCGGGAATTTTACCACATTTTCTATGCCATGTTTTTAAAAGCCAAGTCCACCTGACAAAACAGCTGTATCTACTGTCTCTTCAAAGTCTCTTCAGGGCTCTATTGCAGACCTGCCTGAAATATTCAGTTGCATCTCAGAAGTTTATGAAAAGACATGAGAAACTTTCTTCATTTGTTGGAATTTTTTTGTCAGAAAAGGAAATGCTTCATGATAGTGAATTACCTAAAATGATTTAAACCTGTTGGAGCTCTTGTCAGCTTGCTCACCTAAAATTTCAGTAGCCCTTTTTGCTGGAGGTGCCAGTGTTTCCCAGGTCTCATGGGAAACATGAGTCATAAAATAAGCTCTTCTCCCGCTGGGTGCTACTTCTAATCTCAACAAATCATGGTTAAACCAAAATCTTGGTGGACCCAACTTCCAAAAAAACAGTATCTCTTTCGGTGAAGGATTTTTCTGGCAAAACCCAAGGAATCTTCCTCTAGGAAAGCTGCTGCTTTCAGAGGGACTGTCACTAAGAAGCAGCCAAGTAAAGACTAGGTTTACTATATGCTGGGGAAAGGCCCTAAGCAGCATGAATGCTTTTCCCCACTTAATGGTCTTCAGTTTTCTCTCTGGCTCGGTAGCCTGCAACTCTTTTGTGAAACAACAGTATAACAAAGATCATGACAGCACAGCTAGTGCTTTTAACTTACAACTGTACCCCATACAACTTTATCCTTCTGCCTTTTTTCTCTTCTGCCAAGAAAAAAACTGAATAGCCAGAATTAGTGCTCCTTAAGTACCAGTTCACTTGCCTAGCAATTTTATTCAGAAAACAGATGGTTCAGTATGTGAAAGAGGGCTGGTAGGGACCTCTGTGTGAGGTCCTTGGCAGGGTAATCTCATTCCAAAGACCTAGGTGGCTGGAATTCCCTCCCCCTCCCCGTTAATACAAATCCTTAAGTGTTAAGTCAGGCAGAAAATGAGTCTAGTCTACATTTATCTTACTGAATGGCAGTCAACTCCCGCCTAATCTTTCAACATATATTTGTTCAATGGATCAACAGATTGTGTAAGCAGCATGACGGACTGGTTTAGAAATGTGTCTGCTTATGTTTGGTTTGTATTGAACCATTGACCATTTTGTTTGTGAATTCATCATAAATTACATCTCCAGGTTACTCAGTATGAGTGAGGAGGGGAAATACTTGTTCTCACTGTGTTGAAAGGCATCTTACACAGCTGTCAGCCTCCAGAAGGGAAGCTGAATTGCATCAGTACTACTTTAGCTTTGTTTTTCAAAAGCTGGATGGATATGGCTCTGCTTTCACAAGTCTTTTGCTAATTACAACCATACTTCTCATTGAAGATAACATAAGGCAAAAGGCAAGAACTGTTATTGTCAAATAAATATGTAATAATTTGGGAACAAGGACATGATAATGATTGTGCATGTTACTTTAACTGCATTTGACAAAACCAAGGCTAAGTAACTCCAGAAATACATGCAACAATTTTAATAATGGACATACATATTAAAATTTTGTTGTTACAACCAATGCAAAAAAGACCTGATGGCTAGTATTTAATGATATATGAAAACAAGCTAGGAAGATGGCATTCCGAGCATTGACAGGAGTGTCGACTGTGTAAATGTTTCAGTTAACTCTTCCCAATCTAAAAATTGTTTTTAACATAGTTGTTATGTGACTGCTGCTACCTCATGTGGGAGATCAAGGAACAGGAGGAAGTTCCAGGGCCTAGAAACTGCTCTTATGAAAATGGGAAGAGCTTTCCTGGAAGGAGGTGAGGAGTAGGTGACATCGAGGTCACCAGAATCTTGCCAGACATCCCTTCCCAGAGGTCAGAAAGGCCAGAAAACTAAAATGTCAGTGTCTACCATTTTTGGTGATTGCATTGGATTTGAGCTGCTGCCTACTCAGGGAGCATAGGCATGTGGCAGAAGGCTTCCTTCCCCATGTGCATCCCTTCACCAGTGTTAGGGAAGGGCTTAAAAAAAGGGAAAAGATGAATAAAGGGTCCCTCTTATTGTTGCACTCGTCCTCACTTCCAGCTGAAAGTTAAAGCCTTGAAAATAATTCTAAACAAGAAAGAGGCTCGCCTTGTCCTAGCTATGTATCTGAAGGCAGTGAGCCTCAGATGTGACTCCCTGCAGCCTACCCCAAGCTTTGTTTAAACGAGTTTGGGCTGCAACTAAATGGCTCTCAAATAGAAAAGCTATGAGGACAGAGCTGGAGAAGAAGAAAGGACAGTCAGCAAAGGATGAGGTTTCTTTATGCAGTCATAAGGAGAGTGATTGCTGTTGGCTATTTTGCTGTTTCAGATGATTAAGTTTTCATGAAGGCAAGGGCTTGGATTCATGTATTTTTTGTGGGATTTGTGTTGACCTTTTTTTATTCTCTTATGCATTGAGACTTTTTGAGATTGGTAGGAACTGATTGAATTTTTTATTGTTTGAATGCTTAAGCTTCAGTGGAAAGTATGTACTGAACTTTTTTTTTTAAAAAAGCACAGGAAAAAAGTTATTTTTTGTCAAACAGTGTACAGAATTATGTTTTAATGTCCTCTTTTTTTTTTTTTCCTTTTGTGGTGGAGAGTACATTTGTCACTTCTCTATGAAAAAAATGCTTCCAACTTCTAGTTCATCTGAGAAAAATAATTTCTTCTTAACCATCTCTAATAGGATTTGGAGAAACTGGTAAGGAAAAAAAGATGAGAAGGAGAAAACCAGCCTTGAGATTATGAAGAAGAAAGTAGGAATGCAAAGTTCATCATTTCTTTAGAAATGATGGATTTGGGGCACAGAAGGGAAAATGGAGTTTGTAACTCCAAGAAAGTGGCATGAATGTTATCCTGTGAGCCTGGAATAACAACTTCTTAACACTTGTCCTCTAAGAAAAAAATCCAACATCTGCCTATGTGAGCATCTATTCAGTGTAGTAAACCCTGGAGTATTATTTTAGTAATTTTACTTACTGTATTTCTTTTACATGGGTCATGGTGGTGACTGAAATTTCCCTTCCCTCCTTCTCCTCTGTCTTAAGATGTAAAGGTCTTTAGGAATTGCTTCTAGAATGCAGTATTTTCCAAATATTAGTACAGGGAATAAGATGTCTGTGAACTCCCATGTTTGCTGGGATAAATAATCCTACACTGTCCTTGTGAATACTTTTGTTGTTTTTCCAATTCTCTTTTTTTAAATGAAGTTAAGAATGGGGTGGTTTGAGTACCATGTTATGTACCGTTAAAGCCTTTGAATATAACATTTTCTTTTTATCTTTTGTTTATTTTCAGCTCTTCCTTTAGAAAATATGGAGAGTTCCTTAGTCAAAAATGATAGCAATATTGCTAGTTTCTCAAAGTTTTGAAAAAAATAAATGACATGATGTAAATCAAAACAAAAAACCCTTCACCCAGTGGCAAATGCATAAACTTACCTATGCACAGATACAAATGTCGATAGATATCGTCACTACTTCTTTGACAGCTAGTGCTTAATATGAAATAGTGGATACTCTGCTTGTGAAGTTTAAGTGTGATTTACTGAATAATTCCAATTCTTCCATGCACTTCTGTTTATATACAGTAAATATCAAGGCAGGGACAGAATTACTTAAACACCAAAATTCATAATTTTTTCTCACTGTGCATTATCTGTCAGGCTGGCAAATTGAAAATTATAGTACAAGAAATATATTAACCTGCTCATTTGCAAAGTAATTCCTTTAGAAGTATATATTACCTCCACATCACTATCTAAGTAGTTATTTGTTATTTGTTGTTATAATGATTAATTGCAGAAATTTTGTTAGAGTAGCTGCTGGCCCTCTACCAATAAAAAGGGGTTTGCTGGTTGTAACTAAGGCTAACTGAAAATTTGAATTTTTTGCAAGAAGCATGCTATGTTCTCCACCTCAAATCTATTTTTTTGTTGAAAATGTAATTCTTTTTATTCTCAGATGCTGCAGTCTTCTGGGTCATCAGGTTCCTTTTCTTCCTAGTGCTCACAAGTCTTGACTGGGCTTCACTGAAGGGAGCGGGGAGGGGAACACAACCACTATGAGCTACAATTAATGCATTGCACAAGAACTTGGGCTAACTGGGAAGGCTGATCTACACAAGAGAATATGATCATGAAATCTTCAAACTAGAAACCCCATGTAATATCATTATGAAATAGATATATATATATTTTTGTCCTTTAAAAGTTTATCTCCTTCTTTCTCCTTTTTTCCTAATATATTGAGTAATTTTGAAGGGAAAACATAAGTTCTATTTTGAACTCTGCCATTTCCATGAAAGTCCAACAATTCAAAAGTACATCTTAGAGTGTTTTTCACTCTGTTTTGAATGCTTTACTCTGGCTATGCAAATTAGGATTTTAATTGTCACTCCAGCTACTTTTAAACCATGTTATGTGGTCGAAACAGCATGAATCAGCTCTTCAAAGTGTGCAAAAAGACTTAGAAAGAATAGGCAACAGAAAGCCTATACTGTGTCACACTAATCTCTTCTCCAACTTTAGCAAGGTGTTGCCAAGACAAAAGAGATAGTATGGAAGCATGCACACATGTGAAGTTGTTACATAGTGCTGTGGTCCTCTCGGATTCCTTTTGAGTATTCTTCAAATATGTCAGACATACAGGGATTCAAAGCTGCTTAATCGTGGTCCTCTATGCATGCTATGCATTTGCTTCCTACTATAAGTAGTCAAGAATTTCAGCTCTGAATATCCAGTTCTGCTTCACAGGTCTCTTTTTCTTGAAAGCTGTAGTTGGAATTTTGTTTGTTCAAGCCACAGTCTTGAACAGGTTGTTTTGAAATAAACATTTGAAGAAGGTCTTGACTACTGAAAAACCAGGGTCCTGCTATTTTTGCCATCTTACCTCTAAACTGGTGTAAACTACCTTTGTTGTATTCTATCAAAAGGATGTTTAAATATGATTTAAGCATATCATATCATATAAGCATTAAGGGCTGCTTATCCTGCCTTTTATCAGTGGAGAAACTCCATGATTAGTAAAAAAGGCTTCAATATGCCCTAGTGAAGGAAGATATGGTACAGCACAGTGGACTAGAGTAACTGGCTAAAAGCCAGTTTGGTTGTAATCATCTGGTAAAGAAATACATTGCAGTTTAAAATATTTAACTGGCATTTTCATATGGGAGCACATTTTGGTTAGAGTCATACTTTGGTTTGCAGGTATAAAGTGGGAAGGTTTCTAGTGGTTTCAGCAATATGACTGGGTTTGAATGGAGTCTCAAAATATGGCACTGGAGTGTGCTAGAATGGAAAAGCACTCCTAGTGAAAAATCAACTCAAAAAAACGTTTTAGGAGAAGGCCAATCTGTGGAAATGGATTCCTGTAGGGAGTCGTGTGCCTTGCCTCTTCTCTTTTGTAACAGGAGCTTGACATCCATAACATGGCAGGGAAACCCTGCTCTTTGGACACATGGCTGCAACGTGTTTCTGAAGGTTTGCCAGCAGGCAGGCAAGAAACAGGCTTGTTCAGGACGTTACTGACCCCAGTTTCAGTGGCCAGGAACTCCTTTCCTGAGCAGCCTCTGGCAGACTGTTTCACCACATTGTGTCTCAGTCTTTTCTGTCTACTAAATGGCATGTTGCTTACCATCTTCTGTAGTGTGCTTTGAGATTCACAGCTAAAATGCCATGTAAAAGCTAGGGAGTACTAATCTATGCTGGCAGCTTGTTAAAGTGTCATGGTTTCAGTGATGCATTTGTAACCACTCTAACATAAGATAAATGTGACAAGTGCTAATTCCAAACACCCACATTATTGAAACTGAGAACAGCTTAGCTAAAGCACTTTGAATTTCCTGAGGACATCTGAGGTCTATAGTTACAGCATCTCAGCTGCTTTTACCTGAAAAATGAAAATAATACATGAAAACGATAAAAGACAAATGGTTGTTTTAAAAGAGATGGCGGAGAAATGCATATGCATGTATTTGAGACCTGTAAACACCTTTTATTCTCTGGAGGAAGTGAAGGAAACTGTAGGGTAAGAATATGTTGATCTTCTATGAGAAAAGAAACAAGCTAATGCTCAAGCACCAAGCCCGGTGCATTAGCACAACTTCTTTTCCGAGTGTCCCTCGCCATGAGATTTTCCTGATAAGTCTGTGTCAGAGGCAAGAGAAGAGCCTGTGTGAGAAGGAGGCGAGCCAGAGAGAGGAAGACAAAACTGTTCTTCAGTTGATGTGTTGCCAAAATGAAGCGAGTGATGCCCTTTTCTGGCTTTGGTGGGAAGTTCCGTACACAACAGTGCCTCATCAGTGTCCATTGTAAGCACTGCCATTTGTCAGGATTTGTAAGTTCTGATTTAAAACAAAAAAAAGAGAGAGAAAGAAACTGCATCATTTTCAACTGACTTTTACCTATGGGTTTTCTGTATGGAACGTGGGAAGATACTGAAATGCCTGATGTCAAGAAAGTGCAAGATGTCAAACAAATACTGAAGAATCACTGAGCAAACAAGTGCCTTGCTAGTTAGTGCTGGTGACTCCAAGAAGGTGGAAGTCTCTTGTATGACAGGAGAAGGTGTTTGGGGTGGTGGTAATATTGTGCAGCTGCAGCACAAGCATGAAATAGTGAAAGAAAAGCAAAAGATGAGAGGTGAGTGGTCTGCAAACCACAATGCAGGCTCTCAGCTATACTATGAAGGGTTTGCAGATTACAATATGGTTTGGGCGTGACTGCTGGAAAAGAGTGCTGAGAAAACTGTTTCACACAGGAAAAGAAGGAAGCTTATACTGGGATGTGTAAGTCTCACCATCTGGGGCATATATTTCTGCAGATACTGCAGAAACTCCTAAACGGTGGAACTGTGCAGAAAGTGGGATTCCTTTCCCATCATAAATCTCACACCTTGATATTTTTCATCCCCAAACAAGAATAATAAAAAAGTCTTACTAGAAGAACAGTGATTACGGTGTCTTTTCCATTGCTCTTTCTAGGCTATTCTATTGTGGAATCATTTTCCAGAAATTGTTGCTCTCTGGTTGTATTTAGACATAAAGAAAGGTTTCTGGATTCCAGTTCATAAAGAGCTCAGAGTTGTCTACCTAGAGAAAAACTACAAAGAAGTAGTGAGAGGGATAATGAACCTTTATCCTATTTGCCAAAATTTTCACTTAGACTTGAAATATAGTTTATGCAATATTTATCTATCTAATCCTTTTCCCCTCTTGCTCTTAACCCATGAAAACTTCCTAAAAAGAGTGTTTCTTTTGGAAGAGAACAGTATTTTTCTTTTGCTATTCTCTTGTTCTTCTGGAGAATGTAATACAGTTATTCTGTATTCTTACAGCAATTTTTCCTGACACTCCAGCTAAATCTTCCTTGGGTTTTGTTACTTCACGTGATATACAGTTTCCTTACTGAAGTTATAATGAGCTTATCTCCATGAATCACTAGAGATCAGCCAGGCTAAATTGTCAACATTAAAGTCTACCCAACAGTGCCATTATTCACTGTAACACAGCATTTAACTGAACATATCACTTTATACAACCCAAGTGCAATAACAACTAGCTTAAAATGACATATCTATCAAAATAATTTACTTATTTTTATGGCAGAAAGAATCTATAAATGGTCAGAAAAATCATACTTTTATCTTGTGTAGCTATTTTACAATTAAAAATGGTGCAAAATTTTAATACATTTCTGAAATGTATTAGCTAGTTATATTGAAACAAAACAAAAGGTTAGCCCCTTAAAAATACAAGGAAGAATGATTTGGGTCAAAAAATCTGAGAAACGCATCTGGATACAGCATAAGGAGGGAAAGGAGGATTGAAACTCTTCTGCTTACATTATAGCTACTTTGAAATTTTGTGGTTCATGTGTAACTCCTTCTCATCTCATATGGTTTCTAATTGCAAAGTGAATAGGAGGATGAGAAGTTTGTTTCCTTGGATGTGGTACAACAGTGTGAGTCTTCAAGTTAGATCCTGTATATCTGGAAAATGATCTTTCTGTCCCACTTTCAATACATTTCTCTGTAGAAGATAGCTTCTTCAGGATTAAGATTCAGTTTGGTTTCAGACTAGGTGTTTTCTGGGTTCTTAAACTTGCTCTTTTGGGATGAAAAACATACAGCGAGTTGGCATTTTGTTCCTCTGAACTGGGAGATGTCTTACAGAACAACATACACTGTCAAGGGCAGGAGTGAGAAATGGGGGAATTTGAAGCAACAGGAATACAGTCAAAGGCCTCACTTTCTTCTGAAATCACTGCTGAGGACTACTTTTAAAGGCTGTAGGAGTACAGAAATTCCCCTAAGAGGATATCTCCGGGATGATCAAAATCTCTTAGTAAGATTTCTGATAAATACCTTTAAATAAATTTATTTGTAGTTCTTTGGCCATAGCTATACTTCTGAAATACTTTTCCTTTGTACACAAACTATTTTCCTTTCTGCTTCAGTGTATACAATGTGGTACTTGTTTGTATAATCCCCTGAGGTTTTATTGTGTAATTAGTCTGCAGTTTTTTCTTAAGCTTAAAGATAAACTTGTTCTGTAATATTTCCCTTCTCTTTTTCTACTATTTGCAAATCTGGGAAACGGTCATTGAGGTCAGAGAGCAGCACTGGAACATGACCATCCCTGGAAACTCTCCCATGTAACCTCAGGGTTATCAATGAGGCAGACGATTGATGACTCTCTGCTTTTCAAGTTGTGGGATTTTAGGTTTTATGACTTCAGCTGCAGACTCTGCTGCTGACTCTGAGCAAAGAGCTTAATCACTCTGTGCCTCTGTAAAATGGTTATAATAATTCCTTGTTGCAATGTTGTGATGAAAATGAAGCAGTGTTTCTAAGTGGCCGGTTAGCATGGTTGTGAGGTCAGGCAGTGAAAGCTAATCCAATTGCAACCTGATTAGTGGACAAAGTTATGTAACAGTAGCATAATGGTAGTCCTTGAATTATTATGCATGATATGCCCAGCTGTGTGCAAGGAAAGTGATGTAGCTGTAAAGCTGTGGCTTGACACGGCTTGTAAGTGAACAGGAGAGAGGCCTGAGGGGAGGGAGGGAGGCACGGGGGGAGCTCCTCAGGCTGCATCGAGAGGAGAGTATTGATGAGTCATGTCTAGGCGAGGATGAAATGTGTGCATCTCCCTCCCCAAACTTGGATTTATTTTTATTGTTTTGGGCTTCACAATAATCTTGATCTCTCTCCTTTTGGCACTGCTTGTACCTCTGAGTAATGCCCATCACAGACATATGATCATGAACACCAAAATTATCTTATGACTAAATCTAGCTAGCCCTGGATCTTCTCATCTCCCCAGATGGCCACCGCTGGCTGTAAGTCAGTTTAGTGCCAGCTGGCAGCTCTCTCACCTCCTCTGGGATGTGCAACGGACAACAACAGTGGAGCAGCATAAAGACCTTTTGCAGAAAATACACTGGGAGCAGAGTATATAACTGAGCATCTCTGTGCCTCGTAATGAGATGACCCCATCCATGAGGTGACTACTGTCTAAAACGCCCCTTCTCAAGGTGAACATACTGGTTGCATCAGCTTGGTGTGAGTAGCTATTGGGAGGCCTCGAAGAGGGGTGCCATCTTTCCCCAAGGGACCCAGAGGTGGAATCGGAAAAGCAGCTGGACAAGATACATGTTACCATCTGCTAAGAGCTGAGCTGCGCGAGTGGTCTGTGGGTACCCCCTTGTTTTGATGGTACTAGTGGGACATCCAGCGCTGGCTGCCTGAGGTGCAGCTCGTGCTGCTGCTGGCCTGCCTTGGACTGGGTTGCTTAGGCAAAATCTGCCTCCCCTCACATTCAGACAGGGTGGCAGATGAACAGGTCCAAATTTCCCCTTGCATCAGATGCCTGCTGAGGTCTTACCTACATTTACTAATCAGGTAGCCTTTAGAAAGAAGTAAAGAAGATCACAAAGGTGTGGTCTGACCCCTGTGTTAAAATTCTTAGGTTGAAAACATTAAATAGAACCATGTGAGAATACAGGAAGGCAGAAAGATGGTTTGCACAGAAAGTGCTCTCCTTTTTCCATGGTGCTCCTTTTCTTATGGTCATGATTTGTCTACTTTAATAGACAAACAAGATGATAGAGCTAGTCCAAAAGTCAAAAGTTCTGCCTTTCTGGAACCAGAAGTAGAAATGCCAAAATTTCCTACAGAAAGGAAAAGATCTTGGAAAACAACTGATGACTACTTGGAAAAAAATCAGGATGAAATGAAGTGAAAGCACCCAATCTCTAAGCTATCCTCTTGGCCACAGTTCTTGCATGCCTTCAGTTGCTGTAGTCATAAAGTGCTTGTGGTCCTGGCTGGACAGTTACATGGACCTCTTGATCCGTAGTAAGCAATAAGGGATACCCTTGGCTGCTACAGGCTGTGCAGACCCATGATACAATCTGCAAAATGGCCCGTTGGTGGTTTTGGTCAGTAACTGTAAGAATTCAGAGGGACTTGAAGACTGGGACCTCCCATGCTCCAGCCCCGCTCCATGGCACAACTATGCTAGAGAAGTGAATTCCTAAGGCCCAAGTTCACCTTTGGGTGGATATTGAGAAGGATTCATCAGTTCTAACAAAGTGTCAGGAAAACTTTTAGGTCTTTTACTGGTTTATGGAATTGGCTTATGGAGCAGAAAAGTAATCAGGAAATTTCTGAACTAGCTCTACCATATAGTGTTTCACTTGTTCAGAAATGATGCCAAACAGTGCAGATACTCCTGAAAAGGAATAATGTGCATGAATGTGATGCGTGCTAGATGTAGAGTAACCAACAGATACATGGCAAGTTACATTTTTCCATAGTAGATCAGACCTGTTCCTGATCTGAAAATTCTGAGTGGTATTAGAATTAATTACATTTATTTTAAATGGTGATAATGCATCCTTGGGGAGCATTAATGTCAGAGAATTAAACCTCATTGCTTATCTCCCTTTCACTTGCTATCCTTATTTATGCTTCTTTACTTCAGTTGAAGTACTAGAAAATAATTCAGGTGGTGAGGTGGAGTCTTTGTGTTTGGCAGTAATGCAGGGAGTTCAGCTTTTCTACAGTATGCCATGTATGTACTGCAATCCCCTGGTGAAGGTTTGTGAGTGATATGAGGGCTGGGGCCTGTAGTATTGCTGAATCATCTGAAGCACCAAGAAAAATGATACAATTAAAATAATATTTACATATTGCTGAGAGCATTCTGAGAAAAGAAAATATTTATAAATAGCTGATCATCCCACCATGGAAGTTAGAGAGAGAAAAAGTAATAAGAATATACATAGTCCACATTTCTACTGCTTCAGAATTACCTCCTTCCTTTGGCAGATGTGGCTGACTAGCCCCTCTGTTTTCCAAAAGTCTAGTAAGTGTTAAGTTCAATCAATATGTGGGGGGGTAAACCAAGCAACAAAAAGATAAGTGCTATATTTTCCTGCACACTGTAGTTATAGTATTGCATGTTTCTAGAACAGTATGTTTACATGATGATGTAGGTGTAGGTTATTGTGTCTGTGCTCGGATAGAACAGTGAATTAAAGCCTGCTCTTCTGCTCTTGGTTAAATGCTGTACTTTGAGTCCAAAGGTGCATTGGATGAGTATGAAAATTGGAGGAGGTTATAATGAAATAAGATCATTTTCAGCATGCTAGATATTTGGATTTCAAAATTTTCTTTACGTACTCAACTGTCAGCAAAGATGTTCTAATTTATAAGTTCATTTAGGCAAATGTTTCTGAGCTGTGTTTGCACCTACTGATATTAAAACTAAGTTAAGTGTCCCTACCTTACCCACGATACACCACTGTCCATAATACTTTATATTGCAATGCATTGTCTCTGCATTGTATGATTCTACAATTCTGTGATATAATGGTTTTATTGTAAATGGTAATTGGATTTATAATCTGGTAGATTTTCAGGTAACAGGCTATAGCTGCCTAATATGACAGCTTGCTTTAGTTAGGGCTACCGGTATTTGTGTCTCTACTGCATATTATACCAGTTAAATCTGAGGAAACAATCAAGTAGACTGAGGTACAATATGCACTATGAATTAAAAAAGCACACAAAAAGCAGGAGCAAGTCTGAGTAATACTGATCGCTGTTTTCCTGGGTGGAAAAAAAGCCTGGAAAACGGTGGAGGAGAAAAGAACACAGCCAGACATCTGATGAGTTCATTCACACTTGCAGATATTTGTTTTTGAATCCTATAAAGGACATCAGGTGTCATTTTGCTGGAGGCAGCAGACCTGCCTGAGCATATTCCAATTTTGAGAAATCAGATTTTTAATTTTTTTTCAAGTGACTAAAATGTGAATTATTTTGTACCTGAGGTTATCATTTTGAATGAGCAAGAGGTACAAGAATTACATGCCTGTTGCTGATGTTGTAAGAACTGTTATTTTTTAAAATGCGCAGTTCTATATTTATTTTATTTACACAAATTATTTAATCTGCCAAAAAATAATAGCAAACACAAAACCATAACCAAGAATGCAGTCAGTAGAAAAAACAAAATAGCAACCTCTGCTCCCCGCCAAACAGTGCGTCTATAATACCCACTATGAGTAGACAGTTAATATTGCAAAAGGATATTTCTGGCTTGGAAGATGTTTTTACCTGCTCACCTCTCTAGTCACCACCATTGCACTCTCATTTTGGATAGCATGAAGTTGAGAGAGCTCTTAATACAAACATTAACACCTAAAATCCAGTTTTGACCAGGTCTTGTGACATACTGTTGTTCTCTCTGATCTCTCCTCCCTGTCTCTCATCCTAGGACAGCTCTCAGATGTGCAAACTGCCATAGTCTACTGGAGCCAGAGAAGTTTCTGCAGTTTATAAGAACAAATAATCTGTTCCTCCTGTCTTTTGCTGTTCTGTCTTGCATTCCCTCACTTTTTTCATGCCCCATATTCACTCTACTCATCCCAGTATTTCTGTTTGCATCTAGTTCAGAAGAACTGTTTGTCTGCTTTTGCAGTTTAACTTTATGCAGGAAATAGGACCTATTAAACTGCAGTGAAAAAAAAATTATATAGGAATTAAATCTTTAACAAATTCTATGACTAGTTTTCTGTTTTCTGAAGATAAGTAGACACTGTCCTTTGTGTAGGGCAAAAATAAATTTAATTTTGAAAGTGGAGCCTTAGAAGTTTTTTGGAAAGAACTGGGTTCCCATACTAACCTTCCCAGTGAAGCTCATTATCTCTCCTGCAAAAGACTGCAAGAGAGCTGTAGCACATTAGATGTGAAGACATCTAGAAGCAACTTCTCATCCCTTGCATGCTTGAGCAGAGCATAATGTACTCTGAATGTATGTGGGCATAAAGTTTTTGTGCACTGAGGTCTATTAATAAGGTGGCAGCATTACCTACAGCTGATTCTGTCATTTCTATTCACTTTTGCCCTCCTACTAACAGCTGTAGGAACCAATGCTGTTTCTACTGCCTTCTGAATCTAGATCTGTCTTCTGATATGTGATATAACATTTTGCAGGTGAAAAAAAGTCATTCTTCTGGGACTTGATGGCTAGTTGACATAGGAAACCAAATCAGAGTATCCTCTAGAGAAAACACTAAAATCCTTTAGCATGGAGCTTGTAACAGGTCTTTAATGCTCATTGACCATTGAATAATATTGTTATTTTTTCACCTGCTGGTATGGTTATGCCCCAGTACAGTAGAATTTGCTGGAATATTACATAGGCTGGATAATGCCTTGAGATACGACAGTAGCTGTACAGTAGGAGAAAATGAGGTCTTTAAGCTTGAAGGTAAGTTATTGCATGCTTTTCCTCTTCACCGTGGACTTGGCTATTTAGCACATGCTTACCATATATAACAAACACACGTCAGAGCTCCCTGGCCTGAGTAACAGCAAGGATGGTCACAAGAAAAGTGTGCTTGTATTTATGTATCTCATTCTGCACGGAGGACTTTCTTAAACATAAGAAAGCCTCAGACCTTGAGTATGTTGTCCAACTGAGCAGTGAACTGATTGTGGAAGGATGCTTGGTATCCCTCTGATCTAAGGCAGATGGAAGAATCATCACTTTTACATCTCCAGGATGGCCTGTAAATTTCCTCTGGCAATGACTCAAGTGGATGTGTCTGAAAGAATGGACATTTTTCTCACTTACGAGGCTTTAAGGAAATCTACTGACATGGTGGTATCAGCAGGCATGTGCTGTCATTTAGATCTGTGCCATGCAAACCAGGCTTCCCTGGGAAAGTCCGTTCTCAAGAAGCACATCAGAAACCTGTTGATAGAAAAAGCACTGAATATTCTTACAGTACAAATGGTTGCTGGTTAATTAATTTCAGTTATACTGCACCAGATCAACTAACAGAGAGTTTGGCCAGAGAGAGATGCTGTGTTTCATGCAAGGTGACTTTCTGCTATGACTCATTGCAGGAGCTGTTATCGGAGAGTGTAGAGGAGTCTTCTTTCTCACTTTCACTGCGATGAACATCCTACATTTTATATGATCAGATTTGCGTAGGACAGAGGTGAAATGTGTTATCTTTTTTTTTTGTTGTTGTTGCCAGAAAGTAAGATGACTCACAAAAAGAAATTATTTTTTGTTAGAAGAATCAGCTGAATATGTAAAACTGCTCCTTCTAATCCCTTTCCAGGTACCCTTTGCATGTGATAGGTGGCCAGTAATGCCCTGGAAGGAGTCTTTGGTAATTTGTATAAAGGAATAAAAAGCTGTAGCTTATCCAGTAAAGTTAGGACTTGTAATATTTTATAATATTTAGAGTGGCTGACCACATACAGTACGTACTGTATGTGTTACTTCTAGTCTCAAAACTGAATTTCATATCAAATTCTAAAATGTAAATGTTCATAGGTTTTTAAAGGAAGAAAGGACTGTTATATCATGTATTTTAATATGTGCCCAGTGGGACACTGGTGTCCTCAACTCTTTCTATGCTCTTCATTTTGTACTTAAATTTATTCTAGATTTTTAGAAGGACAAAAAGCTAAATGATCATACTAGTTGATGTTTTTTATAAACGCAAAACTGCAATCTTTTGCTTGACATGACACTACTAACATTTAAGCCTGTTCTTAGCCCTAAATGGATGTGAATTTAAGTTGACCATAAATAAATGTTGGCAGAATCATGACCTACAGAGACAGCTTGATATTATTCTGTGAATTATTGTATGTGTAAGTTGTCTGATATGGCAGTTAAAACAGGTGCAACATCAAATTATATCCTTAAGAGTTCTCTAAATACGTTAATAATTCAATGACTAAAAATGTACGGTTGTTTTTGTTTCTTTGCTATGGGAACTTCTTTATGTTGATTACAGTTGTTCTAGTTGCCATGCAAATGTGGGACATAAGTTTCAAATGGGGCTGTGTGGCAGAATAGAAGTTAGGTATACTGCACAATGGTGTACAGAGATGACAGTGGAATTTGTCACTTACCTATACAAAATCAACACATGACCCCACGTGATGTGAAGGTGCTTGCTGCAGAAAATATCTTCTGTGCTGCAAGTAAATAACAAAATTTCTAGTTTTGCTAACTTACAATGCATCCAGTTTTAGTGCCATTATTATGTGTTAAGTTACAAGTTAAGGTAGTTAACCATTTCCCCATCCCCTACGCTTTCTGTTTTAAAATCATAGCTACTGAATTGGGATCTGACTGTGCTTTACACAAACGTATGTTGCATCTGTGTTTTTCATACTGTATTTAATAGAAAACAACCCTCATTTTAATTCTGGCAGTTGGTTTGATTCTGATCTTACATTAATGTGTCTGATAATTTCACTACTGTTAACATGGTTACCCTGAAGTGGGTGGACGAGAATCCATCCATGTCTGTTGCTGTATTGCAGTTAAGAAGATGAAGTGCCTGATAAATGCCTCACAACAAACCTTCATTCTCCGAAGTGTTATAGTGGACAACCTGTGTCTAAATGGACAACCTGTGCAATGCAGAGCATGACCTGGAATTTATGAATGATACTATAATTTAGAATATAAGACACTGTGGTCCTCTTCCTGCTATGGTGATGGCTAGGTAAAATACTGACCTTTTCCTCCACATCATAAACTACAAACACAGCTGCATAGTATACACAGTCAAATGCCAAGGACCTAATAAAAGTTTGCTTTCAAGAAATATAAATAATTTAATCAGATTAATGACATTGTTCTACCTGAGGGATTCTATAATTAGTAGATTATTGAAGCAGCATGCAAGTTATCTACCATTAGCACCTGGAGGAATTCCTGTTGTCTTAAAGAGTGGAATCAAATGATGTGAATATTCCTGTCATGCAATCTGTAAAGATAATAAGCCTCTGGCATTTTGTAAGCTATATAAATCCATGGATTTCATATTAAATATTTAAAGCACAGGAGGTGTTATTTGTTAGAATACTGATAAAGAGAGTTCAGCCATTACAGCTGTCTTTTCCATTTGGTAAATCCCTCTTTGTTTGAGTTGCTTTCAAGCTTTTTTGGTTTGTTTTTTCTTTTAGTTGTATATTTTTTCCAGTTCCTCTGGAGGTGTTTTTTGGACTTTCTATGATAAACACTTGAAATAGTTTTACAGAATTTTTATCCTTTTGATACAAAGATGATATTCAGACCAGGGGTATAAACATATGTGAAGCGGGCAGAACTTTTTTGAACACCAAAGAAATCTTGCTCGAAATACTTGGGAAAAGGTGCCTTTCTTCTGAATAGATTTACAAAACAAACTTCTTGCCCTGATTTGTGCTCCACTCCAAGAGTTTGGGATAATACTGGGGATGGAACTCATCAAGGTCAGATATACAGGAACATATGAGGATGTTATATAATTCTTGAAAAATACAGGCCATGGGGAAGATGGCTGATGTCTTAATAGACTGCAGAGTTGAACAGAAGCTTTTGAAGATGATAAAAATATGACAATTTGTCCGAGAGTGACCACTTAACAGTTTCAGTCATGTGACAATTTAAAGTGAAAAACTTTGTTGAGAAAGTCTCTCTGTTTTTAATGGATTGCCATGTCAGGCTGGAGCTGCAGCCAGGATAACTGATGACCTTTGGAGTCCTTAGAATAAATTATGGTTTGTGTGCAAGAGATGACAATGCAGTTAAAAAAGATTTATGTAATACTTCTTCAAAGAGCTTGAGGTATTAACACAGGGTCATAAATTAGTAGGATTTACAAGTAAGAAATTACTTTACTGGGAGAGTCCTTTTCATCCCATATGGTTTTGCCTCCAGGCACTTGCTGATGTTTAAGTGAAGAGATACCTGATGAACCCTCCAGGTGGCTGTGCAGTTACAGGGCCACCTGTATTGTTAAGGACATATCCAGCTTTAATAGCAGCCAAGTACTTCCCCATAGAGAAGGGAGCTTCTACTTGTAGGATGTATGTCAAAACCTTGTCACAAAGTATTTTTAGATCTCAGGCTAAATAACAGAATGAAACCTATTTTCACTCTTCTCGGCTTCAAGGATGGTCTAAGTAAATGGTTTCTAGCTGTTCTAAAGTGTATTAACATCTCCAGATGACTTGTCCCTATCAATGCATAGCTACTTTAGTCTGCAAAAAAGTCCCATATTAAGTTTTAACATCTCCTTGTGTGGGAGATGCTTGACACCCATGTAAAAAATGCATTATGAATTATTGTATTACCACTACTAATAGTAGATATTTTTCAGTATTTGACTGAAAAAATTTAGACTTTGAAGGAAAGAAAAGAAAGGGACTTCAGTAATGGTATCTGAGCAGTGGTGAGAAATATTACATCGATCTCTCCTCAGAACAGTTCCCACAGAAATTAGAAAAGGGATTCCATACCCCCACCCCACACCCACAGGTTTTAGCTGGGAACCCCTCTGCTATTGTTTCATAGCTTCTTTCACTGAGGAAAGCTTGTCTTAGAGTATATGTTGATTTCCTGGTGAGGATAGCTGCATGAAAGCCTAAAGCCTTAAATGACCTGAGGCCTCAGTATTGGTTTCTTTAACAGCCTAGAGAAACAGCAGTTACTTGTGAGGTTTGGATTGTCAACTGTAGCCGCCCTACCATTTGCACTTGCTAATATACTTCAAAACATTTAGAAACTATGTATCACTTTTCTTTTTTCTGTATCATACCTCTTTAATGTTGTGGTAAACTTAAACTCAATGAAATGGGGCAATCTCTAAGCTCATTAATAAGTCTATTATTTGTTGATCTCATTGTGTCAGCAATGAGATTTTCCTAGATCAATCCATACATCCATGTTATTTTGTTTTCCCTTTCTCTTAGCCTGCAACTTCAATACACAGTTCATTGGGATCATTGACTCATGTTCCACTCTCCCAGTCCAAGGGAAACTCAGTTGGGCCCAAATACCAGGGTGCAGATGTTGTAATCCCACGGGAATGTTGATGCTTTCCAAAAATAGCTTTTTATGTAAAAAACAATGTTCAATCTTTGGAATTCAACTAAGAGTAAATGCACTGACAGAGGTTCTGGCAAAGGGAAATATTAGTATCACAAACTATTTTTTCAGCTAGAAAGAAAGCTCATCTATGTTTTGGCCATGTGGTTCTTTACAAGCAAGGTTGAACAAAATGTCTTTCATCTTCAGTTTTGCCTTCCTATTTTTCCTTTCCTCCACCAAAACCACTCATACACATTCTTAAAAGCACGTGTGCAGATGAGTTTGAATTTTATGACATCATATAACAACGAAGGGACATCATGTGTATTCTGCAGGACAAAGAAGGGCCATGTCAAATAGCCAAGATGAATATAGCTTTGCTGGATTTGCCTTTGTTATGAATCACAGTGCACAACCATACCACTCACCTTCTTGCTACCTAGAGAGCCTTTTCCTCTTCACCACCTTTTACAGCTTTTCATATGCATGTACATACGTGGTTATAATGAGTGCAAAGATTAGAAGCTATGATGAAACTAAAGCTAAATCAAACTTAATTCAGCTTTTCATACATTTACAAAATCTTTGTAAAGACAATGGAGTGAAAACATCACCTTTTTCCTTCATAAGCAGGCATTTACCTGACCTGGGTCAGCAGAGTGTAAAATGCAAATGTAGAAGAGAATGAAGAACATGACTCTTGATGATTTTGAATGGTGATAAGGTAAAACTTGTAATTGCAACCTGTAATTCGGTATCTGCAGAAATAAAACCGGAAGTCTCTTTTAAAGGAAAAACGTATGTGTCTCACTAAAACTTGTTTCAGACATGATATATAGACGATGAATGTTTGGGAAATACCAGGTGTTTAATCAGGGCAAATTAGAGAACTCTATTTTATCAGTGCTTCTAATTCTAATTGAATGAGCTTTGGATGCATCAGTGCAGTGGGCCCTGATTATCTGTCTTGGTTCATTCCTCCATGACTTGGGCTTATTAGTTTATTGGCTTGATAAGCCCTCTTGTTACACCTACAGCTTGGATGCAATTAATGCTTTTCCTTTCCCTTGGCTAGACAAAGACTGTGATAAGATACTTCATGTTGTACTTCTGCTGTGATTTCTGAAGCTTCTAATTCTCAGTTCAGACTTTATAGGAGAGAGTGAGTTAATTATGATGTTATAGCTATTTGTCTGTGGCTGTCCAAAAGGATGTATTTTTACATTGGCTTTTCTCCTAAATTTTTTAGCATGGATGGCAGCCTGATTATTTGATAAAGGGGCTGGCTTTCCAACTGGCTTTACAGGAGTATCTCTTTTCACAGCCACAAGTTTATTGGTGAAACTAACCTCAAAAAGTAGTTTTGTACCTGTAACTTTCCTGTGTTTCAGTCTCCACTTTGGTCATCTAGTCATCCTATTTCCTGATGCACAGTGGCAGTAATGTATGTTGTAGCTCACCCTGCCAAAGGCACAAGGATCCAGCTCCACAGGCACGTGTTATGTGTAATGAACTGTGTTATCAGGCTGATTCAGGCTTATGGGACCAAGAAAACTGTGATGCTGCATTCAGACCTTACCTCGTTCCCCAGTACTCATACTCAGCTGTGATGCAATGGTTTGCAGCTTATTTGGGTCCGGACTGCTGGGTTTGGCCTGAGTTCAGTGCTAACTGGGGCCTGTTAGAAATAGCTGGGTAAGGGAGGCTTGGTGCTTTTCAGCAGCACAGTCACACGTGTGGCCATCCCATGTAGTTAGTTGCTGGGCGTTAAAGTGGTGTCTGCATTTGCTCTTCAGCTGTTGAATGGTTGAAGCCTGTTGTTGATCCAAGCCCCTGGCAGCTGTTCCTGACCTTTAGCTTGCATCTTGGCTCTGGCTTCCAACCCTTGGATCACATCCTGGCTCTGGTTCCTGCCTCTTGGCTGCTTGTTCAGTTCCTGTCTTTGGCTTCAGCCTCAGCTTGTATCCTGGCCCTGGCTCCAGACCCTTGGCTGTTAGGTGGGTTCCAGAATTTCAGTGTTTATCCCTGTTCCAGGCTTCGATCTTAATTGGCTGTGCCCTCGTCTCCTGCAGTGAATGGTCTGCAAAGATTTAATAACACTGGGACTGTATACAAGGGAGGAAAAGGTAATTTTTGAGGAAACTTGTCTCTGGAAGGTCATGCTCCAGCATCTGTCCCTGAGATCCACCAGAGTGAGGCCTTACAAAGACAGGGGTGCTATTCTTAGTAAAGTTAAAAACTGCCAAATATTTTTCCTTTGTTTTTGAGGTATGTCAGCACGCATAGTCTAAATGCTGTTTAACTATATGTTTCTAGGAAAGGGGAAAAAAAGAGACATTTTGGTCTCCTGGAGTGTATATTTGGACTGTAAGAATTTTCTATAAAGCAGAGAAATAAGATTAAAAAAAAAAAAAATCAGAGAGGAAAAAGCAGTGCTTTCTTGTAAGATGTATTCCCAAATTGTCCAGGTTTCTTAGCTTTTTGATCCAGGAGAGAGAGCGAGACTAACAGTTGAGGGAGGAAGGTTTTGAAGGAGAGGAAAACTTTTAATGTATATTAAAAATTGTTTTTTAAATTAGTGTGATGTGATATTTCATCTTAAAATACTAAACCATGTGGACCTGGATGCTGACTTGAGACCCAAGGAAAGATGACCTGTGACACAATGCTGATCTTCAGGGAATATACATGCACTCCAGTGTATCGGTAGCCGGGAGCCCAGAGCATGTAATAGTAGAAAACAAATGCTCAGGGAAATCTAACAATATTGACAAAAATCCACCTCCTGGAGATTTTGCAATGCCTGTCTGCAGAGCAAGGCCTGATTTTGATTTCCATTTAGATATCAGGATGACTTAAATCACATTCTGAAATCATTTAAATCAGCAATAACCTCATTAGTCAAACTGTCCAGTTCCAGACCATTCTAGCTCTCATTTTCATGCATACAACACACTATATAACAGATTAATTTAAAAAAACCAAATAAACCAAACCCAAACAAAACCTCCACAATCCAATACATCAAAAGAAAATATGTAGGCTTTTGATGAAGTTGTGGATGGAAGAGTAGAAAGAAGGAGCAGAAAGGAAGAGTTTAATGAGTGGGGCATGTGAGAGACTGCAACTTCCTGAGAGCTTGACAAATCTTCTAGGGTGGAGGGCAACAGACAAAGGTCATGGGACATGGCGGACAGCACAAGAACAAGCTAGAGGGCTCAGAACAGCAGGAGAAACTAAGCTTGTAACTAGGCTTTAGAAAGAAGACAGTTTTCCTAAAAGGAAGAAATGATTGCATGGAATTAATTACAGTCCAGGAAGGCACTGAGAGTTTGGGTTGTGTTGGAAAGCAAGACTAGTGGAAAAGGTGGCTGATTTGTAGGATAGATGTTTCTTCCTCCTATGCCAAAAATAAATTCAATTAAACTCAGACCCCTTTAGAAGATGGAAACCTTATTTTCTCTTCCTTGTCTCCAGCTGGAGACTTTTTTTAGCAGGACTTACTATTAAACATTTAAATCCAAATTGATTGTGTTTTTCTCTGTCATTCCTACCGTATTTATTGACCTTGCCATCATGCAAGCAACTTTCAAGCCTGATTCTTGTAACAAAACTCCCTATCTCCTGATGTAAACATTTTCCAACCAGACTTTTACAGTACATGCTGGTTTTGATCCCTTCCAGCATCTTGTCTCTGTGGATCTGCTGTAATTCTCTAACCTTTTAGGAACAGGATTTGTTGTCTTGTGCTGAATGTCTTGTTGGTTTAAGCCTTTTTTACTGGATTTTTGTAAGAGTGGTAGCCTTGCATCAGGCTACTAAGCAGAGAGTCTTGTAGATGTCTGCATATATGTTATGGCAAAAGTGGACAAGAGTAAGTGCAGTGCTGTATGTCCTTGTGAATAGAAGTACTTAAGCATCTCTCTCTGTGTGGAGATCTCAGACTTCCTCTCAAGGAGACTGCTGGTACCAATTACATTGTCTTGGAGTTTAGGACTTGAAGGTCTGTGACTTGTCTCTGGAAGGTCTCCTGTGTTCAGATAAACATCCTACCCAAAGAAGTGGTACAGCGGATTAATCTTTTTCCTCTCCTTGTGTGCCTCTCCACAGGTGCTGTGTAAGCCAACTCTGGGAGTTGGGGCTGAAATGATGAGCTGTATGCAATTCTTACTTGTCTAATAAAGTGGATTGCTGCTTAATTCAAAGCCACATTCCAGATTGCACAGAAGTTGTGCCCTCATGTAACCTCTTTCACATATCCAATTCAGCAAGACATCTTGCATTCATTGGTGTGGCAGTAATGTACTGGCTTCTTCATAGCTGCAGACTCAGGCTGTGTGTCTAAGCTTCAGACAACTCTCTCAGTGGTTGCAGCCAACTCTCTTTCAGATGAAGACCCAGGAGAAAGACTAGCAGTCATGGTGGGCCTTGTTTCACTCTTGCCACTCTTGTTGGGAGTTATTATAATTGCCTAGGCATAAGGCCTGGAATTCTGGCTGCATCAATGAATTAGCACTACATACAGCAGCCATCTGGCTGGTTTTATGATGAGCTGGTGTGCTCGTTGTGGTGGAGTGTTGCTTATGGTGATAGTCTAGGATATAGCAGCTGAAGAACTAGAAGACCTAATCCCTTTGAATCATCAGTTGGTTTTGGAGAAACCAATTCAGTGGATCTGGTGTCTGACTTTTAGCCTGTTTCAGGTCAGTAGGTTCAGGCTTACATTGTCAGTTATTTTGAGCCCAAATAATGTTTCTTGGGATGCTGACAAATCTTAGTCAAATCACTCCATGTGCCCTTGTTTCTACTTTCCCCTCCCCTCCCTGTCTCATGAATGCAATGTATTTTGTGTCAAACCTGTATCGAGTTTATCAGTTGTTGCTGCTTGCTCATTGTTGCCTACTGTTTTCACTCTTGCTCTCAGACACCTGGTTGTTTTCTCATCAAAATCCATGCATTTCCCTGTAATTAAACAGCCATAGGACATGGTGTTCCTGTAAGTAGGTCAGTGCCTCAAGGGCCCATGTCAGAATAATTTAGGTTGGAAGTGATATCTGGAGATCACCTAGTTTAGAGGTGATGAAACCCCTGCTCAGAGCAGTGGAGTCCATTCACAAGCTGAGACTGACCTGTGGGATTAGTTCATTTTCTGTGCCTGCCAGGTACCAGGCTTGCCTATATACAAGGCCACTAACTTTATCCTTTTAGCCTCGACAGGCTCCTGTTACTGAGACTAAGACCTTATTGTGTGTGGTTTATCCACTAGCATTGTTACACCAAATTGTGCTGACTCTTATCAGTCCTACTTATCTGCAAAAATAACCTTGGCAAAATTGTTATGCTTAACAGTATCTGTTAGCTTAGCAGAATTCTTTATGTTCCTTTTATGCCTCAGAACATTATGTTTTCTGTTCTTTCCATTTTTGTTTACTTCTCTTAAAAAGGAACCTTTAAAAGCTAATTGTTTTAACAGAAGAGCTATGCATTTAAAAATAGTTATTACTTCAGAGTTGCTGCAAATTACAGTATAATACCTAAAATTGCATCCACACAACAGTAAAGTAAGTGTTTGAGAAGAGTCTGAAGCTGACCATTATACTGTTATTTTTTCATAAAATAGTTCTCCCTGAGAGTTCAAAAACATCTAAGGCTTTGGTTTTAGACAGTTTTCTTGAGGAAAAAATACAACCAACATACCATCTACTTATGTATATATTAGCATCAATCTGAACTGCTGGGATTAATCAAGCAGCTACCTGATTAAAAATTGGACTACAAATGAGCAAATAAATACTTTGTTGTTTTGAATAAGTCAGAGTTTGGGGGGTTTGTGTCAGCACTCTTGCTGCTTTTTTGGCAGCTATATTAACAAGCAGCTTTTCTTCCGTTGTTCAAATAAAAGCAAAACAGCCTTTGAATTTTGTACTCAGAAATTCCACTCATCTGCCTAATGTTCTTTTTTTAATTAGAAGGATACACATATGACTTAATTAATCAAGCCTGTCTTAGAGAATTATGCATTTATTAATGGTTTCTGCACTCAAACACATTATTAAGGGATTTGTGCTAAGTACCTGACATAAAACAGCCTAATTTTGCTTGCTTTGCTTAATGTATTGAGAAATGGCTTGTTGATCAGATTTCAAAACATCATGCTATGAACTAATGTCCTATTTAGAATGTTTAAAAATGCAGCAATTTGGCAACCGAGTACTCTAGTGGTTTGTATTTAAAATAAAGTCAGTCAGTGCCAAGCAAGAAATGACTAGAATGGAACTTTGACCACAGTGACAATGGAAGCAAGTAAAATAAGAAAGATTGCTTTGATTCAAACTTTAATTTTGTTTTTAATAAAAATGAAGTTGACTAAACAGATAGTTATATCTATTGCTCAAGAACTGGAATCTGTGACTTTTTTTTTTTTGACTTGTAATGTCTTCCAGTTTAAGAACCACTTTAGTGTTGTCCTGTTTTGCATGACATTCCACATCACGTGGAGGTGATGTCAGCTGGGCAAAAATACAAAAGTCCCCCTTAGCTCATGGGGCTAGCCCAGAGCTCACTGCAACTTGTGCCCATTGGGCCCTCACTGCCCTGGTGTGTTCACTTTCCCCTTGGGAGCACAGAGGGGTAAGGAGAAAATGTTCTCTGAAGTCCCTGCATGAAGAGTTTAGTTTCTTCAGGGAGCGTGACCACATTTCTAGAACTCCTGCACATGTTTCCCTTCAGTAACGTGCCTATGTCTCATCCTATGTAGGGATTGGCTATCCTCATTTTTGTCTATATATACAATTGTAGTGCCTTAACTAAAGAGAAATAGCAGATGTTTGTCTTTAACAAAGGTTTTGCTACTTTGAAGCTAGAAAGGTATTTAAAGTTTATGAGAGTGATACAGTCTCATATGCGCTCTCACACTAACCTACGTGAAGGTAAACAGAAATCCTTTCTAGAAAGGAAGAAGGACCTGTGCTGCTGTGGTCAGGAATAGAGATATCATCATATTGACAAAATTTCCATCTTTGCAGACTGTCTCTCAGCAAGACAAGCTGGGTCCTACCGTTTTGGGTCTGGGTCTGAGTGTGTTCAGTCCTTTTGTGCAGCATATTTTACCCTCTTTGATGTCTTGCCTGAGACAAAGACACTGTGCTATCTCATGGTGATCCTGCTGAACTAGACAGACAGATTACTTAAACTGATCCTTTCCAGAGCTGCAGTTTTCTAGACTTTGCAAGCTGCAGCCCTCCTGCCTGGCGAAATGTGAAGGATCCCTGTGAGAAGGACAACTGTTACCCTAGACAGTCCCATTGGAGCCATACAAAAGACAATATTTTCTAAAGTTTTATTCTTCTCACTGTTTTTAAGCATTTTCAAGACCCATTTACTTAAGATTTGGGATCCTCTCTCTCTTTTTCTACCTGCTTTGTGTTCCTCCATTGGAACATTAATTCTTAACTCCTCTTTGCAAAAAAATTGGTGAGTGCCCTTTGTAGTTTTAGTCCCATTTGTCTGTTGTCTGGTGATTTGTTCCTGGGAAGTTCACCTGAAACTCCCAAACAGTGATTGCTAACGTTTGTCCACTGGTATTTGGGGTGAATAGAAGCTAATCCTGACTCATTCTTCTTTGTTAGTTCAGTTAAGTCTGAACGAAAGAAGCATGGAGAGTTTGAGAGGAGTTTAACTCCCACATGTGTACTTTAGGTCTCATAAGGTGTGCAAGGGCAGTTTCTCCAAATTTTAATTGAAAACTTGAAAAAGACATAGATAATTTTGAAGAAACAGAAAAGTATCTTCATGGTGTATGGGAACAGGGGAACAGGAAAGGGAAAGAAAAAGAAAATTGAATTATTTTCTAAAGGTTAAACTGGGCATTTTGAATTAATGTTCAAGTCTAATTTCTACCCCTCTGCTGGTTTGCTTGTCACTGAAGAGGATTAAAGCTATGGGATCTGAATTCATGTAAATGTTAATGTGTTGACCTTATACTCCTTGCTTCATTTTTCTACTTCCCATGGTAGTAAGACTAACTCTGCCAGACTAACTCTCTCAAAACAGACTCCTCTTCCATGTTGTCCAGGTCCTTCAGAGAAATTCAGAATGAACCAGTCAAACAAGGGACAACTTATACAGCTGTTTGATGAGCTGTGCTTGATTTATTTCACATCTTGAAAAATGCTAGTTATTTGTTATTATTTTGTTCTCACTTTTAACTAGTAGTCTATAACTGTTTCTTTCTGCTTTTTGAAATAGTGAAATGTCTTATACAATGTCAGTGAGGAACTTGGTACAGGATTCTAGTGAGAGCTCCATACTCAATCCCTGCTAGTCTAGAACTGAGTGCTGCTTCATTAGTTTCCTTGTCAAACACATTCAGTCTTCTGACGATCCTGATTCATGTGGTAATTTGCATTCTAAGTAATGACTGGTCACTACTTCAACCACAAAAGCAAAGAAATATTTGACATTGCTTTTTATGTTACTTGAAAATGATAGTATTCATCTGGAGGCAATTTCAAGAGGTACCTGTCAGAGGTTGAAAAATATTTTACAGACAGTAGACATGGAATTTAAACTTTCATAGGTACAAAAATTATGTCAGGACTAACCAAAAAAATAGAACCATCATTCCTTTAGTTTGGAATTTCTAATGTCTGCTTAGAAGACTAACAAGATTGTGAGCTGTGATATAAAAGTGGTGGTTTATAAATTATGGTTGTTTTTCCTATTGTGAAAACGTGTTATACTTCTAGCATAGTTGATATAATATGCTTCTAGACTATATCATATATTTTAGTCATGGCAAAGGAGACATATTAATGTGTTGCCAGGACATTAAACCTCTAATTAAAACAAATGTGCCATGTAAGACACTCAGGGATTTTTGGAGCGGGCATCAGAAAGGAACATTCCAATCAGTGTGAAAACTCACACAAGTCAAATGCTGATGAAATTATCAAAACTTAATGACACTGTTAAATAATTGTAGATGGGATTTGTTTATTTCAGAGAAGAAAAATAGTTAGTATCTAACAGCCTATTCAAGAGATATATGGTAAAGGTGAGAGAATGGTAGAACAGTAGCATGGTCCTGTGATTCATACCCTACAAAGCTTGAAACTTTGCATTCCTTGTCCTTTTTTTTTCTACTAATCTGCTGGATGTCCTTGCAGTAATCATTTCTTGGTTGGCTATCTCCAGACTGCTCCACTTGTAATGGCGTCCTGATATCTTTGCTGCTGCTCAACCAAACCAGGTTGTACCTCCTCAGGGTGTACCATAGCTGCTTCTCAGTCCGCATTCCTGTGCTTCCTCCCCAGGGCGTTCAGTGCTGTGTGTCAGGTACTTGTGCTGCATCTTGCCATTCTTCCCCGGGGCCACATCTGGTTTAGGTGCTAGAAAGGGCTCATGGGTCCTGTACTCGGTCTGAATGCAACTTATATCCCTGCAGCTGTTTCTACTACTTCATTTTTAGTTGATTTAGGTAAGCGTGCTCTGCATGAAAGGTTTTACTAGGTAGTGGCAAAATGGGTCTGTGTACTGTGTGTCAAATCGGAGGTCTTGTTCTTGTTAAGTGCAGGTTTTATAGTTGAAGTTAGTAACCATAGAGTGCTCACATTCAGTAGTCAGCTGGTTGCGCCTCTTCATCAAATCTTGTAACTCCAAGCACTGCATTTGGATGTACTTTTAGAGTAGTTAAAAACCTGAAGCAAAGTTTCTGGTTTTTGCCCATATTAGAAATAACCTGAGCACCCTTTTACTATGGCACTGTTAAAGATAAGTGTTTTTTGTTTTCCTCAAAGATCTGCTAAACTCCCCCATAGTTATATGTTCGGAATATGCTGGAAGACGTGATACATGTTCCTAAAGAATCTCATGGATGGTCTTCTGGCTGTGATTGAAACTTAGGCAGGGTGTTTCTCCCACCAGGATTGCTGATGTCTGATGCAACTTTTAATGCGTGATGTCTCATTTTTCCCCAAGAACAGACCATATTTGTGTAGTGTGTACTGGGCCTCCCCAGCTCTGGCCACAGAGACCCCCCAGACACAGTCTTGTGATAGTCTTCTGGAATCCAACGCAGTTTTTTTAAGCGGGGAAGCAAGACTAGGAAAGCGTTTAATTATTTTAACTGTTTCATTGGTGGCTGCAGCCTCTGAAGACAGCTCCCTTTCTTTCCTCTTGCTTCATCTTTTAACACAGCTGTGGTCTGTACTGGAGCCAGTTAGGCTGGCTCCTGTTCCCTCTCCCCACTTCCAGCTGTTCCTGCAGGCATCCAAGCTCATCTCCATAATAAAGTCTGGACATCTGTGGCAGCAGTCGGGAGCAGGGAAGAAAAGCCAGGGCCTTGAGTCCTGCCAGTTCCCTGTCGAGTGGTCTGCAGCCTCACCATGCGCTGCACACCCAGGCTTGGAGGATGGCTGCCTCCGGCCTTCTGGGCCTCCTCGGGCCAGTGCCGGTGTGGGCTTGTCTTGCTGAGTGCTGGTGCGGTGAGGGGCACCACCTGCGGGATGGGTCTCGCAGTCTGCTCGCAGGCCCAGAATCGGGGGGTTCAGCACTCCCGGAGTGCAGAGGCAATGGTTTCATCAGCCTCTGATTCAGTCTGACCTCAGGGGAAGTTATTGTCACTGGTGGATGCAGAAGTGCAAACAGAAGGACAAGTAATATGCATGTGGCTCGTTAGCTGTGCTGGTGGTCTCACAGGGCTGGGTGCGGGCAGAGCCTGCAGGCCGGGAGCCCGCCGGCACCCACGCAGCTAACTACCACTCTGGCTCATCTCCTAAGCACGCAGGAGAGATGGAGATAAAAATAAAACCCGCTTTCCTTTTGTGAAGGTGCGCGCTGGTTACGGCGCGTGTCGTCTGCGTGGGCTGAGTTTGCTTTATGGGCAGAGATTCAAGCGCTGCTGCTCTTCCCCACAGTCTAGCTGCTGGATGAGCTGTCAAGCCACCCGCTGCAAATCTTTCCTAAGTATACCCACAGGTACACCTTTCCACAAATAGAAATGGGCCACAAAAATAAATGTGTGGAGTATTTTTATCCTTTTTTTCTAGGTGATAATCAGGTTTTTGCACGTGTGTGTACAAATACGATGGTGCTAGTGGCTACCACTAGGAAACACCCTTTCCTTTTCTACTGGGAAGGGTTTGGTTGGCCCAGCTGGGAGTAACAGAGTTTCAGGAATTGCTGTGGCTGTAATTTTTGTAAATCCATATGCTTGATTTTCTCTGCCTCTCTCTTCATCTCTTCATCAGCAGACGACTGTGAAAAATTTCAAAGGCTTCTGCAGGATTTCTTCCACATTTCGAGGCACCTGGACACAAGTTCTTGTTATTTCTACCCCATGCACTTTACCTGTTTTAAATGCATTAGGGAAGTACATTTTTTGTTAAAAAGGACTTTAAACAAAATGTCATCATTTTGGTAGGTAATACCAATAGCTTAGGCATGCCCACATAGAGAAGATAAACAAGGAGGAACCTCAACACAAATGAGATTCTGAGGTATGAAAGATGGGTGTCCTGCCTCTGGACCTTTAGGTGAGGTTCCTTTGGTGTAAAATGGTATGAAACCTGCATGGGTGTGTATTACTGAATCACTAATCAGACCTGACTTATGAAAATGTCACTGAGCTTATATAACCAGTACTAGTTTTGAAGCGCTGCATTATTTTACTCTTCTCTCTCTGTGGCTTATATTTGGTGACCTGTGACTCACATTACTGTTTCTGCTTCTTTACCAGTAAAACTTTTAAATAGAAAATAGTAAAAAGCATTGTAGGAGGTAGTGCTTTCTTAGTGCACAAGTGTCCTTGCTCATATCAGAAAATGGATGCTCTGACTATTTGTGGAAATAACAAAATGATAAAGGTAGCTGACTGAAAAAATAAATATGGCTAAATTGAGTGGTTCTGCATTTCACAATTGAAAGTTGCAAAAAAACCTATGTGACCTTCAGCTATAGTTATCATAAAGAATACAGCACAAGATGCTGTTAATTATTATGAAGAAATAAATTATTTACCTCTTGAATAAAAGAAAAAGAAATTATGTTTTGTTTTAAATCCACTTATATTACATTCAAATTTCCCAGCCTGGCATTACACTAAACCAGTTTTCATCCAAGGGACCACATTTCAAAGTTTTTCAGTGATATTTTTCAGGCTAGTGTTGGAAAAGTTTTGCTTGGGAATCCTTTAGGAATCTTAAAGCAGCTGCTAAGAATATTTTGTCCCCTCATGGACTAAAATGGTCTTGAAATATAATGTGTCATTAAATTTATATGTCCTCTCATGCCCTTCACATGGAAAAATGCCAACTTAGGGTACACATGTCTTCTGCTGGAAACCTTTTGCAAAAGCTAATTTGGCTCTGTAGTGTCATGAAACAAAGTAACTGTTTGCCTTCCTTGTTGTTGCTATTGTTGTTTAAAGAAACAATTGGTTAAATTACCAGGACTTGAGGGGGAGAAAACAGCTTTTTTCTGTGCACTGTAAAATTTCTCTCTACACTTCCTGATTTACTTGGCAAGGTTTTTAAATCAATGTTTAAATAGGAAAATGTTCTGATTGGCTGAAAAACCTTGTGTTTCTGAAAGACATTTATAAAACAACTCCTGACTATTTCACAAATTAGCGTGTATTGCAGTCATTGGAAATATGTACTATATGTTTCCTTGGGGGTTAAGCTTTTACCTCTAGATACTGAGGAACAAATAGAACTGCTTTAAATAAATGAAAAGGCAGAGGGAAACAGAGAACCTGGATACCACGAAAGCTTTCACAGTAAGCAGCTTGTCTGAAAATACACCATCGTTTACATGGCCAGCATGGGACAAGGGGTGGGAATCCTGTTGAGGGCAGGATGATAGTGGTGGGCTGGGGTTCAGACTGCGGAAAAATCAGGGGGTCTAAATTGCTCCACTTCCAACCACACACCTGCAGAGAATATTTCCATTTTACAGGCAAGTCAATTGGCCATAGTAGGTTAATTTTCTTCTCAGGTCAGAGGCCAGCCAAACTTCCTGACCTGTGAAGCATGCCATAGCTGCAGATCCCAGCTTCAGGTTGCCTTTGTCCTAAGCCTTGCTGCCATCACTTGCTGATGCATCAGTCTGAGCTTGGCAGCTGCCCTCGGGCTTGCTTGGCCATCCCTCCCGCTGAAAAGCACTGCTATTTCTCCTCTCAGCCTACCTTCTGCCCTGTCTTTATTAATTTGTAGTAATAACAGAGCAAGTGGAAGTAAGTGATGACTTCACACTTGGCTGTTATGCTGTTGCAAAGCTGTTGGACTGAGGCCCTAGGACTTAAAAAATCTCCCGTGCTGCTGCACACTGTACCTGTGCTTGCAAAAGGGATGATGGAAGACAGTGAATAATCCTGGGATGGTGTTCTGGCCCCCACCATTTCAGATTTTCACTCAACTGATCTTCCAGGCTTTCTGCCAGTTGAAAATTTGAAATTGAAATCTAAGCTGCCTAATTGAGAGAATGAGAGGAGCAGTCAATTGGTTCCTTATAATTTTCTGTTAGTGTCTTGGTGAGACATGCAATGTACAGAGTTCAGCTGACTGGGCCAAAGCAGCTGTACATTGAAATGATAAGAGCAAGGATGCTTTTTCGCCCTTTCTTGCAGTGTAATTATTATCCAAAATATAGGTATGTCATATGTATTATGCAATGCAGTTATTTTTACAATGAAATTAACTGTGCTAGCATCTCGTAAATCTCGGTAAAATCGAAGTCTCATTCTTGGTCAGTGGCTCTACATGCATGAGTTGTAGAGTTAGGGCATAAGCCAGTGATTGGATGTCAAGGTAAATTTAAGTATTCTGGGTCTGTATAGATTTTGTTTTAACTGGATGATATTCATGTGAATAAGGAGAGAGGAAAGGAGAAGCAATCCTACTCAAGGAGATGCTGTTGCTGCTATTGTTTTTGATGTGGTCTTCACATACATATGTAGATTTCCACTTTAGGTATATGGGAGCAGTGACTGTGTTAGATTTCAGTATGCCCTAGAAAACGGAATGTCTGGTGACATTATTGTGGATATTATATTTTTATTAGAGAATAGTATGTGATTCTTCTGCATAACAGTTATCATCATAAAAGATTTCAGACAGACAAAATCTGTTGGTGCGTAGGATCCATTTTTAAAAAGTGCATATGCATGTGATTATATGGAAAATATCTTTAAGACCTTGGAAGACTGAAATCTGGATGCGTCTCATCCTTTCCATCCAAAGTTTCATCTGAAAATGAATATTTTATTTGCCAGTAAAATCTTTCTTTCTGGGTTAAAGAAAAAAGAAGATATTGCTGCTTTCTCTGTTGGACTGAAGTTACCTCGAGCACTGAGTATTTCATTACCCCAACCTGACATTTGAGCACTTCAAGAAAAGAAACATTCTGGCAAAGTCACAAGCACAGTTGGTTCTCAGTAATGTGTTATGTTTGTGATAACTGATTCTCAAATATGTCAGTGCACAATTTCAAGCACTGTACAAGTGAGGAAAGAAGATGGAAGGAGACTCATAGGACTTGTTTGACAGCACACTTCCAGTGAAGTCGAAATATGGGTACATTCTCCACGTCACCAGAAACTAAAATCTAAAACAATTAAAATTGTTTTACTGACAATATAGGTCTTCCAGAGGTAAAAGAGGAGGATATATTAGCTTTTTTTTTCTCCATTAAAGCCATACTGTCTCTTTTACAACTGTTCTAGGAAAAATATCTTTTCACTTCTGTTACACTGACCCTTGAATGTTCAGGGTCTAAATAATATTCTCTTAGCTTGAGAGCAAAAGTCCCATGGGGTTTTTTCTGGCATATCTCTGTGGAAATTATTGAATAGCTAGAGAAGGATGTTAATAGACATATAAACTTGCTGTTTGAAAAGCAAACGATGTCTTCATAATGAGCTTATGCCTCTCTAAATGTTGCAAGTTATTGCAATACTTAATACAATGATTTCCATATGTATTTTATAAAAATACTTGGCAAAAACCCAACACACCTCTAACAATAATTTTGAGCTTCAACTGTTTTGCAAATAATGGTAACTCTTAGGATTCTTTAAGGGGTTTCTAACTTCATTCTGAAGATGGGAAAACTAAAGCTAAAGCATTGCATGTTTTGTCACTACTTCTCTTGTCTTTGAAAAAACTGGGGTTTGAGTGCAAGATTTTGACGTCAGCTTGAACATGACCCTTCCTCTAATGTATGCATTAAACTCAGGAATCCAGAAGGTGCTCCCATTTCCACACTACTGTTTAATGCAGAATTGTAATAAAAGGCTATCTTTGGCACTGTAAGGTCAACTTTACAGCAGGAACGTTGAGCTGGTAGTTGATGTGTGCTTGGCAAACCTGGATTCAGGTCCTCTGTATATTTGATGCTTTATTTTCTCAGAAAGCTGTTTAGTCCCTATGAAGGGATGTAAGTAGAACTATGCATCAGATCCAAAAGTGTGATGCACAAGTTTTTAGTCACCTTTTCTTTTTGGCAGTAAAAGTTTTTAGTGCCTAGAGGTCTGCCCAAAAGTGTTTCTGACTTTGTTAGTGCAGAGATGCTCAGTGCCTGAGTTTGGCCAGTATTCCAAAGTAATACTTCTACAGTTTCCACCACCTTTCTCCCCAGGCACCATGTCCTGCGGGTCCTGGTCAAACAGGCACGTTTTTCACTCATCTGAAGCAAACCTGTGGAACTGAACTTCACACATAACACATTAATGACCACTTCTCGCTCTTTCTCTTTGTCTCGCCCTGCTCCCCAAGGCTTTCTCTGTTGGACCAAGTGTAGTGAATGTGACTGTCTATCTGGGGAATAGAGTGAAAGACTTGAGTTCTAGTTTCTGCTCTTATAGGTAGAACTATTTACATATTTTGAATTAAAATTACTAGAGTAATATTAATATTTATAACTTGGATATGACATATAGGACTGCTATTTCAGGAATATGTTCCTGCTGTTTTGGGAAACTTAATCACATGAGACTTTTCATAAATTTGTGACATTTACTATTAAAATCAGAATAATGCTGAATGCCTCACTGCTTTTGGTCATTCACTTTTCTCTATGATAACTCTTCTTGGAGGGGATTTATTCATTAAGCTGGGCAGCTTACTGATTTTAAAATGTTTTTTGTTTTGTGTTCTGGACATCAATTTCTGGTGGCCTCACTTCAGTGAACTGTCATATGTATTTTGGTTTTGGTGCCTGCTTTGTGTTGGATTGCTCTTTTCATGAGCACAAATGTACTTTCAAACAATTCCTGTTGTTGGCAGTCTATCTATATCTACAAATAACAGAAAAATCATGTCAAACTCATTTCACTGAATAGAGAAGAGATGGTTGTTGTAGTTAGTCTTTTCTTCTTTGTTAGTTAATTCACAGAATGCATTCAGAGCAACTTCCCCCCCCCCCCGCCCCGAATCAAAAAATAAATAGCACCAAACATTTTTAAAACGGACCATTTTCCTAGCAGCTGGGAAGTGTCTTCCATTCACTATCATCACCGACAATTTTATATATTTCTATTCCACTAGACCACACAAATGTTGATTGTAATTTTATTTTCAACTACTGGTGATTGAAAAAAAATAGCTGTGAGAATTATAGCTGGAAAATGTTTTTGACGTGCGCTGTTCATGCAACTCAGAAATAGAGTGGGATTTCAAGAGCTCAATGGTGGCTTATGTCTGGCCGTCTTGAAGTTCTGTTCAATCTTTTTTTTCTCATTGGAAGAAAATGGCCCAATTAATAGTATCTGAAGGAATATATATCAGATTTTACTGATCCAGAAATGATGAATTAAGTTTCTGGGAGTAAAGTGAGGAAAATGATGGACAAGCAATTGTAAGACATATTTGAACACCTTCAGCTCACTTCACCACGTATCAATCTAAGTTCCTTCTGATGATGCAATGGTGGTATGAAATCTTGGGGAGCCCTACCAATGGACATCAATATAGGAGAAGTATTAAAGGGCCTTTCAATAAAAATAATACCTACTTGTGGTTAAGAATTAGGTAACCCAACCAAATATTTACTGTGGGAAATAACATGGTCAATATTACTGTGTAGATATTATCTGAGTCATACGCAGATTCAAATCCCTGAGATTTCCTGCTGTCAGCTGCCATAGCTCCCAAGCCTTGTTAAAACACCACAGATGAAAAAATCCCAGCTCTCTGTTGGTGTGGAAGGCATGTGTCTTCTGTATTCCTCTTTCCCTCTTGCAAAATTTGCAAGGATTCTTGGTTATAGTCTCTAACAGTAGTAACTCCTAGGGGTGATTAAATTTGAATTAATAGTCTATCTTTCAGAAGTGTTAAGCATTCATGCAGTTAGGGGTCAAATATTAAGGCCTAGATATTCTTCCTTTTATTAGTGCAGTGTGCATCTCCAGGAAACTAATTTTCCACTCCTAGCAATGGTTTAATGTTCAGACGTTGATTGTCCTTAGAATCAATTGTGTTCACTGCCCAACATCATCTTTCTGAACTTTGCAAGCTCAAGTCTGCTGTGTTTCTCTTTTTTTAAGTAAACTCCCACACCCTTTTCCAGGGCTCAGTGAGGTGATAAATTTCTTTCTTTTTTCAAAGTAAATTTTTGTCCACAGTTATATATTGTTACAGATAGCAGTCCTGATCCTGAAGGACAATGCACTATAACTTAAGGGAAGGAAAAAAAATCAATCCTATAGGCAAGCTTCCAATATGGTGTTTGTAGTTTCTATTCAAACTATGGCTGTGTGTCATTGCTTGTTGCAAATTAAGATTAGGTAAATTTTACTGAAAATAACTGGGCTGTGAATGTTACCCATTATGCAAAGAACTGTAGATGCGGAAAAATGAAACCAAACAATGTAAAATCCAAATACCATTTATGGAGTAACTCTTATGCAGTTGGTGACTGAGTTCAGATTGGAATGTTTCAGGGAGGAACCTCAGGGGAAAGCTTTTTGTGGTTTGCTCGTGGGGTAAGCCTGCAGGGTGTGAACATCAGCACTTTCCAGATTCACATAGTGAGAAAATCCTCGCACTCCACCCCACATGCCAAGATAAAATTTCTCTGTTACCTTTCAACTTGTTATCAAGAACTGAAGAAATATTCTTGTCAGCAGTTGAAATGGCTGTAAAGAGTTGGTTCTACTTTTAACATGTATATCTCTCATTCTGTTCACAATATAATTTTGTATACTAAGGAAAAGACGAAAAGAACCCAAGTTGACATAGTCCTTGAGAAGCTGCTCATCCTCTATTTTCGTGTATTACATTTAACAAAATAATAATTATTCTACAATGTCTTATTCCTGAAAATTTAATTTTAGAATATAATCTTTGGAATTTTTTTTATCCATTGCTTTAGAGACTGAAAAACGTCAGCCCTAGGTATTCTTGATTTCCTACACTTTGCAAGCTCTGTACTCATCTCTTGGCTATATAACATACTTATAAGCAAGGTCAGGATATCATGACCCTGTAAATAAATTGCAGAATGACAGATCTGGGGCCTTTCTCTAAATTCAAGAGGGGCTGATCAAGGTTTTGGGTTACAAGTATATTAATGAGCTTGTATTGCTGCTTCTGCAGTTTTTACTGTTTTAAAAGTGTGCCCCATGAGGAAAGTTTTAGGAGAATGAAAAACTGCTTATGCAATGGCAAAAACTGTGCTTTCATTTAAAAACCTGTGCAGGGATTTAAAAACCTTTAGAGTACTCACTTTGACCCTGGTACATTAAAAGAAAAATGATTTGAGAATTATTAGACTTTCAAACCATATCTCAAGTAGAATAAAGATGATACAATTATAATTTTTTTTCCCCACCTCTGATGATGAAACATCAGTAATTAAACACTCAAACAGTTTGCGGGTCTAGTGTTCAAAGGTGCATTTAACATTTGTATGTAAAGAATATATTTGTTTTTCCATCTCACAGGATACAGCATTCACTCTCTGAGTAAACTCATCTCTGCAAGCCAACTGCAATCACATTCATGCTAGTCTATAAATGTCTCCTTTTGTAGTCTCCTGCCTGTATCTGTTTCAACAGTACCCACCGGATAAAGATATAATCCATTTCTGCAGGTTGAATAATCCTTAGAAGTCAGAATAGTCCAAGGGAACAGTGCACTGCTTATTTGACTGATGGTATCAAACAGAAATCAAAGCTGTAGGTTACTTTCTAAAATAAAGTGCACAGAGGCTGGGTTTTGTAGGCAGTGTAATCAGTTATTTGCATGTTTCCTTCCTTTTGCCTCATAGCAAGGTGTTTTGTCTTGGAGATGAAACAAGCAAGGGCTAAACTAATTAACTAACCAGCAGTGATCTACAGTCTCAGCACCTCACATTCCTGAAGATATATCCCATTTTGAATTCATTGCCATTTTCCTCCAGGGAAATAAAGATTGCTGCCTATTAAAGATGGGGACAGAAAAAGGCACCTTCACTGGAGACAGCCTGTACAAGAAAATAATACTGTAATCATTCCCTCCAATCAGCTGAAAAGGATTAAATCTTCTGCTTCTAAAGTAATGTTCCAATTGAGCCTTGGGGAAGAATAATTCATGATTAGGGAGAAGGCTGGTCTAGCAAATGTGAACATTATGTCCATTACTTAAACACACTTCCTGGGCTGACTGCTAATGTACCCAGGGGACCTTGCAGCAGCAGCAACTGATAGGAGCAATGAAATAGGCCGACAAGGACAAGAAGTATTATCATCTGCATTCAACAGCACTACATAGACTTTACCACTGTTAAATCACTGCCTTTGGTAAATAGCCCAGATAACTCATTTTAATAGAAGAATTCTTCTCTTCTTTATGTGTATTAAACAACAGACTCTTATGAGCTGTGGCAGTGTATTGATTCCTGGGAAAGGCAGTGTGAATACCAATTCTGTAATTTATGCTGTTTTGTGGCTCTGGCTGTATTTGTTATGCATAGTGTATTAAACATTCAATAGCTCAATTTAATCTTTGCAGCCAAATTGCACAGCACATCATGCCAGATAGTGGTTGTTTCATATACACAGCCCATCTGCTTCCTGTTCTATAATTCATTCAGCAGGCAAAGTTTTTGGCAGCCTCAGGCTACCGTACATACATACATACATACATACATATATATATATATATAAAATGCAGACACATAACTTACCTAAGGGTATCAGAAGTGTTTGACACTCCCTCATTTTTTGGTGTTACTGTATGACTGAACAAATCACTAAAATTGTCGCAAAAAATGGTGTCTTCCTACTTTTAAAGGAATTGGTGGGGGTAATACTCCCACCTTCAGCTCATGGGTATTTTGAGAAGGTAATTCAAAGTAGGAAAAGCTAAACCAAAACAAAGTACTCTTCTTAGTCAAAGAAAAATAGCTCTTTCCAAATAGCTCGTGGGGCACACTAGTCCTAAGGATATGGTTGTTCTGTAGCCATAACCTGTGCTCTTGCTGTTCTGTTTCAGATGTCCCATTTGCTTTGTGTATATCCAGTGTGTACACATATGCAATGTGCACTTCTCAAAATATTGCTTTGAAGTTATCCTAACAATTGCAGCTGGGGCAATAGGCTGCAGCCTGAGCTGGGGAGGCTTTGCTGCTGGGCATGAAATCACAGCTGGTAGCTGTGGCAGGACATGTCTCTCCACCGAATGCAGGGGGATTGATACCAGAGTTTTCTTGCTTAGCTTTCAGACTCTGTGTGTCGGGAAGTGTTAGTGAGCTGGAGGCTGTTAATATCCACTAGTATGATTGGGTAAGAAGTATTCTGAGATTATTTCACTTAACTGGAGGTTATTCTTTCTTTATCTGTGTGGTATTTTTCTGACGTAAAAGATACCTTCCAAATAAATACTCTTTCACAGAATCATTAAGGTTGGAACAGACCTTTAAGATTGTCAAGTCCAACCATTAACCCAACACCGCCATGCTCACGAAACCATGTTCTGAAGCACCACGTCCACACATTTTTGAACACTTCCAGCGATGGTGACTTCACCACTTCCCTGGGCAGCCTGTTCCAATGTTTGACCACTGTATCCATAAAGAAATTTTTCATAATATCCAATCTAAACTTGCCCTAGTGCAACTTGAGGCCATTTCCTCTCATCCTGTCGCTGGTTACTTGGGAGAAGAGACCAACACTCACCTTGCCACAACCCCCTTCTCAGGTAGTTGCAGAGAGTGATGAGGTCTCCCCTCAGCCTCCTCTTCTCCAGACTAAATAACCCCTCAACAGCTCCTCGTACGACTTGTGCTCCAGCCCCCTCACCAGCTTTGTTGCCCTTCTTTGGACACGCTCCAGCACCTCAACGACCTTCTTTTAGTGAGGGGCTTTGTTTTTCTTTGTTTCTTCTCACAATTACCTCTTCAAATTACTTTCTTTTAATAGTTTATTTGTGGTTTGTGGCATCTGTTTGGAACCAAGTATGGTTACCTTAGTATGGAAAAGTAACATGGTCTCTATTGTAGGTGTACCTAACTTCATCAGTAACTGCTGTTAATTTTCCCCAAATTAATTGCCTTGGAGTTGGTCCTGCACTGTTAACAGCGGAACATATCTTTAATAAGATGGTCCTTGCTGAAAGGAGCTGGCAGTGAAGGTGGATGACACTGGTACGGGATGGTAGAGTTTCTTGTCTGAGGTCCTGCAGCAGAACCGGATCGAATTGGTGTCACCTGAGTCCTCCTGCAGGAATTTCATAGTGATTTTTCTCTCCCTGCCCTCCTCCCACACACAGTGGTAAAATACTTATCAGCATACCTTATAACAGATGTCACAGTTTCTATTTGACTTTTCTGAATAAGAAGTTCTTCTTCTTATGGGGATATGGTTCAGTACTGGCATACCTCATCTATGTTATGAGCTTAGATTATCAGGTATATACTTAAGTTTATGCTCAGCTACAAAAGGAGTCAGGCAGACTTTATTAATGATTTTGTGCTTGTGCCACTTGGAGCACAAGTGAAATATGCTCTGCTTTCTTTTCATTTGGCTAAAAGTGCACTTTATGGTAATAAATACTAAAATAATTTTCTTTTGTTAGAAGATGTTCAGGTCAAGTATCAGGATGTAAGTGGGTACAAGACACCTATGCTATTAAAATAAATAGAACCAAGAATAGCATTTTGCCAGTCATTGAGGTTGAGAACTTCAAAAATTACAAATTTAGAGAAAAACAATGTGAGCTAACAATGATCTGCTTTGCTGAACTCTTTTTCTTTCAGTAAAAGCAAATACATTAAAGATATCCCCCACATGGTATGGAAAACTCTTTTGCAATATGTGTCTGAACTGGTAAGCAGCAGTTGAAAATGACTCTACTAAAGTTAGATGGTGAGAAATGTTAAACAGTTAAGAGGTAGGAACAGAAAGAAGTCCTCTGGCCCCCTGTACTTGCTGTTGTTACTTCCTCCTTGCATTATGATCCACACTGATGTGCCAACTGCACAATTGCTCATTTCAAAAGCAAAAATGCTAATTTTTTCTTTTCACTCCTAACAATGAGTTGTAATATTAATAGATAATTTCTATCTTCCTTTCCATCATATCTATTCTACAGTAGGATGAATGTTCAAACATAGTGCTGTTAAGACTGAACATTTTTATAGGAAATCTACAGAAGATTCAGTTTTAACTCTTTCAGTGTTAAAACTGGATACAGATAGCTTCTGTCCATACCATTAACTTCTTTAGCATGTGGTAGTTGCTTACTGTTTGCAGTTGGTCTTGACTGTCATAGACCCAGCTGTACTAAATTAGCTCCTACAACTTTGAAAACAGCCTTTGAAAGACAAATTCCTGATAGTATTAAGATTTTTCTTTTATGGACCTTCCCAGCTAAGCACAGAGATTGGAGTGTGAAGTGATCTGGTAAATTTAAAGAAGTATATATAAAAATAAAGTTTAAAAACTGACATGTAACTAATTACGTATTTTTCATGCAATATGTGTTAAAAAGAGACTTCATGATTCTTATTGTTGTCTCACAAGAGATCAAAGAAACTTTGAGCATGGATATTTTGGTGGTGATTTTTGTTTAATCTGTTTTATGATAGCAAAAAGTTACTTTAACACCATCTCATCTGCAAATTTCAGTTCTAGACTGAGGTGCATGGTGGGATAGGACATGATACAACCAGTATTCCTAGATGCTTTGGAAATACATAGTTTTCAGAGGATCTAAAATGAAGATAAAGTTGCTTGAAACACATTCCTTATCCTGGCTGTGTCTGACTGAAAGGCTGCTTCGATTATGTCAGAGGAAATATTATGCAAGATGAGTAAAGGATTTCATTCAGATATATGTATTTAATGACCGCATTCCCTAACAGATGTCAGCTAGCTAGTACTGTTCTGAACTTACATACTGATATCACTAAGGGTTTTCCATAGTATAAGGCTTTTCATTTTTACCTCCTCTGGAAGAAGGACATCCCACTTTGCCTCAGAAAAATTACTGGTGCCATAACTGACTGTCCACGTATTCCACTACAAAGGCCATACCAATGCATTGAGCTGAGCAGGGTTTGAACCAGTGAACTGAAAGGGAAAAGAAGGCATTCTTGCTATCTGGTAACATTTAGATGAGGCAGGTGGTGTTCACTGGCATTGTCTGAAGTCCATGTGTGTGACAGCACTAGTGCTTTGTTCTGTGCAGCATTCACTGTGCTTGCGGCTGTCCCCCAAGGTGTGAAAGCTCCAGCTGACTTGCTGAAGTATGTACTTGAGTTCTGGAGAGCAGCTCTTGGTCCTGTGCCTGTGGATGTCAGTGCTTTTGTTAACTTCCCTGGACTGACCCTGTTGCTAGATAGCCTGGTCTAACTGCTTCTTCCCAAATAATGAGACTTTCAAAAATGCAGAGAAAATGGTTTTCCTACCCTTGTAGCCAACTCAGTGTTTTAACTGAGCTCAGATACTAAGTCCAAACATTTGACCATTAGCAGACATGAATGGAAGTCTTAAATTTTCCTTTTGGCAGTATGGATGGATTCTGTGCTCTGGCACGTTTCTGCAAAAGGCATCCAACAATGTGACCTGAGCACACAGTTGAGAGTCCTCTTCATAATGAATCAAGCCTTGATTTCAGTAGCTGTTTTTTATATATTATGATATCCTGCTGAGTTGGTAGGTTGTGGAAATATGGAGTGCAGCTGTTCAAGAATCATTACAAGGCAAATAACTTTTCCTGTCTCTGCTGTTAGCTAGAAATCCTTTTACTCACTCTGGCCACCTTATGTGTAATTTCTTATGCCACTCCTGCTTCGGTCAGGAACCTGTGAACAAAACCAAGAATCGTACTGATGCAGAACATCATTTAGCAATCTTTTGAATTTGTTTTGCATTTATCTTTGGTTGGATCCAAGCACCCAACATATATAATTAGACAGTGCCATGCAACATCCTTTTCTTCAACAAAAAAATAATTTCAAAATTATGTAGTAGCGGTTCCTTTCCTCTTTCCTTTTTGTGGCTTTGAATGCAACCAGAAAACTTGCACTCTTGAATTACCTCCAGGGTCAAATGCATAATGTAACAACTTACCTCCTGTTTGATTTCCAAACCCTGGCCCTCTGGGGATATATCTTTATTGTTGTGGTGTTGCCTTGTAGCACTACAGGCTAACAGATCAATTCATCCTTCAAAGCATCCTATCACCTGTCAATATGAAATTCTAGCAATTACTGAAATGGAATGGCTGCAAAGCATCTGAAAAACATTCCCTATTGATTGGTTCATTGCTCCAGAGTATGATGAACTTGTTTAAGAAAAAATGATCTAGCAAATTGATTTTTTTTTTTTTAAGCAAGGAATCATATGAATGTAATTTAAGTAACAATATATCTGCCCTGGATAAGGTATAACATATAGTTGGTGTGCGTGCATGTAAAGAAAATAAAAAAAAAAGAAAAAAAAAGATGGAGGGGATTTATACAGCAGATTTTGGAATTTTTCCTCTAAGATTTACGGGTAAATCTTAAATCTTTTGCAAGTGCTTCCAAACACATTTTTTAACTGTTGAATGCATTTTTTTTGTGTTTCTTTAATCAAATGTTTATTAGAAAGTGATGTTCCAATATTTAATTAATTAATGCATGCTCTGGAATGCCCCAGATCCTTTGGGATATGAGCTGTATCCTTCTTATTTGTCCGAATCAAGATACGATTTTTCACAACCAGTTCCTTGTAATGTAGCCGATGAGGGGAATAATTAATTTCATAACTTGGAAAGTATCTCATAATTTCTGCTCTGCTGCTACACCCGTACTCTCGTTGCTCTGTTTTTATTCAACTAGGAGCTAAAAGCACACAGCCCAGCCCATATCGACAATAATATTTTGCATGGCAGTGCTGTGAAGGATATTATTCACACTCAAGGCATGCAAACAATCAAAGACTTAATAGTATAGTCAGAAATAAATTTCTCCCCATCTTGCCTTTTTCCTCCTGCTCCCTTTCAGACTTTAAAACTGTGTTAGGGTGAATACAGATCAAGCCCAGAAATTTTGTTCTTGTTCAGAAAAATATTAAGAATTTGCCACAGAACTTCTGTATTTTACAGACCCATCCTACAAATTGTGTGCCCAGGATTACCCTTACCCTAATTCACAAAACCCAGCCCTACAGCAGTGCAGCATAGAAATACCTTTCAATCTGCTGAAGTCTGCCAAGAATCTATGTGGCCTTTTCGTTCAGTTTTAAATCCTGTTGTGTCTGTTTCTGACTTCAGTCTGTGGTCATTTAGTAATATTTCACTTTTGATACCTGTGCAGATTCTGCTAAGAAGTGACAAGGAACGACTACATGCTTGTAGGAGTTTTCAGTGTTACTGTGTAAATCTATTTTCCAGGTCTTATTATTTGTGCTTCAAAAATATTGCATTCAATACATTGGATATCCATGAATGTATTGAAGTTGAGTGAAAAAGGCAGTACTACAAGAACACATGCACCACTTCAAGTTGTCAGTTTCATTGTTAAAACAGAAGCCTCGTGTTTCAAGTCTTTCCCGGATAGAATGTGGGCTCTTTTCAATGCAAGGCTCTGCTTTCAGCAAAATTGTTAATTATAGATCATAATAAGCTGTTAGGAATGAAACACACACATAATTTGAAAGTGAAATGAGGCACAGTACATAGATAAAGCAATTGTTTATTTAAGAGGTGATTAGCAGCAGCAAAACAAGCAAACTGGTACTTGAACCTGAAAGAAATTATACCCATTTCAAATCGTTAAACTATTTGCTTATTTGTGCATTGCAACCTAATGCAAACTTAAATGCATAATGATGTGAGTTTTCTGTCCTATGTGCTGAGTAGCTCAGTGTATATACATTTTGTTTGAACTACCATCATATTAAATGAGAAGTCTGTCAAAAGGGAAAAAAATCCAGTGCCTCAGTTTCACAGAGGAAAGCAACTGAGTTTTAAGTTGTTCTATACCATGGTAGACTGTAAACTCTTAAAAGGCACTGTAATCACTGAATGAACAAAACAGTTTGCCTTGGGTGATTATGCCTTTTGGTTTCTTTAAAGTTTATTTCCTCAGACATTACATGGCATGCTTGTTTGCCATGTCAAGGTGTTAATCTCAGTGCAAAACACTGATTTTCTGCAATGATGAATGAACACAGAAACATTTTGAGTTCAGATCAAGTTGAATGCCATGATGGTAATCCAATCTAACTTTACATTTAAATCGGTGCTTAACTGGGTGTTTAATCTGGCTCTCCTGGGACAGCAATTTCATTTGAAATGCAAAACTTTGCTCATTCACCACTAGGATAGATGTTTTATACCGTCATAGGGTAGGTAGACATTAAGTACATATTTATAAAGTCACAAATCAGAGCTATGCAAATGGTTTGGTGAAGTGTAAAATGGCCCACACCACTATATTTTGAGGTTTCTTCTCCTCATGAAAAGGAGAGTACATTAACTTTTAGAATTTTCTGAATGATGTGTGATTGTACGAAACTTCTGTGCTAACATGTCTATGAACCCTTACAATAAAAACATAAAGAAACATTGCGAAACATAACCTGTACGTGACCTTAGTCCTTCCCTAACAGGTGGTTTACTTTGCAATTGCTATGTAGTCCTTCCCTGCCTCCCTTTCAGCATCGTTATAGGCATGTATGTTCTGGGGACTTTCTTCTCTTCCCCCAAACATTTGAAAATAAGTCAAAGTACTATGTGTGCATTCTTTTTTTTTTTTCTTTGGTTGCATGACATAGTTTTGAAAGAAAGATGCTGTTATTTAGTTTCCATTCATTAAGTATTCTACAAAAAGTAAAAAATTATAGTAAACTGAATATCTTAGATTAAAAGCTACATCTTTGCTGATTTAGAGATGCCAGATTTGTAAGCATGTTATGTCTTCTTATGCCTCCATCCATGATCCTGGGGCGTTAGTAGCTTGGCAAAGTTCCTCCTTATATTGTAAGAACAGGGTGAGCTTAAGCTGTTCATAAATCCTACCTGAGGAACATGTCTTCAGGGTTCATTTGGAAAGGCTCCTGTGAGTTGTTTACTTGGCCCAAATGTGCTAGTAAAGGGAAAATGTAATGTATTGTGGTAAACTGCACTAACCAGACAGACAGAAGCAAAGAAAGCTGGCATCACATCATAGCAAGAGATTTACTGGTGGCATGTACCTCAGAGAAAGGTAAGGGGGAATTTGGAAATGAGACATCCTGTACATGCACTAGACATGTATGTTAGTGTAACTTGTATATGAAATTATTTTGATCAGTCTTGATCAGGATTAAATTTTTGTCTGAGTACTGGGAGAAGAGCTGATAAAGACGAGTGAACAAATTGAGACTCAATGTGTCATGAAAATACAATAATGTAGTTTAGAAAATATTCTCCATTAAATGAATAAATAAAGCCTAGTTGTAGAATGCTAATAGATAAAGATGATGGAGGGGGTGAATAAGTCACCCAGAAAGCTAAAATAGTGTAAAATGGAAGCAGGAAAAGATACTACAACTGTGTATACAAATGTTTATTTCTACTTTTGAATTCACTGAGTGTCTTGTTAAAGGAATTTCTCTTTATGGGCCTAGAGATGAGAGATGGCACCACGAAACTCCCTGGTCTGGTTTGGCCCACTGATTACTAAGCGCTGCTGGTCATACAGGTTGGCAACGATGAGGTTGAAGGGGGAAGAGGATAAAACCAAGCTCACTAGAAATGAGCCTAGGGGTGGCATGCTGGAGTTGGGGGTGAAATCGATAGCCCAGATCAAGTGCATCTACACGAATGCACGCAGCATGGGCAGCAAACAAGAGGAGCTGGAAGCCATTGTGCAACGGGACAGCTATGATGTAGTCACCATCACAGAAACATGGTGGGATGACTCTCATGAGTCAGTACTCAGACTCTCATGATGCAGTACTCCCATCCTGGAGTACTGCAATGGATGGCTGTAAGCTCTTCTGAAGGGACAGGCAAGGAAGGAGAGGCAATGGGGTGGCTCTGTATGTTAGGGAGGGTTTTGATTGTATAGAAATCAATGATTGTGATGACCAAGTCGAGTGCTTGTGGGTAAGGATGAGGGGAAAGGCCAACGAGGCAGATGTCCTGCTAGGAATCTGTTACAGACCACCTAACCAGGATGAAGAGGCAGATGAAACATTCTATAAGCGACCGGCAGAAATCTTGCATTTACTGGCCCTTGTTCTTGTAGGGGACTTCAATCTACCAGACATCTGCTGGAAGTATTACACAGCAGAGAGGAAACAGTATAGGAGGTTCCTGGAGTGTGTGGAGGATAACTTCCTGACACAGCTGGTGAGTGAACCCACCAGGGGAGGTGCCTTGCTTGACCTGCTGTCTACAAACAGAGAAGGACTGGTGAGAGATGTGATGGTCAGAGGTCGTCTTGGGCTTAGTGACCACGACATGATAGGATTCTCAGTTCTTGGTGAAGTAAGGCAGGGGGTCAGCAAAACCACTACCATGGACTTCTGGAGGGCAGATTTTGGCCTGTTCAGGTCACTGGTTGAGACAGTCCCTTGGGAGACAATCCTGAAAGGCAAAAGTGTCCAGGAAGGCTGGACAGTCTTCAAGAAGGAAATCTTAGAGGCGCAAGAACAGGCGGTCCCCATGTGCTCTAAGATGAGCGGATGGGGAAGGCGACCGGCCTGGCTGAACAGGGAGATTTTGCTGGGACTTAAGGAAAAGAGGACAGTTTATCATCTCTGGAAGAAGGCGCAGGCAACTCACGAAGAGTACCAAGGATCTTGTTACGTCAAGCAGAGACAAAATTAGAAAGACAAAAGCCAGCTAAAAATCAATCTGGACACGGTTGTAAAGGATAGCAATAAATGTTTTTACAAATATATTAAAAAGAAAAAGAGAGCGAAGGAGAATCTCCATCCTGTACTGGATGCAGGTGGGAACATTGTCATCAAGGGAAAAGGCTGAGGTACTTAATGCCTTCTTTGCCTCAGTCTTTAATAACCAGACCAGGTATCCGCAGGGTATTCAGCCCCCTGAGCTGGAGGATGGGGATGGAGAGCAGAATAAAGTCCCCGTAATTCAGGAGGAAGCAGTTAAGGACCTGTTAAGCCACCTGGACACCCACAAGTCTATGGGGCCTGATGGGATCCACCCAAGAGTACTGAGAGAGCTGGCGGAGGAGCTTGCCAAGCCACTCTCCATCATTTATCAGCTGTCGTGGTTAACAGGAGAGGTCCCAGACAACTGGAGGCTTGCCAATGTGACATCCATCTACAAGAAATGTCAGAAAGAGGATCCTGGGAACTATAGGCCTCTCAGCCTGACCTCAGTACCAGGGAAGATTATGGAGAGGTTCATTTTGAGGGTGCTCACAGGACATGTGCAAGACAACCAAGGGATCAGGCCCAGCCAGCACGGGTTCATGAAGGGCAGGTCGTACTTGGCCTACCTGATCTGCTTCTATGACCAGGTGACCTGCCTAGTGGATGAGGGAAAGGCTGTGGACTGGACTTTAGTAAAGCCTTTGACAGCATCTCCCACAGCATTCTCCTAGATAAACTGGTGGCTTAGGTGTACTCTTTGCTGAGTAAAGAACTTGCTGGATGGCCACGCTCAGAAAGTCGTGGTGAATGGTGTTAAATCCGGCTGGTGGCCGGTCACAAGCGGTGTTCCCCAGGGCTCAGTTCTGGGGCCGGTCTTTATAGATGATCTGGATGAGGGGATCGAGTGCTCCCTCAGTAAATTTGCAGATGACACCAAGTTGGGTGGGAGTGTTGATCTGCTGGAGGATAGGAGGGCTCTGCAGAGTTTTAGATAGGATATTAGGAAAAATTTCTTCCCTGGAAGGGTTGTCAAGGATTGGAACAGGCTGCCCAGGGAAGTGGTTGAGTCACCATCCCTGGAGGTATTTAAGTGCCATGTAGATGTGGCACTTAGGGGCATGGTTTAGTGGTGGACTTGGCAGTGTTAGGTTTACGGTTGGACTTGATGATCTTAAAGGTCTTTTCAAACCTAAATAAGTTTACAATTCTAAAAAAAAATTTTTGCAAATACTGAATTGTGGTTAAAAAAATACTTACTCAGCTTTAATAAGAAAGGCCTTGCTTCAGTATCTAATTCTAAAGATTTGAAGGATATAGAGTTTTTTAACCTGCTTACAATATCACAACATTGTGAATAAATGGTTGAATTTGAGCAGATCTGTCTGTTGACGCCAATACCCACTGGTGCAGGAGACATTTAGAAAGATGTTATCTGCATACTGGCATCTTACTATATTAATATTTGTCAGTATTGAAATATGTCTGCTGACTGAGGAGTGAAAACTAGCATTATTATAGGAACATAATGGTTGTTCTCAGTTCTAATAATTATTCATTGCACTTCTTCAGCATTTCTCAAACTTATTGTAGCAGTCTCTCAGGACAGTAATACGTATTTAATTTTCTCTTTGCTGTAATAAGTCTGGAATTAGAGGAAGTCTTAAATTGTTCATAAACCTAGTTTTTGTTTTATTTCTGTGACCCTTTGTGCATCTTGGCCTTAATTTGTCAAAAGAGCAAAGGAAGTATCTTACACAGTGAGGGAATCTGTTCTTGATGCATATGTAGTTTAATCAAAAACTGGAAGTACTGGTAATCTCATGTTGGTCCTTGGAAAATTTCCAGCTGAATTTAGACAATTTAATCAGAATTTGAATAAAATTTGTATTGCTAGATGTTGTGGTGCTCCCCTACCCATATTACAAACTGTGGGAATGCTTTACAGTAGTTTTAAATGTGGCATATATTAATTGGAATTGCAGGCAAGCAACTGCAGACATTTTATATACTTACTCTGTTTAATGTACTCTGATATTTTCTTTTTATCTAGTCTGTCCGCTTCCCTTCCTCCCCACGTCTTAACAAGGTCCTCAATATTCAACCTTCAGGGACTTCAAAGGTTCACCTGAGACAACAAAATCATTGTAACAGACCCACCAAGATACCCTGTGGTTTCTGATCATTTACCTCCTGACCTTGTGTGCCTGCTAAACAATTCAGGGCTGTCCAAATTCCCTGTCTCTGTGGCATCTCTCTCTCTCTCCCAGGAGAGTTGCATAGAAACATAACAACTCATCTTCATTAGAACTCTGACTCATAATGCAATTAATTGTGTCAGGAAGTGAAACAGAGTCTTTGAGCAGACCTGCGTCTGAAACATGTCCCAACATGTGCTGAACACTATAGTAAATGATTCACTGGAGAAGATGCGTATTTCCACAGGTAGATGAGGAACGAGGGCAGACACAGATGGATCTGGTGTTTTATGCACTTGGTTTTGGGGGGAGTGAAATTTTCTTATTAAAAAAAGTTAAGGAGACTAAATAATGAGTTGTTTTTGTTATTATTAGAATTATTAATAATAACCTTATAATTTCTTTCGTCAGTATCGTCAATCTCATACTTTCTGGGCAATCAGAACTGAAGAAATCTATTTTTAATTCAATGCTGGCAAAATTATTTTTGTGACACCCATGACTGGATTTCAGGTTTCCAACATAAAAAGCCAAGTCAGAAATATAATCTTCCCACATAATACAATTCGGCTTATTATGTGTGTTTGTGGCTGAAGTTAAATTCTCCAAGGATTTTTCTTTAATTGAACTATAGCCCACTCCTGACGCTTTACACAGAGATGATTTCTCCTATTATTGGGCAGATCTTCTGCATAACATATGAATAGTCAGTTTAAAAAAAAAAATTCAAGATAGATTTCTCTGAGATGATATTAAAAGGATGGTATACCCTAAAAGAAATGAATGGAATCAGAGGTGGTACTGTATTTTAGAAAAAACTGAAATGAAGGGAATTTGCAGTTTTTCAACTTGGTATATTTGTCTAGAGGTAGAAATAGATGTTTCAGAAATTTGTCAGGGAGGAGACATTGCATAAACCAGAACTGAAGTTTTTGTGTACTTTTTCTTTTTTTTATTAATTTCAAATGCTTATTTCACAGACAGAAATGTACATTTTCTTGTATTTTCAGAACACAAAACTGTGTTGTCCTTGGGATAAAATTTATCAGGTGTTTCTCTTACCTACTCCTACAGCCTTTATAATTATTTACTTTTTGTCCTCATTTGACAAAGTGAACTTGAATGTGCATAACAAATTATGATTAGCATATGGTTAACTGGAATTGTGTTGTAGGTGGACAGATATGTTCTCCAAATAGATTATGTAAAGGATTTTCAAAGTAGAATGTGGGAATTAGCAGCTCTAAATTCTATTGATATTCAACTGAAGTTGGACACTTAATTCCCATGGAAATGCCACCTAAGTGCAATTGAATTTTAAATGGTAGATAGTGGGAGAAGAAATATAAAACATTCTTAAAATGTTGCCCATCTTGCTGCCCAGAATCATGTCAATATTATTGCCAGCTGTGTCCTCTTTTCTCTAATCTGCCTGTTTTGTTATTACAAAGTTTTCACTATTCACTACAATAACATGAGCAGTAGGAACACCTGGGAATGTGAATTTTATAAATCTTTCTCCAGATTGAGGGAAGCATGAGGGAAAGCTGCCAACATAAATACAAACTGTTGTGGCAGACAAGGACTCATTACCACTGTGCACTCTGAGTGACCAAAGAAAGGTTCAGGCTTTGCTTGGAAAAGCCATTAGAGATGTTGAGTTTTCATGAAAGGAAGGAGAGTTGGCTGCCTCAGCTTTCTTTCATTGCAGATTAAAAAATGAAGTCACTGGTATGCTGTTAAGCAAATCAGCTGAGATGGCTTCAGTACAAAAATCAAAGATGGGTTGACTTGTTGTTGAAGTAAAAAAAATGGGTATCAGCTGGACTTTGCTCAAATTGAAGAAAATGAGAATATTATCCAAACTTGGGATATTTCTGTTTAATGCTTGCCTGTAATAAAATACGCCTTTTTCCAGTTTATGCCACAAGTCTACCAGTGTTATTGGCAAAGGTAGATGAGAGAACTGCTTTGATTTTACAATGTTCTGAAGTTTTACTTTTAATTGATGAAGATGTTAAGTTATCCTATGGTTCTGGGATAACTTGCAAGCCAAGGATTTTTGATTTTTTTAAAATAGGTGAAGTGTTTGAGCCAAAGATCAGTTGTGTTCTCCATTGTGGACTTGCTGTCTAAAGGATGTCTGATCTAAAGATTCATGAACTTTGGGCTTTAAAGTCTAGACTTGGTGAGCCATGACTGGATGGCCACATTGTGTGGCCATGCCGCTCCTAGAATTTGAGTTACTCTGTTTAAAGCAAGGACCTTTCATCATGGCCTTGTGAACACACAAGTAATTGTGTTTCCCTGCAAATCTAGGAAGTTGAGCAGCAGAACTGGCTCAGCTGCACACCTGAAGAAATAAAAGTCCCATGTCTGGTTTATTTTGAATAAAACTGTAAGCCTTCTATTCATAAGGGAAGGAAACACTTTCTTCATTTTAGTGACTATTTTGGAACACTGCCAGTCCTTGCTGTTTTGTCACAAAATGGTGATAGTTTAATGTTTACCTCAGGCTGTGGTTGCTGCGAACAGGTATTAAATAGAAAATACATTTTTCACTGAGTGTATGAGGAAACAAGGAGAAAAGTTTCTTTACTCCTAATTACAGAGAAAAATTTGAAATTTGACCTTGGTCTATGGCTAAAGGCTCAAAACAAAGATGACAAATAAAAAGATGTGTCACCATTTTCTTTTCTCTTCTCCCCTCATTTAAAATTCATGGTATTTAAGTCAGCTTTAAGACTTCTAGCCTACTAATTTATGTTTTTTGACAATATGGGAAATTACCAAGACTAATTATGTAAGTAGGTGGCTTTTACATGAACTTGGTTTGTTCTTACAGACACATAATTATCTGGCTGATTTTGCCTGAAACACTCCACCCTTTACTTAATGTCAAGGAGTTGAAAAGAATTGGGATCAATCATGGACATATATATGTCCTCTTAGCCTCTGCTCCTGTCTGCCTAAACAAACAGACTGTTAAATCTGTTGAGCTTTGCAGAGAGAATGAAAAGGCATATCTCCTTCCTATACTAAATCCACACTATGATGAGGTGACATTAATGAAGGCTGTCTTGAAGACATATGGTGCAACTGGATAACACATTGTATTTTCTAAGTGTTTTAAGTAAAATTTTCAAAGACACTGAAATGACATCTCATTTTCAGAAGTGGCTTTTCAGTGCATGAAGAGTTTACGTTTACTGCCTTTCAGTGAGTCTGAAGACTTTTTTCCACATTAAAATAAAAATGATCATAATAATCTTTCTACAGAATAATAGTAGAAGAGAAATCAGAAGGTATTTGTAAATTTACACACATACATAAATAGTAGAATAATTTTAATATAAAGTTTTATTTTTTAAATAATAATTTAAGGATCAAATATATTCCTGTCATTAACTAGATCTGTAAACTTACATGTGGATATTCGTTGTTGTGGGTTAAGAAGTGTATGATAATACAATTGGACTATATTCTTGGGGAATTCTTACTTCTTGTTTCCCTTTACCTTTTGTGTAGGGGAAGGGATTGATTCAAACAAATGCAGCAACTGAGCAGAAGCCCAGAGCTTAGTTTTAATTTTTTTTAACCTATAAACCAGAGTTTAGATTCTGTTGATCAGTCGCTTCAGATATCCAAAAATGTCCTGCCCCCTGGCTTTGTAGTAAAATCTACTTCTTCTAATTAAAGACACGCCTTGAGTTTGAGGCTGGTTTGGAATTCAGGTTGCTGAACTGGCACAGCAAACATGAATGTTAAAGAGGTGATGGTTTCCAGCCAAAGAGGGCTCAAAGCTCTTTGTTGCTTCCTATTGCTGATGACTTTAAAGCCTGCTCTTGACACCGAGCCAACAGCTTGCTCTTGTTCCTTGTCAAAAGAAGGACCTGGAACAGGGTCAGATAGATGCATGTTGGTTTCTAAATGGAGAGACCTTTTTGGCAGTGAGCATAGTAATAAAAATAGCTGGAGCTGTGGAAAGAACAAAGACAAAGTGAAGAACAAAAGGTAAAAGGGACACCGGAGTTTAAACTGCATATAATCAGACCCTGGATGTATCCTTGTTTCGGAATTTCTACCAAACATCTTTTTTGTATTGGTATATTTCTGCAATGTTTTGGTTTCTTACTTGGAGCAGGCCATTAGACAAAGAGCGTTCTGACAAAAAATAGTTGCAGACACGTGCACAAGTACAAAGAATAAAAGAAAACAATGATTATTTAACTGCCCATCTGAATTAAATACATTTCCAAGTAATTTTCAATAAAATTAGACATAGGCCCAAGGATAAAAGTGTTCTAATCAACATGATCAAGGTCAGGACATTTGCATTGAGGTTAAGCATTGTGTCTCAGGTGCACTTTTAAATGCAGTGTAAGGAATAGTCAAACATACATACCCTATGTGGCAAAACCAGCATGAGATTCCTGTTCCTAATTACTCAATCCAACCCTGTGTCACAGTTTGCTATTCCCTGAGTTAAAATGACACAAAAGTATATGAGTTCTGGCTGTACATCAGACCGCTGTGGTCCAAGAATGCAGCAATAATCAGTAGAGCAACTTCTGTAAAGCTTTAACTTGCAAGAGCAAATACTTGGGTGTTTAACTACTCTTGTTAAACTCATTGCTCATTACTCATTGCTTCCCTCCTACACAACCATGATGGTGTCTACTGTAAGGGTGAGGACTGAGATATGGCACAAAAATTTTCCTGCTTTTGAACATCTAGAACAACTTTCATGGATGCTTTTAAGACACAAACTTAGGACTGGAGCAATAGAAAATTCCCTGTACTGTAGTCTAGTTCACAAAAGCACAGTGTAATATGTTAACATTATTTTAAAAAAATATCTGTCAACTAACAAGCTTAATGACACAGAAAGAAAGTTGAGAAGTCAGGTGGTTACGGGTTCTGACGATTTTGGGTTCTGCTGGTTTGCTACTGGGACTTTGATTCAGTTTAACACAATTCTACTGCAAAGAAAAGTAACCATTTTCATGTTTCTAAACAAAATCAGTTTCAGAGAGGGTTTGGTTATTTCTTCTAAAGGTCAGAACCAAGTGCCGTTTTTTGCAACCTTACTGATGAAACTGAAAAATTGAGATCCTCGCTGCTTCACAAGGCCATAAAAGTTCGTCCTGGTTCTGCTTTAGAGTAGGGTGAATTTATAGTGCAAAATTTAGAATTGGATAATTTTGCCTTCACCTCAATTGTTGTCTGTCACTTGGTTTTTTTCCCCCCCCTTTATTCCAACCAAGCCAAACTCCCTCCTGTCTCACCTTACCTTCTTCTTCCACCACAGGTTTAGACTATCTGTCCGCAAACTCCACTCTTGGATTCGTTTTGCTTTTAACAACTTGCACATTAAGTGTCTTCTATAGAGTAAAACGGTAACAGCTGCCATTCCCTATCACAGTTGCAGTCCTGAGCATTCGTCAGGATTTTGGTTGTTATCCTTTCAAGTCCTAAATGCTCTCAGCTGTACCAGAGACATCCCACTTTTCTCTGCTTGCTGCTTTCCTCTTCACTGTCACCACAGCAGCCACCACCCTTCAGCTGCTTGATATCAGAAAGAAGGTGAAGGCTGCTTTATTTTTCCTCTCTCCCTGAGCTTCTCTGCCACCTTATTTTTCTTTTTCTCTTCCTCATAAATTGCCTTTCTACAGACCATCTGGAAGAACTGATTCACTCTGTGCCCTTCTCTTGCTGTAATGAGATTTCTGCCAGAGAAGTTATTCTGTGTTAGTCTGTAGCCTTTTCCAGACAGGGAACAGCACATGTGAGAAGGCCCTTGTCAGCCCAGGGCTGATGTGTTGCACGCTTTGAGTTTTTTGAGCGACCTGCTCAGCCTGGTGGCAGAGCTGAAAGAGGAAGTGGAGAGGCTGAGGAGCACTAGGGAGTGTGAAAGAGAGATAGATTGGCGGAGCTGCACCCGGCCATCCCTGGGGCAGAGGCAGCTGGTGGAGGCTCCACAAGCAGCAGGGGATCCCCTGCCCTCTTGCTGCCGGGCAGAAGGAGAGGACCTAAGAGATGAGGGGAAAAGGAAGCAGGTCCCTGCTCGGGGCGGCAGGCGAATCCCCTCCCGGCCTCCCTCACCGTCCCAACTGTCCTTACACAACAGGTACGGGTCTCTGGAATGTGAGGGACAGGAACATGAGGACCCTGACAAAGGTCCATCCATGGGGGTGCCTAGGGTGAGTCAGCCAGCCCCACGCATCAAGACTTCCTCTGTTAAGAAAAAAAGGAGGGTAATTGTTGTAAGCTACTCCCTTCTGAGTGGTACAGAGGGCCCAATATGTCGACCAGACCCAACTCACAGGGAAGTCTGCTGCCTCCCAGGGGCCCAGGTGAGAGATGTCACCAGGAAACTCCCTGGTCTGTTTCGGCCCACTGATGGCTGCCCACTGTTGGTCATGCAGGTTGGCAACGATGAGGTTGCACTAAGAAGCCCAAAGGCAGCCAAAAAGGACTTGAGAGCACTGGGGCAACTGGTCAATGGAGCAGGAGCACAGGTAGTGTTTTCGTCAATCCCTTCAGTGACGGGGAAGAACGCTGAAAGGAACAGGAAAGCACATCTGATCAACACATGGCTCAAGGGCTGGTGCCGTCATCAGAATTTTGGGTTTTTTGACCACGGGGCGGTTTACACGGCACCGGGCCTCCTCGCAGCTGATGGAGTGCAACTGACGCCAAGGGGCAAAAAGATTCTTGCTTATGAGCTGGCAGGCCTCATCGAGAGGGCTTTAAACTAGATTTGACGGGGGAAGGGGATAAAACCAGGCTCACTAGAGATGAGCCAAGGGGTGGTGCGCCAGAGTTGAAATCAATAGCCCAGCTCAAGTGCATCTACACCAATGCACGCAGTATGGGCACCAAGCAGGACGAGCTGGAAGCCATTGTGCAGCGGGACAGCTCTGACTTAGTCACCATCACAGAAACATGGTGGGATGGTTCTCATGACTGGAGTGCTGCAATGGGTGGCTATAAGCTCGTCAGAAGAGATAGGCAAGGAAGGAGAGGCTCTGGGGTGGCTCTGTATGGTAGGGAGTGTTTTGATTGTATAGAAATCAATGATTGTGAAGACCAAGTCAAGTGCTTATGGATAAGGATGAGAGGGAAGGCCAATGAGGCAGATATCTTGCTGGGAGTCTGTTACAGACCACCAAACCAGGACGAAGAGACGGATGAGACATTCTATAAGCGACTGGCAGAAGTCTCGCATTCACTGGCCCTTGTTCTTGTAGGGGACTTCAATCTACCAGACATCTGCTGGAAGTATAACACGGCAGAGAGGAAACAATCTAGCAGGTTCCTGGAGTGTGTGGAGGATAACTTCCTGACACAGCTGGTGAGTGAGCCCACCAGTGGAGGTGCCCTGCCTGACCTGCTGTTAACAAACAGAGAAGGACTGGTGAGAGATGTGGTGGCTGGAGGCCGTCTTAGGCTTAGCGGCCATGACATGATAGAATTCTCAATTGTGAGTGAAGTAAGGAGAGGGGTCAGCAAAACCGCTACCGTGGACTTCCGTAGGGCAGACTTTGGCCTGTTCAGGTCACTGGTTGAGAGAGTCCCTTGGGAGACAGTCCTGAAGGACAAAGGGGTCCAGGAAGGCTGGACAGTCCTCAAGAAAGAAATCTTAAAGTCGCAGGAGCAGGTGGTCCCCATGTGCCATAAGACAAGCTGATGGGGAAGGTGACTGGCCTGGCTGAATAAGGAGATTTTGCTGGGACTCAGGGAAAAGAGGAGAGTTTATCACCTCTGGAAGAAGGGGCAGGCAACTCACGAAGAGTACAAGGATCTTGTTAGGTCAAGCAGGGACAAAATTAGAAGGCAAAAGCCCAGCTAGAGCTCAGTCTGGTTACAGTTATAAAGGATAATAAAAAATGTTTTTACAATATATTAACAACAAAAAGAGAGGCAAGGAGAATCTCCATCCCCTACTGGATATGGCGGAAAACATTGACTCCAAGGACGAGGACAAGGCTGAGGTACTTAATGCCTTCTTTGCCTCAGTCTTTAATAACCAGACCAGGTATCCACAGGGTATTCAGCCCCCTGAGCTGGAAGATGGGGATGGAGAGCATAATGTACTCCTCATGATCCAGGAGGAAGCAGTCAAGGACATGCTAAACCACCTGTACACCAACAAGTCTATGGGGCCTGATGGGATCCACCCGAGAGTACTGAGAGATCTGGCGGAGGAGCTTGCCAAGCCACTCTCCATCATTTATCAGCAGTCCTGGTTAACAGGGGAGGTCCCAGAAGACTGGAGGCTTGCCAATGTGATGCCTGTCTGCAAGAAAGGCCGGAAGGAAGATCCTGGGAACTACAGGCCTGTCAGCCTGACCTCTGTACCGGGGAAGATTATGGAGCGGTTGGTCTTGAGAGTGCTCACAGGGCATCTGCAGGACAACCAAGGGATCAGGCTTAGCCAGCATAGGTCACGAAAGGCAGGTCCTGCTTGACCAACCTGATCTGCTTCTATGACCGGGTGACCCACCTAGTGGATGAGGGAAAGGCTGCGGATGTTGTCTACCTGGACTTTAGTAAAGCCTTTGACAGCATCTCCCACAGCATCCTCCTGGAGAAACTGGTGTCTCGTGGCTTAGACAGGTTTACTTTTCTCTGGGTGAGGAACTGGCTGGATGGCCGAGCCCAGAGAGTTGTGGTGAACGATGTTAAATCCGGCTGGCATCTGGTCACAAGCGGTGTTCCCCAGGGCTTGGTTCTGGGGCCGGTCTTGTTTAATATCTTTATAGATGATCTGGATGAGGGAATTGAGTGCTCCCTCAGTAAGTTTGCAGATGACACCAAGCTGGGTGGGAGTGTTCATCTACTGGAGGGCAGGAGGGCTCTGCAGAGGGATCTGGACAGGCTGGATCGATGGGCAGAGGCCAACTGTATGAGGTTTAATAAGGCCAAGTGCAGGGTCCTGCACTTTGGCCACAACAGCCCCATGCAATGCTACAGGCTTGGGGAGGAGTGGCTGGAGAGCAGCCCGGCAGAAAAGGACCTGGGGGTGCTGGTTGACAGCCGGCTGAACATGAGCCAGCAGTGTGCCCAGGTGGCCAAGAAGGCCAACAGCGTCCTGGCCTGTATCAGAAATAGTGTGGCCAGCAGGAGTAGGGAAGTGATTGTGCCCCTGTACTTGGCACTGGTGAGACTGCACCTTGAATACTGTGTTCAGTTTTGGGCCCCTCACTACAAGAAGGATGTTGAGGTGCTGGAGCGTGTCCAGAGAAGGGCAACGAAGCTGGTGAGGGGGCTGGTGCACAGGTCTTAAAAGGAGCGGCTGAGGGAACTGGGGTTGTTTAGTCTGGAGGAGGCTGAGGGGAGACCTTATCGCTCTCTACAACTACCTGAAAGGGGGTTGTGGTGATGAGGGTGTTGGCCTCTTCTCCCAAGTAACTAGCGATAGGACAAGAGGAAATGGCTTCAAATTGCACCGGGGGAGGTTTAGATTGGATATTAGGAAAAATTTCTTCAGTGAGAGAGTGGTCAAACATTGGAAGAGGTTGCCCAGGGAGGTGGTGGAGTCGCCATCTCTGGAAGTGTTCAAAAACGTGTGGATGTGGTGCTTCAGGACATGGTTTAGGGGGCATGGAGGTGTTGGGTTAATGGTTGGACTTGATGATCTTGAAGGTCCTTTCCAACCTAGTGATTCTGTGATTCTGTGAAAGATGATGGAGACTGCCTTTTCGCAAGGAGTCACATGGAAAAGATGAGGGGTAACGGGTACGAATTACTCCTGGGAGATTCCGATTGGACACAAAAGGAAAATTTTTCACAATGAGGACAATCAGCCACTGGAATAATCTCCCCAGGGAAGTGGTGGATTCTCTAACATTGGACACTTTTAAGATTTGGCTGGACAGGGTGCTGGGCCATCTTGTCTAGACTGTGTTTTTGCCAAGAAAGGTTGGACCAGATGATTCTTGAGGACCCTTCCAACCTGGTATTCTATGATTCTATGATATATATGTGTATATATGTACACAAACACACACATATTTGTATATGTATAAATATAATTCTTGACGTTAGTAAAAATGAGTTGTGTGTAGACAGAATTTCCAAGGTCATGCTGTTTCCTGGAGTTGTGTGGTACTTGGGTGTCTCTACGCTCAGACTTCCACTGGCTACCAGAGGATTTCTTCACCATGCAGTTCAGCTTTTTGTAGAAACTTGTGACTAGGTCTTGGTGAGGAGGCTTGGTACCAGAAGTAAGACATGTGCACTGTCAGAGCAGTCCTATCAGGCTTATGGGAGTAACAAGGTACAGGTGCAAGGGTGCAGCTTCCTTTCACATCATAGCTTCTAGAGCTTGAACTGACTGTTGGATCATTAAAATGAAATGCCCTATGCAGATACCTATGCCCCTCCAGAGAAAGAGAGGCAGAAAGGCAGTCTTTTGGGTTTTGTAAGGTTTGAGTATCCTTCCAGGCAACTAGAACAATCACAACATTTGGATTTCAGAAGAAATAATATGCTTCTAGAATTTCTCAAATCAAGTGCAATTATTTCCTCTTGCCAGAACCAAGAAAACATGTAGAAGATAACTGATTACAAAAATAGGACTTCTAAGAAGGTAATTTCATTTTGCTGGCTTCTTTGTTTCTGTTTAGACCTTAAAATGAAAGACACTGAGAAGCATAGGTTGATTATTTTAAAGTAATTCTTCTTGCTGAAACCTCATGAGCTTATTGAGCCCCTTGCAGAAGAACATATGAGAGACTGATCCTTATGCACAGCAAATTGCTATACATTTCATACTAAATGTGTATCTTGTTGTACTGATTACAGTGTATAAAGGGCTAATACCTTAAAGTCATTTCTGGCTCAAATATTTGTATTGTATGTTCATTATATGCAAAGTTGCTTAGGCATATGTTTTTAGCAGTAAACATATCTGTGGTGAAGCTAACAACTTGTTGGCTTATGAGAGGTTTTTGGGAAGCAAAAATCAACCTTTACTGTAGTTTTGGAGGGGACAGAATCAGCTTCATTCCAAATCAGAACTAAATTGGTTTTTGAGGTAGTGCCGGCTTTCCTGGTACATCTCTCTATATTTACTATTTATGGCTCAGTTCATGCCTGTGTATCCTGGCATGTCTGAACTGCTAAGCTATGATGTCAGATTCTTCTGACTTTTCAGTCTGTATAACAATAATAACTCTTGTTAACTACTCAGAAACATGGTTGCATGATTCAAAGATTTAATAGCACATTAGTGGCTGCTGGAAAACTGTATTGCATGAAGTTAAACTCACATTAGGATAAACACAAGGATGGAATTATTTAAATTCTGGAAGCAACTTTTCCCAAGGGAAGTATTTCTTGGGTTTTAGGTTTGTTTTTTGTTGGTTCCCACCTCCCCTCACAACTTCTGCAGCTTTCTCAAACCCTTTTCATAAAAAATGAAATTTAATTCTACTACCTGCACACTAATTATGAATATCCATCTTCACTCTCCTTTCTGCCCTCATAGGTAAAAAGTAATTCAGTTATAGGTTGTATATTATGCATAAACAAAAATTAATATTTTAGCCAAAAGAAGAGTTAAAACTAGACTCCATGTCAGTCTTAAGCAATCTTTAAAAAAGCTCATGAAATCTCTTAAAAAGAAAAGCAAATGAAACACTCTCTCAGTAAACTCTATTGAGTAAAAATCATGAGTTACAATGGTATACATAGTCCAGAGGACTTCTATAGTTGAGATGATGGGCATTTAAGCTATATTTTTGAAATATGTAAAGTTACACAATTAATGGATATTTTTTTTAGTACATTCTTTGTTTACCCTACTTGTTTTTTTCTTCTCTACAATCTGGAACTTTATGTGTTTTTATTTTTATAAAACCCTTCAGGCTCATAAATTTTGTAACTTAGGTATAAGTTTTTCTGATTTTTGCCTAATAAAAATTCCTTTCAAAATACTTTTTTTTGTCCCAGACTCCTATGAGATAAAACGGAAATCTCAGTTCTTTATCATATTACATTTATACAATGATTTCTTCTGGAATGGAATGAAATGAAAAATCTGTTGAAGGGAACTGACATCACTTTGCCATAGTCTTGCTTCTTTTAAAGAGAAAAATCAAATTTATTATTTTATTCCACATTTAAAAAACCCTAAATGATAGATATTTCTGAATCTTTAAAAGCATCCAAGAGTCTACAGGCATTACAAGAACACTTGGGCTAAGAAATGTAAGACTATACATGACTGTATGTACATTAATATAGTGGCTGTACATTACACTGCTGCACGTTGTTTTCTGATGAGTTGTTTGCTCTGTCCTTTCCGTTCCCCAAGGCTTGGTGTAAGTGTCTATCTGTAGAAAAGAACTGTATCGCTATGTGATGCAATGGTTTATCATACAGCTTTTCAAAGGTGACATACATCATCCATTTTGGACAATAAGCATCCTATCCAAATGAAGCAGGAAAATCCAGGCAAGCCAGATGGGTAGTCTTCTGGAGTATTCAGGCAAATGGTTCACTGTTATGGTTCACTGACTTATCCAAGGTGCTTTGGCACATATATCATTTTAAGCTATTCAGAACATAGTAACCAAACCCAGTGAAGTGGCCTGATCTTGTCAGTTCCTTTTCATTTACTGCAGTCAGATTTTTGGCATAAACCATAGCTCATGAATAAGATTGCCTTAGCTGAAAAAAATGGGGGAATGAAGTAAACACAGATAAAAGGTAAATGTTTTAAGATCTGGTTTTAAGCTTTATCTTTTAAACTAAAAGATAATAATTTATGTTTTTATTGATGAGTATCTGGCATGTTTGTAGAGGAATGGAAGAACTAAAAATGTTTCTTAATTACATTCAGTACAAATTTCTGTTTGTATGGACACAAGTAAATACAACATTTATAACCTTTGTTTCTGTACTTGTTTTCAAATATTAATTTCTGAAATCCTAGCTAAAAATAGAAGATCATGTATACAGTAATGCACATGCAGATAGTCACTGTGGCTGTATCTTGAACTTACCATCAACCTAATACCTACAGTTCTTTCTTTTGCAACCCCCTTAAGTCATTAACCTTAATACTTTCAGTGACATAGACATGCATTTTGTTGAAATTAAAAAAAAATGATGAATAGTAGTGTTTTAGGTGTTCTCACTTTAAATACTATATACATTCTGCTTCTTTTGATCAAATACAAATGTCAGATATTTTGTGTATGTGTATGCTGCTGTGCCTATCTGTCAATGCTGATCTTTATCAGTAAAGTAAGAAAAAATTGAAAAGGTCATGAGAGGTATAACTTTTTTTTTTCAGCTGAAATGTTATTATATTGTTTATTTACAGACAATCTCTAAAATCAAGCATATGTTTTCTTTAACAAAAGCTGTCTCAATATGGTAAGTAATTAAGAGGTTCTGTATGATAGTGAAAAGTGAATCCTGTTTAATGAAGTTTCCTTCTGCTTGACTAAAATGATGTTTAGCATACCAGCCTCCAAAAAAAAAAAAAAAACCAAACCAAAAAATCAACGAAATACCCCCAATCTTCCTCTTTACTATAAGGAACAGCCTTTCAATATTGTACCAGCTACAGGCAGAAAATAAAAGATGCTACAATTATATTTTCTTACCGGGGGTGACCTCTAGTGTGAAACAATGGCATTTAGCATTCTTTTGTGTTTGAAATGACAGCTTTTTGCCAGTTAGACTGGATTTCTCAAGTTCTGTTAGTGTGTAGAGGAGCAAGGTAATTCATCATTAAAAAAACAACTCCCAGCTCCTACCCTGGAGTAATTCTGTCTTCTCAGCCCAGTGTTTCCTTGAAATGTCTGTTTGCTTATATTTTCTTTAAAAAGTCCAATAACTTTTCTTGCCCAAATACTGTAATTCAGATTCTGTCATGTTACTTATGGCATTAGTGAAGCTATTAGTTTTAATTGTCATTAGCTCTTTACACATTCATTCCTTCTCTACACTTCATCTGCATGAATACAACTATGCAAGATAAAGCCTGTGAAAAAGCTTTTTTTAAAGATTCATGGAGAAAAAATGTGTTAATGAAAATTAAATTTACTAGATGAAAATCTAAAAAATCAGAGTATGTAAAAGAGCAAGCTGTACTGCAGCCTTAACTTCAATCCATTTGCAGTAGATGTGTATTTAATGTCTTTAATGCTATGGGTGTACTAGCTGCTGGGACAGTTAACTATGTGGTAATATTGTGGTTTTTTTCCATTCCAATTTATCTATAGATGTGTTCCATCTCTTAGGGCTGGACACTCTCTATATATTCAAGTCTATAGAAAGCATACATGTATAGGTTTTTGTTTGTTTGCTTTTTAAGTCAAAGGCTATGTCAATTCAAAGCTGACTTTATAAGTAATTGTATTATCCCTCAGACTGTGTTTAAGATAAGCATGGAGTTTATGTGCATTTGAGGTATGACATGCTTTACTCTTACTCATCCCATTAGTTGTAAAATCATTGCTGAATATTAATTTTCTTCTTTTCTGAGAAACATGTGGAATTATTGTAATTCTAAATGGTGCTATCAATATCAGTAGGAGACATAAATCATTGAGATTATCGTCTGTTCATTAACAAGGTGGTTATTAGTATGAAGACCATCAAATAATAACCCCATAAAAAATAACTTACTGCACACTTTTATTCTGTAATTACAAATTTAACCAATGTGGGCTTGTCAGGAAAAGAATATAGTTGAATAAAAAATTGAAATATTATTTTGGAGAAAATGTTTGTCAATTTTATAATAATATTTTAAGCTTCTGAAATTAGTTTGGAAAATTGTTTATTTTACTTGAGATCCTAACCGTTTGTTATTTTGCATCCATGATGTTCTTGGGCTTCATCCAGACAGAACTTGTAAGCTAAACAGATCTTAGGCTAAGTACAAACTAGGGAGTTACTTGAGTACTGTTGTGTGGAGGAAGTGTCTGGACATGTAATGCACTAATCTTTAATATTGAAATACATGACAAAACCAATTCTACTCTGCAAGAGGCAGACTTGTATTTGGTCAACTTAGTGTGAAGACCAGTACAGACTGATGATTTAAGTTACTTTACTTTAGAAATTTGCAGTGGGATGGGACTGTTGCAAGTAGTGTGCTCATGGCCTTAAAATAAAAAAAAAAAGGCATTCCTCAGATTATAGAAGTTTCCTTTTGAAGGTGTTTTGAGATCTATTGGTATGCCAAAACAATGCCAATGTTACAATGCACTCTTAGAATAGCTCAGTATCTCATATGTTTTCAAAACAGAAGCAGGTAGTTTGAATTATTACACAGTTTCCCTGGAAGTCGTTTTTGGCATATCTATTGTAATTGCTCCCTGCAGCCATTCCTTCCATACTGAGTCATACATTTTTCAGGTGTCAAATATTTCCGTATCTTTTGTTCATTCATTGATGCATTGTCATCTTCTGTTGGTATTATTGCTTCAACTGCTGTTATGTATCTTGAAAAAAAATTTCAGCATGTCCTATTTACTGTCATTTTTTTGTTTAGACAAATAAATGTACAACCCCTCTCACGGAAATAGCCTGTGTCCAATTGCTATATGTTAAAAACCTCTGGTACTTCCAGTTCAGCCATTAGATCACTATCTACAGCTAAACAAAGGGACAGAGGTCACCTTCATCTAGAGTGAAACTATATTAGAAGATTAGGGAAATAAGATCTAATTTTATCTAAATCATATTATAGATATTGAAGTTAACCTAACTTTGGAGGGCTGTTCTTTCAAGACTATAAATCCTGAGATCCAGGTGGGTGGAAAATACTTGAAATCTGGTATACGAAATATTTGTTCAGTTCCTAGCAGTACGTGTTTGAACTTGATTAACACCCTGCAGTCAGGAACCTGAACTCTCAGAGTTTTCCTTAGCTATATTATATATGTAGTCAGGTAGACATACAGTAGAATGTGCATTATGCTTAAACTCAGTTAGGAATTTTAGCTGTTTTGTCAAATTAAATTGCAACTTTTCTGCCTAACTATTTTACTAATACTGACCAAAAGATTTAGAAATTTCCAAAACACTGTTTCCCCCACTATAGGTTTGTATTGATTCCAGAGTCGATCTTCCTAGACTTCTGCAGAGGACTATACTGAAAGGGTGAATACAGTTTTCTCAGTCCATTTTTAACTTGGTTTCCAAGGATTTTTTTCTTGCACATGGAGTATTTATTGGTGCATAGCTAGTATAAGTCATGTTCAGGGCTCTAAACTTTATTGATGGAGAGTGCTAACAATGCTTTCATAGTGTTTATCAGGAGGATGTCAACATGTTAAACCTTAAAGTGTTTTGAAAAGTGTTTTTCACTCTGAAAATAGAGGTAGGAAAAGTGTTGTTTTGAGAGATATTTTTGAAAAATTGAACAAAACAACCTCAGAATTGGAAATTATTTTCAAGAAGTATGCTTTGTAAATGAAAACTTGTAGATTAAATGATATTTGATGATGCTTTTCATTCGCACTCTTGTATCGATGCTTTTGAATTTTTTCTCTCTCTTATTTTTATTCTGTTTGTGTCTTAAGACAAGTCCTGGTGAATGTAGTTTCTGATTTCACTAAGTTATTATTAGGGAAAACCCATTACATCTTGTTTAAGCTCTGAGAAACCTTTTCCATTTTAAGTATTTGATTGCTCGATTTGGTTGATGTATACTGTTTAATTTAGGATCTGCCTGGCCTTGCTACATCAAAGTTTTTTCCTATTTTTTTGAAAACTATAATACTTTAGAAAAGTAAGTTTTTTTTTATGGTGGAGTAGACAAGATTCCATTCATCCCAATGGTGTGACTTCATGGACTTAAGGTGAAAAATTAATTTGACCAACTGTTTATTAGTCTGCTTGTTCTATAGAACTTTCAGTTTCTGTCCTGTAACCTTCTGTATTTTATCCAGCCTGTTTTGGCTCAGGAAGAACCATCCTCTGTGCTGGAAGGTACAGTGGATCCATTGCAGTGCTGTCAGAGAACAGAGAACAAAAATGCAGATATTTTTGTATTTTGATTTCTTTAACGCTTTATGAGAAAATACACATACAAGTAATTTTGCTGAAGTCCTCCCATGTGAAGAAGCTGCTCACCAGCCCTGTAATTTCCTTCATTACATTATAAAAGCCTGTTACTTCACTGGAATCTTGAAAGGGTTCAGCCACAGTGCCTTTTGAACGTCTGCAGTCATTAAAGACAAAGCCACGCAAATGTTCGAAAGTTTTTAAACATTTTCAAATTGTTTAAAGGGGAGGGGGGTTGGAGGTAGTTTTGCACAAAATTTTATCTCCAAATGTGCTATAGAGAGTCTTTATCTGGCTTGTAACCATGTGTAGTCAGATACCAGTTAGGTAAAATCCTGTGTAAATCTTGGGCAGAAATATTTTCCACTTACTGAAAACGCTCAGACCAGTTTTCCTTACCCCATGTCTTTTTGTGTGGTGCACTTGTAATTTGTCTGAATACCATCTAATCTGCACAGCATAAAAATGCTCATGCTGTCAACCCAGAAATATTTTATTGCTGTATGAAGGCTTTTTCTTTCTTCTCTATCTTTCTCTTTGATACTTACATTCTTCAAAATGAGGCAGGTCCAGGAGAATTATCAAATTTGTATGCAGACTCAGAGAAAAGCTCCACATCACTTTTTCATGCAAAGAGATGTGGGATATCTCAGTTGAGAAATCAGAAACATAGTGGGATTGATTTTGGCACAGGCAGTGTTGTATCATATACATTTCAGGGTTTTTGAAGGTGACATCCAGATTAACTTGATATCTCCTGGATTCCTGAAGTAATTTGAGCAGTTTAGCAAATATTACTTTTGTATTAATGGTGGATGACTAAATGAGTAGAACATTATCACAAGGCAGTTTATACAGATTCTAAAAAGAGTTAGCCTCTGTGTCCCTGCAATACTCCATTCTGCTCTTAATCACTTGATGTATTTAATCGGACTGATTTTTCTGTGAAGTGTATCTTAAAATAGCCTATAGTTAAAATAATTTGATGGATTTTAAAAATAAATGTTAATAAGACTCTTAATTTCTCCTACAAGATATTTACAACATTAGTAAGAAACCCACTTTAAGCTTTTATTCTTGCAGTCTTACAGCAAAAGCAATGTAATTCATTAGTTTGAGTTTCATGAAAGCTACATGCTGGATAAAGAATGCACTTTGGCTTGTCAGGTCCCCTGTTGCATTTAAGCCTTTCTAGAGATGTTTTATTAATTAAAGAACCCACTTAGGTTTGCAAAATAATGCCAGAATCATCTTTATAGATTCACTGCTATCTCTCAGGTGTCCATTGAAGTCTGAAACCAAGAGTTGCCACTGTGCTGGTTAGGTGGCATATTAGCATATTATGTGCTTATAATAAACATCTCATTTAAGACATGGTACTTTCCATGACATTCTGAAGTTCAGCCTCTCTCATTTAAACTCTTCCTAACAGCCAGGCTCCTTGTTCTTACATGATTGTTTGTTGTCATTTGGAAAACGGTTAATGGTTTCCTTCAATATCTACTAGATTCATTTGTAACTGGTGCTCAGAATGAAAATTTTACACAGTTGTTTTGAAGAAGTGCAAGTTGGTGAAACATGCATGACTTCTAAAAAACTGCACAGCTGCTTGAATAATGGACAGGATGTTAGAAGAATTACTATACTAGTAAATACAATGCACCCGAGTACAATCATTGTCATTGATCAACAGCCTGAAATGTGTTTTTCTTTTTGATAGCCCCACCTTCTACAGAGCATCACCTAAGTTTGATCTCTTTCATCTTGCTTTTCCTTTTGCATTTTGTATTGTTCCTTCCCCAGTTGCTATGCAAGTGCTGACACAATTAGCTTGACATCTTGAAATATAATTATAACATTTTATGTTTCATGGCTCATTTTGACCATAATAAGTAAGCGAGCTGACATAACCTTGGTCTGCCTCCTTGTGCTTATTTAACTAGACTTAATCTGCAGTTTTATTGTGTTACGGCATCTTGTGTGACACAGTTTTCCCACAGCCACTTAACCCTGTGTAGTCTTGATAATCCTTATTCAAACCTCAGTGTACAAAGTTCAGTGTACAATTTTTAGTATGCTACCTACAAATCAGTAGATCTGATTGTATGTAGAGCTCCTGGATGACCTAGCCTACTTTTCATCCTTGGTTAAGTCTATGCAACTTTGCTGACTAGGAAACTAGTTATATATTACTATTTTTCTATTTAAAATAAAATTATGAGATGAAGTCTATTTGGGCTGAAGATGACATTAATTATAGTATTGGATGTGTGCAAGTCTATGTGTGTGTAGGGAGACAGAGGCTAAACTATAACAGAAATGTCATTACCCATGAGGAGAAAGATACAAGTGCTGCAGAAGAAGGTTTGAGCTAGTGTGATAAGGCAGTCTGCACAAAGAGAACAGCCTTGGTTTTCATGAGGTAGTTAAATGAAAACATAAAGTATGTTGAAAGTGAAGCATTTCAGTCTGTCCATTTTGGTCTTCAATGGAGTGAACCATTAAACTGTTTTACTAAACTGTTTGTTTAGTAAAATCCACTTCTGCATTTCTTAAAGTGTTTTGCCTTTTAAAAAGCGAGCAGATATGTATGTATGTAATTCTGAGCCTGTTTTTATTTGGTTCTACTGAAATTACCGCTGCAACTCAGGAACAGCTTTTTATTTCTGACTGGTCCATGCCTTGTCCCAGTCTGTCAATATAATGAAGCATTTTCCTGAATTTACATGTAGGAGAATAGTCCTACTGAGTTTATATAAATTAGGGATAGAGTTCATGGCAGCAGCCTTCTTAATCAACAACCAACTTTTTAGGTCCTTTGCTAAAATCTGTATGTAAAGAACAGAGAGTTAATGTGAAGAAAACAGGTGTAAAGTCAAGGAATGGATATACAAACTGAGAAATAAATGGAGAGTATTTTTTCAGCACATCGTTTCATGGCTCCTGGATATGTGCCTCTTTCTTCAGAAACACAGAAGCTGTGCTGAAGCTGTTCTCTCATGCTCACACATTTGCATCCTCCAATGCGCATGCTTTCCTATAACCAGTTCTATTCAGATAGATTTCGGTATAGTGATACATACTTCAAATTGAACCACAATGCTGACAGTAATTAGAATTTTATTACATTCAATATTCTTATTCTTATGCATGTGTACATGGGGATTATATTGCATATTGAACATAAATAATTAGCAAAAAGTGAGAGTGGAATTTTATAGAAATCTGATTATTTTTCTGCTAATAAAAGCTTCCTGATTATGAACAAGATGTATTATGATGCATTAATATGATTTTCTCTATAGAACAGAATGCACATTGGCAAAATCAATGCAGTCTCCACAGAATTAACTTACAGTTTTAATTCTACATGTCCTTGTCAGTTTTGTATCACCAAGAGTGAAAACAAATTACTTCCAGCTATGTGGACAAGAGCACAAAATTTGCTTTCCCTTAGCGTGTTTTGCATTTTGGATCCTTTGTTCCCTACATAAGAACAAATTGCTCAGGCTGAATTATGCGTGAAGCTTATCTCATGTCTAAATATTCTTTTCTATGTAAAATACAATGAACAGGTGGTATTTTTGTTTTGTTTAAGAACTGGCATTTTTCATTCTTCCTGAGGCAAATAAACAAGAGGAGCAGATAAACATACATATTCAGACATGAATGATTTAATGCTCTTTCTTATGTTTTGATTTTTTTGTTTGTTTGTTTTGTTTTTTTTTTTACTTTGCCATGTAACCAGGTTGCACATGTCAATTTTAATTTTTGCATCTTGGCCTTAGAGTTCGCTTTGGTAACAGCAACCGCCAGCTAACATGAGTTTTCTTTAGAGTACTGTTTTTAGTAATTTACAGGCTGTTTATGTGACAGTTATAACCTAAGAGGGATTTAATTATTGACATTTTTAAAAACACTCATGTTTTTTTCACTGTGATAATCAACATATTTAGACGCTGTTAGTGATCTTTTGGTAATAAATTGCTGTTCCTACAAACGTATCATGGTAAAGAGCTGTTAACACATTTATAAGCTATTAATTATTAACTCATTTCTTTAATGTGCCAGCATTGCTTGGTGTATTTCTCTCTTGTTGTATAAACTAAATGCCACGCCACATTTGTGTTTGAAAACCTTGTTCTTCACTTCCATAGTGCAGCAACTTCCAGTAACTTTTCCTAACCTGGCAATCCATAGAGGCTACAAGCATGGGTATCACATGCAATGTTTAAGCTATAACTTCAGACTCATATTTTGGTCATTGATGGTGAAGATACACTTAAGGAAAGAAGTTTCCAGAGAAGTTATGATGCAGTGGTCTGTTACTCGATGACTTAGTAACTGCTTGGGAGCTATCTGGCTTACTATATACAGCACAGAACAACATCTCCTTTGCCACCTGGACTGGAAGGCCATAATAACACTTCAAGGTCTAGTATAATTGTCATGGTTAGCTGCCAGCCAGCAACTAAGCACCACACAGCTGCTCACTCACTCCCCGCTGGTAGAATGGGGGGGGAGAAATGTACAGTAAAAGTGAAAAAATGCGTGAGTTGAGATAAAGACAGTTTTATAGGTAAAGCAAAAGCTGCGCAAAAGCAAAGCAAAATGAGGAATTCATTCACCGCTTCCCATCAGGATGCAGGTGTTCAGCCATCTCTAGGAAAGCAGGGCTCCATCATACGTAATGGTTAATAGGAAGATAAATGTCATCAGTCTGAACATCCCCTGCTTCCTTCTACTTCCCCCAGCTTTATATGTTGAATATGACATCATATGGTATGGAATATCCGTTTGGTCAGTTGGAGTCACTTGTCCCAGCTGTGTACTCTCTCACCTTGCTGTGCACACCCAGCGTACTTGCTGGTGGGGTAGTGTGAGAAGCAGAAAAGACCTTGAGTCTATGTAACCACTCCTCAACAATAATGAAAACATCGCTATATTATTGTGGTGGGTTGACCTTGACTGGACAACAGGTGCCCACCAAAGCTGGTCTATCACTCCCCTTTTCAGCTGGACAGGGAAGGAGAGAAAATATAAGGAAAAGCTTGTGGGTCAAGATCAAGGGAAAGATCATTCAGCAATTACCGTCACGGGCAAAACAGACTCAAGTTGGGGAAATAAATTTAATTTATGGCCTGTCAAATAAGAGTGGGGTAATGAGAACTAAAACTAAATCTTAAAACACCTTCCCCCTACCCCTTTCTTCTTCCTGGGCCCAACTTTACTCCTAATTTCTCTACCTCTTCACCTTAAGCTGTGCAGGGGGACAGGGAATGGGGGTTGCAGTCAGTTCATCACATGTTTCTGCTGCTCCTCCTTCTCAGGGGCAGGACTCCTCACAGTGCTGCTCTGTTCCAGCGTGGGGTCCCTCCAACAGGAGACAGTCCTCCATAAACTTCTCTAACATAAGTCCTTCACATGGGCTGCAGTTCTTCCAGAACTGTTCCAGTCTGGGTCCCTTCCACAGAGTGTCATCCTTCAGGAACAGACTGCTCCAGTGTGGGTCCCTACAGGGTCACAAGCCGTGCCAGCAAACCTGCTCTGCTCCAACCTGGGCTCCTCTCTGCATGGGTCCACAGCTCCTGCCAGGACCCTGCTCCAGTGCAGGCTTCCCTCAGGGCCATAGCCTCCTTCAGGCATTTACCTTCTCTGGTGCGGGGTCCTCCACAGGCTGTGGGTGGATATCTGCTCTACTGTGGACCTCCCTGGGCTGCAGTGCCTCACCATGGTCTTCACCATGGGTGGATTCCACCATGGGCGGTTTTCACCATGGGCTGCAGGGGAACCTCTGCTCTGGTGCCTGCAGTCCTTTCCTTCTTCACTGACCTGGGTGTCTGCAGAGCTGTTTCTCTCACACATTCTCACTCTTCTCTCCAGCTGCAATTGCTGCGTGCCGGGTTTTTTCCTCCTTCTTAAATATGTTATCCCAGAGGCACTACCATTCTTGGTCATTGGCTTGGTCTTGGCCAGCAACAAGTCCGTGTCAGAGCCTGCTGGCACTGACTCTATTGGACATAGGGGAAGCTTCTAGCAGGCACAGAAGCCACCCCTGCAACCCCTGCCCCACTACCAAAACCTTGCCACACCGCACCAACACAATTATCATGGTTGTGATACCCCTTCAGTGTTCCCCCCTGCCACTGAAGACATTGATGAAATCAAATATGTTAAAATCTAATTAGACAATACATACATAAGGGAGTGGGAGGGAAAAAGTGTGAATTGACGAAAGAATTGAAAAGGGAAAAATTAAGCACACTTCTTGTTAGCCCCGTGACTCATAAGTGTCATAAGTACATAGGCATGCATCTATTCACTGAATAAGTAAGCCAACATTTATGGTCTTCTTTTGTCAAGTTGTGTGTGCATGAGTCATTCGAAAAGAAGAGTGGAGAGGGTTGTCAGACTGCTTCAGGAAGTGAGCTGAAGACAAATGGGGCCATATGGACAAGTTGTGAGAGCAGAAGAGGAGAAGCATTTCGAGAAAATATTGCAAGTCTTGTTCTTGGATTGAACAAAAGATAGAAAAGCAGGTGAAAGTACAAAAGTAAACAGGTGGTCAGAGTTATATTAATGTACTGGTTTTGGCTGGGATAGAGTTAATTTTATTCATAGTAGCTAGTATGAGCCTATGTCTTGGAATTGAGCTGAAAACAGTGGCCCCTCACTACAAGAAAGACATTGAGTTGCTGGAGCGTGTCCAAAGAAGGGCAATGAAGCTGGTGAGGGGTCTGGAGCACAAGCCTTATGAGGAGCAACTGAAGGAACTGGTGTTGTTCAGTCTGGAGAAGAGGAGGCTGAGGGGAGACCTTATCGCTCTCTACAGCTACCTGAAAGGGGGTTGTGGTGAGGTGGGTGTTGGTCTCTTCTCCCAAGTAACTAGTGATAGGATGAGAGGAGATGGCCTCAAGTTGCACCAGGGGAGGTTTAGATTGGATATTAGGAAAAATTTCTGTACTGAGAGAGTGGTCAGGCATTGGAACAGGCTGCCCAGGGAGTGGTGCAGTCACCATCACTGGAAGTGTTCAAAAAACATGTAGACATGGCAGCTGGTTACATGGTTTAGTGGACATGGTGGTATTGGGTTGGTGATTGGACTTGATGATTTTCAGGGTCTTTTCCAACCTTAATGATCCTGTGATTCTGTGATTCAGGGTCATATTTTTATGTTTATGAAGTGCTCTACACATCACATTTATATACTTGTGATGTGTTTTACATTTTCTGATATTTGGTTATAATGCATGTTTTAAAGGTAAATATGTTTACTTGAAAACCTTTTGTATTATTAAAGGATTCTTGTTTCCAGTGATGTGAATAAAGTGATAAAAGTCAATGATTAGAATAATTTCACTTTCTCCCTTCAGAAAGATTTTTTTATACATCTAGCTGTGGGTTTTTTGGTCTGTACTTCCAACGACAAAAATGCATGTTACATGAAAAGTCAGTATTCTCCACTCCTATTAATTCATTATGAGGTCTGGTTGTGCATTTGGCTGTACTACTTAACTTATGAGACTGGAAAAAGTCATACTAATAGTTCTGAAACTTGTTAGATGGTTTGATCTGTTGCTGACTGAAATGTGTGGAAAGTCTCCCACTGATTTCTGTGGGTGTTCAGTCAAGTTCTGTGTGTTCCTCTGTCTTCATGCTTCAGCTTTTAGCATTTTGGCATAATTTCAGAGCTGCAAACCTTTTCACAAGTCTAATGTGGGTTTTATGAACTTGAATTTTAAGTATCCCTACTTAGCTGGCATGGGGACTTTAATTTTATCATGTTTCCAAGAAAGTAGCTGAATGGACAAATGTTCCTGTCTCTCTTCTCCAGTTCTATTATATTCAGCATAACTTTGGATGCCTCTGTGCTTCCTGTGTGTCTGAATCTTCAATTACAGCTCATGAATTTGTCTTAAAGGTCTGACAGCACACCAGTGAAAGTTTTACATGGATATCAGATCAGCAGTTAGGGCTGAAAATCTGACTTTGAGCTGATGTTAGGCTAGCCAGAGTTACAGTTTGAGCTGGTAAAAGTAAACTCTTTAATTAAGTTTCTCAATTTCAATAGTAATGAATCTAATGTTCAATAGGAATTTATATACAGGGCCTGCCACTGAACTAAGTGGCAGAGTACCCACATACAGACTCAAGCCCAGAGTGGGCTACTCTGTATTCAGCAGAAGGAAAGCATCAATGATAATAAGTTTCTATAAGAGGAGAATAATAATTTAAATGCAGTATTAAAATAGGAAGAACAGCAAACAAATAATGGCTGAATAACTAAATTAGGAGTGAAAGGGTACAGAATCAGCAAAGCAGAGGTATAAGACACTATCAGTTCATCTTTTTATATTTTCAAGTATTTCAAAACCTCTTGGGTGCCAGGTGTGGTGGGAGGTGGCAAATAAAAAAAAAACCCCAAACTCAAATCCTAGCAAAAAGTATACGTTAAAGTAGACACTTTAGGTCTTTGGCTCTTGGAAAGAAAGGTCACCCTGCTGCCTTTCCCAAATGCTAACAGAAATCTTTCCCAGAGAGAAGTAGTAGTTTTATTATCAGCTGAGCAAGGCCCTCTTGTCAGCTACTGGCAAGGTTTCCACCTCCAGATTTCTTCCATAACTGTGCTTAACAACTTGGGATTTGCAGGCTGGTGTTTGTAATGAAAATTCAGCAGGACTCAGGGAAGCTGAAAATTTGCCAGTGAGTCTTATGTGGCATATAGTAGCTATCACTGCACTTGGCAGCAAAATTTAACGCAAAACATTTTCATCACAAATTTTTTTATTTTTTCCATAGCAGGCAGCTCTTAGTGCATTTAACATACAACAATATTATTGTTTCAAGCGGGTATTATAAGGGTATATTACACAAGTATATCATTTTGTCATCAGATGTTATACCTGGGGCATTGATGATAAGTTTTACTAAAAAAGTAGTAAAAAAGCTAAGTTGCCTTTCTCCTTCTTCTGTGTCTTCTTCTCTTCCTCTAATTTGGTAGCTGTTGTTAACCCTCATTTCACATATGGATAAAGATAGGAGTGAGAGTGGGATAAAAAAGGAACCAAATGACTTTCCCAAATTTACATAGTTGGTAGAATCACATATACTGAATCAAGAGTCTTTCCTGTTCTTTTAGCCCCAAAGACATAGAAAAGCATGTTTTTATAGTGAAGGTACAAATTAATTATATCATGAACTCAAGATTTAAAAAAAAGACATGCTAGATCTAGAACACTCCAATAATTAATGGTCCTTTGCAACATGTACACTTGCATGAAGACCAGACTTGTGTACCCAGGAGTATGATTACCCATTTTTCTGCATGTGTCTAAAACCATTTAAAAATCTGTGCCTGATCATTAGTGTCTCTGGTTTGTCCAGTGGTTGCAGTGTCATTCCTAGAGGACAAAGATCTGATCAAACCTTCATTGAACTCAGTAGAGGTTTTGCCATTGATTGAAGAGGAGTGCTTTCCTAAATGAACATAAAGGCTAAACTAATCTCTCCCCTCATAGGTCATTCTAGCAGGTCTGGCTTGGAGCATGCTAGTAGGACAGTGTGCTAAAAGCTTGCACTGTTTCAATATTTCACTGTAGCAGTTCTGTGAATAAGTCAATGGGTTCAGTCTCTGGGGCATTCAATTTAATAGCTTTTAAGATAACTAAATTCACTTTATAAATGAATTTATATATAGAATTTGAATATTTTCAGCCCATCACCAATTGCTTTGTTCAACAAACTGTGGAAGGAAAGCTGTCCTTACTGCACTACAGCAGTGGACATATTATTTTTAAAAAAACAGCTGGGAACAATTTTTCTTCCTTCCTACCGCTGTCTCTAAGTTCACTAGACAGAATGTTTTAAAAACATGGGTAAAAGGGGAAAAAAAATCAGTGTTGGTGAATGCACTGAAATCCCCTTTAGGTCATGCTTGAGTAACTGGAGTCTGACCTTGGCAAGTATAGGAACAAAAACATGGTAGCAGGGTTAAAACTCAAGACCCAGTAGCACAACTGAGACGCCTCTGGTGTTTGGTGTTTTTATGATCCTCCAGTGTTTTACCAACAGGAATAACCTGCAGGATTCAAAGAACAAAGCTCAAGATTTTTATGTTAATTCAGTGTTCTGTTCTCCTCTGCTCTGTCACTGTGGATTTTTACCAGACAGACCCTGCAGTGTTCTCTGTGCTTAGCACAAACATTGAGATTAATCTTCATTTTACTCTTGTACTTTTCTTGTGCTGCATTGCCATCTGGAAGCTTGAACCAAAGGCTCTGGAAGACCCTTTCGAGAAACTGGATATCTCGCGAAATGAGACCTCCTGAGCTTTTCTAAAAAAGCTCTAAACAGCATGGCACATGTCTAAACATATATGGCCTGTCTTCTCAAATCTTTGCAATCCTTTCCTTTTCTAGGACTGGTATCTCTTAATACAGGTATGATAAGGAAAAAAAGAAAAACAGAAGAAAAATGCAGATGATAGTCAATGATTTAAGATAGTGAAGATGAGAAATGGCTCTAATAGGTTAATAAGCAACATGATGGCAGATGAAATTTGATGCTGATAGAGGCAAAATGACATAAAATTAGAAGAATAATTTCTTATTCTAGTGCACTTTATTTATATATAAAATAACTGAGGAAAACAAAGATCTAACATTGGTGTTGACTTTGGGCTGCAATATTTCAGTAGTCAAAAGTAACAGCAGGCACTAGATATTTAATTCCCATTTGGTATTTGGAACTCCTATTTAATTTCATGATACAAAGAAAATCTGCATTATCACTGTCTCATATTCTAGGTGATAGGAAATCCTTTTAGTCATGGGATTGGGAGAAACAGAAACTCATCAGATGAGCATGAATGTGTACAGAAAATTATTTTACTAGAAAAAGCTGAGATCTTTACATCTGAGGGAGTAGAACACTTTAATATCTCTGAGGTGCTATGAAGAGAATGTCACAGGAGAAAAAATCATATCCCTTGCCATTGATTGCCTGTAAAGTTCTATGTTTTTTTCTGTGACAGATGCAGTAGACTTGAGAGAAAGGAATGAAAAAAAAGGAAGACAAATAGTCTCAAAGCAATTAGATACATTTCTAGGTTTGCAACAGAGTCAGCAGACTCTGAATACAAAAGGCCAAGATATCAATGAAATACAATCATCTGCATTAGCACTTAAAGATGTTGCATATACTTCACTGACATACAACAGATCCAGGACCAAAAAAAGTACCCTTTCCTCTTTTACCTATTCTGCCTCTCATACCAAAAGTGGGCTTCTATCAAAAATGTTGCTGAATCAAGATAAGGAAATAAAGAAACTATTGGAAAAGTCTTGATGGGGCCTGAATCAAGAGATAACTATCTGATGCTCATCAAACCATTAGAAAAATATACTTTCTCAACCAGTTTTTTGATCTGTAAATTGAGGAATGACTCAGGGCTATTGTTGCCAAAAAGTGTAGTCAGTTGCAGAAGTGAAAATTTTCTTCCAGATGATGAAGGTGATGGCTTCCTCTGGCTGTGTTCCTTTATTGACATAATAGGTTGATGGATTGTTTACAAAAGTACAGAAAAGGATCTGTGGAAGGTAAAGAAATGTAAAATTGTTTCTTTGAATCAATTTTCATAGATGTTCTTTCTTTCATATGGTTCTGATCCCATACCTCCTTGTCCCCTTGAAAATAAATTTTTAAACTATCTCTAACTCTCTTGGGCTTTTACATATATCATCATCCAAAGGCATTCCTAACAGTAGTTCAATAGACACAGCTACTGGTGGTTTTTCCTGTTGTTCTCCAACAGCCATATTGTGTTGATCCCATTTTCTTTTTACCTGGATTGGGCACTGGCTACCTGCACTACTGTTTCAAATTACATGATCTTCCCATTTGATTGTCCATTTGTTTGCAGTCCAAGAGTTTTCCTTGCAGATTTGGAAGCCAGAGGTGAAGTCTTTATGAAGGTTTCTGAGCCGGTGAAGTTAGGTTCATTATGCATTTGACTCGGGGGAAGCATGACCAGGATGAAAGCTCTCCAGTCACTGTATTTTGTTTCAATAGGGACATTCACAGCAGAATAAGTTGCTCCACAGTGGTCTCAGCTGTCTCTTTCCAACAGACATGGGTCTTAAGCATTGATTAGTTGGAATAGGTGAGTTCAGTAGTTAGAATATTTCACAACTGGCTAATGTGTTTGGAATTTTTGGTAATTATTTATGACTTCAACTGCCCTATGCTTTACAGTTGTTCGTGATTAAAAATCACTAAGCCTGTAACCTTAGTGTGGGAAATCTACTGTTAATGCAAAAACAGTAGATAAAAATGATAGATTTTTGGTATGAAATAACCATTGAAAGAAACTTGGTTGTTCACCATGCCAGCAGTATTTTTGTCAAAAGTGTATTATTACATCAAGCATAGGTGAAGTAGTCACCAAAAAAATACAGCTAGTTCTATGCTACTGTGAGGATTTCATCACTGCTTTTGTTACAAGTGTTGATGTGCACTCCCAATGCTTCTATTTGTGTCGTACTTTTGATGGTCTGTGATGGATGGAGGAGAATCTCATTAGTTAACAGAGTGAACCGATGTGTCTCACAATTTTAAGAGCAGGCAGTCATTTTAAGGTGTTTGCTTTTCAACACCACAAAGGGCAGCTAATTCTTCAAAAGTTTTTAAGAAATTCTTAGTACTCCTGCTTAAGCACAGAGACCATACTGTAAATTGTTAGAGAATGTGCAAGGTGTACTATAATCTGTAATAGCTTTATATTTCTGTGAGCTCTACACTTCTTTTAGTAAGTAAAACTATTTTAAGGAATACAGTAAAAATACTAGCCTTAGAAATCTCAGCTCCCAATCAAATGCATGTTAAATGTATTTATGAAGTGCATGGAAACCATATGGCCTGCTTTTTCTCATAAAAATGACAAGAAAGGAATGTAATTTTTTTTTTTTTAATACGTTAAAATTTCATGGCTCAACTGGCTTTTTGTATTGTCTCCCAACAAGCCTTCAGAAATCCATTTTTGTCCCTGCACCTCAAAGACCAATTGGCTGATAGACAGAGAGGCTTGTGAAAGCTCTGCTAAATTAATAGCAGAGAATGTGCCTGAGGACCATGCCTGGCTGCTCTTGAAATCCTTCTGAAGCCTGAATTATTTGTATTAAGATAGGCCAACACTCAGGCCTCTATGAGTCAATTCTTTGTAACAGTTGCCAATATTTTTATACCTGAGAGAGCAGCTTCATTCTTTATTATTGCTCAGGAATCAATACTCCCATTGCCCTCACAAAATGCTATACAAGCATTATTGGCATTTCACTTGGCAGTGAAGGGTATCAACATCAATCTCGCCAACTGCACACTTCGCTAACCTTGTTCCACTTCTCTAGCACAATTTTGTATTCAGTCTGCACTGTGCTCTCCTGCTTGATTTGAATGGGAATCCTTAGCGAAGCCCTGACACCTTCTGAGATGAGGAAATGGAAAGGCACCATTTAGCCACAGACGAAAACATTTTCCTTTGTGTTTGTGCATACATGTGTGTGGTGGGGGGTACATGGAAGCTCTCCGTGTGACTAAAATGTGATTAAAAAAAAAAAGCAAACAAGAAAAACCAGCAAACAGCATTGCTACTAATAGACCCTCTAAAAAGTGTCAAATCTATGTCCAAATAACAGCTTCTGTTCCAAAAAGCTACCATGGGGTACAGGTTCTTCAAGACTTATGAAATCCTTTTGAACTAACAGCTCCTAATTCACAAATAGTGGTACGTGTTGGAGATAAGTAATATATTGCCAAACAAATGAACAACGCTGTGTACTAGAGCAAAAGAAGGGCTCTTTGGAACAGCAGCCACATTTTGCTCTAATTGTGTACAGCTGCACCAGTTTGATATGCTAGCTCAGTCACAAAGATTTGCATTCAACATGTAAATTCAGCTTTAAACATGCAATTTCTAGACGTAATCTAAAATGGGAATTGTTCAAAGCATCCTGCCTCCTGCAGAGCTTTGTGCCACTACAAAGTACAATGGAAGGCATAGTTTGTTCAAATAACACCAGAACCATGGCAGTTAGAGCACCGTTAATGAAATAATAATCCCTTCAGTGTATCTTCTTTAAAACAACAACAACATGCTCTTATTCCGCTTCCTTCTCACTTTTCGGTGTTGAATATGTGTATGTTTCCCTCTCTCTTATGATTATGGCTCAGCTTATCCTCAGGCAAGGATCTAATAAAAAAATACCGAAGTGAATTGTTTTTGTTCCAAAGCACAGGAAGATTATTTGGACAGTATAGATTTGTGTCTGTGTGGGTGGGTAGGTGTGGGGTCATGACACACTCAAGTTATGTGTTCAGGAATTTTCAGATTGCATTTGATTTTGAGAGGCACAGCTACAAATTCCTTAGTGGGAGAGAAATGTTTGGCTTGTCTGTGTTGCTCGCTATAGGTTCCTGATACCAGCAAGTGCCAAGGACACAAGACATTCCCAGTCCTGTTTTTCCATCTGGTCCCATCTGATTATACCTTGGAAATCTATGCAGCAGTAATTGAAAATATCTCTGATATGTATCAACTGAGTATTGATATTCCATATTTTACTGGAATCTAAGCTTGCTTATTTACTGAGTTTTGATTTGGATTTGCTTTAGCTTACATTCAGGCATCTTTGGTGGCAAACAATCCTTCTTAACTACATAAGCCATTACAGTGCTCCAATAGGCAATTTGTCATTGTTTATGTGGAGGACAAACTGGATAAACTGAGGTCTGTGCTGCACCACTCCTAAGACAGTTGCTTCTAAAAAGTGAGCCAGGGATAAAAATTATCTCTGACAGGAATAATTCAGTAGAATGCAGAAAGAGGCATGAATAGCTGTCAGAGGCAGGAAAGTCTCTCTCATTATAATACTGTTCATTTAAACCACTAAGAAGTACTGCTGCTGTTCAAGTAAACAATAGGAGGATGGGGAAGGGAGAGGAACTGTAAGCATCTGTCAATATAACTCAAGCACAAAAACAATAAACAAGGGACAAAGAAAATATCAGTAGATTAAAATCTCTTGCATAAATCTGGCAGACCACTGATTTTCCATGAGTTTGAATTGCATTATTATTATAATTATTAGCATTATTTAAATCCATGCTTGATATGAAAATAATATTTTTCACACGTAAAGTAAATAAATATTAGACGTAGCAGCATGGTGACAGCTACTGCTAACTTTCTCCATTTCTCTTAGCAGCCTGTATTTACTGTAGTAGTGTCTTGTATGTTTTGGAGGTAGATTCTATCATTACTCTCAAACTGATCACATCTAAATCTGATACATCTGATAAAGTAAATGTTATACAAGGCATAATTTCTTTTTTTTTTTTTTTAATTTATAGAAACTTGATCTAGCTTTTAATCTCATCCTAAGATCTTTTTCTCCCTCCTCTATAGCTCAGGCACATGTAATGTTCATTCAGATCAACTGTGGGTGTGGTCAAGCAAATGACTCATCCCCTCAAAGGAAGCCACAGGTGCCCCACACATCGCACTGTTGGCTTCTGGGACTCAAGGCCCTCTTGTACTTTTGACATATTTGTACAGTGGCTGTAAAACAGCAGTCTTGACATAACCCCACAAATATCTCTCATACCTATTTCCTGGCAACATGGGGAGCCATGACATTGCTCTTCATGCTTCATTGCATGAGACTTTCAATACTAGTACTAGTCTTGCACGTAGTCAGAATCCTGTTTTACATAGTAATAAAAGCTTCCGTCTCTGAACTACTTTGTGACAAAGTGAGGTGCTTTAGTTCTGCAAGATTCCAGACCACAATTTGCAAAGAATAAAGCAACATACACACTTACCAGCAGCAACAGTGAGCAGAACACTGCCACTGCAAATCTAAACCAAAGCAGAAGCTTTAAGACAGATGCTTATGTGCATATTTAGGTTTGTAAAAATATGGTCAACTTTGGAAAAGCATCAAGATGCTCTTACATAGCTTGTTTGAAGTTGTTGGGGGTACAAAACACTGATGAAAACTGGGACATTTATTTAGGCATGAGATTTTAAAATTCATGGCTTGGGACTCTAAGGAAGAAATTTGTAAACCGGACCATTTTCATGCAAAAAGAAAAGGTTGACAAGAATACTACCTTCCTGTCATCTTTCATGGGGCCACTGCTGAATGAATTGCTTATTTTCTGGTACATTATGACCGTACATATCTGGTACGTTATTTTGGTAATACTGTAATTTCTTGAATAGGAAAAAAAACCCTCTTCTTGCCAAAGTGATTATATTGGGTCAGCTTCAGCAATTGGTTACAGCTGCAGTCTATTCTCTTCTCAAACTGTAGTTCACATTCTATTTGTTTTCAGAAATTTGCTAGTTAGTAATCAGAATAAATGTTCTTATAAAATGCTGATATAAGCTTTCTTATGTGATAGTATTCCTTATGACTAAACATAATAATATCAAAACTGAGAAGAAGAAAAAACTCCCCTGTTTCTTGTGAAGGAGACATCTCGTCCCTGGTTTAACAGCCAAGGTGCATTAGGATAAGGCATTAGGACACTTACTTTTCTCTCTCTGACCTCTCAGTCTCTATGCAGCAGGTGCTGCTGGATTTAGATACTATTATTTCACTGTGATGATTAAGACAGTAGTTACAGATATTGCTGCAAACTGTCCACAACACTGCTTGAGAGAGGAGACACCACCCGACAGACGAGTGCATGGTGAAATATCTGCTGCTGTAAGATGTTTTCCCCTGTTGAATATGTATCATTTTTCATAAGCACAAATCCATTCACCGCAGGGAAATTTCCACCCTTTTATAAGCTAGGACTAAATGTGGATCTTTATAATTGTGGACCCTGCCAGCCATACCTTCATGGCAGTTCAAAGCCACAATGGATCATGGATCATCCTCTGGTAATGCAACATATGAAGGGATTTTCTGGCTCTCTTATTTTCTTTTACTTGTGATGGGAATGTGTAATTTGGTACAGAAGAACTCACGAAATGGTGGCCTGACTGCTGTGAGACCTATTTGTCACAAGACGATGACTTCTCTTTGGGCAGTAGGACTTCAATTTCTAGTACAATTCTCCAGACAAGAGCAGAAATTGTACTTGTTGTTCATTCCTTTTTTTTTTGTAGGCTTGTTACCCAGCTGCTTTGTAGCGAGCACTTTTCATCCTACTGATCCTGGTAGCCTCCTAGATCCTGAACACTTGGCATCCCTGAATTAGGTTCTTCTGAGATCTGCAGCCACTCACTTGCATCACTGCATGGGCCTTACTTGAACCTGATCTCCCAGGCTGATAGAAAAACAGCTGCTCTGGACACAGATGTTTCAGTACAAAAAGCTGAGGAGGGAAGATGTGTTGGTAAAACTAATTTCTATTTTTCTATACGAGGCAGTGTAATTACTGAGTTAAAATTACAACCCAGAGCATGTTGTAGCTATCAATACAAGCTAGGGAAAGTTTGGATATGTAGTAATTTGGAAAGTATAAAAATTTGTATATATACATACATGTATAAATCTAGGTTGGTAAGTTATAAAGCTTTATATTTAGATTGCTTTAAGAAAAAAGAAGATGCAAGGTAATAATTTTTGTTTTGGTTTGTTTATTCTTTCTCTAAACTTTGTTTTCCTCAGCTGTATATGTTTCTCCTAGTTTAGTATACTCTCTCTGATCCTTGGAGACCTCTCTGTGTGCCTGGTCATGTCCTTTCCTGATATTGCAACTGCAGTTATTTTTTATTCCTGAGGCTCTTTCAATAATTCCTGTTCCAACTCCATGTGCCCACTGTGACCCTTTTCCTCAGTTGCCCATCTTACACATCTCCTTGATCTTTCTCTCCATCTTCTCTGTTAAACTCCAAGCCTCCTGGTTTTCACCTTGGTTTCCATATCACCCTTGGCTTTGTCCCTGATCAGTACTGTGTGTTGGTGTTCCTCCTTTGCAGCAGGTTAATGCTTTTGAGGGTGCATGCTCCTATGCTGGCCCCTGAGCTGCCTCTCAGTACCCTGAGCACATATCTCCACCCTTGCTACTGCTGCAGCAGGATCTAAAGTTAGCAGCAAATCGCTGTGATATACAGGGTAAATTTGAAGTATAAAGACAAAATAATTATAGAGATATAAATTATACTGGGATAACCATGCTTCTCTGTTCTGTGAAAGATCTAATCACTCTCTTGAATCTTTTGCAAACTTTTTACAAAAACTTTTATTTATAGTTTTATGGTATATGACATTTAAGGGGAAACTTGAAGCAAAGGGTGTTTTGGTGTGCATTTTTTTTCTGCTAGCATAGTTACCTTGTGATATTTTTGAAGGATTTACCCAGGTCATTCACTGTTAAAATAACAGCTTTTTCTTATTCACAGCCTCCCCAAAACCCTTCTTTCACACTAATACAACAGAACTTCTTCAGTAACAACTTTAACTTGCAACTCTGAGTAAGGTGAATCGTATAAACAAGATTCAGCTGAAACAAGACATGAAGACATGGGGGAGTGGGGTTTGCTTCACCAAAAGAAAAAAAATGCACTAGCAATAGTCACTTTTTAAAACATGAACTTACAAAAATGTGATGGAAAGTTGCATGACCTCCAGCTGGAATGGGATGTAATTTCACAGGTACAAGGCCTTCAAAAGGGGTGGAATTTTAGAACCAGATGTCTGGGTTGAACTAAGCAACCTCTATTACAAGGCAAATGTAAATTGTTAACCACAGCCCAATTAGCCAGCTCTCATTCCTCACACAAATCAGTCTCTTTTTCTACAAAATGGGGCAGAAGCATGAAAAAATGTGAATCCCTTTACAGTTCTACGTAAGTGTCAGTCATGTAGATATTGCAGTGGTTTGGGCAGTGAAGCCACACAACTGCAAGGATAAAACAATTCCCTTCAGGTTATAGCACCATGTTTTCTTATTTACACTTTCTAGTCCCACAGTTGTAAAAAAAAAAAAATTAATAGATTCTTTTATTGGTGACAACAAATCAAATTTGGTGTCCTTCATACAAAGAATGTGTTTTATTAGAGGATTTAAAAAAGAAAATTAGTCCAAAAAGCTCATAAATTATAGTTAGAAGATATTTACCAAAATACTGAAAAAGATCTCTTAAGAGCAAGACTAAGAAGAATGAAAATAGGAAGTGATTAAAAATTGTCTTTTGAAAAATGTCTGGCTTTTGAATAAATCAGATATTATTTTGGTATGTTTAGTCATTAATAATGTATCTCTGCTCTGGTTTCTTGAAGGAGGGAAAAAAGAGTTTTTCTCTGTAATAAGTTGTCTTTCTCTCTTGGTTTCTTAGGAAATTACTGTTTTGTGCCTTAAAGAAAAATCAAGTGCAAAGTGGGAAAAGAGGACCTAACCACCTTTTGAACAACATGTCTGTTGACAGAGTGTGTTTACAGAAAGAAATGTGTTCAAGAATGGGTTCCTTCTGCTGCCAGGTGATATTTTGAGTTGTGTGGCGCTGTTTAAGCTGATCATGGTGGCATGACATGCAAGAAAGGGAAGAGAAACAGAGATGATACCTAACGTGTTTTGCAGCTAGCTCACTGCTCATCTTGGAATGATTTTATGCTCAAGTCATTCAACAAGCATGATGAGGATGATAATCAGCCTTTGTTTTTAGATTCCTTTTAGCTTTATTGTAGAATAATTTAATTAAAATACATTTTTATTGTCAGTTTACTGTCTCTGCCTCCTCTTGTTACCGCTTTAATTTCCTGAAAGGGAGATGTATGACATCCTGTGGGCATCAATGGTAGCTTTCAATTGTCAGTTCGTGTTCTTTGAAATCATTTTCATTTCATGGAAAGAACTTATTGTGAGGAAATAGAAGTGATTATCTGATGCAGAGCTGGGGGGAAGAATCCTTTCTCTTAAGGCACTCTGTTTTTGTGCTGTGGGATTGAAATGGAAAAATCATGAATATGCTTTATGGAATGGTTTCTTTAGGAAGGAAGGTTGGTCCCAGGTGAAGGGTGGGAGACTGGGCCTTGGTAGATCTTACTCAATCCCCAGCCTGTCATATGTAGGATTTGCCAAGGCAGTTATGCCAAGGTAGCTCTATGAATTTTTCCCTAATATTTTTTCTCCCTGGAAACATTCAAGGTCAGGGTGGATGAGCCTCTGAGCAACATGATCTAGTTGAAGATGTCCCTGCTCATTGAAGTGGGGTTGGACTAGATGACCTTTAAAGGTCCCTTCCAACCCAAATTATTCTATGATTCCATAATTTTGTGCCCTGATTATTTAAACTCTAAGTTCTTCCAAGCATTTCCCAGAACTGCCAAACTAATTCTGCTGTAATTTACTGGGCTACTAATTTGGACAGGAATTTATTAGTTTGTTGACATCTGGCAGCTGTGGCAGATGCCTGTGATGCACAGGTATGCACCAAAGGCACAGTAAATCAACATGGCATACACGGGATCTTCATGTCTTAGACCTAGCAATGCTGGTGGGTCTGCTTCATGCTATTTGCAAGTATAGCATCCACGTTTCTTTATGGCCCAGCCTCTCTTAGAGGGCCTATAGATTTCATTCATAAAATAATTATCTTTTTTCCCACCAAACCTGTCCTGTGTGTGCTGTTCTGCCAAGTGCCCTGAGAATGGTGCTGCCACTCCCTTACATCTTTTGATGGACTAGGATGCTGGTAAACACAAAGGAGTCACTAAGAAAATGGAGATTTACATAGGTTCAGGCTTGTTAATCACAGTAGCCAAAAACAAATTTTGCAAAACTGGTAGGAAAACCAATACCCTGTAGCTTCATTGTTGTAAGGAGCAGCTTCCAACTCAGTGTTCATTTGGTGCTGTGTCACCAGATTCCTCAAGAAGATGTTATGTCTCAGGACTTCCACATGAAGGAGTTTGATTCTGGTTTTAATTTTATGTGATTTTTATGTTTTTTTTTTTTAATGAGATGTGAACATTGGCAAAATCACGGATAAACTGTTTTCTTGATATCAAGAAACTTTGTTGACTTGGTAGTGTGATGTTCGTGGTCTTAAGGATTTTTATTTATTTTTAAAACCTAAATTAATTCTATATTTGGATAAAATATATAAGTCCTGTTAGACCTGCTGAACATCTGTAGGTCCATCCTGTGACATTTACTGAGGATCTGTATTTGCTATTTTTGAAAAGTCAGATAATTAATGCTTAAGGCTCTGTAATAATGATTTTGAAAACAAAAAAATAAATACTTAGTGTGCATTTTGCTGTGTTCTTTTACAAGACTAGAAGTGGAAAAGTAGAAAGGGCTTTTCATAGTGGTCTGCAGTGGTATCTGACACAGGAATTAGTTAGACTGATAGGAACTTTTACATAATGTGTTTGAATTTGACTGAAGGCAAGGTTACTGAATTGCTTCCAGCCTGCTGGTGTTACAATCCCACTGCTGAAGAACCGCAGCCACAGTCCCAGAGAAGTGGTGTTGATCACGTGGGTGAATGACGGGCAACAAGAGTGTAAAAATCACTGACCTTTTTGTCATTTAACTATTACAAGTGTTAACATGTAAGTGACATATTCAGCTATTACAAGTACTATTAAATGTGTATGTGGACTCCCAGTGAATGATTATGGTAGTGTAATGATCTAGTTACCACTTTTCTTTCAATAATGCAATGGTGTCATGGAGCAGGGTGAGTCCACCTGTGCCTCTTGACATAGTAGGTGAAATACTGTGCTACTGGCAACATTGCCATCACAGCAACATTGCTTATGTCCAGAGACATTATCTTGTTAAAACTGGTCTTTTTAATAATTCAGTTATATATTAAAAATTGTATACAAATTGCAATGAGACTATAGATAAATGTCTTGTTTTTTTGGTGAAAGTAGGTAAAGAACAGCAATTTGAGATCCTTAATGTATGAAAAATGACTTGAGGACAAATAGTTTCTTGATCATCTTAAAAAACTACTCCTGTGCCCTGCACAATCACTGGCAACTTTTAAAATAAAATTCCAAAGTGGCTTTGATTTGTAAGGAGCAGAGGAGAAGGCACACACATTGTTTAGAAACATATCCCAAGCAAGGATATTGCCAGTGCATGAGGAAACCCAGGCATAAGTCTGCAGCTGAGAGTGTTAAGAAAGAAGAAATGTCATGCCACGTGCTTTTAATAGTTTCTATTTCTGGACAAAGAAACAGAACTGTGGGTAGAAGCTGCAAAAAAGGTGCAACGAAAGGTGGAAGCAAAGGCTAGGGCTGCTCCAGCTTTTTGTTAACCATACTAGTGTGCAAAAGAAATGACTCGCTTTTGCAATCATTACTATTATTTTAGTGGAATATTTGCCTTGATTTTCTTCTGGTGTATTTATTACTTGCAAGAATTTTGTTGTCTTGATTTGTAATTTGAACATTTATTCATGCCATATGTTTTGTTGTCTTAGTCACATGATTTCCTTTATTGAGGTCTTCCAACACTCTGAAAGCAAGAAAATAATAAATAAACTTCTCTTAGTAAAGTTGATCAGATGAGATATTACTTGTGATCCAGCTCATGGAAAATTCTGAAGTACTACAAGCATTTCCTCCAATATGTGAGGATTGTCCGAAGACTCACAAATAACAAATACTGTCATCAGTTGAAGTAGTTCTTTTAATTCTGAACCCCTCCAGTTGTCATAAAATCCAAGTGTCTGTTGCGCGCTCTTTTTGTCGTGGCTGCGTTACTGATTTTTGCTGAACAGGTATTTTCCCCACTTAGCTGCTTGACACAGACACTGCTGGTTTGCATGAATGGTATAGGTGTTGGTCTAGGTTATTGAGAACCTAAACCAGAGCTTAAGAGTTGTTGTTGGGTTTTTCTTCATTAACACCATTCTGTTTGATTCAAAAGCCCTGTGCTAGTTTGCAGCTCCTTGCCCTCGATATCACAGATTTGGAGTTTGAAGGTAGGGAGGACAAAATTTTAATTAGAATTACCTCAGTTGACTTTTGCTACTTCCAGGTGTGATTTGTGTGGTTTTAGGATCAGATACTGAAAATGTGAGACATTGACTTGAGTTGTGGCTGCTTTTGGCTCTCTAGGAAATTTTGCCTTGAATGGTTTGTTGCTTCTGGACAGGCTGGAGGTTTTTGCTTGCTTTTTTCCTGTATTCTGAATTTTGTTTATGCAAGATGTGATGGGAAGGGAAGGGCAAGTTTATTTGTCCCTGAGGGGGGCTTTCTCTCTTAGATTCAGGTGTTGCTTTTGCTGTCTAGTTTTTTCCCCCTTTTTTGTTTGTAATTTTTTTTCTCTGCTTGTGTATAACACTATGTTGTTTTTCCTGCTGTGCCCATTTGCACATTGAGTGCAGTCCTTGCGAGCTGATAGTTTAGCCGCAACTGTCTTTGCTTCCCGCTTTCCACATGGTGGCAGAATGGAGCAACCATTCTTGGGAGGCAAAGGCGGTATATGCAGGTGACAGTGATTTCTTCATTTTGGAACTCATGCAGTAGTATATAAAAAGATGTGAAACTTCTCCTTCATTCTCTTTCCTTTTCTTTTTCCTGTGGCTAAATTTCCCCTGATTTTTTTTTTTGTTGTTGTTTTTGTTTTATTTCCTAAATTCTTTTAGGAATAACGCTTATGTCCACAATCTCAAAGTATTTAATGTTGCTCTTTGAGATGTCCTGGATGTCAAGCTGAAGTTTAGATGATGGAATTATTTAAGCTTCTGGGATATTTAAGCTCCTTGCATCAGTGGAAGGTCACTCCACTTCACCTGCATTCCCTAGTGTGACCCATGAGCAGGAGCCAATCTTCTCAGGAATCTTCCTCTAATTTGGTCATTTGTCTCAAAGATCTTTTTGAATATGTTTCTGCCTTTTTTTTTTGTCTGTGTGTGCCTAAGCCTCTGTACTGTTGGCATCATGACCATAATATTGAGAGGAACCATTTTTGTGTTGGGAAAATTAAGTTTCATAGACAATATGTTAGTTCTAACTGTGCTAAATACTTCATGGAAGCTGCAAAAGAGAGGTGGCTTCATTAGGGAGGTTATAAACATGATGGGCATGACACAGCAAGTTAGGACTATGATGATTATTTAGTACACTAACATAAGCCTATGTGTGTTTTTCTAAAGCAGAGTCCTTTTTTGTAAGGAATGTATCATCAGGAATTCAATGAGAAAAAGATGTAGAAACCTGATAAAGAGGAACTGGGAAAAGCAGGTCACCAACTCTGTGACAGATATTTAAAAATCTGTTTATATAATTTCTACATCATTTTCTCTCATCTTTTGTAAACTAGGTACCAATAATAGAGGTCTGAGAACATTTCTGAAAATTGGAGGCATGTAGATGACTAAAGTTTGCACACTGATACAGATTATTAGAGTAGCTAGGTTTATTGGAGTGGGTGATTTAGAGAAATGTGTAGCTGAAAGAGGTGAATTCAGAGATGAATGCTAATACCAAAAAATTCAGTAAGCTTTTTCTTCTGGCTGAATAGGAAGAGTGCTCTGCCCATCTCTACCACCTTCCCTGGGTTAAATGGTAAAAATCTGGAGAGTATGTGTGTGGCCCCAAGATAAGTCCTTGTTTCATGTTCCTGTCATGCACTTTATTCAGGTAAACTGTAGACACAGGTGCTGAGGTTGTTCTCCTTGCTCTCACTCCAGGGCTTTCTCATGAAGAGACTGTACAATTAGTGTAAACTGCGGATTACACTGTCATGTGAACAGATGGACAGAAGGCATTGCCCCAGTCAGACTGATATAATATTTATAAGATGCCACTGAAATGATCTGTGATGAATACATAATGCTAGAGCTGCCAAGCATGTTAGCCAGAAAAACCAGTGCTTTACTTCAAATGTGTGTGGCTCCAAGTCTGTCTCTGCTTCTCAGCTCCCTTCATAAGGTCATAATAACTTGCTTGTCTGCTGACACTAATCATCATAATCTCTAAGTGGTATTGATCTTTTAGTGTCTGCCGATCATTTTATATGGCATATACTGTCACCACAAAGCCTTCTGTTAGAAAGCTTTACCTGAAAATAAGCCTATTAGCAGTTGTTTTTAAATTTGGTCAAAGTCTAGTTCCCGTTTCCTAAGCATAGTCTTCCATATAATGTATGATTATTACCATCAAGTAATGGTAATAATTATTACCATCAAGTAATTCAGCAACCTGAATACATACCCGGGGGAAGGGAAAAAGAAAGTGTGAATGAAAAAGGAATGCTGTGTATTCTTTTCTTCACTGTGTGATTTTTTTGTTTTGTTATGATTCTTTAACAGTCTTCAGAAAGGGAAAATGTACTGTCAAATGGAAGCTGCAGGGAAAAAAATATCAAGCTTAAAGTGCTTCTATGTCTCATAAAGGTGAAAGTCTTCCCATTTTTACCCCATAGACCATGAGCTTCAGAAGAGGAAGATAAATCACTGCAGAGTAAATTTCCCCTAATTCACACATATTTTTTTAGTCCTTGAGTATGGACTAAAAATACCAAGGTATTTGGTACCTCAGGTCAGAAATTTGGTAGTGAATTACCCCATTGATGTGTTTGCACATCATGAGCATATTTTGCAGATTTCTAGTTACCTTTACCAAGCGTAAAATGAAGTTAATTCTTTTTGATGTATGTTTTTACATTTTTACATACAGCTTTTACATTGCTAAAGTGCTATTGACTTGTTTTTAATTTACGGTGGTGAATGATAGAATTCCATCATGATTGTTTTCTATCATGATGCTTTTCCACAAAAACATAAGAAATAGGCTAGATCACATGAACAAGACTAGATTTGTGATTCAGGTGATCAGAGTTAGTCAACTAAGTTATTAGATTTTTAACTTTCGGGTCTAATGGGCAGCCCTGAGAAATTTTGAGTATTCCCACAAAGTTGTTTGTTGAAGTTATAACAGCTGTTGTTATTTGCAGTAAATTATTTTGTTGTTCTTGTCACCGTAATGTAAAAACCAATTTTTTCAGCATCACCTACTTCTTGCTTTTTATAGGGTGGCTTTCTTAATCTCAATTTTTCTCTCCTCCTGCCCTGACTGTCTATAATCTATATGATGGTCTAAATTATTGGAACCTGAGTTTTCTGGATGTGCTTGTAATTACTGATTGAGGTTTTCAAAGTTATTAAGGATAAATGGGTGTATGATTTCCAGGAAAATGAATGAGAGTTTGTGACTAAATGTCTAGCTTGTGATTTCTTGGCAGGTAATATAATTATTATTTTATATTTCATGCAAGATAGATACATTAGCACTTAATAATTTATTATGGAATTGTTACATTTTGGATACCATTGACTTTCAGAAGCTCTAGATTTTTAATTTTGTGACCTTATGCTCTTCCACCAACAGTGAAAGCCAAAAGCAACCTATGCCAAAACTTAAATTTGTGTGGAATTTAAACATGAGCTAAATTTTGCCCGTCAGCCTGTGCGTGGAAATCTTCTTTAAATAACATTAGAAACACTCCACCTAATCTGCTAAATAAACTCTTATGAAGGAACTAATTCTGTTATATTATCAATGGAAATGAAGGTCAAGTAGTAACATTGTCAAAGCCATAGAGAGAGTCTATATCAAATCTAGATTTAATTTGAAATCTCCCAGTTATAACGCATTTGTCAGAAAACCAAGAACAAACCTTGTTCCAGAGCAAAGATTCACACCAGTTTGTCTCCAGGAGACATTGGGAGCCTCTGAAAGACACAAGCTACATCTCTAGCATGGGATTCAGTTGACGGCTCATCCATCCTCTGTTCATTTTCTGGGAAAACCCACCAGAGAACTCCAGTAGAAAGCCCAAGACATTGCTGACCGTTAGGCAGTGTGCATTGTCAGGAAACTAGGATTCACCTGTGAAGTCTGGAGAGTACGGCTGTAATAGCACAAATGTGCTATAGTGTCCTGTTTCTGTGCTCAGATCACCAGGTCAGTTGCTGTGTTATTGAATATTTCCATCTAAGGTGATAGGTGGTCATCTTGATTCATTACTTGTTTTTTTGTGAGGCTTGCAGCAGGGGGATTGTATAGCTCATATCTAAACGCAGAGTGATCACAGTAAGATCCACATTCTGGTAACGGAAATGTGTGAACTAATATTTTTTTAATATTGCAGTATAGCAGGGGGAAATGTGATGAAAAATAATCACATTCAACCTGAGTAGAAAGTAGAAGGAAAAATGTATAGGTTCCGTGGATATCTTGGGAAGACATAGATTGGGAAAGTAAAATCCTGCTTTATTGTTACTCCTTTTTCTTCATGGTTATGACATCTCGAATATGAACCACTTCTTTAAAACTTTGGAGTTAACCATTCCTAAGCTCCCAAAATAATTTCCTGTTTTAGATTTAGCTCAGGAGCTGTGTTTAGCTAAATTCTGTATTTTTCTCTTTATTAGTTTCCATGTCAGGGCTCAAAGTAGTTAACACATTGTGATTATTACAGATCAGCCTCCAAGACCATTAAAAGCTCACCGACATCAATATAAGAACAAACTAGAATGAGGAGCTGCTTCTTTAATTTGGAAACATGCAGTTTTCCTGAATCAAATTCCCAAGTTTCTCTCAGGCTGTTCCAGTGCCTTCCTGGGTGGGCTACTGTGTCTGCACATGTGTGTGTATGCAAGGGAAAGGCAAAGAGGTGTAGGAGGCCCTGAGATGGAAATCTAATAAATGAAAAGGTCTTACATGATCTAAGATACCAGACCCATTTGCAAGGCCTGGTGAGCTGACTTCATTACTGGCTGCCTCAGGTTATCTGGGTAGACAGTGACAGATCATTTTGTAGGGCCTGAAGGGAGCCAGATCAGTCTGCCTAGAAAAACAAATAAATCCAGGCCTGAGACAGAGGTTAAAAAAGATTTACAGGGCTCACTGGTGCATGTGGCCCTCTCAGAGAGGATTTTGGCTGCTGGCCCTGCATGGCTACCCTGTTTCACATTTGCTGCAATCTGCAAAGCGGGTGAATTACTTTCTTCTGATTGCAGGAAGTTTTCTTTTTTTTTTTAAACAACATCTGCACAGTAAACAGGGAACAAACCACATGTACAGAGACAAAGGAGAGACGGAAAGGGTATTTTACAAAAAGATCACATAAAAGAAAGCATAAATCTTTTGATGTCTGACCTTTTAGTCATACATTTCCAGGGGCAGATTGAATAAGGCAAAACTCATCAAATTGTTGAAAGAATTATGTCTTCCATTCTGCATAAAAACAGAAGGCGACTGCTTTTCTAAGTAAGACAGGGAAGAAAAAAGCAGAACCATTATTTTTTTAAAAACAAATATTAGAAATCTACTTGATATATTATAAATTAAAATGTATATTTTGTGTTTATTGAAAAAGCTTTTACTTTAGCTTTAAGCAAATCAATTTAAAGCTTATCTAATAATACAAGTTAGAATTAGTGAAAAAACTCAAATGAAAGGTCTAACTATGGTTGTTCTCCTTCATCCTGTGTGAGATCCAGAAAAAAATAATAAAACAGACATTAATGATAGAACATGTAGAATGATGTGGTAGGCTTGTCTGCTGACAAGTTTAGCTCTTTTGCTGGTGATTTCTTTCTTATCTGTTACTGTACCAGGTTTGTGTGGCAAGGTTTTTGTAGCAGGGGAGCTACAGGGGTGGCTTTCATGAGAAGCTGCTAGACGCTAGCAAGAACCTAGAGGCTAGAAGCTTCCTCTATGTCCAATAAAGCCAATGCCAGCTATCTTGAAGATGGACCCACTTGTGGCCAAGGCCAAGTCAATGACTTGGTAGTGCCTCTGGGATAACATATTTAAGAAGGGGAAAAAAACCTGGCATGCAGCAATTGCAGCTGGAGAGAGGAGTGAGAATGTGTGAGAGAAACAGCTCTGCGGACACCCAGGTCAGTGAAGAAGGAAAGGGAAAAGGTGCTGCAGGCATTGGAGCAGAGATTCCCCTGCAGCCTGTGGTGAAGACCATGGTGAGGCAGGTTGTGCCCCTGCAGCCCACAGAGGTTAATGGTGGAGCAGATCTCCACCTGGGGCCTGTAGAGGGCTCCACGTCAGAGAAGGTGGATGCTTGAAGAAGGCTGTGACCCTGAGGAAAGCCTGCCCTGGAGCAGGCTCCTGGCAGGAGCTGTGGACCAGTGCAGAGAGAAGCCCAAGCTGGAGCCGGTTTGCTGGCACGACTTGTGAACCGGTTGGGGATCCAGGCTGGAGCTGTCTGTTCCTGAAGGACGGCACCCTGTGGAAGGGACCCAGGCTGGAGCAGTTCTGGAAGAACTGTAGCCTGTGCGAAGGACTCATGTTAGAGAAGTTTATGGAGGGCTGTCTCCTGTGGGAGGGACCCCACGGAAGAGTGTGAGGAGTCCTCCCCCTGAGGAATAATGAGTGGCAGAAACAATGTGTGATGAACTGGTCACGAGTCCCATTCCCCATCCCCATGTGCCACTGCGGGGGAGAAGGTAGAATAAATTGGGAGTGAAGTTGAGTCTGGAAAGAAAGGAGGGGTGGGGGGAAGGTGTTTTAAGATTTGGTTTTAGTTCTCATTACCCTAGTTTGATTTGATTGGCCATAAATTAAATTAATTTTTCCCCAACTTGAGTTTTTTTTGCCTGTGACGGTAATTGCTGAACGATCTCTCCCTGTCCTTATCTTAACCCACAAACTTTTCCTTGTATTTTCTCTCTTTCCCTGTCCAGCTGAGAAGGGGAGTGATAAAGTGGCTTTGGTGGGCACCTGGCTTCCAGCAAGTGTCAAGCCACAACAGCTACCTTGACATAATTCATAAACGTTTGAGAAACACAGTCTGCATTTAACTTCCATGCCCAGTGGTATTAGTGGCCCACTCAGTAATCAATAGAAACTTAGTGGCCATCATCCCTCATGATCACAGAATCACAGAATCACACAGAATCACTAGCTTGGAAAGGACCTTTAAGATCATCAAGTCCAACCATTAATCCAAAACCACCATGTCCCCTAAACCATGTCCTGAAGTGCCACATCCACACGTTTTTTGAACACTTCCAGGGATGGCGACTCCACCACCTCCCTGGGCAGCCTGTTCCAATGCCTGACCACCCTCTCAGTGAAGAAATTTTTCCTAATATCCAATCTAAACCTCCCCTGGCGCAACTTGAGGCCATTTCCTCTTGTCCTATCACTAGTTACTTGGGAGAAGAGACCAACACCCTCATCGCCACAACCCCCTTTCAGGTAGTTGTAGAGAGCGATAAGGTCTCCCCTCAGCCTCCTCTTCTCCAGACTAAACAACCCCAGTTCCCTCAGCCGCTCCTCATAAGACATGTGCTCCAGACCCCTCACCAGCTTCGTTGCCCTTCTCTGGACACGCTCCAGCACCTCAACATCCTTCTTGTAGTGAGGGGCCCAAAACTGAACACAGTATTCAAGGTGCGGCCTCACCAGTGCCGAGTACAGGGGCACAATCACTTCCCTGCTCCTGCTGGCCACACTATTCCTGATACAGGCCAGGACGCTGTTGGCCTTCTTGGCCACCTGGGCACACTGCCGGCTCATGTTCAGCCGGCTGTCAACCAGCACCCCCAGGTCCCTTTCCGCCGGGCTGCTCTCCAGCCACTCCTCCCCAAGCCTGTAGCATTGCATGGGGTTGTTGTGGCCAAAGTGCAGGACCCTGCACTTGGCCTTATTAAACCTCATACAGTTGGCCTCTGCCCATCGATCCAGCCTGTCCAGGTCCCTCTGCAGAGCCCTCCTACCCTCCAGGGCTCTGGATGTTACAATGTTGTTACAATGATGTTACAATGAACACAACTACAGGAAAACATGTGGAGAAATTCTAAGAAAAAAATAACAAATATGATGGTAATGCATGTTAGAGGCAATATCCATGCTCTCTTTCTTAATTTGTAGAATGGTTGCTGACATAGAGGATGTTTTATTCTCAAAAATGGGGAAGTATGTTCTAGAGATGCATGTAGTGCTGTTTCTCAAGTATAATTGCCTTTTGATTTTAGATAACAAATATATTCAACTGAGAGCCCCTGTTTCACTTTTCTCTTACTGAATAATCTTTCTCTCATCTGGTCGATTTATGCCTATGTTTGGTTCAAACAAGCAAATATGGGATGGTTTGACATACAGAAGCAGATAATATTTATCAAGCTTTATGCAAAAGATAAGAACTGGAGAAAATTCTTCTGTTGAAATACTGTCTTTCTTCTGAATGATTACATATTTTCCTGTTTTTCCTAGGTCCTCATATTTTTTCCTTTAACTGGAAGGAATTTTAAGAAACAAAAATAAGAGGAGAAAAGCAAGCACAGAACTAAGTTCTTTGGACAGAGACTCTTGGTCCTCTGCTTGAAAAGAATAACAGCAGTAACTGATTAGGACATCCAAGCATAGCTAAAATAGACACAACAATATATAACACCAGCTACTTAAAATACACACAATAATACATCACAACCAGCTACTATTACAATTGGATGGAGAGAGCTACAGAAAACTTAAATCAGTTTGCTTTTGGAAGAATAAATTATTTGAATCATAACAAGTGTTTCCCCTTCCTCTTCCTCATCCCTTTCCCCTCTCTTTTCCCCAGCTCCAGGCTGTTTGCTCTGCTACAGAGCTTGTCTAATGAAAAGAACGACACTTCCAAGGTGCATGCCTCTGGAAACAAATGAAGAACCAAGTACAGAAAAATCTCAAGGGTGTTTCTGCAGAAATAGCATTAGAAGGGGCATATGCTATGGATTATGATCTTGGTAATATCTAAGAATGTTTTGCTCTAGAAAAAGCTATCTCTAAGATCAGAGCTCGCTGTGCTTATCTGTTGCCTGAAGGCAAACAGTATGCACAGTCTAGCCTCTTGAAAGAGCTTCTCCCCTTCAGAAACTGGAGCATGAGCAAAATGGCTGGTCATAATAAATGAATAAATTGGTCCTCCAGTGATTGGACTAAAGAATTAGGTGCTTGAGATGCTTCAATCTGGTATGACATGTCTGATGTCTAATTTTTATAATGAAATTATTAGTGAATTTTCCAAGTTACCATGTTTTTCAATGATAGTTGCCATTTATCCTTTGTCAGGGATATACTTTGGCCAAACCTAAATGAAACCTACTGAAGTAAAGAAGAGCCTCCCTATAGGTTCCAGATCACAATGAGTATGTATGACTTAACAAGGCTTATCTTTGGAGACATGGTAATTGGTCCTTCCACATAAATTCCCTTGTATATGATTCCACAGATAAAAGTACAGAAATCTGATTTAGGATCTAGACTATACATTTAACAGACATACAATGCATTGAAAGACAATTTATACATCTTTAGCTTGCTTGAATAAAACTTGGGTCATTGTGTTTGATCCACACCACATTTCTTAAAAATACAGCTTTTTTTGGCTGTCATGCTTAAGACATGCTTTTAGATCCCTCAAATAAAAAAATATTAATGCACTCCTGAGATGCTAATATTATCTATTAAATAACTTACATTAAAAAAAAATGAATAAAATTCATGCAGTCTTATTTTTTTCCTGGGTATTTCTGAATATATAAGTAATATATACTTTTATAGAATACTACCATGATGTTAATCTAAGAGGGGCAAGAAAGTACGACTTCCCTGTAAGAGATATTTATAAGACTTTCCCAGTGGTTAAAGTCATATTGCGACTGCTTCCAAGATGGTAATATTTTCAATGTTTCTTGGTCTTTTCTTCATCATGGGACCATAAAACTACACAGCACAGGAAGTCTAGTTACATGACATGATGTTGGAGAAGTTATTGTGAAGTTACTTGCTTATTAATGTCACTTATACCTCCACTCCAAGGTAAGAGAGAAAAATAGTGCCAGATACTATGGTATAGTAAATGACTTAATTCAGCAACTGCTGAATGTGATCTCCTCTAATGAGTACTTTTTATATATAAAAACAGTCATTCAATTTCTGAGAAATTTGCTTTCATTTTGATAAACTTGAGAACAATTTGAATGTTATTACTTACTGCCTTCATACTTCAAGTTTTTTAATCCTACACTCAATTCCAATGATCACAGGTGACCTATATTCTGAAGGAGCATGAGTAATTTTATCAAATTTCCCTTTGAGGAGGCTTCACACAGTAGTTTAAGCAGATGGTCAGTTCCTTTTTTATCTCTATATTTTATGTTCATGATGCTTTTCAGTCCTTCTACACTTCCCATCTAATAATTTACTTCAAAATCTGCCAGTCATTTTAGATAGGAATGGGAGCCCTCTCTGTTGTGGTGGCAGAACCCCTCCTCTTCTCTTTTTTTATTTACAAAAATACCCTATCAATCCCCATTGTGTAGAGACAGAGATGCTGAGTTGTTTTTTTTAAATTTGAAGTGTTTTGGAGAACATGCCAAACCAAAACCCAACATGAATTTAAAGGATGGATACTTATAGCCTGTGTATCATTGAACAAGACCTTCTGCTTGTGAAGGTCTCCGAGTTAGGTTCCAGTGTAATAAAAAGTTGGCACCTGGGGTGGTCTGAACGTCATCAGAGTATTTCAGTTTCTGAAGAGGAATACCTCACTCAATAGAGTCACTGTTCTGTTTATTTCCCCAGTGATAGTGTCTACTTCAGGATGAAGACATACCCAGACTTCAACAAGCAAAGTGGAAGAAAGAGAAAGGAGGGAAATGTGTTAAGTAGCAGAAAAAGCCTGGAAAGACCCTTGTGCTGGGTGAGCATTTTAGAAAAATGTGCTCATCACTCAAACCTTCCTCTGTATGTTGTCAGTGTGAATTTTTTTAATGCGTTCATTGCTCTTGCTCATTCAGGCATATCATTTATGTGGCATAGTTGGCAAGGTTTTACAAGCTAATGCAATTTGCATTAAAAATAGCTGAAAATGGTAATAGTCATTATAATGCTTATTTGACCAAGAACAAGTAATGGCTTGTGATTAATCAGTTGTAAAAATTGGTAATTGTTGCACCCTCTTAATCTTTTTCTCTCTCAACCAGAATGATTACACCTCGTTAAAATCTGAATAAAACATCATTATCCTGTATCATTAGGAACCCTCAGCCTCCCTTGCATAGTAATTTGTACTCAGCCTGAGCAAATGAATGGCCTGTGAGAAATGTTATTTTAATTCCAATTAGCTCTCAAACCTTGGCAAGGAGCCAGCTCACAAAACAAAATAGCTGTTAATGTTATAGAAGGAGCATCCTCACAGCAAACTGAAGTGCAATTAGGGATTCCTTTTAAATTCCACATCATAAATTGTTCCCTTATTAGCTATTTTAGATACTGTAATTTAACTAGTGTTTATTCACAGCCCCTAACAATTTATCACAATCAAGGACTTCAGTTTTTTAAAAAGAGAAGAAGCGTGTTGTCAAGACCCCTGGGATATGTTAGGGCAAAAGCTTGCAAAATATGAGAATAGCAATTAAAGTGAAGCTTTAAAAAGAAAGCCCTGTGTTAATGTCAGGAGGTTCATTGTAATGAAATCTACATCTTAAATTAAAGGCAAAACTCACCCTGCCCTATATGCATAAGGAAGCTTAAGCAAATCAACTGCAGCAGCTCCATCAGGTTCTTTTGATATCTGAGAAAAGAAACAGATTCCACTTGTTAGTATATTATGATTCATAGTTTTCTTCCCTTTTTGAGTGGGGTGCAGTTAGATGGTAATAAATCAGCTTTACATTATGAACAAAAAACTGTTCTGGTGAAAGGATTAACCTGGAGTCGTTAGCTAATAAGTTTATTCAGATATACGTGTGTGCGTATGTGTGTATAAAAATAAATGTATGTAGATAGAGAGAGAGAAGACTAAATTGCACAGATTTCTTCAGCTTTGTCTAGTTAGGAAAGCATGGTACTGGGCGAGTTTGCCTTTGATCATTTAGTCACATACTACTTGTCTACCCAGTAACATATTAAATTGTATACAATTGAATTAAGATTGATAAATAACATTACGATTATAGTTGCTCTAATTGTGTATCAAAAAGAACTATTGCGCTGATGGTTGAAACTAAGGTACTATTGCACTGTATTTCAGACAGAAAAAGTGTTTTATAGCTTGCTGCAATAATTCATATGCTTCAGTGTTTGGGGTTTCTAATTAGCCACCTAAATCACTGACTGAATTAAGGGTGTGGTTTCACAATAAATATAAACCAATGTAAGACCATATAGCCCCAAACTCAGCAGATCTGGACTTGCTGCCAATCACCTGTTTGTTTCCACTCTATTTGTTGACACCAGAGATTGTATAGCTGGATCAGTTCTTTCATCTGTCTAAAAAGAAATCATTCGTATCTCAAAAATAGTTTTCACTTGAATTGGAGGATTCTGTGCATTTACATTTATCAAGAAAAGGAACTGCTATGAGCAAAATGAAGCTCCTAAAGGCAATACTGTTTTTTCTGTCCCCCAGGTCCATGCTAATGCAGAATGCTACTATTTGAATGGAGGCAGAAAAATAAAAGAGAAAAGGATGGACAAATTAATAAGGCTTTCATGTGTTTATTCATCTTTGTTCACAAAACACACATGATTTTGGTCCTCTCCTGATTTGCAGGCTCAGGAGCAAATGCAAGCCATAAAGACTGGGCCTTTTCACAACATTTATTGTTCTTTGCTACATGTATATGAAATAGAGGAAAATGCAATATGCATATACTGAATCTTGAGTTCCAATCCCTGCTCCAAAAGTGATTTATGTATTTTATCCACCAATGTCCCTTCCTTGATGAATGCACTAAATGTAACGCTACTGAGTCATGCTCTGTTTTCAATTCATTTTATGGCTTCACAAATCTAACATGCCCCTCTGTGCAGCGGTCTAGTCTCAGCAGGTGGTGTGGAAAATATTGCCATCTGATCAACTGCGGGGTTAGTCTCTATGACATGTCTCTGAACTCCTTCAGAGAAAGGCATAAAATCTCAGTCTCTCCATCCTGGGTAAGTGCTGAAAGCATTCCTTTGCCTATTTGCTTCATCTTGATTGGGGTTTCATGGGATTAAATATCTACTGAGATAAAGACTGATATGGGCTTTTACGGAAGTAATAACCTGGGAAATTTTCTAGTAAAACCAGAAGGTGCCTTCAGCAATTAGTTGATGCTAAGGAAGATCATGATTTTTTGAACAGTGTGACTTTTGTAATTTTATATGCAAGCCTTAGTTATGGATGGTGCTGAAAGTTTATTAACTTTATTGAGTAAGAAGATAGAGTTAGGAAGCTCAATTTACTCTTGTGTTACCATTTAGGTAGTCAGGTGTTGTGTTATCAGGTACATATACAGGAGAAAATTGGTATTCAGAGAACATTTTAAAAAATTAAACAAGAGAAACTCTGGAGAAAAGCATACAAAAAGAGCTTTGAATGAGAAACCATTCTCATATGAAAATAGTCACTGTCTTGGAAAGGGAAAAAAAATAATTTTATGCTTTTTATATGTTATGGTCTTGAGTGTGAGAAAAGGAGAAAGAGAGCACTAGAGAAGCGCAGGGGTAAACCAGAGGCTCCAAGCAGGCAGAGAAAGGGAGATCTGGATTTATGTTTGGATGACACCAAGCTGAGTAGTGCAGTTGACACACCTGAGGGACGGAAGAAATTTTAGCTGGGCCTGTTGTGGTAAGACAAGGAGTAATGGTCTTAAACTAAAAATAAGGTTGATTTAGACCAGATATGAAGAAGAAATTTTTCACACTGAGGGTGGTAAAACACTGGCCCAGGTTGCCCAGAGAGGTGGTAGATGCCCCATCCCTGGAAACATTCCAGGTCAGGTTGGACGGGGCTCTCAGCAACATGATGTAGTTGAAGATGTCCCTGCTCATTGCGGGGGGGTTGGTCTAGATGACCAAAGGATCTTAAAAGATCCTTTCCAACCCAAAGATTCTATGATTCTGTGATTCTATGATTTGAGGTTTGGATTTGATGATAAAGAGAAGAAGGAAAGAATGAGATGGAGGGGAAGCTGTAGGTAGAAGTCTCAAGCTTTTGAAAGAAAAATCATGGAAGAGGGATCTTATATCAAGAAATAATGTTGTGAGGACCTTGCTTCTTAGAGCTTTATTTGGAATATGGTGGATAAATGTTATCTATGAGGAAGTGGGAAGAAACCTGGCCTAATAAGTGAACTGAATTACAGAAAACAACAGTACATCACAGGATCTGAAGTAACACTTAGTACATTGGGCATGATGTGCTGGGTGGAGGAGGCACCCTTTTTGTACTTGCTATTACTAATAACAGTATAGTCAATTACAGCTTTTTTTGTTGATGTCTTCCAAGGTGAATTCTCAAATGAGGTTGTTAATTTTGCCTTGTAATCACAGCAAGTAATTGTCTTGAATAATGGGTAAAGACAATTATCGTTCTTATTCCACTCCCCCATCTCCTCTGAGATATCCCTCCCTTCAGCTGTGGTGTAGCCTCACAAACAGTTGAAGCAGTAATTAGCATGCTTGAGTGCTCAGGAATGTTCTGAAGGACAACAGAAATTTTATAAAGCAGATGTATTTCTGATGTCATAGAAATATTCTTGATGACAGATCCATCAGGAAAACGGATGCCCCTTCACGTCCTTGTGCCTCTTCTGCTCTGTGCTTCTGTCCCCTTCAGTGTAGGAAATGCTCGGTTAAGCTACTTGTGGCTGTTGTTTTACCTGATCAAGGGGAGAATCCTGTGGCAGGGAGATGACAACAAACCACTGGAGATACAGCTTTGGGAATCATCTCTACTTAATGATTAAAAAATAATACCAGTTGTTGCTTCTGGAAATAATCAAGAGAAAAAACAGTTGCCATATGACAGCTATGCTAGCACTTGAGAGAAACGCAGCAAGCTCTGTGGTAAAATCGTAGTTCTGCCCACTTGCAGAGATGATGTCCCACCCCAAACAATTCTCTAACTTTTGAGTAAGCCACATTTGCTACTTCAGTAGTTACTCATACAGGTAATTATGATGAATTTTCTTCTTCCTTCTTTGTTGTTTCTGTTTGTGATAGCAAAGTGTTCACTATTTTGATTTAACCATTTGATCTCTTGATAACACTGTTCATGGAGAAAATAACCATACCATTGATTATCAATACTGATTTTAATTATGCATTAGAATATGCCTCTTCAACCTAGTCACCAACCTGTAACATTCATTTGTGATCTAATCTAATATTTTACATAGGTACAAGCTTGAGGAATGGGCACATGTGATTTTCATGAGGTTCAATAAGGCCAAGTGCAGGGTGCTGCACCTGGGTTGGGACAACCCCCAGTATCAGTACAGGCTGGGGAATGAAGGGATGGAGAGCAGCGCTGCCAAGAAGGACTTTGGGGTACTGGTGGATGAAAAGCCGGACATGAGCCAGCAATGTGCGCTTGCAGCCCAGAAGGTCAACCATCTCCTGGGCTGCATCCAAAGAAGCATGGCCAGCAGCTTGAGGGAGGTGATTCTGCCCCCTTACTCTGCTCTGGTGAGACACCACCCGGAGTCCTGTGTCCAGCTCTGGAGCCCTCAGCACAGGAAAGACATGGACCTGTTGGAGCAGGTCCAGAGAAGGGCCACCAAAGTGATCAGAGGGCTGGAACACCTCTCCTGTGAGGACAGTCTGAGAGGGTTGGGGTTGTGCAGCCTGGAGAAGAGAAGGCTCCAGGGAGACCTTCTTGCAGCCTTTCACTACTTAAAGGGGGCTTATAGGAAAGATGGGGACAGACTTTTTACCAAGCCTGTAGTGACAGGAGAAGGGGCAATGGTTTTAAACTAAAATGGTTTTAACTAAAATGGGCAGATTTAGACTAGACAGAAGGAAGAAATTTTTCACAATGAGGGTGGTGAAGCACTGGCACAGGTTTCCCAGAGAGGTGGTAGATGCCCCAACCCTGGAAAGATTACAGGTTAGGTTTAACAGGGTCTCTGAGCAGTGTGATCTAGTTGAAGATGTCCCTGCTTATTGCAGAGGGCTTGGACTAGATGCCCTTTTAAAGGTCTCTTCCAACCCAAACTATTCTATGATTCTATGATTCTATGAGGAAGTCTGACTTTGCACATAGTGCTGTTTTTCTCTGTCCACAGGAGAACTTCTCATCAAAGACCTACTTATAGATGATTCTACAGAGAAGCATTTAGTCATGTCACATTGTTTACCTGCTTACCTATGACTAACTCAATAAGATCTTTTTTCTAATGTTCAATTTTCCTTCCATCTTTAAAAAATACATATAATCCCACTGTGTCCAAGCTTTTTTCTAATCTTGCCACTGGGTGTACCGGCATCACATGATGTAGGCACTATTAGAAGGTGACTCAGGGAGGATGAACATTAATCAGATTCACTAAATTTATAGATACTCCTTTTTTAATATAGATATAGAAGTAGATAAATAATCCTCACAATCAGTGACTTTTTTCATTAGCCTGTACATTTAGAGGCAGGCATAAGTGTAATTCTGCTGCTGATACGTCTCTAGTTATTTCTAGGTTTGCAATTCAATTACCCAAAGAGCCTCAAGTACCATTGATTATTCATGGGATTCTTGGGTTGGGCTCGCTACAAAACTACTCATTAATCCCTTGAGTGCCCCTGGGCAGCTAGTATGCATCTAGCATAGCAAATCTGCTGCAGCTGTGAAATATAAGCGGCTTTGTATAGTGAAGTGGCTGGAGTGAGGGCAGGCCTCCAGCCAGGTCACAGCCACCAGTGGCGGGAGCTCTCCATAATAATAATATTTTTCAAAACCAGGTAACTGTGGCCTTTCTGAGAACAAAGTGCTCAAGGGGTTAAGTTAGCCAAAACCAGGTAACTTATTAGGCAGCCGCACAACTCTGGGCTCCTTATTAAGAAAAGGCAAGAAAACACCCTACTTTCCCTCTGTCTTTCTCATGGTTTGCATGTGCTGCATTGAAGCAATTGCTTGTTTGACCAAACCTGCTTGTGTAAGAGAAGAGCTTGCTAGAGTTTGACACAGTGACAGGGTCTGAGTTGCTGTTTCGCTTGCAGATGGTCCATGAAATCCTAGGAATTACCAAAGCCATGCCTGAACAGCAGGCCACACCATCTCTTATTAGCAAGAGATTTTGGTTCAGTGTACGGGAGCCATTGAGTAACAGTGAGGATAAAACAAGAAGCTTGAATTTGCTGTGCCACTGAAGTATCCAGGTTGATAAAGTCCACAATTTTCATAGTCATAGTTCACACAAGTTAATTTCACACATTTTATTGGCACAATTCACTATGCCTATTGCTGTTTCTGAGGGTTTATCAAGTTAATTCAACAACAGTTTGAAGGTATTTCCCTTTCTAACATATTTATGTGTTGCCTAGCACTCATATACATACCTGTGGCAGACCAGTACAAAATCTATGATTGCAGTGAATTCATGTCCAAATCAGACTAACCGCAATAGTCAGAGAAAAGTCTGTGCCTGTCATTTACTGCCTCCAAATACAACCACACTGCAGTCAGTTGACATGAAAATAAAAATTTTTGTTCCTCTTTCACTTGCTCCTCTCTCCTGGTTCTGTGTTACCAGACATGTGTCCGACAAGAAGAGTCTTCTATTACTTCTACATACTTTACATACTTCTACACATATTGTATTTTCCTGTGTGAGAAATTAAGAGTTGGCTTTGGCAGTTATGTAAATGACAAAGCCCTTGCAGGCCAGTGCAGTCCAGCTGGGTAGTCTGCATAGTCCGTTTTTTTACAGAAACATGTTGCAGACTTATTGATAGATCAGTAGGTCCATACTGAAGTAGATTGGTAGAAACATCTAAAGAAGCTTACACAGTTCTACCTTCACAATGTTTAACTCAGTGCTGTCGGTGTATTGTTTCTGAGTGTTTGTGTTTACTTAAATCTCTCTCCCAAGTAAGACAGTCATGAAAGCAAAGCAACTAAAAACACTGATGGATGCAGGCTTTTTCACTGGGCCTTTCTTTTTGCAGGTATGTTTTTATGTACATCTACACACATTAGTATGCTTCTATGTATATATTTAAAATATAGTGGGGAGAGAGAAAAGAAAGAGGGAAAAGTATCGGAAGCTATGGCATTGCAGAACTTTTCTAATCAATACTTGTTTTCATATATCAATGCTTATATCTTTCTGTAAGTGGGATGCTCAAATAGGTACTACAATGTGTTTAATATATTGATCACATGGTATCACTGTTGCAGCCAGTTAAAAAGTGAAGCTGTTAGTGAAATGTCTTTGAGATCTGTATGTAGATCATTTCAAAGTTCACAGGATAAGGAATATCTTTTTAGTGGCTTTGCATCCTAATTTAAATATTTGTTATTTTCTCCCTATTTCTTGTAGTCCTTGATGTGCAGGTTGCCGAAGTAGCTTCAAAACCTTTCCTGGTAAAGCTGAAACCAGAACATAATCATTGTGAATACTGTGAGAAAGGCAAGTCAACAAAACAAAACTCTTGTTTTCTTGCTCAGTCTTTTCCTACACAGGTTCCCCTGAGCACCTGGGAAAAGTAATTCCTAAACTAGGAAGACCGTAACATTGCTCTCAGGAAAATGCAATAATAGCATTTTGGCATCTAGTTATCTATTGTCTTATCAGAAAAACATAACCTGATTAGCATATGGGGAGAAAAAGTAGGGTGTAGGTGGGACTAGAGAAACACATTGGGTGTAGAAAATAATGAAGGTGGCTCATTTCTGGTCAAGTTGCAAAGGCTCATTCCAAACTCAGCAGTATTTTTATGAGACAGTGCTGGGGAAATGCCTTACAATCAACCTTGAAAATACTTACGTGCTATAATAAGATGGTGTTATTGGGGAAAAAAAATCAAAACAAATGAGGCATGGCTTTGCCAAATTGGAACAGAAATCTTCTGGGTACTAAGCATTCTCTTCTGATTTAGCCCATTGGTTACACACGATGGACCTACTTATGTATTTAATATTATGCCTGTGCCTAAGTGCCATGTCCAAACAGAGCCAAAATGTTGAGTACCAGAAAGAACGGAGTTGTAGGACAGCACTCCCTGGCTACCTGTGACCTTTAGATGACACTTGCACAATTAAAGCAACATTTGTGTCTCCAGACAAAGTAAAATCAGGCATTCAAAGAAAGAAAGAAATACATATGCACAGAAAAAACGATCCAAATCACTAGATAGTCATCAGACTATGATAAGTACAGATAATGTATTTCCAGCATTGATTTCTGAAAGTCTAATAATGCATATATTAACTGAGATCAAGATTTATCGATTACATAAATACAGCTGGAAGACCAACTAGGTCTAGTCCATAAATAGTTATGCTAGTGATATTAATTTCTGATTCACAGCTAGTCACTAATAAATTCAGACTTTGTAGAGACTTTATAAAGAACTTCAATAGGTATTGGAAAGTTGTGAAATGGCAGGTGAGTGCTGCTGAGAAACCAGCTGTGTCTTGTAAATGCCTTTGTCTGGCAGGATATCTCTGAAATCCAAAGCATAAATCATGGAATCTTAGAGTCATAGAAACTTTAGGTTGGAAGAGACCTTTAAAGGGCATCTAGTCCAAGCCCCCTGCAATAAGCAGGGACATCTTCAACTAGATCACATTCCTCAGAGCCCCTGTTAAACCTGACGTTGAAGGTTTCCAAGGATGGGTCGTCTACCACTTCACTGGGAAACCTGTGCCAGTGTTTCACCACCCTCACTGTGAAACATTCCTTCTATCTAGTCTGCCTCTTTTCACTTAAAACCATTTCCCTTTCTTCTATCGCAACACTCCCTGCTAAGAAGTCTGTCCCGATCTTTCTTATTATATTGAAATACTGCAATAAGGTCTGCCCGGAGCCTTCTCTTCTCCAGCTTGAACAACCTCAACTCTCTCAGCCTGTCCTCACAGGAGAGGTGTTTCAGCCCTCTGAACATTTTGGTGGCCTCCTCTGGACCCACTCCAACAGGTCCGTGTCTCTCCTGTGCTGAGGGCTCCAGAGCTGGACACAGGACTCCGGGTGGGGTCTCACCAGAGCAGAGTAAGGGGGTAGAATCACATTCCTCGACCTGCTGGCCACACTATTTTTAATGCAACCCAGGATATGGTTGACCTTCTGGGCTGCGAGTGCATATTGCTGGCTCATGTCCGGCTTTTCATCCACCAGTACCCCAAAGTCCTTCTTGGCAGCGCTGCTCTCCATCCCTTCATCCCCCAGCCTGTATTGATATTGGGGGTTGCCCTGACCCAGATGCAGGACCCTAACAGCCCTTAACAACCCAGTACTGAAGGAATTTATAATGTATGAGATAGATAGTTTAAAGCAAGTTGACATACATTTGGATATAAAAAAGGCTGTGCTTTATCATGCTTAATTTAGAGGACATTCTGAGTTCTCGTACCATACAGGTATGGTTTTAACAATGTGCATCTGGCTAAACCCCAAAATGGTGACAAAGTCAACATATAATGCAACTGTGTTAGAGATCTCTAAAAGCTAACCTGGGATTTAAAATCATATCACAAGAGAAATAATAATTTGCAGTGGTAAGATTTGCATTATCTGGACCATCAGTACTTGAGTATTGTGAGAGGAGATTAATCTGATGAAATAGCTCAATCAGCAGTGTCTGCTGCTTCTGCCTTTAGCCAGTGCACCAGTTCTTTCATTTCCTCAGTACTGCATTGCTACTATTCTGTTTAGAATAGAGGAACTGATTCAGAGGAGTTTGAACATCTCTGAGCACTAGGCTCACTGAGTATTTTAATTGTCTAGCTTGTTTTTTACCTGTTGGTTGCCAAAACATAACATGATATTCCAGGAGTTACTGCTTAGAAATACGTCTAGAAATTAGGTTTTAGGACTATTCACCTTCTCCTGGCATATTTTTTTTTTTTTTTTTAATTTGGAAGAGCTGAATTTCAGTAGCTGTTGGACTTCGTTCTTTTATGGGGAACTTAAATTTAAACATCTCGGGTAAGCTGTGGTCAAGTGCACTGTTTTATGTCTTATTTCTGCAAATGGATGTAGAAAATCCAGTAGTGTGTTGACAATAATCTGTATGATTATATAGTAAAAAAAGGCCTCATTAATCTATCTGGGTGTAGACCATTGTACTATAAGTTGCCATTTCAAAGGGAGTTTGTAGGGACAGAGTGTGGTTCTTTCAACAGGTATAATTAATGGGGAGGGTAGCTCTGCTGTTGAAAAGCTTGTTTTTCTTTTTAGCTCTGCTCTTCCATCTCAGTATTTTTTTTGCCTCAGGGTAGCTTCAAAATAATTTTAAGTAAGTTCACTGGAGTCTGTCAAGTTACTGCTATAGGCTAGACTGCAAATGAAGTATAATTGCTTCATTCTTCCATTTTCCCCCCTTTCAAACACTTAGAAAGGCAGATCTTGCTTCCTGTCACAACTCAACCGGATTCATCACAGCCCAGTGCAGTTAATGCTTGTTTAATAATATTTAGCAGACCTGTGAATGTGTAAGAGAGGATTTTGTACAGTGCATATGGCATACACTTACATTCTTCAACCTCTGTGTAGATTGCTACTGCCTTTGAGACTCAAGGTGGAGAAGTGTCCACTGCTTTTATTTCATGGTTTGCATCAAACTCCTGAAGGAGACAAAATGCTGACACCAGAGGTTTTGGAGGAAAAATGTGAGTGCTGGGCAACCTCTCCCTGACTTTCTGTTTTGGAAGTTCAGAGCTCCCAAGGCAGGAAATTCCATCACTCACTGCAGTAGAATTGCACTGTCATGAGAAAACAGAAGTGAGGAGAACAGTTAAAGCAAGGAAACTTTGATTTTTCCTGTGTGTTACTGTCAGACAAAACATGCTTTGTGAGAACTTTCATTTTGCTACATTTAAAAGAATAAAAAGTTTAACAGTGCTCAGGGCTAATTTTTGAAACATTGTTAATAAATATCAAACTACAATTGTAGTCACTTCCCTGGTGTGTCGTATTATGTAGTGCTATCTAGTGTTTCCACCAAAGTCAGCAGATTCATTTAAGCTGCGACATCAGCCCTGAAGATTGGAACTAAAATACTGATATTTCATCCTTCTTTTTTCTTTTTTCTCTAAAACCCTATCAAATTATTAGAAAATGCAAGAAAAATATTTTTAAATTCTTTTGAATAGCTGCAGATCTAGAAAACCAATATACAGGTGCTGCCAAATAGCTGCAGCAATCAAGAGAGTTTTCCTTACCCGTTCAGGGAGACTAATAGGGTCAGAGCTGCTGAGCCGTGTTAAAGCTGACCCAGGAATAGGTTTGTCTAACTCAGGGTGGCTCCCTCGACTTTCTTTTCCCTGCTTATTTCCAGGAGCAGGAGTAGGGGTAACGCCTGTCTCTTTACACTGCTGCATGGGGGATTGTGGTACCACGTATAGCTCCTGAGATGCTTTGTGGAGGCCTTTCTTTCTCACATAAAATGTAAACTTTTACCTTTATTACTGTATTAAATTAAAAAGTAATTTATGCTGGAGAGGTTGGTGAATGAGTAGTAAATTGTAGCCCCCATAAAGTGCTGTGGTTTGTCATTTGGGTATGTGAATGTAGAAACTGGTATGATAACTTGTTTTTTTATTTCAATATAAATAGCAGAGGCACTAACGTTATAGTAAGGATTTGACTGGAGTGGTATGAAAGCTAAGGTCATATCTGACAGCGTGGGGACAGATGCTCAGATGGCAAACTGCTGAGGGCTAGAGGTGTAACAAAGCACTGCTGTGATAATCCGTGAAACTTGTCATTGCCTGAAGTTGTTCTGGAATATACTGAGATTATGTACGGAGGTTGCATGGGAAAAATAGATTTCATACATAGCACGGCACACCTGCTAGCAATATCTGTTCAAGAGGAAAAATGGTTTTTATCCTGTATCTCATCCTGAAACTAAGGACCAAACAGTAATAAAACTGTGTTCAGGGGGATTTTTATCCCAGTATCTGAAAGTTCATCTCATTGAAAGGGACTGAGCGACACAACATACTGCTGCTCCCATCCACACCACTGTCCAGGGATGGTGGCAAAACCTGTCTGTCCCCAGGGGCTCAGCCGGCCAACGAACTAACATATGGGTCCACCTGCTGCATTTCTGAGCCAGCTCGTTTTGACACAGGATTCAGTGGAGCAGAGAAGATTAACTTTCTGAAAATGAAAAGGACAGAGAGAAGAAGAGGAACTGCTTATCAAATATGCACATTTCAGATGGAACTTCACACTCAGTAGAAAGATGTTAGATTGCTGTTAGCTCTCTGGAGCGCTCCTGACAATGTGTTATCAGGTCATGTTTGCATGACAGTGGCAGCCCATGCAGGAAACATTAAGTCATATGACTTCTAAGACGGAATCAATCAAGTGAACAGTACAGATCCTGAAAACTAATTTCACCTGCATAAGGTCTGGTTATCTGTGTGGCAGACATGAGGTTTGTCAGACCCATTTCAGTCTGGCCAGGTTCAGCGCTGCATCGAGAATTTTAATGAACCGATACTGGAATATGTATGAAAGATGACAGATGAATTCATGAAAAACCAAGTCCCCTTGAAATATGAACAATTACCGAAGGCTTCACCCCCCACTTAGCTCACATAAAATACCCATTTAAAAGGCCTTTGTCTTGTTAATAATTTACAAGTTTGTGTATGGCTTTTCATTATCTTTATGCAATATTAGAACTGCAAATGAGGGGCTGACACCAACAGTTCAGAGTTTTTATGACACCAAGGTAACAAAACCATGCTAAACACAGAGAATTAATTTTCCCAGGACTCTTCTTACTGTTACACAATTATTAACTCATAGTCATTGAGTGTTTTCAGAAAACATGAACAGACCTCAAGGAGAGTTGACCATCCCTGCTGCGAACGGTGAAATAATTTTGGTGACTATTGTAGTGTTCCTGTCTGATGAATAACTGGAAACAGACATTCTATGGCACTTGCTTTCAGCCAAAGTTTTACTGTTATTTCTGCTCTGATCAGAGAAGGTATGCTGAGAAAAAAGATGAGAAAACAAGTCAAGGATCAAATTACATGATGGCTAACGCTTCAGTTAATTGTGCACTGTTAGCAAAACACACCTTTTCTGGATAGAATTGCTTAGCACTACCTTTTTTGAAGGCTCTTAACCCAAAGGAAGTTGAGAAATGGTCTTAGTCCATGCTCTGGGCTCTGAGGACAACATCAGAATAACTAGATATACTCTTCCAGGTTTTGAGAAGGCTGATATGGTGGGTTTGAGTTCCTAGATAAGCACTTAACGTGATTTTATCTAGTGAAAGAATCTTTCTGATCATTCTGGTAACTCAGTTGTTATTTCATATGGATGTATATTCTTGACCTCATTTTCAGAAAGATTGCTATAATGTCTTTATCTGCTATAATACTCATTAAGTAGAACATGGTATGATATGTCTGTGTGTTTTAGGATACTAAGCTTCATTTCAGTGCCCATCCTATTGTGTGACAGTTACCCTTCCCATGAAGAAGAAACATCAGCCTCCTGTGGAAGTGATGGACAGCTGACCTATTTCTCTTCCCTTCCTCTCTCTTGTAGGAGTGCAAAGGTTTATAAGGTCCTTCAGTTTCTTATGCTGTGTTTGTTGAAAATAAGGACCTACCAAAACTACAAGGGAGAAGAGGTAGTTTAAAATACTGAGGAGGTTTGCATATATAAAGAGGAACAGATATTTTAAAATACCTTTGTGTAGTCTTTAATACCTATTTATGAAACGCTGTGTTTTGAAGTCAGTATTTCCTAATTCACTTCTAAGTTTGAATTCACATTTTTGTTTAGTTATAGCTATCAAATCATGCACAAACACTGGAAAATTCCAATGTACAAAGGTGGAAATTTTGTTTAAAGACATGTTCCTTCATGTTGTACATCGTGCCAGATATTCTGTTTTATCAGCATAAACAACTTATTTATTTTTGATGATTAAATAAATATTGTTAGTTGGATATTGTTTAGACAATCCTTTTACATTGCAAAAGTGTGTTTGAAACCCTGAATCAGGAACCACAATCCTTACATATGATTGAAAAAGAAATTTATTTTGAGGTAAAGCATTATATCAACATGTACATACCATCCATTTCAGTATTGCAGTGAATGGTGAGTTAAATATCCTTTTTTCTTTGTTCACATATATCATTTGCATGCTGAAAAGCTTGTCTCTGATTGAAAGTTTAAATAGCTCTATGTGATTTTGAGTCCAAGGTGGCACTATATATTTCACTTTAAAATAATGTTTTAAATACTTCAGTCCTTATTCTATAAATGTGAGCCTCTGCAATAAAAATGAAAATAGAGCCTGTTTTTTAATGGTAAAACTAAAATGGTCTTCAGAGACAAAGACAGTTTAAAAAGTTCTCCTCCAACTATTTTTTCCTGTGTATTAGACTAACAGTCATTGAGACCACATTGTACAATGGTTAATGGAATGGATCCACATTAAAAAAACAAAACAAAACAACAAACCAACCTCACTCCTCCCTCCCCAAAACCAAGCAACTAAACATAAAACCAACCCATTAAAGCAATAAACAAAGAAGGAACAGAGTAACAGAATTAGCCTGTGGGAGGACAAGAAAGTCTTTCTATATCTTGGAATTACAGCTCAAGGCTTGCTGGTTAGTGACATTGTAATTGAGGCATTAAGCCAGTCATGAATTTTTTGGGTTAACTGCAAGTACTCTGCATCTCAGTTGTGTTTGATGCAGTCTGCACCTTGCATTTAAGATCTATGTTTGTCATTATGGAGCTTGTGACAGAAAAAAATGCAATCAACATTTTTTCTTTTTTTTTGCCTTTAATCACATGACTCAGTGCAAGGTGTATTGAGGGTTTTTATCCATCAAAAAGTGCTTTGAATCATCATAACCTTACTGGATGTCTAAGGTAGGATTACAAAAATCACATTATTAACTTTTCCTTAAGGTGCCAAATACATATTTTTCTTTCAATAACAGCCAACAATAAGAAGTGTAAAGATTACTGCCCATTTCATTAAGATTTCCCCTCTTTACTTTCTTTTAAAGCCTTTTATGTACTGTAACAACATAAAACCTGGGAATTATTTCCAGTACTAGAATTATCCCCAGAGAATATACTCTGTAAGTAGGAAAAAGAAAACAGCTTTTTTTTAAAAAAAAACCCAAAACACTGTGAAAAATTAATTGCTAATTTTCTCAGTGACATTAGGGAATACAATTGGTTTCAGGAATTCTTTGCTCCTGTTCTTCCACTTATTGTTTCCTGTCACCTTTCCCTACTTTTCACCCCTTTTTTTTTAACCTAGTATCCATTCAGGTAACCTTATTTCCCATTAAGTAGAAGAGAGGATTTCCACTTGTTTGATTCTTCTTAAGAAATTCAAACACTATAGACCATATAGGCCATCATTGATGTAATAGTTCTGAGTTACATGAATCACAGAATCATAGACTGGTTTGGGCTGGAAGGGACCTTTAAAGATGATCTAGTCCAACCCCACTGCTTATTGGTTTCTTCTCCCAGGTAACTAGTGATAGGGCAAGGGGAAATGGCCTCAAGTTGCTCCAGGGGAGGTTTAGATTGGATATTAGGAAAAATGCCTTTATGGAGAGAGTGGTCAAGCATTAGAAGAGGCTGCCCAGGGAGGTGGTGGAGTCACCATCATTGGAAGTGTTCAAAAAACGTGTGGACGTGGCATTTCGGAATGAAGTTTAGTGGGCATGGTGGTGTTGGGTTGATGGTTGGACTTTATGATCCTAAAGGTCTTTTCCAACCTTAATGATTCTGCGATTCTGTGATCTTTCACCAGATCAGATTGCTCAAAGCCCTGTCCAACCTGAGTATGAACACTTCCAGTGATAGGACTTCCACAACTTCTGTGGGCAAACTGTTCCAGCGTTGCACCACCCTCTTCCTTGCATCTCATCTAAATCTTCCACTGGCCTTTTGTCCTGTTACTGTAGGCCCTGCTAAAAAGTCTGTCTTTGCCTTTCTTATAAGACCTCTTTATATATTGAAAAGCTGCAATACAGTGTCCCCAGAGCTTTCTCTTCTCCAGGCTGAACAGCCCCAACTCTCTCAGCCTGTCCTCAGAGGAGACATGTTCCAGCCCTCTGATAACTTTTGTGGCCCTCCTCTGGACTTGCTCCAACAGGTCCATGTCTCTCCTGTGCTGAGGGCTCCAGAGCTGGACACAGGACTCCAGGTGGGGTCTCACCAGAGCAGAGTAGAGGGGCAGAATCACCTCCCTCGCCCTGCTGGCCATGCTTCTTTTGATGCAACCCATGACATGGTTGGTCTTCTGGGTACAACATTGCTGGCTCATATCCAGCTTTTCATCCACCAGAATCCCCAGGTCCTTCTCTGCAGGGCTGCTCTCAATCATCCCGCATTCTGTATTGATACTGGGTGTGACCCCAATCTAGGTGCAGGACCTTGCACTTGGCCTTCATGAGATTCACACAGGCCCACTTCTCAAGTCCAGCAAGGATGGCATCCTTCCTCCTAGGAAATCAACTACACCACTCAACTTGCTGTCAATTTCAAAGTTGCTGAGGGTGCACTCGATCCCACTAGCTATGTCATGTATGAAGATATTAAATAGTATTGGTCCCATTATGGACCCTTGATGGTCTCTACTAATTTTTGGTTTCCACTCGGACGTTGAGCCATTGTTTGCAGCTGTTTGGAAATGGCCATCCAGCCAGTTCCTTATCCATGTAACAGTCAATTCATCAAAAACATACCTCTGCAGTTTAGAAGTAAGAATGTTGTGGGATGAATGAAATGAAATGAATGAAATTGGACCATGAATAAATCTGGCACTCTGCATTTTAGTAAATCGAGGATTTTTATCACATCCTTATTACAAGCTTCTAGTCATTTGTTCTGCTTAATTGATTTTGCAGTATTGAGACACAGTCAGGTACAGGGACACTCCTATTCTTGTAATTGTAGAAGGTTAACAAATAACATCTACAGATAATCATTCAAATTGAAATTCGCTGAAATAAATTATGAGAAACTCCTCACCTCTTCCTTTAGGACACAAACCTGCAATTGTATGTATGAGCTCCATGCAGAGTTAAATTCTAAAGTCATTTTTTATTGTTGGAAAGTGTGATTGTGTGTTATTGATTATTCAAATCCTGTAAGAGGAAATTCATGCAACCAAGTCTGCCAACCCAGCTTGGAAAACTGTCATATGGAATTAGTTGGAAGTATTTGGGTAAGCAAGGACAGTGTGTTTTGACTTTTAAGATTTGAATTTTTAGTGTCTTTTCTAGCGTGTTGAGTTAAGATATGGTGGTGCTTGTGCTGCTTGAAGCATGTTGTATTTCAGGATCTAGAGTGGTTTGTACCTACATGTAACTTTTCACTTTGCCAGGTGACCGTCCATTCTCATTGGCTACTAAAAGATGTATCTATCTTCTTGCACTGTCCAGTTCTTAAGAAGACAATACTGCTTCCCTAACACTTGTAATACAGGGAACAAAACTCTCATGTTATAACTTGGTTACATTTTTTTGTCAAACACAGAATTTAATTTGTTTAACCTTTTCTTATTCTTAATAACTTCCAAAAAGTTAATTCCATTGAAGAAACAAATAATGTTGTTAACTCTCAGGAGACTACAAACCAAAGCATATGACATTTTTTCCAAAATAAACCATTGTATTTTTCTCATTAGCTGCTCTTGGTTTCCACGATAAAATATTCTTGCTGGTCTAAATGTCTGGCAATCTGACTGGTTTTTGTGTGTGTATGGGGCCAAATTCATCTCTGGTTTAACTTCATAATCTTCAAAGGAGTTCTACCAGGCATAAATATGATGCATAATATCCTCTCTTTCCAAGTCAACTGCATTCATTTACTCCACAGGAAAAATGTTCATAAAAGAATAAAGTATGTAATTCCTGTGTTATTATAGACATATTATGTCACTTCCAACAAAAGAGAATATAATGATTTTCAAGTACAGAATAAAAGCATAATTTTCATTCCATATTAACATTTCTACAGTGTTTTTATGACAGAAGGTCTGGTTAGGATGAAATAAGGTGCATTATTTTGGAATAATAGAGTGATTGAAAAATGACATTACTGGGAAACAATGGAAGTTATACAGCATCTTGTGCTAACTTGGTAGAACTTAAACTTAATTTAATAATTGGAATATAAAATTGAAATTCTGGTGAGATTGGTTAAATACACCGAAGTTGTTTAAAATAAAATCTGTAAGAAGGCCCCTTCTGTTGCCTTACCATGTGAGGATTTGGCTTCCCCAAAGATAGGGAACAGATGCACAGAAAGTTGAAGAAGAAGGAGAGAAGGCAATGGAGAAGTTCCTGGAAAGGAGATCACTGCAGCTAGGAGATGCTGGAAACAACAGACTCCTGCGGTCTGAGCTGGATGATCCATGAAACAATTTGGCAACCTTGGAGGAAAAAATATTCTTAGCTTGTTGAACTGAGGCAAATTGTTTAACAGAGGAAAAAAAGTTGTAAAGAAGACAGGTAAGAATGAATGGGAAGTTTGTGAAGCTAATAAGAGCTTGAAGGCAGGCTAGGAGGGAGGATATGCACCTCTTAAATACCTGAAAGGATGTCATCTCAAAATAGTCAAGCGTATCTCTGTGATCAGCAGTGGCAAGGAGGAAGACTGAAAGGAACAGGAAAACACACCTAATTAACATGTGACTCAGAGGCTGATGTTGTCGGTGGAATTTGGGGGGTTTTGACCATGGGGCAGTTTACATGGCACCAGACCTGCTGGCAGCAGGTGCAGTTTAGCCATCTCCAAGAGGGAAAAGGATTCTCTTTTATGAGTTGGTGGGGCTCATCGAGAGGGCTTTAAAGTAGATTAAAAGGAGAAGGGGATAAAACCAGGCTCACTAGAGATGAGCCTAGGGGTGGCATGCCAGAGTTGGGGGTGAAACTGAAAGCCCAGCTCAAGTGCATCTACGCCAATGCACACAGCATGGGCAGCAAACGGGGAGCTGGAAGCCATTGTGCAGCGGGACAGCTCTGACTTAGTCACCATCACAGAAACATGGTGGGGTGACTCTCACGACTGGAGTGCTGCAATGGGTGGCTATAAGCTCGTCAGAAGGGATAGGCAAGCAAGAAGAGGTGGTAAGGTGACTCTGTATGTCAGAGAGTGTTTTGATTGTATAGAAATCAACGATTGTGAAGACCAAGTTGAGTGCTTGTGGGTAAGGATGAGGGGGAAGGCCAATGAGGCAGATGTCCTGCTGGGAGTCTGTTATAGACCACTCAACCAGGATGAAGAGGCAGATGAAACATTCTACAAGCAGCTGGCAGAAGTCTCGCAATCACTAGCCCTTGTTCTTGTAGGGGACTTCAATCTACCGGGCATCTGCTGGAAATAAAACAGAGCAGAGAGGAAACAGTCTAGGAGGTTCCTGGAGTGTGTGGAGGATAACATCCTAACACAGCTGGTAAGTGAGCCCACCAGGGGAGGTGCCTTGCTTGACCTGCTGTTTACAAACAGAGAAGGACTGGTGGGAGATGTGATGGTCAGAGGTCGTCTTGGGCTTAGTGACCATGAAATGATAGAATTCTGAACTCTGAGTGAAGTAAGTCTACTACCGTGGACTTCTGGAGGGCAGACTTCAGCCTGTTCAGGTCACTGGTTGAGAGTCCCTTGGGAGGCAGTCCTGAAGGACAAAAGTGTCCAGGAAGACTGGACAGTCCTCAAGAAGGAAATCTTAGAGGCACAGGAGCAGGTGGTCCCCCTGTGCCGTAAGAAGAGCTGGTGGGGAAGGCGACTGGCCTGGCTGAACAGGGAGATTTTGCTGGGACTCAGGTGAAAAAGGAGAGTTTATCACATTTGGAAGAAGGAGCAGGAAACTCAAGAAGAGTACAAGGATCTTGTTAGATCTACAAGCAGAGACAAAATTAGAAAGGCAAAAGCCCAGTTAAAGCTCAGTCTGATCACGGTGGTAAGGGACAACAAAAAATGTTACAAATGTATTAACAAAAAAAAGAGAGCCAAGGAGAATCTCCATCCCTTATTGGATGTGGGGGCGAACATCGTCACCAAGGATGAGGACAAGGTTGAGGTACTTAATGCCTTCTTTGCCTCAGTCTTTAATAGCCAGACCAGGTATCTGCAGGGTATTCAGTCCCCTGAGCTGGAAGACGGGGATGGAGAGCACAATAACCCACCCATAATCCAGGAGGATTTACAGACGACACCAAGTTGGGTGGGAGTGCTGATCTGCTGGAGGGCAGGAGGGCTCTGCAGAAGTATCTGGACAGGCTGGATCGATGAGCTGAGAACAACTGTATGAACTCCAATAAGGCCAAATGCCAGGTCCTGCACTTGGGTCACAACAACCCCATGCAACGCTACAGGCTTGGGGAGGAGTGGCTGGAGAGCTGCCCAGCGGAAAAGGACCTGGGAGTGCTGGCTGACAGCCGGCTGAACATGAGTGGCCAAGGCAGCCAACAGCATCCTGGCCTGTATCAGAAATAGTGTGGCCAGCAGGAGTAGGGAAGTGATTGTGCCCCTGTACTCGGCACTGGTGAGGCCGCACCTTGAATCTTGTGTTCAGTTTTGGGCCCCTCACTACACGAAGGATGCTGAGGTGCTGGAGAGTGTCCAGAGAAGGGCAATGAAGCTGGTGAGGAGTCTGGAGCACAAGTCTTGTGAGGAGCGGCTGAGGGAACTGGGGTTGTTCAATCTGGAGAAGGGGAGGCTGAGGGGAGACCTCATCGCTCTCTACATCTACGTGAGACTGGGTTGTGGCGAGGTGGGTGTTCATCTCTTCTCCCAAGTGACTAGTGATAGGATGAGAGGAAATGGCCTCAAGTTGTTCCAGAAGAGGTTTAGACTGGATATTAGGAAAAATTTCTGTACTGAGAGAGTGGTCAAACATTGGAACAGGCTGCCCAGGGATGTGGTGGAGTCACCATCACTAGAAGTACTCAAAAGACTTGTGGATGTGTCATTTCAGGACACAGTGTAGTGAGCATGGTGGTGTTTGGTTGGTGGCTGGACTTGATCTTAAAGGCCTTTTCCAACCTAATGTTTCTGTGATTCTGTGATCCTGTGTGATATGTTTTGGACCCAATTATCTATCTGGAATGGTACTGTGATTACAACCAGAATAATTATGAAATTGTATTTGTAACTTCTGGATTGATTCAAGAGAATAAATTCTTCAGCCTTGAAAGAGAGCTGTCAATTTTCTCTGTGGTCTAATGTAAATTCTCTGTCAAATATTATTATCCCATTAACTCTTTATCACTTAGCTGATTTACCTCATTAGAAGGGAAGCTTGAGGGTGTCAGGCTGTTTCTAACAGAGGAAACCTGCTGGGTGGGGAGGAACAGACTAAGGCAAAATTACATTTTAAGTGAGCCAGAACACAGTATTGTTACTTTAATGGAGAAAGAGAATAGTTAAATAATCCCTTTGATGCCTTTCACTCCCTCTAACTTCTTTGCAGAATCTTTCCACATGAAAACATTTTGTCCTTGGAAAAAAGTTGCCAAGAATGCAGTCGCTAAAACAAAGTGGCTGAGCTAGGTCCTGCCCTAAGGACATTGTCTGCAATGCGCTGCCTCACCCCAGGGGAACTGCAAAGTAGAAATTGCAGCCCAGTGACCCACCACTCCCTCCTCTCACTGGTAACGGGGTTGTGTGAAGAGGAGCTGAGGAAACAATGTTTTGCTTTCCATTCCTCTGTGTGTGTCTTCTGTCCTTCTCCTCCTAGGAAGGAGGAAATAGAGGCCTCAGGTTGCTCCCCAGCATAATCATATTTTATGAGTTTACAGAGAGTTACACATAGACTCCTCACTACTTACCGCATACATGACACCCTCTGCTCTCAATGTCAAAAGGAGAGAAGCTTTAATTTACAGGGGAGCACAAGAGGTCAAATACCTTCTATATTATATGCAGTCTCCTTCTTCCGTTTTGGAGGGAGATGTGACCACTGGACTATTTCATTGACTTAAAATTCTGGTTTATTTATAGATGGCAAATACAGTTTATGGATGACCAGGCCCATCTCTCTGTAGATGATTTGAATTGTTACAACCAGAGCTGTCACAGTTGGATCTACCACTCACCCAATTAAGAGATATCCTTGTCAAATTCGGTGTGGTTATAGCTATACTGCAGCTGGTATACCATAATGTTTGACACACTATAGTATACGGGACATTTTAGATACCAACTATTGCTTCCTATATTTTTGATTAGCAAAGTATTAATGATAATAAACTACTTATTTATAAAGAAAATATATTCACTTTGGTTGTTATGAATTCAAAGATAATCCCAGAGATTTTGTCTGCGCTCTTGTTTTGTTTTCCATACTTCTAACACTTTTTTTTCCCCCTCCTGTCCATCACCTTTCAGCAATGGCTCTATGACTTTATACACTTGCTGGTGGTTTTGCTAACTACGTCTATGCATTCCTTTACACCTTGCAAGACTGTAAATGTAATCCAATGCCAGGCTGTCAGAGGAAGCTATGGATGTGGGATACTGCAAATCAGAGGTGTGGTAGGAGAGATGAGTGTGTGCAGCAGATAACTGTACTTGATTAACTAGATTTAAATAGTGTTGGATGAATTTGCCAGGTGAAAATAAAAATTGTCAGTTCAGTTTAATTTCATGGTGAATCAAACAAGGAAATTAGATTCTGCTACTCTGTTAGTTTGACATCTACAGCAAGTGACAATTAGAGATGATGAGACAACTTATATTTATTCCAAAAGTCTTGATTTCTTTTTTCTGATGGGCACGTAACTTTTATTTACCCTTGCTCTGCAGAAATATCTAAGATATTATTATTTGATTAACAGCTTGTGGATTTCAGGAACTCATTATTTTAATAAGTTTTTTTGATTGAGTACTGCACTTATATTTAGAGATAACTTAGCAATATCTGAAGTCTGCATTTCATTGAAATCACTTCTTGGGATCAGACATTTCGGCCATAGGTAGCCTGCATGGAATAAAAGGGGTAACAGAAAAGTCATGCTAATAGCTTAAACAAGGTAAGATTACAACTTATTGAAGTTAAGGATAAAGGCAATGTGGAAGAAATTCCTTTTGCTATACCTGGTCACTCAGTTCAGTCCTGATTTTCTTCATTACCCTTGGAAGAAAGGATTAAATAACAAATCAATACACAAACACACTCTTTAAAAGCACTCCCAAAGTCCAAATTTAAATTAAGTGAACTTCACACTTAAATTAGGACTCAAACAGCATGAAAAATCAAGCAGAACTCAGGCGTGAAATGATTGTATATGAGGTTGTATTCACTTCCCAGTTTATGCAGTGGAGTTTGTATCTAGGAAGCTTTAGCTTTACAAGCAATGCGGAAATAGCATAAAGAAATTATTTCCCACCTTTGCTACTTCAGATAGAAATGCATTGTTGTCTGGCAACTGTGAGGAAGCTGTCAAACAAACATAGAAAAACTGAGAAAAAAGTCATTATGACACATTCTAAAGGAAAAACACATCTCATATCCTGTAGTAGTTTGCCTTACATTGTAATACCCTGCAAAAATAGACATGTATTCTTGCTGTAGCTCCCCATCTGTTAAATGAAGAAAATAGTTCTTTTATTTCATCCTTTGCCTTGTCTATATCTCCTTTAAGATCTTGAGGGCAGGACTAAAACATCACTACACGCCACTAGCTGGGAATCAAACAGTATCAGTCTAAGTAGTCTGTGAGCTTTGCTTTGGCCCCCATTGTGCTTCGTTTTTCAGAAGCTGGTCTCAAACTCCCGGTTTTCATATGCAGTTCGTTTTAACTCGTTGTCTGTGGCTGCTCAAATACTCATGTGGCTTCACTGTGCTCTGATTCTTTCATACTTCACTTCTTTGTGAAGAGACATGCACGAGTCCCCCCATATAGGCCATCTCCTACTGTCTTCACCCTCACTCTCAAAAGCAAACTCTTTAATATGAAGCCTCACAATGGTTCTTAAAATGGCAGTTATCTTCCATGTCCTGCATAACTGATGTCTGGGAGGGAACTGTCCAGGATAATCATCCCTGGATGAGATTTTTTTTTTGCTTAAGGATTTAAGATTTTTTTGCTTTAGGATTTAAGAGTATTAAAGGTGGAATTTGAAGATACAGTGCTGAAAAAAAGTCTTTATTTAACTGCACTATAGTATTTTGTATAACTACAAAACCCCCTAGAAGGTCCAACAAAAGCAACACAGGTTGGCTTCTATTTCACATCCACTAAGGTACTACTTGTATCCATATGTCTGATGTTACCAATTTCTTATAGCTCTTCACTGTGGGGTATCCTAGAGTTTGTGTTAGCAAAGTAAATTATATACTTTTTGGCTTGTTTGTTTGTTTGTTTGTTTTTTAAACCTACATCTGAACAGTCCAAACAGTTTTTCAGAAATTTGTGCTTTAGCAAACAGACGGGACAAGATTCAAAGAAGGTTTGGAAAAAAGTGGTGCGTTATCTAAAAAGACTTGCTTCAGTGGTTTTCAGTTTGTGTGGAGTGCTTGAATTTTCACTGTGTATGGTTTGCCAGCAAAAAACACTGGTGAAGAGAAAGTTTTAGGAAAAGTATGAGGCACATCTTCACTGTGAGGCAGTGAGCACATCAGTTTCAGGGGAGTTCATGTATGCAAGAGGTTGCATGCACTGTTGGGGGATCTGTTTGCAAAAATGTGGCCTGTTTGTTGAAACCACCCTGGTTCATAATATCCTTAGAAATTAAACCAAACTAAGATACTTCAGTAAAAATTCAGCTAAAACCACCACAGTTGTTCTGACATGTTTTCTGAAGAGGTTTCTTGGAAAACATATGATTTCAACAACAACTTCCCTTCTCCCAGTTTGGCAGAATTGATCCTGGAAATAAGACACAGTTCTTCTGAAGGTAATAGGGTTTATGAAATATTGTTAGCTTTTTATATTAAAACCAAGTGAGTGTTTATGTGGCTCTAATCTCTACCCAGAAACCTGATTTTTTTTTCTTTTTTTCTTTAAGAATGAGCTTTTAAAATCACACACAAACTTTTGAAATCCTCATAGAGCTTTGTGGTTTATGACTGATGCCAGGGCTCAAAGCAGAAATAATAAATTCCATGAGAAAAGTTTTTTTTCCTTTGTAATTAAGATCCAGCTAAAACCAGAGAGCACTGAAAATCCCACAAAAAACATGTTATTGTGAGTCTTTCTGCCTAATTTCCAAACCAAGAAGTTTGGATAACTTCAGATTTTTGTTTTTGGAGCCAATTTGAACCTCATTTGTCCATCATTATTATAGAAGCCACCTCCAACAGTGTGCTTGTTTTTAGTCCAAATTTATTTGTGCCTGATATTTATGTCCTGGCACGTCTGGGGAACTAGAACTGCATGAAACAAAATGGTTTCATGTGCACATAATGTTCAGTTTAGTACACACAACTGCACTGAAATGTCATTTGAAATTATACTTTCAAACAAATACCGGATTTCAAAATGAATCTTAGTATTTCGGTTCAGACCAAAAATGTGATTTTGATGCTAATGTCCCAGTTGCTACCACACATTCTAGATTTCTTTCAGGGGAAGCTGAAGCAATACCTCAGCACCATGTGCTCACCAAATGTTCTCCAGCTCCTAATGGGGATGCAAAGCCCAAGTTACCACATCTTCCTTAGACAGTTTTGAACCAAGTGCTTTGTGAGGACATTTAGTCTAGAGGACAAACTAAATTTTGTCCAGAATAAGTCCCTGAATGAATTGCAGCAGATACAGTGCCCTCCACATCAACTGTCTTGATGTAATAATTGTTCCTACTAGTCCAAATTACTAATGTAGACATAGCTGGTTTTAATAACTGAGATACATTTTGTACACTGCATTAAAATATTAAAAAAACCCCTAATGCAATAGATAAAACCCAGTGGCAGGCTTGAAGCCCATGTCCATCCCTGGATGTTAGATACAAGACAGTAAGCAGCTACAATAAATCTTTGATCTAATATCTTTTACAGTTTATTTTCAATATGAGATTCCTAACCAACAAAAGCCTGTTTTCAAAATTGCTTCAGATATTGTCTAAGACGGTTGCAATGAAATTCCATTATGCCATGAAGAAAGTTCAGTAGATTGTCTTTGACATGTAATGAAGGTACTCCAGTGGAGCTGAGTATGGATGTTAGCCTTGATATCTATCTAGGATTAGGTAGTGTGAAAATAACATGCCAAGGTTGCTTCCATTTTGTCATACAAAAGTCCATTTTATATATTGTATTTGGATAAAACATGAAACTCGTGGGTGTAAAATTGCTTTATACTCAGTTCATTAGACAGCTCAAAGCCAGAGAGTTTTATCAATTAAAAAATGTTTCACTGAGACTGACTTGCCTTGTTGAAAGCATGTATTTACCAAGTTGCTGGAGAGCTGCCCATGTTTCCATTAGATTGCCTGGTCTGGGACTGTGTGGAAGACTGTAGCCCTGAAACTGATCTTCTGGCTTTCCAGTAGGACCTCCTCCTTTGGGGAACATGGAACAAAGGCAGACCTGGCTGGCCACTGACCAGGACACCAGCACTCCTGAGTGAACTTCTGTGAAGATTTGCAGTACTAGCAACTTCAACTGCTTCTTACTAAACCTGCCCCCAAATCCTGTCTGTGCAGGTCCCACTGGGGAGGAGGATCGTGGGTGTCCACACCAGCTGAGTTGCCTGTCTGCTCCTTATTAGTGATGGAGACCACAACAAAACTTTTAGTATTCCTCAGTGGGCATTTGACATTAAAATAATTTCAAAAACTAGGATTAGATTAAATTACCCAATATTTCTGCTTGCATAGAATATAAGTTTATTTCAGTGAAATTCACATTGAAAACAAATTAAAAAGAACTAAAATTTCTTCAAAGGGGAAAATAAAATGGAAGATTCGTTTTTTCACTAATTCAAGGATCAGTATTAAAAAAAGCTATATATAAACACACATATACATATGTATATAATCATATTCTGTCACTTCATAGGATTTTAACAATTAAAAAAGAAAAGCAACAAAGCCTTAGTAAAATCTAATTTGTGGATGTTATACAATTTCATTAACAAACTTAATAACAAATACAAGAGCCAAGTGTTGCAATGCATTTTGGAATTGAAAACAGGAACATGAAAATCAACTGGAAACAGGAGCCACAGGACAGCAACACAGTCCTGAGGAAAGGCAGAGGTCGAAAGCTGGGACTTAGAGGGGGTGTTTCAATATTCCTGAAACTGTAAGCAGACATTTCTCTTATTTCTCATGTTTTAGGGAAATATAGTTGTTTACATTATTACTCTACTTATTTTATTTTCTAATGGCAACTATTTATCAGAAACTTTAGCTCAGCTCAAAGAAGAGTTAAAAATGTATTTCCTCACTGTCATTTAAAACTTGCTGATATATTTGAACTTTGACAGTAAGCAAACAATAACACATTTTCCTCATAGAAATAAGCTTATGTATTCAAGATGGATTTTTTTTTTTTCTTTCAAATAAGCATACGTGCAAGAGGTCAGCTAGATCAGGTCACATCTTTTAGAAACACTTGCTTTTCTTTTCAGGCTAAATGCTGTAATAAATGTGTTCAGTTTCTATTAAACTCTTGAGCTTGTACAACTGATTTAAATGAGTGGCAGAAGTACAGTGATAGCTGTCTCTAATAATCTAATAACCTTCTCGCATCTTAGCACGCCAATTATCTCATGACCCTGAAATCTAGAGAAACTTGAAAACACTTAAAGGCACTTCTTATATTCAAAATTCAATTGCTTCAATTAAAAAAAAACCCACTCACTTTGCCACTTTAAAAATAAAGTATAATAATGATAAACAACTTGACAGAATACATTAGAGCAAACAACTTTTCAGAAGTATAGAATCTCCCCTTTCCTACATCTTTTATTTTACTGAGAAGGCCAATTGATGTTCAAGTATATTAGTTGAATCATATAAACAAGGTAAATATTTAGAAGTGAGCTATCTTTTGAGAACTGTAATAAAGAACCTGCTGACTTTGTTCTTACAAACAATCAACCCCCCTTCTCCTCCCCCAAATCCACCTCCAGCAGTGGTGTTCAGTTCCATTAAAAATGCAATCTGAATTATGGGCAAATATACCTCACTGTAGGTCTGCACTTATCATTAACATTAAAGGAGGATCAGTTAAATATTTTTGAGACAGAATATTTTCTGTACATGTCACCTTATTCTTTATATGTGTGTTCAGAATATTAATTTTAAAAATATAGATGAAAAAGATGCAAAAATTAATCTAGCCTGATTGATGAAAGCCTGCAGTTATTCTCTGATTTCTAAAGTATTATTATTTAAAGATAAATATATTTTTTATTAAGTTAAAGAGAAGAGGATTTGGTCCATTTTTTATACTTAAATATAAATATCTGGTTTAATCACTTTTTTATAATATCTGTTCATGTGTTTATCTCAGACTACAACTTTCACCACTCTGTATTTAGGCATCATTGGTAATATCATTGCAATGCATCACAGAATACATAAAACAATCCTCCAAAATATTAATTATCAATTCGAAAACTATCTATCTCAACTGTAACATAATGCTGTGGTTCATTACCCCCATATACACTCTCTTCAGAGTACTAATGGCTACATGCAGATATTCCAAATGACTTCATAAACACAGGAGCACAGACTGTTAAGCAGTGATTAATTTCTTCAAGACCACGTGAGGTCCCATAATTCTTTAATGGTGCCAAAGTGATGTATGGCATGAGCACATACATTGGCTGTCTCAGCAAAATGCCCATGGGAAGTATCAGGGATGTATCTGCTTGGTGAGCTCTGTAGGGATTTAAATCACCTTGAAAAACAAGCTACGGACAAGAGGCTTGCATGTGCAAGTGCTTGGTTTGAAAAAGAATAATTATTTTCTCTTAAAGGTATAACAGTTCTTCTTTTATTACTCATGTGGAGGATGTACAAAAAGATTGCGCCTTTTCACTAAAGCCTTAAGCACAATCAAAGGATGGTGTTTTCTTTCTTTTTTTCTGTTGATAGTTTACATTGTCTTTTCTGTTTTCCATGATACTTGATGTGTCATAAAATAGGCTCCTTCTCAACAGTCAGACTGACAGCCAGTTCCATCAAAAGCAAAGTGTGAGGTGAATTTATCTAGAGAAACTAAACATGTTTCTATAGCAATCAAAATTATTCAGTGATGTGCTCCAGGTTTTAAGTGAGCTCGTAGAAGTGATGTTGTGATGGCAGCTGGAATATGTTGCCTACAATACAAGTTAATTGCTACAAGCTAGATAATAAATAGGTAAGTTATATCCTTTTTTGGTGGAGTGGCAAATTTGAGTCATTATAGACCAGGTCCTTTACTTACCTGAACCAATATTTTTTATAGCTTGACAAGTTCTACTGAAGTCAGTGAGATTCTCACCAGCATAACACTTCAACATAGATAAGAATAGTAGTGTTTAGGCCTAGATAATAGTCTTCACTGTGCTTCCCTTCCTCACACATGGCTAGTGATTTACTAATCAATAGTCATGCAAAGTGTTACTGTAAAATCTACAGAATCTCTTGACAAGCAAGTTGCATTTCAGTGAGTGAAGGTTTGGGATTGATTCACCCCCATTTACTGTAACATATTCAGGGGAATTAAATTGTTTTTCTGAGTGCTGCTCAGTTCTGGTATACTGTATACAGGGTCAACTTGTTGTTAAAACCATGAACCACAAACATCAGCTACGAAGGTTGTAACATGTTACATTAGAGCCATAGAGAGGAATGAGCCTTTGGAACATGCTGCTATGCCATTAGCGCACAGTTCCTCTTCAGGTTTAGCATAGGAAACTTTGCTTTTCCATCTCAGTCCTAATGTGCTTTACTGTTCGTAACCTAGCTCACTTTTGAGTTTAGTGCTCATAGGATAACAGATGATGTGTTGATTTGTAGCATGGACAAACACAGTTGGATGGAAGTCTCTGGTTTCATTTCCACTTCCCACTTAAGACAGTCAAATTGAATTTATTGCCTAAAGGATTTACAAGCTATACCGCTTTACATGTAAGCATGTGAACTTTTAATTTTGTATCAATGTACCATGTAATATCATCAACATCAATGTAAATGTACCAAGAACATTTAATAAACTTCTATTTAGAAGGAAAATACTGGTTTTATTCCAACAGTCTTTGAGGTAATGGAAAGCATTGGATTCCTAGATGGCAGCAGTCTCCAAGACTATTTCTTTGTTGTTGTTGTGAGTTTTTGCTTCTTACCCTTACTGGACTGAACATATAAACAAACAAACAAACAAACAAACAAACAAATAAATAAATGAAAGGAATACTAAGCAAAATTCACATAAACTAAAAAATAATAATAAAAAAAATTTGCAAACCTTCATAGCTAATCATGTCAGTCACAGACACTTTTGAGAATCACAGAATTATCTTTCAATTGTTCTGCAAGGGGTACACAGCATCAGCTTCTGTAATTCTTAATTTTTTCTTCCTTGAATGATAAGCTGACATTATGAAAGAGTGAGAAATATAGCTTCAGTCATTTTGTGAGTCATTATCATGACACAATGTTATTTATTGATTTATTCATTTAATTAAAAGCAATCTCAGGAAGTTCAGAGTGCATTTAACTCTGATTCATATCTCAAGGAAAGAACAAAAGGTGAGGGGAGAGCAGGCTTTGTGAAACACAGAATCTAAACTAAGTAAATAAAACTAAGAAGGAGATAAAAGGTTAAGGGAATGTTTGATACTACTGTGCTATTTCAAATAATGCAGTGTGTAGCTAATGCAAACTTCAGGTACAGTCCTGGCTACGTTGGAGATAATAAGAATGTTGCCCTTAAATTGCAATGAAGTATCAATATTACATTACTAACCTCCTGATAAAAATTACTGAGCAGGCTAATGGTCCTTGTTCTATCTGTGTTGTCATCAGCCAACATACATCTTCCTGGGCTTCATACTAGGAGAACTTACTTTCCTGACTAAATGCCTCAGACTTCTATTTTAGAAGTTCTTGCCTGTGGCTGATTGATAGTCGTGGTTTTTGGCACCACCACAGTATTACAGAGTGGCGATGCCTTGGTGCTGTTTTGGGCAGAGTGACAGAGGGGTGCAGGCTGTGCACCCAGACTTGTCCTCTGGTTGGTTTCAGTAGAAAATCCAGTGTGGTACTCCAACTGTTGTTTTAAGTGTCTTTAGGTGATACTGCAGATAAATAGCACCAAAAGAATAAACTTATGGTGATTTTGATTGTGTTGAACAGTTCCATTCTTTTGAGAGATGAAGGCTTGGGACATTTTTTCAAGCCAAGTTAGTGATTGCTATTCCTTTTTCTTCTTATATTTTTTCAAAAGATCCAGCAAACGGCCTTGTAAATTCATGCTCAGGATGCACTCTAACAGGCACAGGTTTCTTAACTCAGTTAAAAATAATTATTGTTATTCTTGTTGTTGTTGTTATTATATCATAAATTACAGCCTGGTTATCACCACTTACTGGTAAAAAACAGCAAATAAAATAATAAAACCTTTTTTTTTTTCCTTTCTTTTTTTTGTCAACAATATACCTGGAATTTTGTGTTACAAAAATCCTAAGCATTACAGAACTGTTCCCCAAAACTTAAATCCCAGGTCTCTCATTGTCTTCAACTCAAATGTTGCTCTAGCAGTAGAGGGAAAAACAGTTAATATTGCATAATGTTGAGCAGCAAACTTGCACAGTACTACTCATATGAAAAATTTACATTAAAATTAGTCTTCCAGTATCAAAGACAAAATCATTGTAGTGGACTATTTTCACAGGTATAGTCTTGGTTTCTCTGAAAAGAAATAGCTCAACTCAGTACCAGCGTTTAAACAGCAGAAGGATACTACTGTCCATAGCAGCAATCCTCTTTTAAATCAACATTTTCTACTCCAGGCATTTATTTGTAGTATTTTACTGAATATTATGCTTTTTAAAATCTGTTTCATAAGCTATCCTAATGACACTTTTTGTCCACCATCCATAAATAACAAACTCCCTGTGTGCTTGCCTAGGAATAAGTTTTAATGAGTGAAATTAAAAATTGGATCTACCTTTTCTGTTGAACACTTTATATCCTGGTGTTTGTCATAGTATGAGAAACCTAAAATAATAGGAAAATATTAATGATAGCACTGAGAATGAATATATAGTGTATGGAGAGTATCTTTTCTTTCAAGTGTTCTGCATATACCTTGACATAAAATGATACAGCACATGTATCATGATTATGACCAGGAATTCAGCAGTGCTTTCTAGATGTACTTAGATTTTCTGACTTGACTTGCAATCCTTTATCTGAAACTGTGTTGTCAGTGCTGGGTGCGGTAGCTTGTTGCCCAGAAAGGTCACAAAAACATTGAATAAATATTTTCATCAGTTAGTGGGCCCACTGAAAATATTTTTACATTCAGAACAGGGCTTTTTGTCCCTCATCCAATTCTTAACAACTACCTTTAGTGTTATAAACCAGTTATGATTTGCCCAACAGCCTTTTGTGAAGTGGCTTGGTTTTCCGCAGTCACATCTTATAGGTTGTATGCCTGTTAAAGTTAACATTACACCTAATGTCAGCTGGTACTTACATGGAACAGAAGTGATACCATGCACTTGGGTGAGTTAACTTGTACTGTGCGTGTTGGGAAAAGGGCAGATAACAGGTAGTGTCTATGTTGTTCTAAGTAAGAACTAATATTTTTCAAAAATATTTCTACAGAGTCACTTGATTGGGAACACAGGTAAGAACAATTTAAATTTCTACATGAAGTTCAAAGGATAGTCTAGAAAAGCAGAAGTGAAACAGCTAAGACTATATACCGTTTTTTAAGAAATATCATTCACTGTCTTCCATTACATCTCTTTGGAGTATTTTCAAAGATGGGGAGCAACACACCTTCTTAGTTTGAACCAGCTATACTTAAGGCAAAGTTTCATGAAACAGCAGAGGTAAAATCACAGAGACAGAATATGTTGGTTTTGTTCTTAGCATGAAACTACAGACATCTCAGTAGTAACACACTTTGAAAGACTCCTCAAACTTTCTGTGTAGTACATTTAAATATTTCAGGTTTTTTTATTCTTTCAATTCATGTTCTTAAACTACACAATGCTTCAGAGGGACTGAACATATGTGAAAAATGTCATTATAAAATTTTGCTGGTAATCTCTGGTATAAGAGATGGAATCACACATTTTTGTATGAGGATGCTAATACTTTATCAGACTACAGAGTAAATTTGATTATCAAAAGAATTTCTACCTCAAAGCCTAGTTTATTTATTTATTTTTCCAGAACAACCTTCTTTGTATTACAACTAATCAAACAGAACAGAAATAGATTTTTCAATTGCCTTAGAAGTAAATTAGTTTAGTGTTAGTGAGTACTGATCCATTATTATTTCACAATATTGTCCCTGATAATATTTCACACTAATTCTAAGGTCGAGAGACTGTCCACGGTTTGGTTTTCACTGCTTACTCTCGGCTGCCTTATTCTGATTTGAATCAGATATGAAGTGAACTGTCTCTAGTGACCCAGTGTGTGGAAACCTCAATGGTGCTTCTGTTACACAGGCCAAGTTCTGTACTGTTTTGTAGAGGTTTGTTCCAGGTTTGGTGTGTTAGAGAGAACCTGCAGTGCTATGTCTTTGCAAGCTTCTTGGCCTACATGGGCCTGTAAAGGGATGCCACAGTAATCCTGAGCTTATAAATATCCTCCCGCTGTTTACCTTCACCTTCCTTTATGCAACAAGCAGCAAGTGTCCATGCAGAGATCACCATGTGTGTATAGTGGAGATCTCCACATGTGTATAGTTTTTAAGGACTAAGTCCAGTTTGTCATTCTGCTTTGTTGCATTATACAAGGTTTCCCTTGCTGTTCTAATCAAGTATCTTGTTCCAGGTCTATGCTCTTTCTTTTCTAGATAGCTAATGGTATCAAATCCTTCTTAACCAGGTCAATGTGCCCAAACAGGCAGCTCGTCATATTCACATTCATGTTCCTTGACTTAATCTATCAAACAGGGCTGTCAGAACTGAATTAACTAATTCCACATCTTCCAGCACAACTTCAGGTTACACCTTTAGTTTGCAGCATATCACAAGTACTTTGCAATACAGCCTTGTTACAGATAAAATATATCTGGTTTTCTGTACTGAAAAATAGCTCACACACTTAGATAGGCACATGTCTTATGAGGAACAGCTGAGGGAACTGGGGTTGTTTAGTCTGGAGAAGAGGAGGCTGAGGGGAGACCTTATTGCTCTCTACAACTACCTGAAAGGGGGTTGTGGTGACGAGGGTGTTGGCCTCTTCTCCCAACTAACTAGTGATAGGACAAGAGGAAATGGCCTCAAGTTGCGCCAGGGGAGGTCTAGATTGGATATTAGGAAAAATTTCTTCACTGAGAGGATGGTCAGGCATTGGAACAGGCTGCCCAAGGAGGTGGTGGAGTCGCCATCTCTGGAAGTGTTCAAAAAATGTGTGGATGTGGTGCTTCAGGACATGGTTTAGGGGACATGGTGGTGCTGGATTAATGGTTGGACTTGATCATCTTGAAGGTCCTTTCCAACCTAGTGATTCTGTGATTCTGTGATTCTGTGATATTGGTTGTTTTTCTTGAGAGACAGTATAATAAGAAAGATATGAGAAATAGAACAAGAATAACTTTGTTTTGAGTGGGATCACTGTAACTTTTTTATCTCATTCTGAATGAGCATTAAAGTTTAGAAACTCCATGGCCTCCCATGCTACAAATGCTCTTATTTTTTTAATAACTTTTCAAAGCACATATTTTGGCATGTTTTATATTATTGTACCAAAAACCACAAAAATGGCAGGTTGTAGAAGTATTTAAAAATCAGAAAATGCCCAATTTAAGGTTGATTGTGCTAACTAAACCTGGTTTTTTGCATTGTGACACATTCTTAATTTTGTAATTTCTTAAATAATCTGTTTGTTGACAAGACCTTTTCCTAAAACTTTTCCTAAAACATCAAAATAAATCAAAGTTTTGTCATTAAGGATATGTATAATTTGCTAATCTTACTCACTGCAAAATTTGGAAGATGTTTTTTGCTAGGGACAAAGAAATACAAGAAGAGCGGTAAAGGAAGGGACTTAACTGCTTTGTGCGTTGGATTATATCCTTGCTTTTGCAAGAGAGCAACTGTGTGGTGGTCTGCAAGCTCTGAACTTCATGGCTGATGACTATTTGTTATTATGTATGTAATGTGTTGGCAATATCTTATAATTAAAAACACTCAGAGTGTACTTTCAGAATGCTAAATTAAAGAACCATATGCAACATTGTCTGGCATTTCTAACTTTTTTTAATAGACACTTACCTGGATAAATTCCATGGCATAGCTACAGCTGCTTAGACAGAAAACCTGAGGCAAGGAAAGAAAACAGAGAGATGGATGACCTTTAGTGGAATTTATCCTGGTTGGAATAGAGAGGAGCTGTTGATAGCTGCTGAACACAAGGGTCGGGATGCAGCTGGAGGAGGTGCTAGAGGATGGATGCAAGTGGACAACATGCCAGAAAAGCTCGTTGCTCATAGCTGTCAGCAGCTTTGCTGTCATGTCTAAGGGACACCCAAGAGCAGGAAACACATTGCTAAAGAGTTGTTGGGCAGTAGTGTGATTCTCAGCAGTCATGAACACCTGATACCTTGCTTCCCAAGCAGAGCTTTTAAATTATATCTCTCAGTTGCCCTTGTTCAATTCTTTCCTGGTGCATGTCTCCTTCACTCACAGCAACCCCCAAAATAAATGTCCCACCAACTAAATTTCTAGCCATGAGAAGGCCTGTCCATTGTTTCAAAAAAACTCTATGTGAATCCAACTAATAATTTCAGAATAGGATAGACTTATACCACAGGTGCTACAGCTGGTAGTCATCCATACCCATAGAGTGAATTAAATTAAGCATGTTAGTCACACCTTCTTCTGAATTTTACTTGCTATCAATTTTAATTGCCAGTAAGAACTGGAAAAAACGTGAGAAGTCTTCTTGTCTCCACAATAACAGATTCTAAATTAATGTTTGTAAATTATAGTAATTAGCAAGTGTTTAAAAGGGTTTAAAAATTATTAGAATTTCCTTCTTCTAGTTTATCAAATTGTCATTTAATATAACCAAAGAGTAGAACTGTAGCACAAGATCTTATAGTCCATAAATAATGAATGGGAATGAATGAATGGTAAAAATGTACAGTGGAAGCTAATAGCTGGTAAATAACAGACTCTGAAAGATGTTTCTGTATAATCTTAAACAATTCTTGATAATAAACAAATTTCATTTTGAAAAATCTAAGTCTCTTAAAAAAAAACCCTAAAAAAATCTATACTCCCTAGATTTATCAAATAAATGTTATGCTGTGAATACCTCATCCAGCTGCATTCAAAGTTAAAAAAGCTAGCTAGCTGTTCTTGCATGGATGAAGTGAGATCTTAATGAACAGCAATGGGTATATTCCTACCTTGCTGTGGAATTGATCTGAAAAATGTGTATGTGCAACAATAATCTGTGCTAATTTGATTTATGAGTCTAAGTACCCAAGCAAACAGATACGACCATATATTCATAAATACATATGCTCCCTTGATTACAGACCTCATACTGTCTTGACACGTTCTGGTTCTTTTGTTTTGTTTTGTTTTTTTCTTTCATGGTCTATAGGAAACTCTGGTAGATTAGATGTATTCCTTCTTTTAGCCCCAAGAATGGCTTCTATGTTAAATCCACTAATAATCAGCACTGGTTAAGTAATCTATTTTTTTTCTTTTCTGTTGAATGCATCTAATTTCTTCCTTCTCTTTTGCTTAATAGTTAGTTTCTGTGTTTTGCAAATGAGACAACTCAAATATTAGCCTGAACACAAAAGGTGTAATAATTAATTACAGAATGAATCACCAGCAAATTCTACTTTAATACCCCCTGTATGTACAATAAAGGGGAATCGAAATATTTTTTCTGTGTGTCAACATTTTCTCTCCTTTTACTTCATTAAATCAAGATGATATAAGTCCCAGAAGACAGGAGTGCAAATTTTAAAGCTGTATTGATTTAACCTTCCCTTTGTAAATATTTCATAGTTCTATAATGTGCAAATGCAGTCATGCACAGAACAAAGGATTGCACTTTTCTGTTAGTACACAGAAGGGCTATATGACAGTATTTATTATGCCACTTAAACAATATTACATAGGAAAACACATGATATTTTGTCATTGTTATAAATGTCAAGGAGGATTGATACAACACTATTTTTCAAGTGAAATTTTCATTAAGAAAGGCTATTTTAAACCGCGACTTTCTTGAAGGAATATAAAGCCATTTGTTAATTACAGTTTCAATACCTTTTTCTGGCTTCCCTCTCCCACCATAATTTGATGTAATTTGTTTGATGAAAGGGTACTTCTCTCACTGTTTTATAGTTTTCTGTTTTCTTGCAGGCAATTTTCAGTTCTAACATTTCAACATCCCAATAATTTTCATGGCAGATGAGTGGGGGAAGCTTTTGGCATGGATTATCTGGTCTATAATAGCTGCTATGTATACTTCTGGCAATAAAAACATTCTGGAAATTGCATGTACCGAGGCCCTGAAGAACCCCATTGTATGGAGATTATGACTCTTCTCAAAGCCTCTTTGTAAAAACATCATCCAAAAGTAAAATAATGAGCTGAGAATTTCATTCTAATATGAACTTTTTCTTGATTAGTACATGTTATATTTCCAAACACTGAAATCTAAATTCATCTTTTAATTAAAGACTTTTTTTCTGAACCAGAAATGCTACTGCTCCTTGCAATAGTAATCTGATGTTGACAGTTTCAGTGCCAGTAGTGGTAAAGTTCAAATCGAAAAAGAGACCTGTTGCTAGCATGCAAAAGCTTCTGGTGAGAAATTTCTATTGTACAATCTCTTTCTGGGCTGATTAAAAGTGTAAATTTTATGTAGGAATTTACAATATCATTCATGTTTTCATTTCTGCAGATTTTAAAAGGCCATATATAAAATCAAGATAATCTCCAGCTAACCATAACCACATTGATATTAAAATGTCAGGCTGTTTTTCTTGTCAAAGTGCTTTTCTCAAAAATATTTTTATTGGAGTGATACCAGTTGGTGTGAACTGAACCTTAGTCTTTTTTCCCTCTATTAATAGTTTATCATTGCTGATGTTTTGGAAGAATCAGTGCAGTATTTATCTCCATGAAGTTTCATTATGACACAGTAGCATGAACATTACTGAGGATATTCATTTTTAGGAACATTGTGCTATTTAGTCTGCTCCACTACCATCTGTAAGAAGTCACCCAGTCTTAATAAGCATACTATTCACTTTAATGACAGATGAAGTCTTTTACTGTATCAAGACAACTCTTCTTTTTTTAATATATTTCATTTATAACCTCAAGCTTGACTCAGGTTTTCCTAGAAGTCAAGTTTCCAGGAAAATGAGAGAGAAACAATCTGTCATTTATTTACAAATATGTGGGGTTTTGTGCTTTCCTTTGTCTGTGTATTACTATAAGCTGTCAGTCTACAGGAAACACAAGGAATTTATGCTCTGAATAGGGCTTTTTAGCTATGCTTTTGAGTTACCTTTGGGTTTAAATATACTTACGTATATATATAAGGCAAGCTCTACTTGAAGTGACGAAGGTAACAAATGCTCATTACCTTCACCATCTGCCAAAAAATAGCCTCATAATATTATAACGGAGTCAGGGAAATTATCAGTAAAAAAGAGCCAGTCTGCTATCACATGAATCCACATGGGCCTTATTGGATTCAATGGGATTAATTTTTGAAATGATATGCAAAAGTCTGAAAGTTGGCAAGGTTTATTTCTTAAATATTCACATTGTTGTAGATAGTTGACATGATACCTCAGTTTTAGAAAAACGGCAGTAAAGGTTGGGAAGGCCTTAATAATTCTGGTAACTCATGTATATTAAGACTCCACAGTCTGAATTTTATCATGTTTCATAAATGTGTCCTGGGTTTCCATGAAGATCTCTTGTCCTCTTTTCATATTGGGAATAGAAGAAAACCTAAAAAGACTCATGTATTAGTCACTTTTTTAGCTCTAGACCTTAATCTTCCAGCACTGAAGCTAGGTGAAGTACTACAAAAAGTTATCATCAGCCCAGTCAGATATTAAACATGTCAGATATTATACCACCATTAAAAGTGAATAAAATCATGGATTGCTCTTGCTTTGTTAAGAAAACACAGTAAACCATAACACTGATCTTTTCCTTAATTTTTAAAAATCTTTTACAAATCGAAGTGTCAGTGTAACTTTCCTCTGCAGTCTCAATCCTTAGACCCAATTCTCTGTTGTGGAAACAAATCCTGCATCTAAAGCAGCATTCATCTCTCAGTTCACTGGGTCAATACGTGTACGTATTAACAGACAGCTGTGAGTGCAGATACTAATTTTACTGAGCTAAAATATTTTTGCTAATGAATTACGATTTTTTTTTTTACAACAAAATATGTATTTTCAAGACAATAGGTTTGAGCTTTGAAAGTCAGGCAGCTATTACTTGCCCTAAGCTCTCTCCTGATTCCATGTGCTATCACCCCTCTTTGCTGCTGTTTTATGGCTGTTTTCAACAGCTTGTGTTGTTGAACACAGCAATAGTTGTGTTCACCCTCTTCCTCATGATATTTGTTCATCTTTGCTTTTGTCCTTTATTACAGAAACCCTAGGTTTTGTTTTTCTTAGAAAGTATTTCTTCAGCAAATACCAACCCTTCAGTTTTGCATAATTTCCTGTGTACTAAACTTTTTTTTGTTTGAAAATTAAGTTAATTTTTACTCAAAACTTTTTCTGCTTTCTCATTTGAGCTGTGAAAGACTAAGTGCTGTGAAAGATCATGCTTTCCGGCTCCTAACAGGAATCAAGACAGCCCTGCAGGCTGTCTGTATCTAGATCCAAAAGTGCTGTTTATGAATTTACAATGTAAATGTGCCCCTTTGAAGCAATGACATACTACATGTGCATGTGCATCCAGCAACTAGTCTACACAGGGACACTCAACGTTATCGATCTCCTGCCACATCAGATATTTCTTACCTTAATTCTCACTTGCAACAACCTATCAGTAAGCCTCAGGGAAAAGTGGAAATGTAAACCTTGACTGTTTTCCCCAAGGTCATCCTGAATAAAGGCAGCTCACCTGAGTTCAAATCTATTGTTTATAATAAATCTAGGTAAAACAAGCTGTGGAGACTTTTTTTTTCCCCCCTGTAAATAAGGCTAAACTAACTATATAATTGAATTTTCAAGCTTTTAATAAAGGAGTCAAAGATTACTTTTGTTGTATTACTTCAGCATGCAATTAAAATGCAACATTACAAAATAGAAAATATTTAAAATGGTAATTCAAAGAAAAATATCATCTTGAAAAGGAAAATTTTTGGAATATATTTCAAAGAGTAATCATATTATGAATGTAACTATTGGCAGAATATGGGTGTGAAAATATGCAAATGAAATGACCACTTATATTACTGCATTTCAGTGCTAAGGATTATTGGCTTTAGGGAACTAAGCAAGTTTGAGGGTTTTTGTTGTTAATCATGGAAACATAGAATCATAGAATAGTTTGGGTTGGAAGGGACCTTTAAAGGTCATCTAGTCCAAGCCCACTGCAATGAGCAGGGACATCTTCAGCTAAGTCAGGTTGCTCAGAGCCCCTGTTAAACCTGACCTGGAATGTTTCCAGGGATGGGGCATCTACTACCTCCTTGGGAAACCTGTGCCAGTGTTTCACCACCCTCATTGTGAAAAATTTCTTCCTTCTATCTAGTCTGAATCTACTCTCTTTTTCTTTAAAACTGTCGTACCCTGTCCTGTCACTACAGGCCTGCTAAAAAGTCTGTCCCCATCTTTCTTATAAGTCCCTGTTTAAGTAGTGGAAGGCTGCAATAAGGTCTCCCTGGAGCCTTCTCTTCTCCAGGTTGAACAACCCCAACTCTCTCAGCCTGTCCTCAGAGGACATGTTCCATTGCTCTGATCATTTTGGTGGTCCTCTTCTGGACCCGCTCCAACACATCCATGTCCTTCCTGTGCTGAGGGCTCCAGAGCTGGACACAGGACTCCAGGTGGAGTCTCACTCAAGTGGAATAGAATCACCTCCTTTGACCTGCTGGCAGCGCTGCTTTGGGCATAGGGCAGGTTACAGTTAATCATCTGGCCTGCAAGTGCACATTGCTGGCTCATGTCCAGCTTTTCATCCACCAGTACCTCAAAGTCCTTCTCAGCAGGGTTGATCTCAATCCCTTCATCCTTCAGCCTGTCTTGATGCTGGGGATTGCCCTGACGCATGTGCAGAACTCTGCACTTGGCCTTGTTGAACCTCATGAGGATCACACGGGCTCATTCCTCAAGCTTGTCCAGGTCCATTTGGATGGTCACTAGGTTGGTCAGGCAAGCCTTGTCCTTGGTGATGCCATGTTGGTTGTCTCAAATCACGTCCCTGTCCTCCATGTGGGTTAGCATAGTTTCTAGGAGGGTCTCTTCCATGATCTTCCCAGGTATTGAAGTGAGGCTGGCACATCAGTAGTTCCCAGGGTCGTCCTTGCTACCCTTTTTAAGAATAGGTGCAAAGTTACCTTTTTTCCGGTCCTCAGGGACTTTACCTGAGTGCCATGACTTTTCGAATAGCGTGGAGAGTGGCCTGGCAATTACATGAACCAATTACATCCTACATCCCTCAGGACTCTGGGATGCATCTCATCAGGTCCCATAGACTTGTGTATGCTCAGGTTCCTTAGGTGGTCTCGAACCTGATCTTTTTTTACAGTGGGAAGTACTTCACTCCTTCAGTCCCTGTCTTGCAGTCCATCACCTCAAGAGGTGTGGGAAGAGACACTGCCAGTGAAGACTGAGGCAAAGAAGTCGTCCAGTATCTCAGCCTTCTCCTTGTCTGCTGTTACCAGTTTGCCAGTCTGGCAAAAGGGCAGTACACTTTCTTTGATCTTCCTTTTCCCACTGACATACCTGTCAAAGTCATTGTTATTACTCTTTGCATCCCGTGCCAAGTTCATCTCTAGTCGCACTTTGGCTTTTCTGACCCCACCCCTACAAAATGAGGCAGCGTCCCTGTTCTTTTCCCAGGGTACCTGTTCCTGCTTCCACTGCCTGTGCATGTCCTTCTTGCCTTTTTATTTGCTGAGCAGGTCTCAACTCAGCCATGCTGGCCTCTTGCCTTCCTCTCCTCATTTCTTACACCTGGGGATTGAGAGCTCTTGCACTGCTGGAAAGCGTCCTTAAAGATCTGCCAGCTCTGTTCTGCTCCCTTGTCCCCAAGGGCAGTTTCCCAGGGGGTCCTATTGACTAATGCCCTAAAGAGCTGAACGTTGCTTGCCTAAAATTCAAGGTCCTGACTTTACTCTTTGCATGACCCATATCTCTCAGGACTGTGAACCCACCAGTGCATGGTCACTGCATCCCAGGCTGCCTCCAGCAGCCTTCCTAATCTTGATGTCACAAATTAGGTCACTTACATTGGTGAGCATCAGGTTGAGTATTGCATCCCCTCTGGTAGGGCTATCTATTACCTGGCTTAAGAATTTATCCTCCATGCATTCCAGGAATCTCCTGAATTGCCTGTAGCTCATCCTGTTACTAATATTGATCATTTATTTATTTAAAGACTAGAAGTATCAAAGGACTGAAACATAAAGAAGTGTCAAGATTTAGGAATTATGAGTGGTCCTGATAAGAATTTAAAATAATTCAAATCTTACAAAAATGATCAAAGGAAGTACTAAGAGGCTAAATAAACGTAAGTCATGAACAAAATCTGAGTACTGCGTTCCTTGGCTGTAATAAAGGGTACAGTTTAAAAAAAACACATAGAATTTCTTTTAATCTGTATATCATAGAATTAAAATGTCATTGTTAAGTGGAAGTATAGAAAGTGTTCATGCCCATATTCAGCCTTTACATAATAAAGTAGCAGTCACTCAATTTTTGATAGGAATCACTCCTAAGCTTTAATAATAATAATTTTTCATTATAATTGAGTTACAAATTTGGTTCATGATTACTGAGCCTGCAGTGAAATTTTCACAAAGCACATTCCCATTCCTTTTGGCTTGAGTTTCAGTACTCATAATGAAAACAAATAAAACAAATAAGGACATATTATTTATTAGTGGGAGATGAAATAAAATCAGACTTCTAATCGGGTAGCAATATGCACAGCTCTCTGATTTTAATAGTAGAGAGGAGTAAACAAGATATTAGTGACACCTGTATGTAACTTCAGCTGGACTGGGAATTGTTGTGATCTTTTTCCCATGATTCCACTTAGTAGTTTGTTTCAAATTAATGCTGAAAATCCATGTACTGATCAGTTCCAGTGAGGAAGTGGTGACTGGTGACAGATATGATGCCCAGATTATTTATATTGCAACTGAGATTTGTCAGAAGAATTGTTTTCAAACTATTTTTTTTTCAAGATAGAACATATCTTTATAGTAATTTTGCAGATAAGCACAGCTAAAGGTGCAAGGAAGAGAAAGATTTTTCTCATTTCCACAATTACAGTATTTGGTTTTAATGAGAACTTCAGAGTATAATCTTTGTGTAACTTCTTATCTGATTTTGCTCTGCTGAGCTTTTTAAACAAAATGTCCTGAAGCAAAATACCAGTAATCATAAAACTTGGGAGGTAGATAACATGTCAGTCAAACTGTTCTCTTTGATTCCCCCTACTAGAAGCAAAGCAAAATATCTGTTTTTCATCACCGACTCCTGCACCCAAACGTTATCACCATAAAAAACCTCTAAAGTGGGATGATGAACATTTGCTTTGTATCTACATCTATTATTAAAACAAAGAAAAAGCAAACTGAGGAAGGCAGGTTTTTTGGATAGAGATGCTGTCATAGTTAAACCATCAGGTATTACCACTCATGTAACATAAAATGCAAATTTCTTTTCAAGAACTTGGATCCAGATCATTCAGGGTCCTGGCACTGGAGTAGAGCATTTGATGCAGTTGACAGTCTCAAGACGGATTGTGGTGATAGGAGAAAGTCTCAAAACACATTCCAGTCAATGTTTCCAAATCGAGATGGTAGGTCTGTAGCAGTCTCTGTTTTAGATGAGGAACTGTTACAAAAACAGTGCATCAGGGTAACGTGCCTCCAGTGACTGAGTTGCTGAATGAGCAGACTGAACAATCTGGAGCTAGATAATTTGGTTCATTGTGTTTCAATCTAGTTAGTCTTGTCCTTTCTTGTATGTTTGATGGTCATATCATTTTTGAACAGTGGGAAAAAAATGTTTTGGGTTTCAAGTACGTATAAAGTACTCTGAGTTCTTAGTTAGTTCAGAAGTTAGTAAATATACAACCCTTAGGGGAAGACTACAGCATGAAATGATGAATTAGATTTTCATACCTTGTTCATCTTTATGCAAAAACTAAGCTACTTTTAACCAGAACCATAGGTTATGGTCTTGCCAATTAAGTTAACTGTATGGTGTTAAAGCACACATTACTCTTCCTGTTTGCCTACCAAATATTCAATAACTTGGTCTCACCTTCCTCAGTGAAATAAGTTAACAAGAACAGTAGAATACGTTAACATGAAAAGCCAAATAAATTTTAAGGCTGAGAAATGTTACTAAATTAATGAACAGTAGAGTATATAAAAGACTGAAAATAATTATTTACCTTGGAATTCTAGCCATCTGATTTACGAACAAAGAAGTGATAATAATCTTCACTTTCAATTTCTGATTAATGTTGTCAAAAGGAAGGATATATAGTCCCATTTCTAAAGAAGCCTTACTTATTATCTGCCAGTTTACATTCTAACTTAAGGTCTGGATTAGTAGTGCACAAAATCAAAAGTGTATCTGCAAAAAAAACCCAAACCAAACCTGCAATAAATATCTCATTTTGAGCAACATAGCACAGATGAAGCCTAGAAGCTTGAAAACAGAGCCCAGAGAGTCATGGCGAATGGAGTTAAACCCAGTTCTTGGCCAATCACAAGCGGTGTTCCCCAGGTTTCAGTTTTGGGGCCGGTCTTGTTCAATATCTTTATTGGTGATCTGGATGAGGGAATTGAGTGCTCCCTCAGTAAGTTTGCAGATGACACCAAGTTGGGTGGGAGTGTTGATCTGCTGGAGGGTAGGAGGGCTCTGCAGAGGGATCTGGACAGGCTGGATTGATGGGCTGAGGACAACTGTATGAGGTTTAATAAGGCCAAGTGCAGGGTCCAGCACTTCGGTCACAACAACCCAATGCAACGCTATAGGCTTGGGGAGGAGTGGCTGGATAGCTGCCTGGCGGAAAGGGACCTGGGGGTGCTGGTTGACAGCTGGCTGAACATGAGCCATCAGTGTGCCCAAGTGGCCAAGGCGGCCAACAGCATCCTGGCTTGTATCAGAACTAGTGTGGCCAGCAGGAGTAGGGAAGTGATCGTGCCCCTGTACTCAGCACTGGTGAGGCCGCACCTTGAATACTGTGTCCAGTTCTGGGCCCCCCTCACTACAAGAAGGACATTGGGGTGCTCGAGCATGTCTAGAGAAGGACAATGAAGCTGGTGAGGGGTCTGGAGCACAAGTCTTATGAGGAGTGGCTGAGGGAACTGGGGTTGTTCAGTCTGGAGGAGGCTGAGGGGAGACCTCATTGCTCTCTACATCTACGTGAGACGGGGTGGTGGCGAGGTGGGTGTTGGTCTCTTCTCCCAAGTAACTGGCAATAGAATGAGAAGAAATGGCCTCAAGTTGCGCCAGGGGAGGTTTAGATTGGATATTAGGAAAAATTTCTTTACTGGGAGAGTGGTCAAGCATTGGAAGAGGCTGCTCAGGGAAGTGGTGGAGTCACCATCCCTGGAAGTATTCAAAAAATGTGTAGATGTGACACTTCAGGATATGGTTTAGTGGGCATGGTGGTGTTGGGTTGATGGTTGGGTTTGACGATCTTAAATGTCTTTTCCAACCTTAATGATTCTATGATTCTATAACAAAATCCTGGAAATTGAATTCTGAAATATTTCTGGAAAAGAACCAAAGATGTTTTGCCAGGTAAGACTTAAAACTGTAGTGTTGTAGGTTGGGAGAAGATGTCTGTCTGTTACTTATATCCACCTATTACTTATGTCCACCTGTTGCTTATATAGCTGGATTGGTGAAGTTGCCTTTGACAAGAGTAAGCAAGAGTAAGCAGCATAATAAACAAACAAAAATAGGAAATATCCTTACATCATTTGTAGGGACCTCTCAAGAGTTAGTAATCATTTAATGTGGAGTGAACTGACAGAGAACCTATTGTTTTCCTGGTAACAAGTTTTATGTGTATGTACATAAAACAAACAATGCATTTGCTCTGTGGATCAGACACTCAGTTCTTGTCATGTAACATACACTCATTGTCTAAAACATGTAACAAAGATTTTTGATCCTAAAACATATTTTTTTAAGTGAATAGGGAAATTAGGTGATTTAGCGTGCTGATTCACATTAGTTTCCTTTAATGATGAAGTTAGTTAAAGAGATCCCTATACTCCTTTCACTGTTTTGTTCCACCAGTTGTGCCTATAGATCAGTTTGTGAAATCATGCTTTACACTTGTGTTGATGAGATGGTTTGAATTACAAGAAAAACAAACAAGAAACAAGAGGAAGGAGAAAAGAAAAAAGATAAAAGAAAGATATGATTTAGAATTAAAGTGATTTCAAGCTGTGTGAGAACTTGGGACTGTAATTTCATGACAGTGAGAAAAGGAGCTGCCATTAAAAATACTTTATCATTTAATCTCCATGTATATGTTTCTGCATCTTCCCTTTGCATATATAGACTCTAACTGAAGACTAACCTGCACACAAATATGTGACCCCAAAGCACAGCAGATCCTTGATCTACCTTACTATGCAGTTGTGAATGTGCAGTTCCTAGAATCATAGAATCATAGAAAACTTAGAGTTGGAAGGGACCTTTAAAGGTCATCTAGTCCAACCCCTCCACAATGAGCAGGGACATCTTCAACTAGATCAGGTTGTTCAAAGTCTCATTCAACCTGACCTCGAAACTTTCCAGGGATGGGGCATCTATCACCTGTCTGCACAACCTTTTCCAGTGTTTTAACACCTCTCATTGTGAAAAATTTCTTCTTTACATCTAGTCAAAATCTATCCTCTTTTCATTTAAAAACATTACCCCTTGTCCCTTTGCAACAGGCCCAGCTAAAAAAATTTATTCCTATCTTTCTTAGAAGCCCCCTTTAAGTACTGAAAGGCTGCAATAAGGTCTCCCTGGAGTCTTCTCTTCTCCAGCCTGAACAACGCCAACTCTCTCAGCCTGTCCTCATGGGAAACGTGTTCCCACCCTCTGATCACTTTTGTTCCTCTCCTCTGGACTTGTTCCAACATGTCCATGTCTTTCCTGTGCTGAGGGCTCCAGAGCTGGATGCAGGACTCCAGGTGGGGTCATACCACAGCAGAGTAGAGAGTCAGAATCACCTTCCTCAACCTGTTGGCCATGCTTCTTTTGATACAGTCCAGGATATGGTTGGCCTTCTGGGCTGCAAGTGCACATTGCCAGCTCATGTCTGGCTTTTCATCCACCAGTATCCCAATGTCCTTCTCAGCAGGGCTGCTCTCCATCCCTTCATCCCTGAGCTTGCATTGATACTGGAGCTTGCCCTAATCCAGTTGCAGGACTTTGCACTTGGCCTTGTTGAACCTCCTGAGGTTCACATGGGCCCACTGCTCAAGCTTGTCCAGGTCCTTCTGGATGGCATCCCATCATCAGGCATGTCAACTGCACCACTCAGGTTGGTGTCATCTGCAAACTTTCTGAGGGTGCACTTAATCCCACTATGTCATTGACGAAGATATTAAACACGGACTGTTCCCAACACGGACTCCTGAGGGACACCACTCATCACTGATCTCCATCTGGACATTGAGCTGTTGATCACTACTCTCTGGATGCAACCATCCAACCAGTTCCTCATCCAACCAACAGTCCACCCTTAAAATCCATATCTCTCCAACTGAGAGAGAAGGATGTTGTGGCAGACCTTTTCAAAGGCCTTACAGAAGTCCAGATAGATGACATCTGTAGTTCTTCCCTTGTGCACTGATGTAGTCACTCCATTGGTGGCAGCAGTGGGATGTATCAGGCAGTTCATGAGTGTGAATCCCAGTGTATGAAAAATTGAGTAAGTTAAGCTGAAGACATAGAGGAGGCAAGGAGGCTCCCTTCAGAAATGCTCCTTGCTTATGGTAGCCTAAGGCAATTATGAAGCTGTAACTGAGGCAGACATCCTGGCCAAATGACCTCTTGACCAGAATATAAACTCAGCTCAACAGGAGTAAATGTGATTATATTTTTTACATTACTTGTTTTGTGTTCTGAGAGACTAAAGTTCTAGAGTTGGACCTTCTCCATGCTACCAGGTTATTCTACTATCAATCTGATGAGTCCCTGTGAGAGATACTGTGCTCAAAATCTCATCATTTTTGCCTCACATAAGTCACAACACTTTTGGGTTTAGAGTGTGTTGGTCGGTAGCAGCTGGGAAATGTTATCTGTGTCTGTTATCTAGTCTTGTTAGGTAGTTCATATACTGGAATTAGACTGCAAAATATTTACTCACATTCTTGGCCTACAAGTATGTGTGGATTTGTGTGTGTGTATAAGTTAATAGAAATAGAAGAAATAAAATTAGTTACCCCAAAACCAAGAAGTATAGAATATGGAGCAAAAGTAAAAGTAAAGCAGAAAATCATTCCAGAATAATGCTTGTTCCTAGGAAAGTGGGCAATATATACTGAAACAGAGAAAAATATTTGTGTATATGTAGAAACTCGCGATGGCATAAACTTATATTTGTTTTTTATTATTGAACAAATTTTAATCAATAAAAAGTAGACTCTGAGGTTTTCTTACAACTTTCACAAGAAAGTAATATAGCACTAAGTTATATTAATAATTTGTTGCAATACAATACTAACATATATTAATAATTTGTTATTCCAAAACCATATGAGATACAGATACGTAAGAAGGAAGAAAGAAGGCTAGCTAATTAGAAACTATATATACAAAAGATATATGGATATGTCCTTTGTTTTTCTGTTTAGCTGCTGAATTGTCAAAAAACTTTAGCACAGAGTTGAGAGTACAGAGCTGGTCCAAACTAGCATTTTGTTCTTCAGTTGGTACAAGTTCTGAGTGATAATTTTATCTGTATATTGAATTTGAACCATAGCTAAACCGGGAGGTGAGGAAAGCAGTGTATGTGTTAAAATAACTGTTCAGCATTTTGAAAGCTATGAAGATCTTAGTGTTTTATAAAACAATATACAAAAATAAGTTGTGGTTGCAACTGGAAGGCATAAGAAGATGCTGTAATGTAAGACGCAGGACAGAAAGTAAAGTCATAATAATCTTCCTAACTGCCCAGGGAAGAAAACCTTGTGCACAGCGTTTGTATTAATCATAGAATCATAGAATATCTCAAGTTGGAAGGGACCCATAAGGATCACCAAGTCCATCTTCCTGCTTCTCGCAGGACTACCTAAAACTAAACCATATAACTAAGAGCATCATCCAGTTCCTCCTTGAACTCTGACTGTCATGATGCCATGACCAAGGCCCTGGGAAGCCTGTTGCAGTGACCGACCACTCAGTGAAAAAACTTTTCCTAATGTCCAGTCTGAACTTCCCCTGATGTAGCTTTGTTCCATTTCCTCACAGCCTGTCGCTGATCACCAGACAGACAAGGTCAGCACCTGCCCCTTTGCTGCCAGCCTTGAGGAAGTTGTAGACTGCGATGAGGTCACCCCTCAGCCTTCTCTTCTCCAAGCTGAACAAGCCAAGTGACCTCAGCCACTCCTTGTAAGTCTTGCCCTCGAGGCCTTTCACCATCTAGGTCGACCTCCTCTGGACACAGTCTAATAGTTGGATTTCCTTCTTACATTCAGGTGCCTAAAACTGCACATAGTGCTTGAGGTTGGGGCCGCACCAGTGCAGTGTAGAATGGGACAACCATCTCCCTTGACCATCTAGCCATGCTGTGCTTGATGCACCCCAGGACACAGTTGGCCCTTTTGGCTGCCAGGCCACACGGTTGACTCATACTCAACTTGCCATCAACCCAAATGCCCACACCTCTTTCCTTGGGACCGCTCTCCAGCCTTTTGTCCCACAATTTCTATGTATAACCAGGATTGCCTCATCCCAGGTGGAGACTCCTGCCATTGCTCTTGTTAAATTTCATACAGTTGGTGATTGCCCAGCCCTCTAGTCTATCCAAGTGTCTCTGTAGGGCCAGCAGCAATGAAGCTATAGAAAACATGATGTATCTATTAGAAATTAGTTAATGGAATTAATGATTGCAAACCAGGAAACTAAAGAAGAAGAAAAAGCAAATTTAAAAGTTAGGGAAATTATATAATTTACAATTAGTAGGAAAAAATGGAATAGGATTGTCAGGCTTCAATATCATGGTTATTTGACTTAGTCACAGTGGCAGCTAAAAGGTAAACACATTGATTGAAATTTGATGTAAGTATAAACTCTTTGAACCCTCTAAGGTAATGATTAGAAAGGTGAAATAAAAACTACAAGGCACTCAACTCAAGACATACTTAAGCAATTCTCAGAAGAATGACATTTCAAAGTTTGAGCGTCACCTGACAGAATACAGTGTCACTTAATATATCAGATCTGAGTTAAAGGCCACTGACAACACAGGTCATTACCACAACTGACTTGAGTGACTTTTATGGTGCTTGATTAAAATAGCAATGGGATTTTAAATGATAACCTTTTCCTGTTTTTGCTGAATACTCCCATGAGAAAAAAAAAATGATAAAAAAACAAAGAAAAATGGAAAAAAAAGGAAAAAAACTAAACTCACTCATAACCTGCATGAGTCGTATTACCTGCAAAACTTGCATGGGTAGTTCTGTTAATTTAAATTAATTTGAAAGAATATTTTCAAGCTTTGATTTCATTCCTTTAGTGCAGTAAGATACATATATCAGCGATATATACTGCAGTGATATATATAAGTTAGGTAGCTTCAAATAGATCATTCATTAAAAAAAAAAAGACTCAAAAAGACTATGTCAGTTTCACAGAATCACAGAATCACAGAATCACTAGGTTGGAAAGGACCTTTAAGATCATCAAGTCCAACCATTAATCCAGAACCACCATGTCCCCTAAACCATGTTCTGAAGTGCCACATCCACACGTTTTTTGAACACTTCCAGGGATGGCGACTCCACCACCTCCCTGGGCAGCCTGTTCCAATGCCTGACCACCCTCTCAGTGAAGAAATTTTTCCTAATATCCAATCTAAACCTCCCCTGGTGCAACTTGAGGCCATTTCCTCTTGTCCTATCACTAGTTACTTGGGAGAAGAGACCAACACCCTCATCGCCACAACCCCCTTTCAGGTAGTTGTAGAGAGCGATAAAGTCTCCCCTCAGCCTCCTCTTCTCCAGACTAAACAACCCCAGTTCCCTCAGCCGCTCTTCATAAGACATGTGCTCCAGACCCCTCACCAGCTTTGTTGCCCTTCTCTGGACACGCTCCAGCACCTCAGCATCCTTCTTGTAGTGAGGGGCCCAAAACTGAACACAGTATTCAAGGTGCGGCCTCACCAGTGCCGAGTACAGGGGCACAATCACTTCCCTACTCCTGCTGGCCACACTATTCCTGATACAGGCCAGGACGCTGTTGGCCTTCTTGGCCACCTGGGCACACTGCCGGCTCATATTCAGCCGGCTGTCAACCAGCACTCCCAGGTCCCTTTCCGCTGGGCTGCTCTCCAGCCACTCCTCCCCAAGCCTGTAGCATTGCATGGGGTTGTTGTGGCCAAAGTGCAGGACCCTGCACTTGGCCTTATTAAACCTCATACAGTTGGCCTCTGGCCATCGATCCAGCCTGTCCAGATCCCTCTGCAGAGCCCTCCTACCCTCCAGCAGATCAACACTCCCACTCAGCTTGGTGTCATCTGCAAACTTACTGAGGGAGCACTCAATTCCCTCATCCAGATCATCTATAAAGATATTGAACAAGACTGGTCCCAGAACCGAGCCCTGGGGAACACCACTCGTGACCGGCCGCCAGCCAGATTTAACGCCATTCACCACAACTCTCTGGGCTCGGCCATCCAGCCAGTTCCTCACCCAGTGAAGAGTAAACCCGTCTAAGCCTCGAGCCGCCAGTTTCTCCAGGAGAATGCTGGAGTTTACAAGCAGAATAAACCCTCCCTTATGAAGGAAAGCTGATAAAGTTGGGGTGGTTTATTTTGGTATAAATCTTTTGTCATGCAATCACACCTCTAATCTAAAAGCTGCTCTAGAACAACAGTAGGCTTGAACTAATAAGACCTGGTTATAAATGTGAACAGTCTTAGTAGCTGGATTACGCTGTCCTGGTTAGATCCCGATATAAAAGCACGAAAGCATGACTAAATCTGAGCAGAGGTAGAATGAAGTGGTAGGATGAAGTTTCTATAACACCATTATGCAGACATGCCTCAGTTACACATGGGTACATCTTGTGCCTTGCAAAGGGACAGTTACCTCACAGAGGGTTTTCAAGCCCTCTAGGTAGCAAGAAATCTACCAGTGTGGTTTAATTAATAATTTAATAACAGTATTAACAACAACAACAACAACAACAACAACAATAGTTTCATTATTAATAAAAATAATAAAAAATAATTATCAGCATTACAGTATCTTGGTCCTCAAAAGTCCATTGGCAAATTGACTGCCACTTTGATTATCTCCTCTTTTTTTTGCAAGAACCAGATTTGTTCATTGTCCACGTGGCATTCTGCTGCATCCAGATGTCCTGGCCCTTCTTGTACCCACATATTAACAGGAGAGGTTGAGCCAGGGTCTACTTTCCACAGCATGAAGATGACGAGAGGATGCTAGATTTTTAATAGTATTTTATTTGGTGTAGATGTCCAGGTTTTGGGCATGTTGGGGGGCTATAGGGGCTGCCTCCATAGGCAACCTCCAGGGGTTGCCTTGTGCTGGACATGGCGGGCTTCACAATGCCCCACTGCAGGACACAGCTGAGTCCATCAGTGAAGCCTTTAAAAAGGGCAAAAGATACCAGTCAGAGAAGCAGGTAGTCAAAGGAGTAAAAAGGAGCAGAAGGAACACTTAGATAAGAGGAGGAAGAGAAGATGCCATGGCAAAAAAAAAACCCCTGCAGCCCATCAAGAAGCCCTGCTGCAACAGAGTAAAACTGAGGAAGAAGCAGCAGCAGAGAGAAACTGCTGTGTATTGATCATGATAGCCCTCTGCTCCCACTGCTCGTTGACTTGCTGGAAAGAGTGAATGTAACCTGCACCATAATAAAGAGAATTGGGGGAGGGGAGAGGACAGGCATCTGGGGTGAAGGAGTGAGGTTGAACCTGGTGAACTGGGGAGATGCCTTCCCATCATGTTTTAATCTTTGCTTCTTTTTTGTTTTTGTTTTTGCTTCATAATATCCAACAATCAGTAATTAAATATATACGTATTTATTGACAATAAATTGAATTCACCAAGCAATGTTTTGCCTGAGGTGGTAATTGGTAAGCAGTCTCCCTGTCTTTACCTCAGTCCGTGAGTTTTCTCACTCCTGTTATTCCTAAACTCCATCCTAGCCCGCTGACGTCTAAGCATGAGCAAGTGTCTGGGAGGGGATTTGGCGGCTAGCAGGGTCCTGCCTTCTGCAGGTATGAATGGGAGCCAGTCGATCTATAGGACAGGTGCAAGAAATCCATACTGAAGAGCAGGTATGGATGAAACCTCAGGACCAGAGTCACAGCATGGATATTCAAAGGAATGAATACAAGTTAGTGTTTTATACACATCAGGATGATCAACAAGAAATCGGTTGGGTTGAAAAAAGCAGGTGTCGCCTTATAGAAGTGCCAGATTCAAGAGGAAGGGTCACTTTAGTATGTGATATCCAGTGTATACTTGTGTAACCAAGTCCTGCAGAGGTTACACAGAGTCCCAGGAGACTCCTGGGATTTGTAGGGCAATCTGAAGAAAAGGGGCAGGGGGACACACACAGCTTTTCTATTAGCAGTTGCCACTATTTAATAGAGTAGTCACTTTATGCTGGTGTTAAAGCAAAGTTTTTGTAATTTAATAATAAATAAGCTGCACATTTTTTTTTTTACCTAACATTGATTTTTCATGAGTAAATGTAGGACTGCCCTACGACCTTATTCACAGATGTTGGTTTTAGTTATGTGAATGACAACGGCTTTGCACTAGCTTTTCCCACATGATGGAGAAATTAGTTTATCACAATTTCTATTTCTCTTGAACATTGGTAACACTTATATGTTTTTAAAAGCACATTGAATTTCCTTTTTTCTGACAGTGGTGGTTTCTTGAGTGGTTGATTTTCCCTAAACTTCATTAATTTCTAGTGGTCCCAGGTGGTTTATATCTTTCCCCTGGCTGGCTCATGCTGGATTGCATTGACCATGCTGCCATACCGCAGAGTGTGACATGATGTATCAGGTACAGCTTCTCATAATGTGACAGTTTGTGACTGAGGGAAGTAGGTGAAAGCCTGTCTATTTTTTCCTCTCTAACCCTTCTAAATAGAAGGGAATGAGATGCATACAACACACTTCTGTTTATGACAGTGGTAACTTTTGCTCAGCCGGAACATGCTTGCAATAATAACAAATAGCTCTGTTACTCTGACAAAGCCCCTGTGGCATTTTTCAGGCTCACAGAAGCAGTTCCAAGATTCATGGATTTGGATGGGTCTCATCATTATTGTTTAGATCTTAATAAATACTGATAAAATATTCATTGGATTTTGAAATTTTATTTTAGTTTATTTTTTTAATGTTTTTGAAATAGTGCTCCTGTGTGGGTTACTAAAGGTATCCTGCAATAACAGTCCATAAAAATGGGTCGACAGAATGAAAGCATCAATAAAATTGTCTTTATAGTTACTTCCAGAGCACATTTTCTGCTGACCTGGCTTTTATCTCTTCTTTAAATATTAATTGTTGATTTGATAGTTTGAAAACACATCCTGGAGTTCCCCTAGGTACATGGCTACACATCTTTTCTTTTGCTTTTCCTAATCCATCTCCACCTCCTTCACTTCCATTTTCTTGTCTTGAGTCTTCCCCCACAACAAGCAGGTGGATGAGGCACATTTGTGAGTGATGATGGTGCTGTACATCATTTAAATCAATGATAGTTATTATAAAGTAATTGGAAGCTGTGTTTGTCCACAGTGTGCCACCTTATTGCAAAAGCTAGTGGGGGACACATCTAACAAATATTTTAACACCCAAGAGGTAAAGGGCAAGAAACAGAAGAGTGCTGTTCATCCTGTTTTGTTTCTTGACTGAGTAATACTTCTCTCAGCCCTGACCTATACAAAAACAACAACAACAAAACCTTCTCAAGATTCGTGTTTAAGAGGAGTGCACTAAAAGGCTCTCTTACCTGCAAAGCCTCCTCTGTGTGCCATGCTGCCTTTCCAGCATGTGAATCTTGGCTGTAAATTCCTGGTGCTTGCCTTTCACAAAAATGACAGAGCAAGAGTCAGGAAAATAATGGAAAAAGTTAGTCAGAATTCTTCAACTGAAAGAATGCTAACTATTTCAATCTGCAAATCTCAGATTAATTACTGTTTTTTATCTAGATGTTAATGATTTTCATTGGGGGAGGAAAACAAAGAAAACTTTTTAGACTGGTTACTGAAAATGACTTTGCAGGCTGTGCAAAAACAATTCTTCATCTTGGTGGTCCCCAAGATGCAGCTATTAGACCTTTGATTTATGACATATTTACTGAAACAGTTTAAAAACTGAGACAACTTTATACTTCCTCAGTCCGAAGATGACCTTAAAAAACGTTCTAAGATTTTCAAGATAAAAATGTATTTCTATCCAAAGTTCAGCTGCTTCCTTTAAAAACAAAGTAATCCCATCTCTGGTACAGAGTTCAGACTCCTTCCTCTGATTTTTATTGTGTCTACCCTTTGGAAGCCAAGCAGATTTCTCTAATTAGCAGAGTTCCCCCATATGGTGTTTGAACTTTCTGTGAATATGTTTTGTATGCAGTCGTAGCTGGGAGCTGAACTGGGACTTTTGTGATCCAAAGGCAACAGCTCTGCTTGGTGAGGCAAAGGAAGCTTATCCTGAGCCAGTGTGAACTAAGCAAACATCTCTGCAGATGAAGCTGTTCTTTCTATAATCAAGACTTTGGTCACAACGTTACTTTAAGCTAAATAAACTGAACCTTATGAAGAGGACAGTTGCAGTCCCACACAGTAAGAACTGCCCTAACTAACACTGCAGCTTGTCACTTGTAACAAAAAAGCTTCATATGCCTCTTAAATGACAACGTCTTTCTGAAAATGCAGCTGTAGTTTCTGGCTCCTAAAGGCATTGCCCTGTTGAACGACTTCACTGTGCTTCTGCCTGTAGCTTGATTGTGGTTAAAAGCAAGCCTTGAGGACATGACTTCACTTTTGTGAAGGTTATGGGAATGATAATTGCAATTATCTTTTGTACTGTTTTACCACTTGGTCAGGGGAAGTAAACATGCCAAATTCTCCCCTAGAAAGGACTGTAACTATTTAAATAAGATACACACACCAATGGAGTAATATCACTTGGACTTTTCCACAACTGGTGTCATTGCTGTATGGGATCTACCTTCTCTCCAAATGATCCACAGGTAGTACTATCTTGCAGCTTGTATTCTCCCTGCACTTTTGATGGTTTTCTGGTGTGCTCAGTTTCATACAGTTCATGATTTTGGCATTTTGTTTTGTACTTGGAAATTTCTTTCCTAGAACCCTTTCCGGCAAAGTGGTAATTGTGGCTCTTTGTCCATAGAGAAGTGGTATGGATACTAGAAAAAAGAGACCTCCTTACCAAACTCTAGTTCCCTCTTTCAGCAGTCTATGTGGCGTATTTTGAAAGACAGAAATGATAGCATATTTATGGAAGAAAGATTACAAACCAGTAATTTGTTCATAACCATCTATGGTGAGCCTCTGTAGTAGTTAGGACTAGGCTGTGTGTGCACACCATAGACTTATTTCTGTAGCTTTTCTTTTGGGGATCATGCAATTATATCAGAATTCAGCCTGTGCAGTCAAAAAGACAAGCTTGAAAATGCATTAGGAGTACAACTGATGTAGTGAAATTTTCTAAACCCCCCAGGAACGTTAGACAACGCAGCTAAGGATATGTAACAGTCAGTGGAGCAATTCCAATGGAAATTGTACTTCTAAACACGTTTTTTTCTATGAATCACAAACAATATTTCAGCAAAAAGGTTTGTATATTAAAACAGGAAAAACTGCAGCAGGTCCCACTCTTCCAAAAAAATACTGGGATGAATACAGAGAAGAATGAATTACTGGGATAAATACAGAGAAGACAGTTACCCACATCTATTTCTGCCTGTGACAGAGAAATGACTCTGCAGCAGTAGTATCTCTGCCTCTGTAAAAGCAGCAGTCTCTCTGTGCAGCTACACTTGGAGGAAGTTGGGACCAGGAGACCATGTTTTCTTTCTGTTTTCTCTGGTCTGATGGCCAAGAAGAGTTTCACCATCATTCTCCTGGAAATACTGCAGATAGTTCTTGTAGTGTCATTGTATTTGTGAGTGTGCAAGGAGAAGGCAGGACATACAGCATGCACATTCCGAAGGGGAGAAGTGCTTGCTGAATTCATTTTACAAGGGAATTTTTTAGGACATTCTCCAGCTGTTAATGTCAGATTTATCCAGCCTAAGTTAAAAAAAAAAAAAGAAAAAGTATGAGGGGAAGTAAAATGCATTCTATCCTTCTGCTGCTCACACAATATTAGTGGATAGCTAGAAAAGTAGAAGGAACCTGTTGTCTGTTAAATACTACAGGGGCCCAGCATGTATCTGAATAGCTGTATATAGTTGAAATTATTGCTTTTCAGGCAACCACAGATTCCTGCAGGACTCTTACTGAATTGACTTAATCATTAGTGAGGAAATAATGCCAGCGAAGGTATATCCATAAGTGTTCTTTACAACAAGAACTTCCAAGAGTTCTTATAGTACAATCTGTTGTTTGCTTGTTTGTTTTCTTTTCTAAGGGAGTCAGAGGGAAAGATTCATGGAGAAATATGGTTTTAACTTTAAATAATATTTTCGCAGGTACTTTATTGGATTGCTGTTACTGGTAAAAGTAGTAGTGTGAGCTTCCATTTGTTGTAAAAGGACTGACTGATGAAGAGCCAATTTTTTTATAAATAATATGTCATTTGATGACAACTTTATTTGTATGAAGTATTTAATGAGTTAACTAGCTAAAAAGTCTAGGTGGATTTTTTTTTGTGGAAATCCCAATCAAAAATATCTTCCTGTACGTAAGCAAAATGGTTCATGTCAATATAACTTTCTAAAATCGATTCTACAAACAGCCTTGGAGCATACACCATGAAGGATATATGCTGTACTGTATTTTGAGCAAGAATTATTTAAAATGTTAATGATTCATTTAGATAGGGAATATCAGGAGTTCCTTGATGTCTGATGATCTGTGAAAACTGCAAGAGAACATTCCATATGGAGTAGAATATCTTTTAATTATCTTTTTAAAGAAAGAAAAGTACAGAGGACATATAAACAGCAGCCAGAATCTTAGAGATTTAATTGGCCTTGATTGGCCTTGGTCTTGAGAGAAGTTTGGTAAGTATGTATAGCAATGTTTTTATACACAATACAAATACATATGCTCACACACATATATATTATTTAAAAATATATGGTTACTTCATATAATCTAATGGATCACAATGGAATTATGAAATAATTCAGTAAAGTGATTTATCATACACAATGTTGTATTAATATCTAAAGGCTTTGTCATCATGAGTATTGCCAAATGTGTTAATAATGATTACTTACTTACTAAGAAAGGGTTAATATATTTTACTATTGATATATACTTTACTATTACCTGACATTGATGAATTCACTTAACTCTGGTGAAGATATGCTACCCAATGGTATTTTGTAATAATAACATTGTAATGTACTGTTAAAACATAGTTCACACAGGTAAGGCAAAACTTCTAAAGTGCAAGTGCAAATCTGCACATAGCTCTTTTATACATAAGTAAGTCAAAGTCATGCAGGGAGATGTGTATATGTAAGTATACAGCTGAACACAGAGCACTGGTTCTTCAACTTTGGGATTTGGTTTGTAGCTTAGATTAAAAAAAAAAAATGCTCAGGAGAAAGATTTGACACCCTGCTAATCAAATCAGATAGATAGAGAAATATTAAGTAACATTCAACTTGGAATTTTACTAAAGATAAACTCTTCAATTTTGAAAAGGTGACTAAAGCCCTTTTGAAACTCCTTCGCCAAAAGATTTTCAGATTTTCAGCAGCATCCTTAATATTCCTAAGACCCCCAAATTAACTGAGGTGTTACACTCATACTTTTAAAAATGCTGTTCATTGAAGTCTGAAGATGGAAGACACATTTACCTTTCAGATAAGGCAACAGGAAAAATTAGTCTGCTATGGACCTCCAACTAACACTGTCAGGAGAGATAGAACTAAAGAAACAATTTAAATACTTTTATATGGCTTGAGCTAACCAATGTGATGATACAGTTTGGAGTCTACATCCTTCACCATTACTGCCTTGTAGCAATTTAACTTATGAGCAAATATACTTTTTAAGATTATAATTTTAATCTTTAATTCGCTTGTATTACACAGTTCTTGGAGATGTTCATCAGTACTGGCATTTTTATTCCAAGTACCATACAAATATATAATCAGAGGTTGGAAAAACAAAATCTAAATAGTCAGGGGAGACAAAAAAATGAGACACACAAGCAATGTGATCAAATTGATTGTTAATGCCATGATGCATTTTTTTTTTTTAGCACAGGGGAATTCAGATGGCAAAAAAAAAGTTGTGGTCGAACAGAGCAGATTGACACTTTGGAAAGTTCAAAGAGAGCCAGTAAAGGCCATAGCCAGTTGAAGAGAAAACTCAAAGGATGATGAGCGGGTGTTCAGGTCTACTTAGCATGTAACCCAGCAGTCAGCATAGGATAAATAAAGAGCGTTGCAGAGTGTGAGGTTATCGCCAGACCTTGGCTTGCCTAGAGGTAACTGAAATAACTTGCAACAGCTCTCTAAGGAATAATTTCCTGTCTGGAAGACTTTTGACTCTAAGGCACCAAAGCCTGCAAGGGAGCTTGTTATGGCACGTGCCTGTCCATGCAGTCTCATCTGCCAGGCCTGCTGCACTTGGTCGTTTTCTGTTTTTCCTCTTCAAGATGAGTTCTATACATATTTGGGAAATATTACAGTCTTTTAATGAGATATGATCTATGTATTTAAAACTATCTTAAAATGGAGGAAAAACCCCTTTTCATCTGAACATCTAAAAGAGGGGGTGGGGTGTGTTGTCCTAGTAGTGCATGTGTAATAAATTGTCAAGAACTCAAAATAATGCAAATGTTGATGCTGATCTGCAGTAGATAATGTCTGTTACTCTCCGTCTACAACTGAAAACACTGTTTGTGTTTCACCTGCTGCAGGATACACTGGAAACTGCCTGTTTGAAAACAGTGATACAGCAATTCTTCAAACTTCTCTCTACCTTGCTTTTTAAGATAAAGGAACTATAATAATTTAATCTCTTGAATTGCCAAAAAAATTTTAGTTAAACATAATTTGCAAATATAAGTCTGTTTCAATAAATGACTAAAAACATTTTAAAATTTCACTTAGGTAAAAAAAATCTATCAGCATTGCTAATACTATTTATTCTGATTTTATTGTACAGAACATACATAAATGTTGTATTCATTTTCTAGGCAAATTACAAATGTGTACTAGTGGTAGTATCCCTTAGAATGTGGTTTGAGGATTTCCAAACTGGTACACCAGCATATCTCATATTCCAGAGAAAAAGTAGCCAATGGAGGAATCAACATAACATAGCATGCTTCACAAGTGCTAGTCAACTGCATGAGGTAACATAGTTAGTATGTTATGTCTTAAAAAGTAAATAGTGATAAGGATTAGAATGACAGAAATCAAATCCCCAGGGAGATTTATTTCTATTGCAAAGAGGTAATTTTCAGCTTTTTTTAATGTATTTACTTTTAATCTATCTGCATGTGTTAATGGAAGGTTCTGATACTAATTCTGCTTTCTGTAATAAAAGGCAGGTTACTAATATCCCTGAAGATTCAGGTAGTCAAAACATTAGAAAGACTATGAACAATCTTTGTACTGGCATTTGGTCATCTTAACATCACCTATTATTTCCCAGAAAATTGGATAAAAGGACTCCATGAAAGAAATTGTGAAACAAAAATATGGTCAGGACCCAATAAGGTGACTAACTATCTCAATGTCCTCCGATCTAGTTCAGAAGAAAAATCTACATAGATTACATGTGAATATTTCATATATTTCTACATACATATCTTTCTTACGAGAAGGAGTTTCACTGAAATGGCTGAGAAAAGAGCCATGTCAATGGCTCTGTTTCCATAGACTTGTTTGATTTTTGTAACCAGGATGTTAAGTAAACAAACAAACAAACAAACAAATTAATACATAATGTAATAGAAATAGGAGTTATGTTTTTCAGCTCCTTCAAGAAACGTCTGTTGGTTCTGAACATATTTTATAAATATTTAAAAAACAGTTCATTGTACATAATGCCATAATGTTGCTGAGCTTAATTTCTGTTTCAGTTCCCTGTTGTGTTACTGCTGGTTGTGTGATCTAAAGCTCTCTGTACACCCGACTTTCTCAAATGTATCTCTTCATCTTGTTTTGGGAAGTAATATGAACAATAAAATGAAAAATGTTCATTTCAGAGAGGTCATGTTTGTCTTCATATTCATTGTGTAAGAGAGAAGAAATAGTAGGAAAATACTACTCTGACAATTTTTTGGGACCTTCAGTGCATGAAGCATGAGGACAACTATACTATATTTTCAGGTTTTACAACTGACAAGATTCCAGAGTTTTGTATTTTCTCCCTGCTACCTTGCTGCATGCTGCTGAGCCTTTAACAAACTTTCCTTCAATTTGGCTTTAACAGTGTTGACCTTGGTAATGCATCTGAAGAAAACGCAAAAGCATATAAAAAAATAACTGCAGGAGGAGAAACATTTTGTCTGTCACTATTGTTTGGTGTAAAATCCAGATTGTGCACTGTGTTTTATTCTGGGAATCACTGACAGGATATATTTGTAGGTTGGTAGAAATTTATCACAATTAGTGGATACAGCATCAGAACAAATACCTTTGTTTGGGGTAAGACTCCTGCAGTGAACCTCTAGCTTCATTAGTGTTGTGGGTTACAGCAAACTCTCAAAGGTACACTTATACTCAATGAAATTGCCAGTGGATTTACTGTAACTCAGCATCTTGATAATTAAATTAATTAGGCTACCAGTTTATGAATTTTCTGCTAATGTAAAGTTGACTTATAGCGAATTAAGTTTTGCCATGCAGAGGTACTTGTGTAATGTTATTGTGTGGTGGGTGGTCCTAATAGTGTTATCACCTGCCTTGTCAGTGACTATTTGTTCACCTGGTGCAGGCATACCACTTTGCAGTACCCAGCAAAAGCTGAATCACTTTTCAACTCACATACATTTAAGCACATAAATTTTTCACTAACATGTAAATCCAGAACCATCATTATATAAATATTTAAGTGAACTTGGAAATACATCTTTTCACATATATAAGTGGCAACAAAAGCATAACAGGTAAAAATATAAGCTTTCATAACACTTGGTCAAGATTTACTATTTAAGAGAACCCATGATAACTGTATTTCAAAGACCAAATTAATTCTTTAGCCTCAAGCACTGTCTCTAATTTTAGCTTTTAATTATATCAACAGCCTCATTTTTTAACTGGTCTACAGTTTTATCTCACTCTTCTTTTTTATTCTGATGACCACTAAATGCATTTGTAGGAGGAAAGTATAAGAGGTATACACTAAAACATGTAAAATAGGATATGTCACTTTTTACCACACTGATGAGTATGTGATAGGCTCATTTAAATTAAGTCAAAATCAGTCTAACAGTAGACCCAGTACTTTTATAATAAAGCTATTAACTTTTGTGAAGAAAGAAACCACTATTGGAATTGGAGTATGTGATAGGTAAGATAAAAAAAATAAATCATAGTACAGTTCAAATCTGTTCAGAAGTTTCATTGTCATTCTCATGTACCCAGTGTGCATATCTGTTGCAGTAGTTGAATGTATGTCCTTAATATCGTAGGTCATACAGTTCTTTACCTCTATAACAGGAGATATGTTTTGAGTTTTTCAGCTGGAAAACTTGCTGTACAACACATCCAAAATGAAAAGTTATTCAGGATACTCAACTCCAGGCAAGTTAGGACTTAGAGACTCTAATAGTTTAAGGTACATGGCAGCTGTAATCTAGAGATGAAGTTCTGGTTTTATAGAAATAAATTCAAATTTTGAACACTGACTTCACTGGTGTTAGTATTTCATTCTGGTGGTTTTGCAATAGGACTGAATTTTAAGATAAAAGCAAAATAACGTTGACAAGAAGCTGCTAAATGGAACCTAGTTCTAGTTTTTGGCCAATTTTTTCCAATGCATCTCATTTTCTAGATTACTTAGTCAAAGAAGATACATAATGTTGTCATGAGTTAGTAGAGGGTTAAAGAGTTAAGTTGCAATTTCTATGACTCACCCCCCCAGATCCTGACTACATGGCAGACTCAGCAGAGGACACAGCAAATGAACTGCCTGAATTCCATAATGGGTGACTAAATCTCTGGCCTTAACAGCTTTTTTTCGTAACATAGATATTGAGCTGAGGGATCCTACATTAATGCACATTCACTACTGAGGCATTTAAGGAAATTTGTTTGCACATTCCTTCAAAAGCATCATTAACGTTGTGTTTTTCTATAGACTCTTTCATAATGTTCTTAGTAGAATTTGTTGATTTTTGTGGTAAACAACTTATGCTCCTCTTATATTAATTATACTAGTATAAATCAGGTGCCTGGATCCTATAAACATTTAGGAAGAAACTAAATTTTAATTTGGCATATTTACAGATTTTAAAAGAAACTTTTCTAAAATTCTTTGGTTTAGACATTACCTGTCCATTGTGATCTGTGTATTTAGTGATGCCTTATATAAACTCACAGTAAAACAGAGTTTATATAAACACTTCCAATTTATCAATGAGTGTTTGAACGTCCTGAGAGGCTGAATTGATTTAAATTACTTTCATTTTGATATTGAGGGCCAGTGTCTGTTTTCTGGATGTCATATTGGAGGATTATAGAACTACAAAATCATACAATAGTTCGGGTTGGAAGAGACCTTTAAAGGTCATATAGTCCAAGTCCACTGCAAAGAGCTGGGATATTTTCTGCTATATCCTGTTGCTCAGAGCCCCGTCCAACCTGACCCGGAATATTTCCGGGGTTGGGGCATTTACCATCTCTCTGGGAAACCTGTGCTAGAGTTTTACCACCCTCATTGTGAAAAATTTCTTCTTTAGATCTAGTCTAAATCTACCCTCTTTTAGTTTAAAACTATTACCTCTTGTCCTATCATCTTCCATAAAATGTAGTGACTCTGAAAGTGTCTGTGCTCAATATGTATGACTAAAACTTTAACAAGTACATTTTTGTTTTTAATCTGGTAATGTAGACTTCATGTCTGTGTGATACAGGCAACCTTGGTGTGGACATGAGGCACATGGTACCCAGAAAGTCTTCACCTCAAAGGGTCATGTTCATAGCCTTTCCTGGTGAGGAATGAGTAGAATTGAAGCAGGATTTTGTTAAAATGCCTAAAGAAATAATAGGATCTTTATGGCAACTGAGAATATGCCCTTAGAAGGGTTTTGTAACAGAAAGAAGGCATCAAGGATTTGATTATGAGCAGTATTTTTCTTCTCTACATTACCTTTCTTAGTAATTGGTCTCAGGTAAAATAAAGACCTTAGAACACAATTTTCATGACTCTCCTCTCTGTTCCACTCTCCAAGAAAGAAGATTTTCTTTCTAGAAAGGAAGATTTTACACAGTAATCTGCCATGTAGATAAATCTGGATCCAACTAACCTATTTTGCAGGTGGAAATAGCATTGAATTAGGATGGAAGTTCTGATGTTACTCTTTAACTTAGTAAAGCCCCAGTAAGTAGTCCTAAAGACACATTTGTTACTGTAGAGACTTGGTCTAGAGTTATTATAAGGAGAGAGAACTGTAGAAGGTGGAGTTTGAGAAATCTGGACTAATGAGGCTCTGGACTTCAGGAGTGAAGTTGTGACAGAATAAATATATTTATATCCAAAACAGGTAAATAATAAAAACATTAGCCCCATTCGCCTCTCATTGGAAGAAATTGGCCTATTGGTTTTCTTGATGTTTGCTCTGTTCCACTGAGGGAAGAAGTCTGGATCTGTTACTACTTTTTACATTCTAAGACACAATATGTATGTATATATATACGTATATGCAAATATAAAGATATGGCTGCTCCAGGCTCTAATGTGTGCTTTTGCCAAAAGAACTGTACAAATTAAAAACTGACAGTAGAGCACAGCAATGCTCTGTAACATTTCCCAGCTCATCCTCAAGTTAGAAAAATGTAGATGCTTCTCCACGGAGTGGAGGTGATGTTTGTTTGTTTAAAATAATTTATTCTTGTTAATGTTCCCTTCCTTCTATTCACCAGAAGGGAATTTTCAGTAAAGTAATAGCTGTTACAAAAAAGGTAAAATGCCCTAAATGGGTATGTCTTTTTTGACAGGACATGTGCACAATTCTAAAGTCAATGTTTTCAAGCTGTGTTAATAAGGGAATTCAGGAGTTACTTGCAAAACCCAAACCAAGGAAAACATAGCATTGTTCCTTCATGCCATTTCATACAGTGGTCACATGAGATGTGAGTGGGCCAGCTTTGTATCTTTACTCCAAACAAGAGCTATTTCGTACCCTAAATGAGAAACCCAACTATTGCATTAACTCTGCAATTAGTTCCTATAAAAAGTAAGACCAGGGAAAATAAAAGGTAGGATACCTGGCAGAAATAGACAAGGAAAAAAGTTCTTCTAAAGATGCTGCAGTACATCTAGGGTCAGAGGTGGAGGACCTTCAATTCCTGGAGTGGGGAGCACCTTTGTGCTGCAGCAGGCGTCAATGCTTTTGCTTTGCTACATCTACTTTGAGCTCTAGGAAATTCAGGTAAATTGGCAGTGAAAACACAGCATGCCCATGGTACTACAGACTATTCGAGTTCTGTAGGTCATCACAATATTAGTGCCAAATAGCAATGTTTAGCTGCTTGAAGACATGGGAAGCTTAAATGGCAAAATGAATATCAGAAATAGGCAGAAAAAAGCTTTGCAATTGAAATATCATTTCTGTTTCCTACTCCTTTCCTGAAATGCACTGAGCTTTTGCTGAAAGATCCCTACTCCCCCACAACTACAAGCACAACTAATTTTTGTTTATTTCTAATGAACTTCTTTCATGTCCCTTGTTGACTGGACAGGGCCTAGCTGGAGAATTCTTGTTGTAGTACTCAAAGCAATGAGAAGATATGATACCTTCCTTCTTAGCTTTTTGAATACTTTGTTGAGGCCTAAATTCACTCATAAAATTAATCTGTCTCCAAGTTTTGCTTACAAGCAGCACAGATGTACCAAGTTAGAATCAAACATCTTTTAATATTGCTGCAAGTTCTTCAAAAGTTTGAAACTTTTTAAGCTTCCAATCATCCCTAGCTGTGTTTCAGCTGAAATATTAATGATGAGGTAATCAGTGTATAGAATAATTTGCATCGTAAATATAGTTTCCTTTTTTTTTCTTTTTGACTCAAACTACACTCCAGAAAGTGATCACAATGGGAAATTATTCATACCTGAACCTGTGAGTAGTCTAACATTTACTATGCAAGGATGGGTAAATGTACAAAGAAGTACATTTGTCTTACTTGTCCATGTTTTTTTTTGAGGACTTTTCCTGGTGGCTTGGGGGGGTGTGTGTTAAATTTTTTTGTTATTATTATTGGCTAGAAGTTTTGGGTAATCATCAATAAATATACTTGAGTGGAAATGTGATAAAGAATCATGGTAATTTGTTTTGGTCTTAATAGCCAGAAAAGTCTCTGTAGGTTCACATAGGCTTCATACATGGAACTTAGTCTCGCAGGACTACCTAAAACTAAACCATATGACTAAGGGCATCATCCAGATCCTCCTTGAACTCTGACTGTCATGATGCCATGACCAAGGCAACTGGTGGTTGCAGTGACCGACCACTCAGTGAAAAAACTTTTTCTAATGTCCAGTCTGAACTTCCCCTGATGTAGCTTTGTTCCATTTCCTCACAGCCTGTCGCTGGTCACCAGACAGACAAGGTCAGCACCTGCCCCTTTGCTGCCAGCCTTGAGGAAGTTGTAGACTGCGATGAGGTCACCCCTCAGCCTTCTCTTCTCCAAGCTGAACAAGCCAAGTGACCGCCACTCCTTGTAAGTCTTGCCCTCGAGGTCTTTCACCATCTAGGTTGTCCTCCTCTGGACACAGTCTAATAGTTGGATTTCCTTCTTACATTCAGGTGCCTAAAACTGCACATAGTGCTTGAGGTTGGGGCCGCACCAGTGCAGTGTAGAATGGGACAACCATCTCCCTTGACCATCTAGCCATGCTGTGCTTGATGCACCCCAGGACACAGTTGGCCCTTTTGGCTGCCAGGCCACACGGTTGACTCATACTCAACTTGCCATCAACCCAAATGCCCACACCTCTTTCCTTGGGACCGCTCTCCAGCCTTTTGTCCCACAATTTCTATGTATAACCAGGATTGCCTCGTCCCAGGTGGAGACTCCTGCCATTGCTCTTGTTATATTTTATACAGTTGGTGATTGCCCAGCTATCTTTCCAGATCTCTGTGTCAGGCACTCCCTTGAGGGAGTCCACAGCTCCTCCCCATTTACTATCATTCGAAACCTCATTTAATGTACATTTGATTCCTGCATCCAGATAATTTATAAAAACATTAAAGAGCACTGGTCCTAAAATTGAGCCCTGGGGAATCCCTCTGGTGACTGGCCAACACCTTGTTCTAACCCCATTTCCTACTAAATGGTATTACTGTTTGTAAAAAAAATATTTTTACTCTGTAAAAAAAAAATCCTACTTTTGATTATTCAGTATAATATCTGTTTGAACATGGTCAACCTTGCAGCTCTTGTCAGTGTGTCAAAGCTAACAGGTCATACAGAAGTTGCATCCTGAGGCTGCTTTTCTGCAATCCGTATAATTAAAAGGTCTGGGTACTGTCAGAAATTTCAGAGGAAATTTTACAAAAGTTGATGGTAATATCCCATGTTTTACTGTTTTGTCTGTTGTATTTCCATACATCTGTTGTATTTTACCTGTTGTATGTTTTGCCTTTTGGGGTATCATTTACACAGGAAACAGTTGCAATCCTCTTCATTCACAAACACTCTCTGAGTTGTTTGGCTAACAAAATCCTGCTATTTGGGATTCTTATTGTTTTCACAGAGGGCAGGTTTTATGTATATATGAATATACATAAATTTGAAACTTTTATGAGTATAACTCTAATGGAACAGTTTTTATATACAACAGTGCATTTTTGTGTTCACTTCAATTTATCTTTCTTAACTGGAAGATAAGGGATGCCAACAAGGACTGCTTTTATACCACCTACGTGTGGAAGTATTTTGCTTGCCTAAGTTCCACTAGAACAACTTCTGCCTTTAGATGATTCATCTTGGAATCATCATGCTTTTATACCAATGCATTCATATTTTAAAAGGGAAACATCAATACAATAGTGTTTTATGAATTTTTTAGCACCCCTAAAAGTAATGTGTTGTTGCTCTTTTATCTCTACTTTTATACATGTTACTTACTCTGCAACTTCAACTTGACAATGGATCTTCCCCTTTACATTATAATCTTATTTTTTTGTTTTATTCTGGTTGCATTTTTAATTTGAAAGTTTCTTTGATTTAACCAGGAAGTTTCTTTTACTCATGACTGGAAAACATTTCCCTACCAAGTGTTTGGAAAATAACTCAATGACTCAATAACTAATGATTTATCTGTATTAGGTTTCATTTGAACACCCTATTTTTTTTAATTTTAATTTAATAAAAGTATATGTTGTAGACCATGTAACAAACAATTAATGACACGCAGTTAAGCACATGTGGATAACATTGCCTGCTATGGAACTAGCATATGTATAAAAAAGTTTTTAATTGCTTTTCTATAAATAGACTCCTTAATTAGTTTCTGAAAATAAATTCGAAAAAAGTAAGCAAGTTAAAATAAAAATTCTGCTCTGTTCCTAAAACAATCTGGAAAAAAGACTCAGTAAAATAGTAGGAATGTGAAGGCATTTAGAAAATTTGTGATGAGATATTTGGCAGGAAACGAATATATAAGATATAAACGTGTAATATGACTTTACCTACAAAGCTTTGTGACCAGAAATATAGACTGCCTGGTTTTAAGTATTTTAAAAAAGAACGTTAAGAGGCTTTCCTCCTCATAATTACATCAAAACCAAGATTCACAGCTCAAAACCAGCGCTATTTAGTACAGTAGTATAATGCTGTACTATTTACACAGAAACTGTTGATATTCATGCATGAGTCCATGCAGAAAAGAGCAGCTTTATTTTCAGAATGTATAATCTGGTTTTGTACACTCTTTCCTCCTATGTACTCTTTATGTTATGGAGAAACCAGGGAAAGAGACCCTCATGCCTGTCAGGTAAACATTTCATGTGATTGCCAAAGCGGAAGATGTTGAATCACAAGACAAATATAAAGATGTTTTTCATCACCAGTAAGAGCAGGATGCTAACAGGAGAGCTAGGAAGGGGAAAAAAAAATAAGAAAGAAAAAAAAAAAGGCAGGGAAAAAAGGGAAAGAGCCCCATTGATTTGTTGACAGAGGCCTAGCAGCGCTCACAATAAAACATGGTTCTCTTACACTTAATCAATGTCAGCTTCCACTCAAATTGCTCTGCAACCTAGATGAAAAGCAATCAAGAGGAACACCTTCATAAGCATGAAGCTTGCTAGATGGAGTTCAATGAAGGGTGTCGTTAAGCTCAGGCACTCCAAATGTGATACATGACCCAAAAGCTAATCAGAAACTCTTAACCTTTTTGAAGGAGGCAACAATTATCTGTCCCTTTTAAAAACAGATTATGTGGTCACATCTTCATCTGTAATTTTTGGAAGATATCTTGTGTCTCTTGGGTGTGCAGTTTTTTCTTCCTTTGTAATAGGCTTATTAACAATTATGGCTTGTATCTCTCAGAATGAGCAACTACTTTAACTGTATTTTTTTTGTGTGGAAGACAGCACAGGAAAAATGACTAATTTTGTTAGCAACCTTTCACAGTGCTTGCTGGAAATTCCTAAATGAGTAAAAGATTCTTTTCTGTTGTTTTTATTGTGGTTTAAAAAATCTAATATATTGAAGACTTATAAAAAATCTGTTGCTGCATTGTTTCCAAAGGTAAGTCAAAACACTGGTTTTGCATTGTAGTAGATTGCTTGATAACCCTCCATGTAACTAACTTAAATTTCATGTTCACTTTTTTTTTAATTGACCAAACAGATTCTAGAATTATGCTGTCAAGTTCATTCACATGAAACAGTAAATCAGACAGAGGGCTTTATTTTACAGTTCACTGAAGGGAATGGGTTTCATCAGCAGTCCTCATTGCATGCCACCAGCAGTGTGCACTGTCATACTCTCCGTATTTGTAACAATTAGATTTTTTACAATACTATTGTTTTTATACTGGTAAATTGTATTATAAATGTGCTAGGAGCTCTTTCCATGTTAAATTAACACTGCATCTTAGAAAAAATATTATTTTTTTATATTGATAGCCTTAGAAAACAGATTTTCTGGAAACACATTCTATTTCTGATACACATCCTGGATAGCAGAAAAGGTCTTTTTTACTAGCCTTGTCTTATGCTAAATATTTCTGCTAATATGTAGTCTTTAGTCCCTTCCTACTTGCCTATGGGCTTATGTTTTCCCAATCACTCACACGCTAACAGCCAGTAAACATGCCACTATTCATGTGTACTTGAGTCTCTTCAGAATGATACAAGTGACCTTTTTATTTATTTATTTTATAGTTTACCGGACAGCACATATTTCTGGCCTAAGAGTCTAGCTTATCCCTCATGTAGTCAGTGGAAATTGACATTTCACTACTTCACAGGTTAACCTAATGTTAATTAAAGCATGAGGGTGCACTCATCCTTTGTATTTTTGTGGATTTCATGCTATTATAACATCAGGCTATTTCAAAATATGAATGCATATTTAAATTCAAATGTCAGACTACTGAATATGAATGCAAATAAGAGGGCATGTAGACGGCCATGTGTATATGGTGATTCAAGAGAGCGGTAAAATAATTTTTGTAAATTTACCACTTAGCTAATAATGATATTTAAAATATACCATGTACAATATATGCTATACCTTAAAAAATACAATAAGATAAGCCCATGATTCTGTCTCATTAGATTGATAGTAAGGCAGTACTTAAATTGGAGATACAGCTTTGTCAGCTCACAGTAGTTTTCTGATGTTCATCATTTGGAATCATATTTTCTAAGTTGTAATTACATGTATTCTGAGAATTTTTCAGACATGTTCTTTTTGACAATCTCTATGTAGAAAAATGGGAAACGTCTCTGTTATAAAAACCTTAAACACAAGATCGTATTTTGGGGAAGTATGACTGACCTCCCTCAGCTGTCCCCTGAGGGTCCTGTATTGGTCACTATTAGAGACACAATGCTAGGTTGAATGGTCCTTTTTTCCAGGCAGGGGCCAGATATTCTAGCCAAAATATTCCCATAGAACTAAAAAGATAATTCCTTCTCCAAAGAGCTAACAGTGTAGTATAATAACAGACTAGGCAAAGGCATTGATCTGAAATCTGTGTCATTAAGGGAGATCTTTAAACATTAATGTCTGCCATATGTATCATAAGAAAAACACATACTTGGCCAAAGCTCTGTTGAATTATCATCCTTGAAAATGATCTAAGACCCAAATAATTGTTAAAGAAAATAGAGGGATGTAAGTAATGCTCATATGGTAATGTCAGTGCTGGCTAACGAATCTGTCTGGAGTTATTCCTCAGAAAGGGATTCAAATGGGGAAACTTTGTTCAGGGCTGCAAAGGTTTTTGACACTATCCTAGTATGGGCAAATACTATGCCAGTTATCAGTCAGTAGGCCAGGAAGCAGCTGCAATGCAGAATGTGCCAGAAGATTTTCCCTTCACAGCTTAAATATTTTTTCTGTCATATTCAGGACTCATTCAAATTCAGCACCACTGAAGTTGATGAGATGTAGTTAATTAGTGATGAATTTGTTGCCAAGTTAGAGAAAAGCTGAGGATCTCAAAATTGTGCTAAGTCTAGGTAAAGAAAAAAGCATTGGAAGATAAGGACAGGGAAAACAAAAATATTTCTGATTTTACTTCAGATGTAAAATGCCTTGTACAGTTGTCAGAGACAAACTGAAATGACTACCTGGTTGAGGAAACAGTAAATGCTGACTGGAGAGTAATTTCAATAGAAAGACTTTTTTCTGTCAAACAGAATCCTGCTATTGGGACAAATTCTTCCTGGTCAGATCTATGAGAAATCTGTATTACAGCTAAGTAGAAAACATTAACAAGGAGAAGCTTGTTAACTCTCTTGCTCTCTGTTCTTATCTGGCAATCATGATTTTCCTTCTTTCTCTTGTGATCCTAGTGCCTACAAGGGTACTAAAAAAGCACAAAGTTATCTGAAATGACATGATTTTGGCAAACACTGCATCTTATACATTGAATTATGGAGCATGTAGTATGATCGTTGAGTGACATTGCTTTTCTTGGAAAGTTTATGTAGACAAAACTTTGTAAAATAATTTTTGAGAACACAGGTGCAAGGACTGTCTTTTGCTGCGTATTTTACATCATCTGAGTTAGATACTGCAGATACAACTTTTATATTGACAACAAGTTTTGTGTTCATCTTAGACTAAAGGTTCTGATGCACTATCTGTTGAATTCAATAGCATCTGGATGAGGGTCTTTTCCTAAACGAATTTTGCTCATCTGAGAGTTTAAAATATTCTGGAGGGAAATAAAGCTGCTTCCAGTAATATACTCTAAAATAATTTTGCAACTTCATTTCATGACAAGAAGCTACACAGCACATCATAAATTTATTTCCCAAAGTCTAGGATTTATGTCTGCTTTACATCCACATCACATCATAATGTGATGCAGTTTGACACACCATAATTTGTTTTTAATAATAGATTATTTCAGGAGCTCGGAGAGTGTCAAGATTTTGTCGGATTTATTTATTTATTTTCCATGCAAAATTAGTGGCTGCTCTAATATTACTGCAACTCCAAATTAATCCCATTATTCTGTGATTTGGTAGGATGGGTGGAAGTGTGTTTAAAATTTCCTGATTTAAAAAAAAAAGCTTCCACAGGAAGACAGTGCTATCCATCACTGCATGCTTTGTAGTTACAGTTTGTTTAGTGAAATATTTCACCAGAGCAGCACATGCCACATGGTTGGCTGAATAAGATGAAAGAAAGTTTTAGGATTTCTTTAGTTCTTCCCTGCAAACTTGCACAAGCAAATATAAATGAAAAACTGCAAATTAAAGTATAATTGTACTGTCTCTAACCACCATTCACATTTTCCCAATGCGCTTAATGTTTCATCTAGTGTATGAATGCATCATGTCCTTTTTCTAGCTGGTCATTTAATCTGTTAATGGTATGACTCAGCACTAGCTTTTGTGCTAAAAAGCCCATAGTACAAATGACTAGTAGTCCACAAAAATGTTATGGTTACTAGTATTTTGCTAAAAAATAACATAGGTATTTATATTAAAAATATAAACATGTTTTACTGGTTAGGAGGGGGGTTTTTCCTCTTACTTTCTCTTTTTCCTCATTCAGTCCTTTATTTAATTTCTTTCTGGATTTTTTCAATAGAACACCTCATCTTTTATTTTTAGGAATGATTATTATATTTGCCACTTTCAAATGCTACTAGTAGCAACAGAATGAATTTTTTTGCAACACTGTCTTAAACTGTCCTCATTAAAGAAAAACTTAGCAGTTCTTTTCTTTGAGGAAAAAAATCCAGGAGAGGCTCAAAAACTAGCTAGCTCCTTTATAACAGTGATTTGAAAGAAAGGACCTTGTGGGATAATACTTTTCTTTAATGAGAGCAAATTCATCATTCTTGTTGATTTTATACAGGAACCTTTCTCTGTGAGATTTTTTTGCCAGTAAGACATGATAAGTCCTTCGTTGTAATGTACATGTCTCAAGGTTTTACTTCTCCTTAGATTTAACAGGTGATGTTTGGTACTTTATACATCTTTGGCATATGGTACACTTCAAATAATATGGCTTTTATCACCCAGGAAAACACAAGCAAAAGGTTTGAGTCGGGTATAGGTGATACTTTGCTATGTTCTTGCTTTAGTGGTATCTTTAAAGCTTAGCTAGGAATTGGTCCTGAACTTTTCTCAAAGACAATGTGTTGCCGACATTACCTCAGAGAATGGCAAATGGAAACTAAAAAATCATTGTTATCTTGTGGTAGATTTAAATATTTCAAGGAAAAGTGAAGTATATGATGATGTGATAAATTTTCAGACAGTGTATTTGGAATTTCCAAGGCAGGTTCAGGTCAAAGAACTGGAACATTCATGCCAGTGACATCAAACCTGATTCCCTTATTTTCATACAACTGTTGTGTTGGATTCATGACTCCATTGGTGTAGTTTTGCATAGCGCTTTGGTAATACATGCAGACATCTGTTGATGAAGTTGAACAGTGATCTAGTATTGTGGCATTGCTGAAAAATTTCTCTTTGTTTTCAGAAATTAAATATAAAATCCTTTTGCTTCTCTTCCTTCAATTTTATTACATTCTATGACCAACTTCATTTACACTGCAATTACATAAAAAATGGGACTTATGTCCCATTTTCAAAAATAATTTAGGAACTGAACTCTAATAGAAAAATAGTAGGATTTAACAGCTCAGATAATTTTAAATTTAATATGCAGGCTATTAAGGAACAGAGAGTCCTATTGACAATTTTACTCTATTTTGAGCACTAGAAGCTTGCATGGTTTAACTCCCCATTAAAACTAATAAATTCTGACTTATGGTTTATTGAAGTTGTCCAATTAGTCTGCTTAGTAGCTGATGACAGGTTTAAGGGCAAATATCTTGTGACCCACTGAACCTTATGACAGAGATATGTTAAACCTATTGCTCCTTAATTAATCACATGGACACCTCTCTGTATCATGTCTATGTTTGTATGGAAGAACATCTAGTGGGAATAGTTTTATAGCAATGCTGTTAATTTTCAGTCCAGACTATGCACTTGTGCAGTGTTTTGGAGGTTAATGTGGAATTTTGGTCATCAGAAGTGATGAATTCTCTTATTTTAAGAATATTACATGTAGCAAAATGATTAATAAACAAGATATTGGTGTATCGATAAGAAAAGGAAAGATAAGCTATGTAGGTGTTGATGCTGTGGACTTTGAAATAAAACTAGGAAATGTACATATATAAGGAAAGTTGTAGTCTAAAATAACTTTATTCCCTTGTTTCATCTTGTCAGTAATCTTTTCCTAATTCTAAATGATTAAATACTTAATTAAGCATAATATACTAGTGCAAAATTATATCTTGATGAAAGATATAGCATCCAATTCTGGTGCTTTATCAGTGTGCCATGAAATTTTCTTTTTTGATCTGCGACAGCAGAAGAGAATGCAAGTAAGCCCAGAACAACTGAAACAAGAATTTCTCAATAGAAATTCCTTTGTTTCAGGAGTTGGTGCTTTCTTGCTAAATGTATGAAGGTAATGTGGAGATTTTGCTATCAGTTCTGGCCTCAACTTCATATTGGAGTTGTCAGAAGCAGGGATTTAGGTGTTTCATTTATTAAATAATTAACCTTTTTGTTAATTAAATCATTAATTGAAGGTGCACAAACAGAAATAGATAAAACTGACAGGAGAATCTTTTGTAAACACTTCAGATGGTGCAAAACACCAAAACACTTCCAAATACCCTTTCAGAGTAAACATATTTTTCTAGGCTCAAAGAAAAACAGGAATCTCCAGGACTAAACACTAGTTTTTAGTTGGTTATGACCCTGTACTCACTTTGATAAGGGTATATATATGTTTAGAAAAAGTTACATTATGTCATTCTTCTCACCACTGACCACACTTCCTAAGGGACATCTTGCAAACACTGGACCCAGTTAAGCCTGATGAGAACTGCAAGAAATATGTTATATTTAACAAGTCTAAATGCAGGACCACTGAAAACTAAAGAGTGTGTGAGCTGGAAGTTCAGGCGTGCTTGAGAAGTAACTCTCTGTGAAATCTTCCAGATTATCCTAAATGCTTAAGAGCCTTTTACTTGATTTCTTTGATACAGTTCTTAACACACTATTTACTATATATGACATAAAAAGCATTTTTAATAGTATGTATCAAAATGATACTTTTTGGATAGATCATTCTCAGTTGAATCATTGGGGAAAGTGACATGCCAGGCTATGATATAGCTCAATTAATGCTTAGATGTTTTTCTACATCACAGACTAAACGAGTAAGGAAATACTGTTTCATCCTCCATCAGGTGTCATTAACAACATCATCAAAAGAATTTGACAGAAAATCTCCTTTGTCTGGTCCTTTTCACCTAGAGGTCTTTGAAGAACTGTCTTTAATGGTGGGAGGTACCTTGACTTCTGTGTGATTTTTCTGGATAAATAGCTTCAGTATACACTACTGTTGACTCTGCTTTCCATGAGCTGTATGTATCTTTAAAAGAGAAAAGAAAGGAAAATCGCTGACTGGAAATGAATCCATCCATTAACTCTTCCAAAGAAATACATACACAGAGAGTACACTTAGTGTAGAAATCTGTCACTGAACAAACCTACAATTGACTTACACCCCAGCAAAATTGCATTTTCCTCAGAAAATGGTGGAGAAGGTGAAAATAAAGACCTTGTCCAAATGCAAACCCACTTACAATGAAGTGTGAATTCCAATAGCTTAAAGGAGCAGTCTGGCAAGCTCGGTTTCAAACAAATTTAAACAGCAATACCTAGATTTTGTTCTTGGATCTAAAATGTGCTCCTACAGACTTAGCAACCTGATTAGACCTGTGTTTGCACAAAGCAAAACTGCTATTCCACCACACTAATATGAGAGTATTTCTGCACTAATGGTTTTGACAGAAGGCTTATAAGCAATGTGCAAAGTTCTTGTCACAAATATATTCATTAATTTACATATCCCACTCTATTTTATGCTTCATATATCAAAGTAAGACATGTTGAAATCTCTAAATGCAATGGCTTACTAGGGAGGGAAAAAAACAATGAAACACATTCAACACTGCAGTCAAATCTTACGTACTCTTCCATTTTAAGAAGACAGAAATAATTATTTATGGTGTTGCAAAGATCATCAGGGTTACCTTGAAATACTAGGTACATTTTGACCAAATTTCCATTTTTACAAGATGCTACAGGAAAACCTTTTAACATATAGTTACACTTAGCAGTGGTCATTCAAAACAAATTTCCTGAAGATTTCAAAGTTTTGCCAATGCAAACATCTAGTAAGGCCATTTAGGAAAGCATCTTGAGTTCCAATAAATAAATAAGGTTTATAAATATAATGAATAAATAGGACTTTATAACATGTGATGTTCTCCCACTAAATATGTTTGCTTAGTTTGAATGAGGAGAAAAAGAAAGGAAACTCAGTTTCAGGGAAAAAAGAAACCTAACTGAAGCAGTACAATTTAAATTATTTTCAATATGCCACAACTTTCTGAAATAATTCTAGCATGTAGATAAGGAAATCAAGAAGAATGTTAGGAGAAGAACAGGTGGAAGGAGGCAGGTCATCATCAGTTTCCTGCTCCTATTTTAGAACACTGTGTGTAATTTTGAAACAACCTATCTGCTTTCCTCAAAAATTTATTTCCTACCTCTTCACTTAAGAAGTTCCTAGGACTATGGTATCTTACATTACATTCCGAGAGTTCAGTTTGTCTGTAGGTACTTCTGATAGGCAATGGATTTTCAAAAACAGCTGGGGACTTAGGGAGTCTGAAGGAGAATACTTCAAGTGTGCGGAACAAAAAGATGCATGCAATAAACTAAGAGATGGAGAAATAAGAGGAAAAAGGAAAAATTCAGGAAACAACTGAATATTTTCTATGAAGTCATGTGGAGCACATTGCAATGAAAAAAAATTTACTTTAATGGACTTTGCTGAGTTTTATACTGATATGACTGAAGGCATATATAAGCCTGGGTGAAGTTTCACCAAACCAAAATACTGAAATAAATAAAAAACTGTGCAAATTGTAATGTCACAGCTGGAGTCACTTAGGATATACATTGTTTTTGAAGACTCTGTGTGTGGAGGATAAAAGGGAGACAGAGGGAGGAAATGCAAGGTGCTTACAAGAATGGACAATTTTAGATACTATCCATTCTGTACATTCATGGGGAACACAACCAGTAAGTGGGAAGGATGTTCTACCAGCAAGAGATCTGGGGACCTTAAGCAAGCAAAAACCAGCAGGCTAACTTTCACCTAACAGATAAACAGTCAAAATTAGTTGGAGGGATGGAAGGGAGAAACAAAGGAAAACTGTTAGTTTAAAACATATTTGGGAGAGGAAGAAGATACTGGTGTTTGAAATCAAGGTATTTTTTGATTCTTTTAACAACATTGCACTACTGTCAGAATGTATCAATGTCAATCCTTCCTCTCATTGCCTATTGTTTAGCAGTTTGACAGGTTTTTTGTTCATAAATTAACCTATAGTCTGGTCACATGTATGCAGCATTAAATCAGTGAAGGGCCATTGTCTTTGGCAGTTTTTGCATGAACTAGAGGGAATCTTGAATATTTTCTCAGTTTTGAGATGCATGTAGTGGTGAATATGACTCACTTTTTTTGTGCTTTAGGGTTGTTTGGTTGGCTGGTTTTGGGGTTTTTTTTATATTAGTAATTACACACAGTCTAGGCTTTATTTATCTTTGTACTGTACTAAGAAAATCCTTAAAACAATATTAAAAATATCACCAAATTAATTCATTAGATAAGTGTTATGTGTATTATTTTCTTTTTTTTTAATATACATTTGTTTTATTCCAAATGTGGAGTAGGAATTTGCATGTGTTGTTTGATATTTGTGATTCAGTTTTGAATTTACAGAAGAATATTTCTGGCTATTCTATTTAAGACTTGGCGAGCTTTGCTTTTGGTAACCTGGACTGGTCCAGACTGGGTGTTATAGGCCCTATTCTATAGCTGGAATAGCATTAGCTAACTTGCTTAACTGTAAATTTTGAAACCATCAGGATGGTGTTTTCAGGTGTGTGATGTACACGAGTGTTCGAATGAGCTGACTGTTCCTTGCCTGAACTCATTCATGAAAGTTTTGTTAAATCCCTGAAGTTCTCACTTTGCTCAATTAGTACTTTGGAAAATACTCAGTGTTTCTGCAGAGTGTACAAGACTGAGGTGCATTCCCAAACAGTAATAACTTCTTGTACCTTGATGGTTTCTTCTATCCATTCTTGATTCATCTCATAGATCACCAAGCATCTAAGAAAGGGAAATTATATTTGTTGTTATGCTTACTATTTCCTATTGTACCCAGTTTGTATTTCTGAATTTGCTGTTCATCTGAGACATTTTAGTATGTGGTGTCTGAAAGACAACTGTAGGTATAAATAACATATACACCAGAATAACTCAATGCTGTGATCAGGCAACTCGGTTAGATATGAGATGATTCATTTAGCAACTGTTTAGGTTTGGCTAAGGTGTTGTTATAGTTAAGCTAAGAGATGGTCACTAATTTATCTGAAATTAGCTTCTAGTGTTTCTAGAAATGACATATCCATTTTCAGTACCCTCACAATCTTCCAGAAGAGATATTCCTGACTGATAGAAAAAAATATTTTGTTTAATTATTCTTTATTTGTATTATTCTCACCATAAAGCAAGTGTTTCACAAACCCTTCAGTTCAACATACATTTACTTGAAATAAAATTTTAAAATTACTTCCTTATCTTTAATATAAAAAAGTGAATAGTAAGAAATATCTGTTAGTGTAATTTATGGTTGCATTTCCTAAGTGACTCATGTTAAATAATTCACCTTATAATGATAAAGCTAATACAGCTAGCAAGATTTTAAGGCAATGGTTACAACTACAATGGGGCAAAAAAAGAATATATTATAAGCTGTGGAAAACATCTGCCAGATGCTGAAATGTTAAATTTTACCACTTTTAGGGTAAACTCTTCAGATACTTGGTGCAAGACACTGAGATGGAGATGCATGCTAGACATGCCAGCTCATTCTGTGTCAGCTCAGGGATCCCCTGTGCTGTGTTGATTTTTATGGTATGTGCATGACTGTGTCATCAGTATTGAGCTCTTTTCTTTTTGGGGGTATTGTCCAGATTTTTTGCTTCTTGTTCTTTCATACGAAACTAGTTTCTAACCATTCTTCCAGTAAGTGTAGCGTTCTAGGAAGAAGACTATGTCCTTTGTCAGATTAATTTAAAAAAACACAAACATTTCTTTTTATCCTGTAAGTAAACACTAGTTTTTAAAAATGTTGTTGTTTCCCTAACTTTCCTCTCAGTTATGATCCAGAAGGTGGTTCTAATTTTGAAACTTGCTTTTGGGTTTTTTGGGGGTTTTTTTGTTTATTTGTTTGTTTGGTTGTTTTTTTAATCCAGAATTTTTCTAGTCAGAGCTGTTATGCTTTAAGCCAAGTGAAATAGATGGGTATTGCTTCCTTTCCTGTTCCTATTTATAATGCCTCTCATGAAAAACGAGCCTGATATGCCATTTTGTTCTCATTATAGTCTTAACATTGTATTAAAATAATGAATGTTATGCTTTTCTGTGTGTTCTTTCAAGCTTTGTAACAAGACTGATATAAAACTAACATTCCTTATCTCACTCTTGTTTCAAAGGACTCAGCTCACATACAGATTAGTTTTGCATCAGGTTATATTAGGTTTGCTAGTCATATTATTTCAACTGCAACACATATTATTTTTTCAAACTTCGGATGTAGGGAACTCACACATCAGATAAAGCAGAGCTGTTGCAATATAATTATATATAGTGTATGCCATCTGCCATTAAACATTTTTAGCTTTCAATTTCCGTATAGAGAACTGGATACAGTCAATAATTACAGTTACCCATTCAATATCCTTACAATTCTGTAATGATGCAACTATATATTGAGGTGGGCAGCTAGCTGGATACTTCCACTTTTAATAGATCATTCTTAAATCATGTCTCCAAAGAATATTTTATCAAATAAAAAAATAATAACATCTAGGACACAAGAAGCTCTGCTCAAATCCAAGCTCTCTGACTTCAGATGGTAAACACAGACAGAGAGAGATAAGTGCCTGCAGAAAGGAGAATAAAGAAAGAGACTCATTTAACAGCCATTCTAATGAAGAGGGTAGATAGTCAAAATCAAGGAAGCGGTTCCAGAAGAACCTGACATTTTATTGATAAACTGGTTAGATGACTCTTAAATACATTTTTATGTATCACAGAATCACAGAACAGTTGAGGTCAGAGGACATCTGTGGAGGTCATCTGGTCCAACATCCTGGTCAAGCAGGGCTTTCTAGGGCACCATGCAGTTGGAGAACCTATCAAATGAAAACAATTATTGAATGCTAAAACATTATTCACCATACAGAGTATAGAAACTAAAAATAAAGTAAGTGTAGTTTCTTGAAGTTTAAGAAAATGTTTATTTTTATAGGGAGTTTTATTCCATCTAATAATTCGATGATCTTGCTTTCTGGTATTGTTTGAAATAATATTTTGTTAAAAAGTCATGCCATGACTGAGATGCAGAACTCTGGATGTTCAATGAAGAGAGCATGGAACCTGTAGCCTTTTAGCAGAACATTTAAACAGGTGAAGACAAGCCTGTCTTATAACTCTAGATAATATATGCTAAATGAAATTAATATACAGTCATAGTCATGGTAAATAATGGGAATTGCTTTCCTAGAATAGAACATATGTTTTTACATTACAGAAATGGAACTACCCTGGAATGCCGAAACCATGTATTTTGGCATACAGCATATACAGCATAAAATTAAGATAAAACATGAAAAACAATCGTCACAGAGAAACTCGTATTTCAGCTCCCATATATATTTTAACAAAAATACGTGAGAATTCCAGAAGCCAGAATTTGGCTACTGCCAGGTAGATTGGAAAAATGAAGATGGATCACAGTAAATTAACCACACAGCATGGTTCTAATACAGTTTCAAATTAGAACATTGTCTTCTGCACATGAGCTAACTAGACTGTCTTAGTTTGGCTTCCTCTGGAAACTCTGCTTGTATTCCAAGTTCTTGTTTTAAGGTTTAAATTGTAATAAAATAAACTATACCAAGCGAGAGACCGTCCTTGACCAGAATGAGATGGTGAAGACCTCACAACTAACTGCAATACTAAACGTCAAACTTTCTTTGTTTCAAAGGAGAGATATGTGCTACTGAGGCATTCCTGCAGCAGATCAGTTCTGTGCTGGATGGTGTGGATACAGAGGGAAGAGCAGCAGACCTGGGACTGTTATTCTGACTGCAAAGAAGAAAGAATGCTTACAGTTTGTTAATCTTCTGCACCTGTACAGAAAGTATCTCTTTATCAAAATATTAAAAGTGCACATCATATAGAGCAATTAGGGTCTCTCCCCTCACAGTGAGGAGTTGTGTTTTTAAGGTGGCAAATTCAGTTAGTGAAAAGATGTCAGTTACTTTTGGGATTGAATGCTGTGTAATATGGCCTTTCATCACGTGTTTACACGCTGTGTTTTCCTTATATTCTATGACTCATGCCATGGACAGCATGAATGATGTTTAGTCAGAAATTAATCTATATTTTCCCCTCCTAACTCAATGAGTAGTCCTTGGCCATCTTACTTAATGCCATTCAAACTATTTTCCAAAGAAAGAATTACTTACATGTGGGTTTTCTTCTGACATTTGCCTGTAGAGTATTTCCCCCCAAACCAACTAACTTTGAGAACCCTATCCAAGGCAAAGGAGTTTACTATCATGTTTTACAAATGCGAAGAGATTAATAAGAAAGCTTGAAATAAAGAATATCTGCATTAAACTCACAAAATTTGTGACATAGAGAGGTTTTCTATTTGTTTGTTTGTTTTAGAGTGCTTATTATTAGACTGCATTTTGAATATTCAAGTACAGTTTCTGTTTACTTCATCTGCCTCCATGAACCAGCCATCCCAAAGGAGATACCAAAGTCTTGAATTGGACACTGAGAAATGAGGAACTCACAAGTCAGAACTGATGTTTCTGAACTATTAGTATTCGAGAAAATGCAGCATCAGTAGTCCAAAAACAGAAGCAGATTACTAAGTTCTGCATTTAGTTGTTTTCATAATGAAAATCATATTTCTCATTATGAAATACATCACTGTAAGAAGAAGAAGTTGTTAAAAGGAGTTCTCTAAATGCTGTAGAAACAAAAGTTTTAAGCTCTGTTTGAACAGTTATTATAAGGGAAGATCATGGCTGCTTTTAACAAGATACTTGGCATATTTTTGAAAAGAATTTAGGACATGATTACAAGTGATAGCAAAGAATTACTTGATATTCCACTATATCCCTCCAATTCCATGTTCCAACTTACAGCCATTGTCATACGTACTAAGGAATAATAAATAAAAACAGAACCATTTTGTGATTTCTAAATACATTAAAATCTGTTGATAATATGATTTTTTATTATTTATACCCCTGCTGTAATTTGCTTTTCTGTTTTTGTATATACGCAAAGTAGCTAGAGCATATCTTCCCTAAATGCTGTTTTGGATTGATCGATTTTACAAGTGGTATTAAGAATATATATATGGAATGAACTGCAATTAGAATACTTTTCTCTAATAAGACCCTGAAAGAATAATTAAATACAGCTATTGACATTTCTTTTGATGTCTGTGTTGAGAAACATCTTTCTGATATAAAAATGTTATGTAAATAATCAGTGTGTTATATTTCCTTTGTATTTAATTGTTTGCAAAACTTTGGCATTAATAAAGTATTAAAACAGCAAGGTTTCCCTTAAAGTGCAAATGTTCTCTAATGCAAATGTTGAATTCTTTGCAACCACTGAAACAATATTCTTTGATCTGAAACTGTGTAATATGGTTATGTTTAGGAATCCTTCAACCTTTTGCCAGTATTTAGCTAGTACTTGAAAAAATTTCATCTGAAATGTATCATCTGCTTTTGGTCTTGATTTTCTTGTCATCAGCCCATCCAATGCCTGCAGCCTTTTGCATTCTGTATTTTAACAGTTCCCTGGACTATTTCCATGTCTTGTGAGGTCTGTCAAGAGATTTTATTGTGCCAAGATCATCTTCTGGACTCTGTTTGCCTTTAAAATACCATGGTAGTAAACAAAGCTGAATGTAGAATTTGTTACCTTGCAATATTTAGTCAATAAGATTAATAAAAAAGCAGTTATAGTTTAAAGTCCAGCCATATGTAAGATGATATGAATTAAAGCTCAGCTAAATTTGGGTGGTCATTTTTGGATGATGAAACATCAAGAGTGGACAAGCTTAGTGCTGAATCTCCTTTCATTAGCCATTAATTAATATCAGGTGCTAAAATTTAATCTGAAGCTCTAGGGAGTAAAATTTTGGAAATAAAAAAGGTTTAGCAATTTTTTTCTTAGTTTTTCCTCTCAGTGCCTTGTCAGTGCTTCACTGATGACATATCTTTCCTATCACAGGACTTTTAATATTCCATTTTGAACAGTTATACCAAATATCACAGTAATGTTTTCTTTCACTTGTTCATACAAAGAGTAATCAAAAGTATTTTTAATGCAGACATTGATTTTTGCCTTGTGGACTTTGTTATTTCTCTGGCAAGAAACAGCAAAAAAAGGAACTTCAAAATGTTTACATTGAGATCAACATGAAAGCGCACATTATTGCATCACACACATCCTATATACAGGTAAATAACTGCAGACTTTATTATTTCTAGTATCATTTTAATTTTTCAATGTTTTGAATATTCTCTATAGAAGGAAAAAAAAAATGCAATCAAAACCCTCAATTGCTCCCCTACTCTTCTTCACATGTATATCATTCTCTCCTCTCTAAAGCATACAGTGTAAGTATGGCTTTTGTGTAAGTAACGGAATTTGCAGCAAAAATGCATGCCATGCAGGTTCCTAGATTTTACCTTATTTGATAAGAACACTTGTAATTTGAAATATAAGCCTGACCCTTCACTAATTAAAAATACTTTAAAGTAGAATATACTATAGCAAAACCATGTTTTTAATGCTTGTGCCCTAGTGAGCAAAAAAAGTTTTGCTTTCCCCATGGTTTTATAAAAATTGTCAGAACACTGTAGTTTTAAGAGTTCAAAGACTTAAGAGGCTGAAAACTGAAGAGGAAGTGGTAATTGCCTAATACTTAGTGATATATTAAAAGCATATGAGAGGTTTTAAAGTGGTTTTGTGTGGAAAATAATGAGCTACAGAGCTGCGTATAGCAGTAAATTGTCAAAATTTTAATGTTGTAATACTGGCTTTACAACAGGTTCTCATTCTGAATCAGTATTGTGGTCTTTGTCTTCCTTTCATTATTTTAAAAATATGTATCACTATAATTTCTGGTACTATACCTTAGTAACTCCACAAAGGCTGCATATCCCTGCAAAGAGCCATGCCTCCTCATTCTGCAAAAGTGACTGAAGAGGATGCTTCCTATGGGCTTTGGAAATTCTTCTGAGACTCAGTTGCCCTGTAGAAGTTACTGGGTTTTTTTCCCAGTAAAGAACATTAAGGAGTGGTCATTTTGTGTCAATTTTTGGCTGATTTTGCCTTTAAATGTAAAGCAGTTATGGCAATTTAAAGCAGAAAATGCCCATGTGTATAAATAACTTTTCTTACCTGTTTCCCAAACTAATAGAAGATTTTTGAAAATCTTAAAATAAAACTCCTCCAATATAGATGATATTAATGAATTTTATGGACTTATTTATAAATCTGGTTTTAAACACCATGGAAACTTCTGTGATGTACCGAATTCTTTACTTAACACCCCAAGAACCACACTTTCAAAAACTAAACCATACTGGGATTAAATAATGTTAAAAAGCCCAGATCAACATAAATTTTAATCACATCTTTAGTTCCACTCTTATTTACAATTCCAAAAAATATTTATCATATATGTCAATTCCTCTGAGACCAAGATTATGACCATGAATTAATGTTTTGTTGAACATGGCAGGCTTAAGATAACTTAATGTCTTAATAACCATACCTACTTCACACTTAAGTGATAAAAATTTACTTCTGATCATTGCTTTCAGTGGAGCTTTCCCAGGTCTTATTGTTTGAGGAGTTGCAACTAATTTTAATCACCAGTTTTTAATGTTTCTTGTTTAGCTTTGTTCATATTTTGTCCTGCTTTTCCTCTAGCTAGCAATAAAAAATTGATTTGTTTGGTGTGTTAAGTTGGTTAAATTACTGTGGAATATATTTAATAGATGTCTATTACAATGCAACACTTTTTAGCATATATCACCTATTATACGCCTAATCAGTAACTATGTCTCAAGAACAATTCTATGGCTATTGAAATTAACTGTCAATGGATATACACAGGCAGAGCTGATTAGAAGCTTCAACATGAGAATAACTAATCAGCAGATTCCTATTTGTGAAAATCAAAATTTTACAGGTATATTTCAAGTTTCAAAAAAGAATCTTTAGGGGAAGTAATTTCCTAAATCTAAGATTTTTTTTTTTTCATTCAAGCCAAGACACTAGAGAGGAAAGCCTCTGTGAGGGTGAATGAAGTAAAGATTAGGCCTCTCAGTGGGAATATTCAGCAATTAGTGGCTTCACTGTTTGTTTACGTGAGAGAAGTTACACATTTTAGCCTCGTCTCTCGTAAAGAAGTAACATGAAGTATAAGGTTGCACAAAGTGTTTTGCTTAAAATAGAAGTTTGTATTTCTAAAATATAAATATTCTGAGGTTTAGAGATCTGAAAGATTCTGAAAAATAAAATAAAAAACATTGTAACCTACATCATTATAAAGTGATATCTCATTATCAAACTAAAATCATACAAAAAGTCCACAAACTGAAGATGTAAAATATATAAAGGAACTGTTTTACAGTGTTTTGGTCTTAAAGCATAGCAGAAGTTGAATTGCTACTAAACCATTCTTATGCAAATTTATATCTAATATACTAATATGACTCTATCACCTGTTATATTTTTTCCTCAAATGTTTTCTCCCAGTTCACAGAATCACAGACCATTAAGGTTGGAAAGGACCTTCAAGACCATCAAGTCCAACCATCAACCCAACGTCACCATGCCCCCTAAACCATGTCCTAAAGCACCACATCCACACATTTTTTGAATACTTCCAGTGATGGTGACTCCACCACCTCCTTGGGCAACCTCTTCCAATGCTTGACCACTCTCACGGTGAATAAATTTTTCCTAATATCCAACCTAAACCTCCCCTGGCACTACTTGAGGTCATTACTTCTCGTCCTCTCACTAGTTAATTGGGAGAAGAGACCAACACTGACATCGCCACAACCCCCTTTCAGAGAGAGCGATAAGGTCTCCCCTCAGCCTCCTCTTCTCCAAACTGAACGACCTCAGTTCCCTCAGCTGCTCCTCATAAGACTTGTGCTCCAGACCCCTCACCAGCTTCGTTGCCCTTCTTTGGACACGCTCCAGCACCTCAACGTCCTTCTTGTAGTGAGAGGGGCCCAGAACTGAACACAGGATTCGAGGTGCGGCCTCACCAGTGCCGAGTACAGGGACACAATCACTTCCGTACTCCCGCTGGCCACACTAGTTCTGATACAGGCCAGGATGCTGTTGGCCTTCTTGGCCACCTGGGCACAATGCCGGCTCATGTTCTGATGGCTGTCAACCAGCACCCCCAGGTCCCTTTCCGCCGGGCAGCTCTCCAGCCACTCCTCCCCAAGCCTGTAGTGTTGCATGGGGTTGTTGTGACCCAAGTGCAGGACCTGGCACTTGGCCTTATTAAACCTCCTAGAGTTTGAGGTTTGACCTCCGCCCATTGATCCAGCCTATGCAGATCCCTCTACAGAGCCCTCCTGCTCTCCAGCAGATCAACACTCCCACCCAACTTGGTGTCGTCTGCAAACTTACTGAGGGAGCACTCAATTCCCTCATCCAGATCATCAATAAGGATATTGAACAAGACCAGCCCCAAAACTGAGACCTGGGGAACACCACTTGTGACCAGCTGCCAGACAGATTTAATGCCATTCATCACATCTCTCTGGGCTCGACTGTCCAGACAGTTGCTTACCCAGCAAAGAGTACACTTGTGTAAGCCACGAGCCACTAGTTTATCTAGGAGAATGCTGTGGGAGATGCTGTCAAAGGCTTTACTAAGGTCCAGGGAGACAACATCCACAGCCTTTCCCTCATCCACTAGGCAGGTCACCCGGTCGTAGAAGCAGATCAGGTTGGTCAAGCAGGACCTGCCTTTCATGAACCCATGCTGGCTGGGCCTGATCCCTTAGTTATCCTGCATGTGCCCTGTGAGCACTCTCAAGATGAACCTCTCCATGATCTTCCCTGGTATGGAGGTCAGGCTGAGAGGCCTGTAGTTCCCAGGATCCTCCTTCTGGCCTTTCTTGTAGATAGGCATCACACTGGCAAGCCTCCAGTCGTCTGGGACCTCCCCTGTTAACCAGGACTGCTGATAAATGATGGAGAGTGGCTTGGCAAGCTCCTTCGCCAGCTCTCTCAGTACTCTTGGATCTCTCAGTACTTGGGTGGATCCCATCAGGCCCCATAGACTTGTGGGTGTCCAGGTGGCAGAGCAGGTCGTTAACTGCTTCCTCCTGGATTATGAGGGGCTTATTCTACTCTCCATCCCATCTTCCAGTTCAGGGGGCTGAACACCCTGCGGATGGCTATTAAAGACTGAGGAAAGAAGGCATTAAGTACCTCAACCTTATCCTCATCCTTGGTGACAATGTTCCCCCCCACATCCAATAAGGGATGGAGTTTCTCCTTGGCTCTCTTTTTCTTGTTAATACATTTGTAACAATATTTTTTGTTGTCCCTTACAACCATGACCAGATTGAGTTCTAGCTGGGCTTTTACCTTTCTAATTTTGTCCCTGTTTGACCTTACGAGATCCTTGTACTCTTCTTGAGTTGCCTGCCCCTTCTTCCAAAGGTGATAAACTCTCTTCTTTTCCCTGAGTTCCAGAAAAATCTCGCTGTTCAGCCAGGCCAGTTGTCTTCCCTGCCAGCTCTTCTTGCGGTACATGGGGACCACTTGCTCCTGTGCCTTTAGGATTTCCTTCTTGAAGACTGTCCAGCCTTCCTGGATGCTTTTGCCCTTCAGGACTGCCTCCCAAAGGACTCTCTTAACCAGTGACCTGAACAGGTTGAAGTCTTCCCTCCGGAGGTCCATGGAAGCAGTTTTGCTGACCCCTCTCCTTACTTCGCTCAGAATCAAGAATTCTATCATGTCATGGTTGCTAAGCCCAAGATGTCTTCCGACCACCACATCTCCCACCAGTCCTTCTCTGTTTGTAAACAGCAGGTCAAGTGAGGCACCTCCCCTGGTGGGCTCACTCACCAGCTGTGTCAGGAAGTTATCCTCCACACACTCCAGGAACTCCTAGATTGTTTCCTCTCTGCCGTGTTATACTTCCAGCAGATGTCTGGTAGATTGAAGTCCCCCACAAGAACAAGGGCCAGTGAATGCGAGACTTCTGCCAGTCGCTTATAGAATGTCTCATCTGCCTCTTCATCCTGGTTAGGTGGTCTATAACAGACTCTCAACAGGATATCTGCCTCATTGGCCTTCCCCCTCATCCTTACCCATAAGTCCTAGCCTTGGTCTTCACAGTCGTTGATTTCTATACAATCAAAACTCTCCCTAACATACAGAGCCACCCCACTGCCTCTCCTTGCTTGCCTGTCCCTTCAGAAGAGCTTATAGCCATCCATTGCAGCACTCCCGTCATGAGAGTCACCCCACCATGTTTCTGTGATGGTGACTAAGTCATAGCTGTCCCGTTGCATAATGGCTCCTCCTGTTTGGTGCCCATGCTGCACGCATTGGTGTAGATGCACTTGAGCTGGGTTTTTAGATCAGTACATTCTTAAGACTAAAACTTTAAAGAACTATTGTATAGTATTATATCATTTAAAGGTTGAGAAAAAACTCAGAAAATGCTTCAGTCCATCCCATTAAATCATGCTTGCTCTTTTGCAGGTTAAAAAAAAAGAAAAATATATACTCTAGTTAATTCTCAAAAATTATGTTGTATAACAGAACAGAAAACCATTTCTCCCTTTCTGTCTTTTTTTCTTAGGTAGATCAGCTGATCTGTAACTCGTGTTTTCTGTTTTAGCACCATCTTAATCGGCAAATCTTGAAGTCTGTGTTGTCATGCAAGGTTTCCAGTGGTACATCTGTTTCTAATGTAAAGTGCATAATTTAATGACGAGACACTTCAGTGGTCTACCCACTGCAAATTTCAGTTGTTAAAAATGTCTGGAGCAAGATGCCTTTAAATAGTAGGCACTTTCTTGGTACATTAATTTTCTCACACTCAGGAGCAGAAAATGTAATAGCTGTCACTTAGTGTAAAGCTCTGTTTACTTTTAAAAGCTATTTACAGCTTAAATGTCTTGTTCAAACTGATTAGCTATAGCAGGATTTAAAACTTTTATAAAACCTATTTATTACAGTTAATGCATTTTTCTTTAGACTATAGTTCAGGAAATCTGTCAAATCAGCACTAGGACAAGAGTGCTGGTTTGTTTTTTTTTTTTTCTGGCCAGACCTGATAAATATAAGTCAACTGGATTTTGAGAACAACTGAAATGAAAAACATAAAACCTTAACCTACAAGTAAAGAACTGGCTGTGATATTTGCATTTAATCTTTCATATATACAAACAGAGAGAGCCAGAACCTCTCCCCAACAGAATACCTCAACAGTCACAAACCCATATCCTCATCCATAATTCATCTTGGCTAGTAATGTGCTTACTGACTGACGCTGTATCCAACAAGTCTCCTACAATGTGGAAGATCTAATTACAAAAGTCATAATGCAGTTATCCCACAACTAAAGGGTTGTTTGACAAATGTTCCAAATGTACAGAGACATACGTAAATCAAAAAAATGACAGATTTAACTTAAATCTAGAATAAATCTGCCTTCCAATGAAAAGATGCAAAAATTTAGTGGAGAGTTTTTTTACTACTCAAGTATCAGACTACACTGATTGCTAAAATGTTGTTTTAAGCACCATAGTCTTTATTAGAAATATTGCCCCAAAACCAGTATTTTCCTCATATTTTGTCCTTTTTCTTCATGCATTTCAGACAAATTTGTGTGTATGTGCAGGTTTTGTCTGGGATAGAGTTAGTTTTCTTCATAATAGCTAGGATGAGGCTATGTTTTAGATCTGTGCTGAAAACTGTTGATAATACAGGGATGTTTTCATTATTGCTGAGCAGGGCTTACACAGAGTCAAGGCCTTTCTACTTCTCACACCACCCCACCAGTGAACAGGCGGGGGCTGCACAAGAAGTTGGGAGGGGACACAGCTGGGACAACTGACCCCAATTGACCAAAGGGATGTCCCATATCATATGATGTCATGCTCATCATAGAAAGTGGGAGGAAGAAGGAAGTGGGGGACGTTTGGAGAGATGGCGTTTGTCCTCCATTACGTGTGATGGAGCCCTGCTTTCCTAGAGATGGCTGAACACCCACCTCCTGATAGGAAGTAGTGAATTAATTTCTTGTTTCATTTTGTTTGCATGCATGGCTTTTACTTTACCTGTTAAACTATCTTTATCTCAACCCATGAGTTTTCTCACTTTTACTCTTCCAATTCTCTCTCCCATCCCGCTAGGGGGAAAGAGTTGTTTTCCCTTACATACATAGAATTCCCCACTGCTAGTTGGCACTGCCTCCTGTATCTCTGTGCTGGGAAGATTTGCTGATTTGCCTTCTGCTAGGAAGAAAATAAAAGAACAGGCCTCTTATCATCTGCTTTATTATTACTTATTATGTTACGCCTGTCAACAACAGTAATGCGCCCTCTACACAGTTTAGTGGGTGAGAACAGGATCATTTCCACTCTCTGTGACACGGCTGAGCCAGAGGGTCTATTGGCCTCTTTCTTCCAGCAGGCAGCAATGGATGTTTGTTAACACTTTAACACACTGAACTCTCCAATTGGTACAGGGGTGGACCTGTATGTAAGTTTTTCCTCTCTTGGGACCCAATCCTAACCTCTGTCAGGCACATTAAACAACTTTGGCAATCAACAAAGTTTAGCCACACATACCTTTAAATGTTTTCTTTATATCTTTATTTATAACTGAGCTATCAAAATTTATTTTATAGTACACAAGTTCCCAGATTTGTTTGAGCAAGATTTCTGTTTTACTTTTGAGTTTTTTTGGAAGTTACATTTTTAATTGAAATAAGCAGAAAGCAAAACTCAAAGCAAACCACACAATCAAAAAGTAGTGACACTTCTTTTTATTTCGATTTATATTGAGGATAACTTGAATAACATACTGCAAGTAAAATGGATCCATTCCTTTCAAAAACATGTGCCAAATTCAACATGTTTTTGTTCTATGCAGACTTAATATTATTCTTTAGTCCTAGAAAAAATAACCCAACTTTTCAGGGTAATGAATGTCAACAATTAGAAAATGAAAAATCTTTCTATAAGCAAAACTGAAAAGATGCAAAGCTAAGCCTAGTTTATTGTTTCGCTGCCAACACGACACTTAGCCATGGATGCCAAAAGGTTTGCAAAACTATGAGCATGCTCAGACATGGTTTGTTAAAAATCTTGGCCGAGATTTTAATGGATATGGACAGATTCACTGTTTGTGTGGGAAACCATGTTAATTAAGTTAGCTTTTGATTTTAAATGAGGCAAGCAAGACACTCTGATGAATTATGCTTTTTGTTGTTTGGGTCAGCACAACTTTAATGAATACACAGTAAACAATGCAAGCAGGAATATGTACAGATGACATACTGTGAAACAAAATGAACCTTACTGCTATCTTAAACTATATCGCATATTAAATCTGGACAGTAATGTTGGAACAGAAGCTACTGAACAGATAAACAAGAAAGATCAAGGCTTAGACTTAGGTGGCTTGTAGCCTAATGATCAGTTGTTACATTGTACACCCTTACTTTGCATTGGTGCAATCATTTAGCTTAATTTATGTTGCAAATAAATTTCAAGCTACACACCAGCATACGTCCAAATCAGAACTAAAACTGACAGAAAAGGTGATGCTGAGCCAGACTTCCAGCATATGAAAGGCTACAGATTTTCACTAGCGTCTTCATTCCAGAGTATTATTTTAGCAGTTAGCACTGGCCAACCTTAAGAAAACTATCAAAACGACAATGGGCACGCTCACATGTGAAAATTGCATGCCCTAATTTTCAAATACATCAAAAACTCAGCAGAAGCCCTAAGTATAGAGTGCTTGCAACTGTTAAACCTCTTAGTAATTTGAACAAAGATTAAGATGCTATGACACCAATCAGAAAAATCAGAAAAATACAGTGTCAGTTGTGAACCACCAGACTCAACTCATGCTGCTAAATTTGATTACATTTATTACTCCCATATCATGAATGTTAGCTTTGATCTGGGGTTCTTTTGCATGCTTCTGTTGGCCTGTGACATAATGTTATTTAAAAATAGTATTTTGCATCTCACTGAGGTTCATCAAGTGTCAGCCCAGTTCTGTGTTTTGTCACTAACCACGAGTGGAAATGATGTGAGGAAAACTTTACCATGTCACTTCCTCTCATCCAGCAAAATCGGGGTTTTGGTAAATTCTATTTGGGATCATGTTATCTAAACATAAATTATTCAGAAGAACTTGGATTCAGTTTTAACCAGTGAGTTCACCTTTCTTTTTTGATGCTCTTTTCATCTAAGAAATCAGTTAGATTCTAAACATGGCACTTATCAATTTAAGGGAAGAGATCCTTGAATCCTCCCACTAGTCTGGCATTCATTGAGGCACCTGAAAAGAAATTATTCAAATACAAAAGAATTACCATGTGAATAGTGCTTCTGCACAGTTTCTGCATATGCTGAATGCATTTTTATTGACTGCAAACATAAACCAGCGTGAGAAAGCAGGTGCTATTTTCCTCTGTCTTTTGAGCATCAGTCTTTCCCAGCAGTGAGCACTGTGTGTTAATGGCCAAAGTAAGGCACTCTGCAACCAGACTTTTTTTCAAGTCCTGAGTTGTTGATCCAGATTTAATTATGAGGCAGAACGTTTAAATAAGAGGAGACAGAAAGCAAAATTCTTAATGTCCTTAAGAGTAATTGGGGCAACTGCAATATAGAAGCAAGAGTCCAAAAATATTCTACAGTATGAAGATGTTTCAGTTTCTCTTCAAAAATCTGCAGTTTGCACAGTATGTAGTACCTTTTCAGTTGTATCTGACTTTCAGTAACTTATCCATATTGATTTACTAACTCTATTTCAAGGTCATCTGTACTGTGCAAAACAAACAAACAGAAAAATATTTTTCCCCATTTTAGTCAACAAGTAAAATAGAAACTATTTAATTATGATTAATAATAATTACTACTATTATTAGGAAAGCCATTGACTTTCACTGAAAATAATCCACTGTCTTCTACAGGATTACTCACAGAGCATTAGGTTATATAATCAAATAACACAGGACACAGTATGTCAGCTGTAGAAGGGATACACCTAACTATTTACAGGTCATTCAGGTAAAATTAAAAAAATCAACACCCCCCCCCCCCCAAAAAACCCAGAGGGAAGAGCAGAAACTAAACAGAAAAAAGAAAACATGGAAATGTATTTTTTTAAAAAACTAGTGTCAATCTGTGGGAGAAAAAGTGTCATGATACAAGACTGGAAGAAGAAAAATGAAGAAATAGCAAGATATAACAAAATAAAATAGGGAAAATGAGAAACCACTAATAGTTTAAAAAGGTAAGCTAACAAAGTTTATTTACATAGCATGAATCGAAGATAAAGGCAGACAAGGAGAAATGAAAGGTAAAGCAAAGATGTCCAGAGGATCACACAAGGTTAAAAGAAAAGACAGAAGGTGTTCTTAATGCCTATCCATAGTACAATTCTTCATCGTGTTACAATTGCTAAGTTTTCATGGATCTGGAGAAAAGATGCAAAATTCAGCCTGTCAGGAAAAAATAATTAATCTCTGATAGCTGTACCCAGATTGCCTTGGCTTTCACCCATCACCAGTCACAATCAGTGTCGCATCATTAATACAAGCTGCAGTTTTCAGAAACGTTACTCCATTACAAACATAAAACCTGATTGGAAGTAATGACATTTGTGCTGCTAAAGTAACTTGAATACTTCTTATATGCAGATACTGAAACTCAAAGTTCAACAAGATTAGATTTTCTAGTGCTTTATAATCATGTTCAGTGCTGGCATCACAGTGCAGTGTCAAACCAAGTCCAAATAAAGCTTGATATCCCTCAAGTACTCCCCCACTCATCATCTTTGTCAATGAAAACAAAAAGAAAAAGACATTACAAAACCACAGACAGTAACAATTAGTGAAAAGGTGTAGAAAACAAAATAAGAAAAGGAAAACATGTCTCGGGTATAAGCAAGGTTTTTATATGTCATGTCATCAAGGAGCCTACAATAGCTGACAGGTGTGTATAAAGCAAAAGATCCTCAGTAAAAAGGGAATTTTCTCATAATTCTTTAAAACATTGAAAAAAAAGTTATGATGAACATAGAGCAAAGATCTATATGCAGAAATAGGATATCCAAGGAGAATTTGTGCCTTAAATAGTATAGTTTCAAGCTTTTGAAATTGAATCCTCCATATTTGAATTGACAGTTTGAGTAATCCAGTTATTGACAACCGCAAATGTACATTAAATGCACTGCATCTTACCTGGCAGACATCAACTTTCTGTCCTTCAGAATAGTGGGAAAAAAGTAAAAATCAATTATGGTTAAGAAAATTAATCAGTCACCAGACACTAAATAAGACTTATTATATTTCATTAGATCATGCAACCAACCTTGTCATATGTATCTTGAGTGGTAACATAGTAAGGAGAGAAATTTATGGCCATTATATAGTTAGAATGATGTGGCATTAAATAAAACCAAAAATTTTTGTCTCAAGTACAATAGCCCCTACTTAAACACAAAGAAAAGGTCACCACAGACTGCAAAACATGGATAGATTAATTCCTTCCAAACCTAAAGGAAAAATGCCACATTTTCCTGTTCTTAAAACGGTAATGAAATGCAAAAAGTACTACTACTACATCAAGTACGCCAAAATGGACTTCAAAAACCATGAAAGACCATCAAAATGCTGACTGTGTTCACTGAAAAAGTGGGAAACTCAGTCAGGTGTCTTCACTCTCTTGCAGTAGGTTCTTGTCACATTCTGATTTGAATGTGAATATTCTCTGGAGGCTTGGTCAACTCTGTCAAGAAAAATTGACTTTCTGAGTGAAGGTGGGTAAATCTTGCAAGATTTGTAGTTTTAAGATACATGATTTTTTTTGCCCCCATATGGTCATTTAATCTTTGGGCTGTTTACCTTCCTATGCTTTATCCTGCTGAAACCTCAATTTTATGTACTTTCACCAATAGAGATGCAGTTACATGGAAATAAAGCTAATGGCAAAACACAGCTTTTGAAGAGTTTAGTTATCTATCTCCAACATCAGTGATTCAGACAGCAAAATTGAGGGAAATAGAGAAAATGGGAACCAAGAGCACAAAAAATATTGTCTCTTACAAAAATACATGGTCTGGATGTGGGTTAGTAAAATAAGACAAGAATTTAAATTTCGGAATCTTTCAAAAAATGTATTTATAACACTGATCCGTGTTGCTGCTGACAGTTGCTGAGAATAACATTCATTGAAACAGCTCGTTGCAGGGGAATGCTATTTAGTTCACATACTTTAAAGCAAAACGAGGATCAAAGCACTTTATTAATTTATTAATGACATGATGGACCAGCAATCAGTGGACTCTATATTCAGGATCGATATCAATAATATAACAGATGAACTACAGGACTAGACACTTACAAAATAGTAATAATATCCATAAATTTCTAAACATTCTTCCAAAACTAATACCAAGAAATTCTCATCATACACGTATGCACACAGAGATTCAACTACATGCATATCCTCCCTTTTCCACAGGCTTTGTGGATCACAGGCACATCCCACTCCTGAGTGTGTTGGTTCACCTACCTGTACACTCTTCCTAGGGAAAACATAAGTATTCCAGCATTATTTTCACCTGAGCAATGCCCTACACCCCACTACCCCACGTGCCAATGATAAAGTCCTCCATGAGGTCCCACATGCATATCCCGCACTGTCAGCCACAAGTTGGGTGCAGGCTGCTCCGGATGTTCCATAGAAATGCTGCTGTGCCCCACCTGGACAGAAATCATGGTGCCATGGGGTGGCATCTAGCAGTGCCAAGCCATGTCTAACTGTTGCTCTTTCCAGTGCAATGTCTCTCACCATTACAAGCTTTCATGTTTACATCCAGACACACTGTGTAGACCACACGTCCTACCAAGTGCTGTTTTCCAAATTGCTTGCCAAGAATGGTCCATGGAGGCAACCCCAGACATTCTGAATATTTTGTTTTCACTCTAAAAACCTATAATTATATTAAAAGTGCTTTAAAGTGAACAACACTTAGCCTTAATGTTGTTTCAAGGCACCTTTAGTCCTGAAGCATGCTGTATGTTGGCTTCAATGAAACTTTAGCTTATTTAAAAAGCACTAAAAATACTTGAGAAATTGTAGACCTAATGGTATCCATTAAAAGTGGCTGAAAATAAATACAAGGCTACATTGATACTGTGTCTCCACAATTACAATAATCTGGTCTTACAAAAAAACACCTTGCTTTTAAAACTCCTATTTTTCAAGAGCTGAAGTGTGGTATTCAGCTAACAGAAGTGGGGAGGTATAGTAAGACTTGCACTCTAAAATAATGGTCTAGCACTGAATTAAGGTAAAATCCCTGTCATGGCTGAGGAATAACAGGATAGTTATGAGTGGCTAAGAGCTATTGTCGTGTCTATTTGACGTGTAGGTTTCTATTTCACAGAATCACAGAATCACAGATTCACAGAATCATTAAAGTTGGAAATTATTTTCCTGAACAATGTTCCTATACTCTGTGTGTATATATTTCATTAAATTCTTGTATCAGAAATTAAGAAAATTAAGAGAAAAAAAATGAAAGAAACAATGAAACACACAATGAACTGTAAGCAGCAGATTTTGTTCCAGCAAAGCCTAGTACAACAAACCATTGACTATCTTCAAGGTTCTTTTTGTTGTTTTGTTGTAGATTTTTTGGTTTTTTTAGCTAGACTATGATTTATATCTGAATACGCCGTTGTTTGGACTCAGGTTTTGTCTATTCTGGCAGGCCCAGTAATGTCTGATTTGAAACAAAGTCAATATTTGACATAAACATCAGCCTGTGATTAGCAGCATCCTTGTAATAGACTGCCTAAAATGAACAATATTTTGTGGTCTCAGCATGGCAAAATACTCAGTGCCATGAAAATTGTATCATTATAAGTGGACCTTAGGTAACAATCTACAGATTATTCACCTTCACATAATTATGTAATTGTTAGAATCATGGAACCATAGAACCATAGAATAGCTTCAGTTCAAAGGGACCTTTTAAGGTCATCTAGTCCAACCCCTCTGCAATGAACAGGGACATCTTCAACTAGATCACGTTGCTCAGAGCCCTCGTCTAACCTGACCTGGAATGTTTCCAGGAATCGGGCATTTACCACCTGTCTGGGAAACCCGTGCCAGTGTTAACCACTCTCATTGTGAAAAATTTCTTCCTTAGATCTAGTCAAAATCTACCCTCTTTCAGTTTAAAAAAACATTGCCACTTGTCCTATCACAACAGACATTGCTAAATACCTGTCCCCATCTTTCTTAAGTACTGGAAGGCTGTAGTAAGGTCTCCCTGGAGTCTTCTCTTCCCCAGGATGAACAACCCCAACTCTCTCAGCCTGTCCTCATAGGAGAGGTGTTCCACTGCTCTGATGATTTTGGTGGCCCTCCTCTGGACCCGCTCCAGCAAGTCCATGTCTTTACTGTGCTGAGGGCTCCAGAGTTGGACACAGGACTCCAGCTGGAGTCTCACCATAACAGAGCAGAGAGGTAGAAGAATCATCTCCCTCGACCTGTTGGCCATTTTGATGCAGCCCAGGATATGGTTGGCCTTCTGGGTTGCGAGTACACATTGGTGGCTCATGTCCAGTTTTTCATACACCAGAACCCCCAAGTCCTTCTCGGCAGGGCTCCTCTCAATCCCTTCATCTCCCAGCCTGCATTGATACTGGGAGTTGCCCTGACCCAGGTGCAGGACCCTGCACTTGGCCTTGTTGAACCTCCTGAGGTTCACATGGGCCCATTCCTCAACCTTGCCCAAGTCCCTCTGAGTGGCGTCCTGTCCCTCAGAGGTGTCAGCTGCACCACTCAGCTTGCTGTCATCTGCAAACTTGCTGGGGGTGCACTCAATCCCAATGTCTGTGTCACTGATGAAGACATTGAACAGTACTGGTCCCAATATGGACCCCTGAGGGACACCACTTGTCACCAGTCTCTATCTGGACATTCTGCTGTTGACCACTACCCTCTGGATGAGACCATCCAACCAATTCCTCATCCACCCAAAATTCCACCTGTGAAATCCATGTCTCTCCAACTGAGAGAGAAGGATGTTGTGGGGGACTGTGTCAAAGGCCTTACAGAAGTCCAGGCAGATGACATCAATAGCTCTTCCCTTGTCCACTGATGTGGTCACTCCATCATAGAAGGCCACTGGGTTGGTCAGGCAGGACTCTCCCTTGGTGAAGCCATGCTGGCGGTCTTGAATCACCTCCTTGTTCTCCATGTAGGTTAACATAACTTCTAGGAGGTTCTGTTCCCTGAACTTCCCAGGCACTGAGGTGAGGCTGACAGGTCAGTTGTTCCCAGGGTCCTCCTTATTACTCTTTTTTTTTTTTTAAATGGGTGCATTACTTCCCTTTTTCCAGTCACCATGTACTTCACCTTACTGCCATGACTTTTTAAATATCACATAGGGTGGCCTTACAGCTGCATGAGGCAATTTTCTGAGGACTCTGGGATGCATCTTATGAGGTCCCATAGACTTGTGTATGTTCAGGTTCCTCAAGTGGTCTCTGATCCTGATCTTCTGATCTTCTGATCTTTCTTACAATGGGAGTGACTTTGCTCCTCTATTGTCCATCTTGCAGTCCATCCTGTCGAGAGTTGTGGTATGTTGTATGGTTTTCTGGATAAACTCATGAATTTGTTTAATGCAAGGTTTTTGCTTGGTGTTTAGTAGGAAGTTAAAGAGAATTTTATTTTTGTGAGCCAAATCAGATACAGGCTTAACCATAGTCAGTGCAGACCCATAAGAAGTCTCTGCTTTCTGTCTTTGTTCAGCTGCTCACAAGGTAGTTTTCCTTTTGATAAAAGATCAAAGAGGCACCTCATCCCTTTGTGTGTAAGTTACTAATCAAAGGTTTGATGCCAAATGTACTATCTGAAGAGGAATAAGGAAGAAAATAACAAATTCATTAAGAACACTGAGCTATCAGTAATTTTTTCTAGCCTCATTAAGAAAGAAAGCCCCCAAAGACTGACATGGATCCAGCCTTCTGTGCTCAACAATGAAGCAAGCTTTAATGTGGTCCTATGGCCCAGTAATAGTCGGTATGCAGAAAACAGTTCTCTTGCAGACACCTTCTGAGCTGTGGGCCAGTGTATGTGATGAATTGGAAAGCATGAACAAAAGAAGCATTTATGAACACACTAATAAATCTATTACATCAAAATTTAGGAAGCCATGACTTGAAAGAGAAAGGAGAGAAAATGTGCTGTGCCTGAATTAGATGTTTACCTTTCAGAAAGAACCCTAGCTGGCTTATTTGCTGTGTCATGCCTCATTATGTGGCACAAAACTTCTCAGTCCATTTGTCCATCATTAACAGTAATAAAACAGAAATCTATTCAGTAGCTTTATTTAAAAATAAATATAATTTTGGCTTCAGAAATATGTGGGAGTAATGGTTTTTACAGAAATTGGTATATTTATTTAATTGTTTAAAGGTGATTTTAGAATATAGTCTGTAAATACCTTTTGTTCTCCCATTTCAGATGATAAGAGTCTAATGTGTGAATCATTTACAAATTCTTGGATAGCTGTGACAAATGATAAACTTCTAACTCCTTTCTTCTGCCGCTCTAGAAATAGAATATGTTATGTTAATGGTCCAGACTCTCTCTCCTTTTTAATTTCGGTTTTTATTTTGGAATCATTTAACCTTGATTTACATCTTTTAGGCAAAGATCAAACACCAGTCACCACTTAAAATACATATTTTAATACTAAGGTTTACAACTCTTAGTTTGAAAAGGCTGCTGGAAAAAGGGAAGATTTTTGCAAAAGATTAAATTACGTAATATGCTATTATCCTGATACCTTGTGTAGGCAGAAGTGTAGAAAGATACTTTACAAAGCATCATCAAATGATCATTACACAAAAGTTGACATAACAGAAATACAATATGTGATGTTAAGTAAGTTGGCTTCTCACTTTTTTTTTAATTATAACACCAGTTACACATTGCCAGCTTTAGGTGATTGTAGAGATGACAAATAGGATAAAGTGTTTATACTCTTTTTTTTTTAAAGAGTAATATTACAAGATGCAGAAGATTAAATGTAAAACAAACATTTTGCTTATGGGCTCTAGGCAGATGTATGATCATTTCAACCAATTTCTATCTCAGATATGTTAGAAAATTGAAGAAAAGTAATCATATTCTGTATCAGAAAAAAAGAAATGAACCACCACATTTAGTATAAACAAGCCCTAACAATAATAACCAAATAAAGGTTCATTTTCAAGTACCAGTGCTAATATTTTAAGCTTCGTATTTCTATCAGGTAGTGAAAAGATACAACAAATGAAATGTTAAAAGAAAGTACTAAAAGATCTCAAGCATAGGTCTAAATGCCAGAATTCTTGTTTCTAATCTACATTAGACTAAAATATCAGTACTTCACCATTCATTGCAAAAGCAATTGTATATTGGGTGATAAAATATGGATTATTTGGGAAAAAATATTTTAGATTTCACTATTAGATTTTCTTCTGATTTGTGATAGAAATGAAATTTCAAACAAAAGTAGCAGAGTCTCTAGCTGGCAGAAGTATGATGAACTGCTTCACGGTCTTATGTTGCATTAAGAGGCAGAGTAGTTTGGCAGAAACTAAACCTCCTTATGTTCCAGCTGATCCTGAGATATCAGAGGGACTGGGGGTGGCTGGGCTTAGTTTTTGAGTGATGCCCAAATCAGCGTTAGTAGTCCAGTCATGCCCAACACCTCCATTGGACTCTCAGGGGTCCGGATGCACTACTAACATCACACGACCTGCTCAGCCGGACACCACCTGAACTCACACGGCCGCACTCAAAGGTACGGTCGCATTCAGGGACAACACACTCGGCTGAGTCAATCAATAGTGCGATTGATTGAAGCAACAGATGCACAAAATCTTTTAGATTGTCGGTGATAAATTCATTGTCTGCAAAGCACGTGCAAATAGATTAAATATGGCCGGGTTACACACTTGTGGGGGAATAAAGCAGCTCTCTAGAGATTTTTCACTCAGAATAGCTGAGTGTTCAGATCTTACCCAAAAGCGTCCCAATGCAGAGGAAGAGAAGGTCAGCGCATTGGCAGATCCTAAAGGTCAGGACAATGGGGTCGTTTCTGGGATGGTATCTTCCCTGACATCTATCCCTTCTGAAACAATTTTATAGTGTTTTACTTTGCAGGTGGAGCTTGAGTAACTCTAGTCATACATACCTTTATCAAGATTGGTCCAAAATTCTCTTGCTTCACGTTTAAAAGCACAGACTAGGAAAAATTCAGTGTACAAGCTCATTGAGGGATGGTCGCACCTTGGGAGGTGGGTAATTTTTGGGATGGAGATGTGTTTTGGTATTATAATGAGATTATAATAAGCAGGAAGTTGAAGGAAGGTTTGTGCCAAGGCCTTGATATCAGAGGAGGATGAACAAGTTCTGCTAAGGGAATGCTCTAAAGAGACCACTACAGAGAATTCTCGAGACTGCCAAGGCTCATTCAGACTAGTATCTGTTGTTTCTTATCCACATGAGTGACATGGCTAGTGGGGACACTGAGGTGTCTACATAGGTGACTACACAGCTCTGGGTTCAGGGTTTAGGAGGACAGCAGTCCGGATAATGTTCCTCTCAATTTTTCAGGTTAAGCACCTCATTAGTAGAAGAGAGATTCAGCAGATTAAGGCCTGCCTGCTTAACTGGTACTTCTAGCAAGACTGACTTCTTTGATTATGATTTGAAAAAAAGTTGCTCTAAAGAGGGAGGCTTCATGTAGCAAAGAAAGACAAGAAAGTCTGTGAACAAACTTGCTAATCCAGAGAAAAGGGCTTTAAATTAGGTTCACTAAGGAACAGGAACAAGTAAAGAAAATACAGGTGGAGGAAGGTTACAAAGGAGGGTTGCACATTCCCGCTCAGAAGAGAGGATATTCAGAGACTTATGTCAATAATCTGTACACTGATGTAAGAAACTGAGGCAACAAGCCTGAAGAATTGGAAGGCCATGTGAAATGACAGTGCTATAGAGTGATCAGAACAGAATCACGGTGGGAGAGCACGCATGACTCCCACAGATGGCTACTGGTTGTTTAGAAAGAGCAGATGGGGAAGATGAGGAAGGGTCCTTGCACTATGTGGAGGAGCTTTTTAACTCCCCAGAGCTCCAGGAAAATGCACACGTTGTCAGTATTCTCTGGACGAAGATCATAGTGAAAAGATGCACTTTGGTGTTAGGAATCTGTTACAGTATCTTCCAGGGAGAACAAGAAGTTAAAGCTTTTTGCAAACAAGTAGTAGAAGTCTCCTGATAGCAAGGTGTGACCCTTACGAATGCTTTCAATTTCCCAGACATCTGTGAGGAAGACAGCATGAGTTCAGGCACCCCAAGAATTTTCTAAGCTGCGCTTGGAGACAGATTTCTGAGGCAAACTTAAAGGGCCAAACAAAGGCAATGTTCTACTTTACTTCCTGCCGACAAGCAATGAAGAGCTGGTGCTAAATGTAGTCACAGACATAGTTTTGGCTACAAAGAAACATGAGATTACTAGGTTTAGCCTCTGGAGGTAGACTGTGAAGAGCCGGCAGTTAGGAAATGGATACCCCAGAGGGCATAGCTTACTTTGGGAAGAAGTCCAGTGGGACTGTAGTAAGGGCAGTCAGAGTTCAGTTTACTGGAATACAAGTTTTGATTCTTTTCCAGTGATGTCAGTAAGTTTTAGGTTGGCTGTTACGTGTAGCTAACTTGTGAAGTGTTACCAATAAAGCCTATATCAAGCCCCTTACTTCCATCTCTCAAACTTATCTTTTCCTAAGCCCAGTTTTCTTGCCGCTTCTGCACCACCTCTATTTCTTTCACTTCCTTTACACACAATGCTCTACTTTTCCTTTATCTTTCCAGGTTTTCAATTATTTAAACACTTTATTAACAGCAATACTGTTCTTGCTAGTATTCCACATAATTCTTGGCTCTACTGAATATTTGTAGAGGTGGGAAAAGTCATCAAATATTGTGAGGAATCAGAAGCAGAAACAGATCGTGAGGACTTACTGGATTGGTAGCAGAATCAGCAACTGCAGGTTACTCAGAAATCAATAGGGTCCAGAAGTCCGAAACTTGGAAAGAAGGAAAAAGAATAGGAGAATAAATGACATGCCTTCCCTCATCCGGGAATATCTGCAATCCTAGTAAACCACATTGAAAAGGGATTCACAGTAATGAAAGACCATGACTAACACTTCGTTTTAATCAATCAATCAAGTGTGAAAATGTTAATGAGAAAGCACTGCCAGCCTCTGGAATAACATATAATCAAATAGGAAGCCTGCCGTAAACTTGCAAGTACAGTTTCTTAAAGTTATATAGCTCTATAGAAGGTGACATACTTTTTGTAATAAAAATAAGGAAGATAAAATACATATGAAAGAAATTTATAGCTTCTCTTAGCCTTAGAGAAGAGAAAATATGTTGGTCCCATGAGGAAAATGAAATAAATGTACAACCATACATATGTAATGTATATATTATAATGTTATAATGTAATATATATTACAGTAATAATGTAATGTAATATTTCATAATTGTTGAACTCTTCAAGAATGATGAGCATGGCTTCATCAAGGGAAAGTCCTGCCTGACCAACTTAGTGGCCTGTTATGATGGAGTGAGCACATCAGTGGAAGAGCTACCAATGTTGTCTGTCTGGACTTCTGTAAGGCCTTTGACACAGTCCCCCACAACATCCTTCTCTCTCAGTTGGAGAGACATGGATTTCACAGGTGGAATTTTGGGTGGATGAGGAATTGGTTGGATGGTCTCATCCAGAGGGTAGTGGTCAACAGCAGAATGTCCAGATAGAGACTGGTGACAAGTGGTGTCCCTCAGGGGTCCATATTGGGACCAATACTATTCAATGTCTTCATCAGTGACACAGACATTGGGATCGAGTGCACCCCCAGCAAGTTTGCAGATGACAGCAAGCTGAGTGGTGCAGCTGACACCTCTGAGGGACAGGATGCCACTCAGAGGGACTTGGGCAAGGTTGAGGAATGGGCCCATGTGAACCTCAGGAGGTTCAACAAGGCCAAGTGCAGGGTCCTGCACCTGGGTCAGGGCAACTCCCAGTATCAATGCAGGCTGGGGGATGAAGAGATGGGGAGGAGCCCTTCCGAGAAGGACTTGGGTGTCCTGGTGTATGAAAAGCTGGACATGAGCCACCAATGTGCACTCGCAACCCAGAAGGCCATATCCTGCGCTGCATCAAAATGGCCAACAGGTCGAGGGAGATGATTCTGCTCCTCTGTGGCACTCTGGTGAGACCCAGCCTGGTGTACTGCATCTCAAAACATATGGAGTTCTGGGGCCCTCAGCACAGGAAAGACATGGACCTGCTGGAGCGGGTCCAGAGGAGGGCCACCAAAATCATCAGAGCAGTGGAACACCTCTCTTATGAGGACAGGCTGAGAGAGTTGGGGTTGTTCATCCTGGGGAAGAGAAGGCTCCAAGGAGACCTTACTACAGCCTTCCAGTACTTAAAGGGGGCTTTTAAGAAAGATGGGGACAGATATTTAGCAATGTCTGTTGTGATAGGACAAGTGGCAATGGTTTTTTAAACTGAGAGAGGGTAGATTTAGACTAGATATGAGGAAGAAATTTTTCACAATGAGGGTGGTGAGGCACTGGCACAGGTTTCCCAGAGAGGGGACATTCCAGGTTCAGGTTGGACGTGGGCTCTGAGCAACCTGATCTAGTTGAAGAAGTCCCTGCTCATTGCAGGGGGATTGGTCTAGATGACCCTAACACTTCCCTTCCAACCCCAACTATTCCATGATTCTATGATTCTATCATTCTATGATTCTATCATTCTATGATTCTATTATCTCACACACAAGTTTTAAGACTGATTTATTTGCTTACTTACAGAATAACACAGAAAGTTTGTATGTGAAAATATTTTTAAAAATAATATATAATGTAGTTGATATCTTAATAAGAAGAGAAGTTTTATATTCCTTGCCTCTTACCTTAGGAGAAAAGGCTGTATGAAGATATGGTTATATTCTTAGGAGATGATTTCCTAGTTTCCAGTTGGAAATAGAGAGTTTCTTTTTCCATTAGCATCAGGTCTTTTTAGGAGAAAATAAGAAATAAGGGGAAGTAGAGATGACAAGCAGAATATTGGTATAATACTAATTATATAATATTATTTGCCTTTTTGTTTCTTCCTTTAATTGGGTGTTGTGCTGAGGTGGTCAGAGATGTCATGATTCATCTCTAGATTAGCAAGAAGCAAGAACCTGGAATTTTGTCTCTTTTTGGCCTGAAAAGCCAAACAGATGTATGCTGAATCTGTCTGCTGGTTATGTTGTAGTCGACTTCATAGTCTGGTTTCATTGAATGGGAAAGAATAATGATGGCACTTTATGGAAACAATTAGGACTTAAGGAGAAAAAATTTGAGAGAGGAAGATGAATGTACTAGATGACAAAAAGGAGGAAGTGATTCTGAGAAACTGTCATATGGATAAAAGAGCAACAGAATATTTCTGGTGGAGGGCTGAAGGATGGAGTTAGGGTGGTGTTGCCAGCTTTGATTATCATGAAGGGATAATTTTCCCTTTGCTCTGCAAGCTTGGGAATAACAAGGCTAAGTTTTTACTTGTGTTTTTGCAGATAGACTTTCTAGACCTGCAGAAAGTTGTGGGTGTCAGCATGTGTGCCAAAAAGTGGACTCTGTTATATGTTAAATGCACGAAATATGTGGAGGTCCTGCTTTCCTTTACTGTGACCAGAGACAATAATCCTTTACTACCAAAAAATTGATGTAATTGTCCTTCCTAGGGCATTTCAATACCACTGTTTGGCTTCACCCTCAGCCATGGACAGACCTTGCACTACTTAGCAGTCTGAGTTGGATGGATGGTGTAGAATTCCCAAAGAAAGGAGGACTTTTTTGTTAAAGAATTTATTCCTATTGAATGGTCTTTCCCCCAGCACTTTTGCTTCTTGAGTGGACTACAGAGAATCCACTGATAACACAATAACATGCCTTTTGGTCTAGTATGTATTATGAATGGGTAGTTTCAAGACTACAACTGTGCTCTATGCAAGCTTTCTGTACAGCAGAATACCACAGATGAAGAAGGATGAGATAAGAATGGAGGATTCTCTGCTTCATTCCTCCCTACCCTGTAGCCACTACCTGGCACAGATCCATACTTTTTTTTTAATCCAGTTATCTTTCTGTTATTAACTGTTTCACATGTGCCTAACCCGCCTATAGGAGACTATTCCCTAAGATAATGAATGACAAAGTTTAAAAAACACAATTATTTTGTCCATAATACCTGAACATAGTTTTTATCTTTTCACTTATAGAGCCTATGTAAGCATTATGGTTTACCTTGAAATAGCTGGTTGTTACATCTCCTGTGATATAATGGTCCCTGCTGCGTTGTTGCAGTACCATCAAGTTTCTGGGAGTAACATACTACTATGATTTGAATTTCTGGGGGAATGTGAAAAGAAACCTAAGACTTTTAAATATTTTATGTCTAAATGAACTTATTCATAATTTTTGCTTTATTCATACAAACCATTAGTGATATAGAACTTAATTATACTTCTGAAAGGTTTTAATTGCTAAAGCTTTGACGATTTTCTTATGAGAGAGAAGCATTTCTAGGAATTTAAGCAAGCCTAATGCTGCCAAATGATGTCCTCTTCTGTTCCCTGCTTTTTCTGAGCAAGCTATGTTTTTGCTAGCAATGCTGAGATCTGGATTTCATTGTCAAGGAATCCCTGGAAGGTAAAATTTTCCACGTAATAGGGATAAACATTTGTCTTTTGAGATCTCTCTATTTTAAGTCTCAGACTTTTATTTTCCAAATGTAGAACAGAAGGAGTAAGAAAATGTGTAAAATGTTCTGAGGGAAAGGCGGGTAGGCAATGTATCATAAATCTTAGATGTGCATACAGTTACCAGGTGTCCACATCTTGGAAAAATCTGACACAGTTTGCTTTTTGTGTTTTCATTTTTCTTTGTTGCTTCACGTTTCCAAGGAAGAAGCACCTATCAGACTGCAGATCAGAGAAAGATAATGAAACAAGGGCTTCATATTAATAGGCTAGAGATTGATTCACCCATGGGTCACTTGTATGGATAGCCAATAATGATACACACCTGAAGTCACTTCTCTCTGATGGCTGCTAGGTAGGATGTATGAGTGAACTAAGATCTTTGATTCTTAAGGATGTGTTCCCACTGCTTATTTCCCAGCTTTCTTGACAGAAGCAACAAGGTTGAAAGGTGACTGTTTACCAGTAGTCTATAAGGAATTGGAAGTCCTTGGACCTAGAGTGATGTAGCTTGCCTCTTTCAGACATTTTCATGGAGAGATGACCGTAAGACTGGAGCTCAGCAAATGACATATTTGTCAAGCTGATGAAAATGTAAGATCCAGCTACAATTGATTGATAATTACTACTAGCACTCCCTGTGAAGGTTTCCTGAAGTCACTAACAGGAAACAGGGTAGTTTTGTAAATGTGATGTTCCAGTGAGCAACACTATGGACATAAATCTTCCAAAATGCTGAATGATGGACTGTGGGAGGTACCAACCAAAATAAGACAATAAATTAATGGGATACACAACTCCTACCCCAGCTAAACATACATCTGATGTCCTGGTCAGGAACTCATGATTAGTCATTTTGTTTACTTGTAGAAGACAATAGATAGGTTAGACCTCGAAGGAGAAAGTAATAACGAGATGTTAATTCTCTTTCCCCTATTTCCCCCTACAGCCCATCCCACCCAGGGGAACCAGTTCTTTTAACTACTGTACAACACTCCTAACACAGAAATTGGGGGCAGATTGAAAAAAAAAAACAAAACAAAAAACCCCCAATGATCGCCAAAAAGGTCTCTAACATCATCTGAGTGGATTCTGAGCAAGGATCTAAGGCTCTGTTCTTTAATATTTAATAATAATTATAGTAAAATTTATGATTTTCTGTTTAAATGCAATTGTTGCACTCCTTTTCTTGGAAAAAAATGTAATTTAAAAAATTTTTTGGATAAAAGGATTTTGGGGGACTAAATTCTTTTATATGAACAGTTCTTTAGAAATCTGTGTGAAACCAGAATACAGTCAAGAACGTAAATTCAAAACATATTTTTTGGAAGCCTGCAGTCAAAACCAAAGCTTTAAATCAATCTAAATGTGTAATAGTACTCAAAATTCTATTTCCAAAAATGTATCCAATTTGGTGCTATAAAAATAATACATGGGTTTTTTCATACTTGTTAGTTTCTGCCAGCTCTCTTCAGCCAAAGTGCCAGGACTCATTTTTCCTCTACCATTGCTTCATTTCAAAACTTTTTCAAACACTGTGTTTTCTCATTGTTGTCATGAAGCTTGCTAGGCCACACATTCATCTCAAAAAGAAAAGGCAAGCATTTTCTCTTACCTCCACAAAGATTTTAGATGTTGAAGTTTATAGTGCTAAGATTACTCTACACACAAAGATTACCTTTGACTGTCCTCTGTGATACTCACTGATGAAGTGACTTTGAAAGCAAATAGGTCCAACTCTTCTGATTTTAGAGGGGAAGAAACTAAACAATTTCCTGTTCTTCAGTTTAACTGTTAGGTTGTGAAGCTGTTTCTCTGAAGTATTGACCTTTGCTGCATAAGGACCCATAAATTCAACTCAATGGATCATCGAGTACAACTCCCTGCTCCTCACAGGACTACCTAAACTAAACCATACAACTAAGAGCATCACTCAGACACTCTCTGAACTCTGACAACCTTCTCTTCTCCAAGCTGAACAAGCCATGTGACCTCAGCCACTCCTTGTAAGTCTTGCCCTTGAGGCCTTTCACCATCTAGGTAGCCCCCCTGTGGACACACTCAAAAAGTTTGATGACCTTATATTGACATGCCTAAAACTGCCCATAGTGTTCAAGTTGGGGCCACACCAGTGCAGTGTGGAATGGGATAATCACCTCCCTTGACCATCTAGCTATGCTGTGCTTGATGCACCCCAGGACACGGTTGGACCTTTTGGCTGCCAGGCCACACTGTTGACTCATACTCAACTTGCCATCAATCCAAACACTCAGATCAAGATCAGGCTGGACGAGGCTCTGAGTAACCTGACCTAGTTGAAGGTGTCCCTGCTCATTGCAAGAGAGGTGGATTAGATAATCTTAAAAGTTCCCTTACAAGCCAAACTATTCTATGATTCTATGATACCTTTCCACGGTGCTGTTCTCTAGCCTCTTGTCCCCCAGAGACGAGAGCCTCGTCCCCCCAGAGTTCCAGGAGTGCTCTGTGATATGAACCAACACATGACAAATGGGGACAATTGGAACAGATGCTTCAAGATCACACTCCTGATCCAAACAAAAATCTAATGTGGTTACACCCATAAACTGTTGGTTATGCCTACCTGATTTCCTATTTCATGCAAATCTTTTCCAAATAACTGTTTTCTTTTGCATATCTTTAGTTTCTCTTTCTACAATTTGTACATATAACCAGGATTACCCTGTCCCTGATGGAGAATCCTGCACTTGCTCTTGTTAAATTTCATATGGTTGGCGATTGCCCAGCTATCTAGTCTATCCACATCTCTCTGTAAGGCCTCTCTACCCTCAAGGGAGTCCACAGCTCCTTCCAGTTAAGTATCGTCAGTGAACTTACTTGATGTACATTCGATTCATGCGTCTGTATAATTTATGAAAACATTGAAGAACACTGATGCTAAAATTAAGCTCTGTGCTCAACTTGAGTTTATTAAACAGTTATCAAATAGTATGCACATTCAGACATTTACATATACAGCAGGAAGCCTAAATATATAGTTAAGTCTAAGTTGTGCATAAAGGATATGTAGGGATTGAAACATTATGACTTATTTGTGTGGATAATAAAATAAGCTTTTTCAAGATCTGAATAAATGTACATTGAGTTAGTTCTTTAAGTACACCTGTTTTTTCAATAGATCTAATAATGGACAATGTCTCACAAATCTTTTATATTTGGGTATGTTAATAGCCAATACCAATAATACTGGTTTGCACACTGCAGTAAGAGGTAAGGAAAATGAAAACCAAGGTTGTTAAAGAATATTAAAGAAGGACAGTAATTCTAATAAATGTTCTCAGCTTGCTCTCTTTTGCAGCTTGTGGTTAGTGAATGTCATCAATTATAATATGCTGTATCAAATTAAAGGACTTTTAAATTTGTCCTTTTTTCATGAATCATTCGTTTACCTACCATCTACTTTTCTTCCAAATAGTCTGATTCTTTCAAATTTCTGCCACTATGCATGTCAAAGATAAAGGAATATATTTCTTTTGAGAAAATGGGCATTTCTAAGTTAATTTTTCTTTCTCTTTTGCTCCTATCGTCAAAGCTCAGACTTCGTAAACTTAAAAAAAAAGTATGATGCATTCAAATTTCCTTCGGTCTTTTACTGTTCCTTCATGTAATTCAACCATTACTTTTCTGAATGTCTATTCAGAAAATCCTGTATTATACCTATTTGGAAGGAGTTCCTACAAAGAAACATATGTATGTGTGCAGTACATCTGAGGTGTCTTGATACATTCTGTGGGACAAGTGTTTTGTAGATCTGATGAATGCTATGTATATAATATTTCTTGTGAATGCATTATAGATTTTATCTATGTATTGCACATACTCTGCATTTCCAGATATTTTGAACATGTGTCAAAGCTTTTAATAGTCACTGGGACAGGATTTTCCAATAGAGAAAGAACTGTGGGAAACTGCATTGTTTCATTGCTCTTTGTCCAGGAATTTTTAGTTCCTGTTGGACTATGTCCACTCTAACAACCAATGTGAACCTAGAAATGTGGATTTGTAGAGCAAAACCATTCATATTGAGAACCTGGTGTTCGTACTGCGGCATTTCATGGTTTTTTTTACTTCAGGCTGTTGGAAAGCATCTTCTGGGTTTGTTTCATGCAAAATTCAGTTCATATGTTCCAGGAGTGCTCTGTGATATGAACCAACACATGACAAATAGGGACAGTTGGAATAGCTGCTTCAAGATCACACTCCTGATCCAAACAAAAATCTAATGTAGATACACCCATAGACTGTTGGTTATGCCTATCTGATTTCCTATTTCATGCAAATCTTTTCCAAATAACTGTTTTCCTTTGCCTATCTTTAGTTTCTCTTTCTACAATTATTTATAATTTTGTTTTGTGGAATATTTTGAATTAAGTTTACATGAAAGATCAGTTAACTTATGTTTAGAAGCTTATAGGGTTTAATTGAAAAAAAAAGACTAAATTTATCCCTTTTGTTCTTGGAATAATGTTATTTTTCTTATATAAATATCATGTGACAGAGGGATTTAGGAGCAGTAAGAAATGGTGGGGAATTTTTAAGCTTTTATAGAGGAAGAAAGGACTGATTTTTACCTAAATGTCATGGAACAAGGAGTCTGGACAGTCATAGATTATTTCTTTGTATGACTGACAGGAGAAACAATAGTGGTGTTGGCAGAAATGGAGCAGAGCAAATTGTATCAAAAGGTAAATTATGGAGCTTAGTTAGTCATGGGTAAAAGAGTCACAGAATACATGGTGTTTGGTCAGTAGCATATGAGAGACTTCATCTTTTTGGAGTCCCTGTGTCTCTGAACAGAGTAAAAGGAAAAATGACATCACGAAACAGTTGACACATGGTTTTTATGAGCTGTAGAATAAATCTGACACATAATGGTTTTGAAAAACACTGTATGGAATAAGCCAGCCTGGAATATTTTTTAGATTAGTTGTTGTGACTGTGATCTTCCACTACAGTTAAAAATATTCTTTATATAATATTGGGTTGTGTGTTTTCCTTTTGAACTTTCCCTTTGACAATAAGACTTTATTCTTAGCATGCACTTTAACAGCTTATGCTTGATGAAATGTAGCACACTTTTTCTGGGTCTGACATGGTTTGTATTATATGGCCTGAATCTTATGTTTCAAGATATCTGTGCAAAAGTAAAAAATAAACAAGAGAGCTTGTGTTTTTTTCTTGCCATTAAACCATAGTCCTATGCATTGCTAAAAATATAATTTTAAAATATCTTTATAATCTATTATATCAGTTTCTTTTTTCATCGATTTAGTGTGAAATATCTTTCCAAACATTAATTTTGACATGCACCTATAATCACGCACATAGTATTCTTCAGAAATAAATCAAAGGTGTTTAATAACCAACATATGTAATGCTGCTTTGTACACTTTGGGTCTTTCTAGGTTGTTGTTACCTGTTGATCACAGCTTGTGCAGTACTGGATACAACTGCAACATTTTGAAAGAAAATGTAGTCAAATTTCCAAGCTGAGTTATGGGAATAATCTTCCTTTCTTGCTCCTAGTGTGCACACTCCTCTACTAGAACTGAAAAAGAGAAGGACACTTGCCACTTAGAATTTCATAAATACAAACAAAAAAACATTTTAAAATTTGAAGAATTAAACCCAAAAAATTTCAGCTTTATTCCTCACTAATGCTGTGATTTCTTGAAATTTATCATAAAATTATTTCCAGAATAAAAAAAAAGAAAAAAAGCTATGAAGTCCCTTAATGGAGTTTAAATGCAAGTGAGATTCACATAATTGTTGTTAGACATACAGATTAACACTGGATGGATATTATTCCTTGTTTGCCTGCTTAACTGGGAACAGATTTTTCAGTATTTCTCTTTTTCCAGAGAGACATCTTTATGCTAGTGGGGTTATAACTTCTTTTGTGTGTGTGTTTCATCACATTGTTTAATGAAATGAATAAATGAAGGAGCTCTTTATTTTTTACATACTGATATATGTGTTTTATGCTTTATATGTTTTTAATTTAGCAGGGCACTACTTTCCATTAAAAGATGGCTCTCATTACAAAGAATATTGTTATGGAACTGTGTGCATTAAGTTTAATTCTCACTCAATTGAAAAAAAAATACTTTGGAAACAAATGCATCAAAGCACAGGAAAGTGGGTAGTAGGCATTCTGTTTTTTAAACAGATGAGCAAATTCATGTGACGAGTGAGGCCCCTGGGGAAAATACAGCAATCAAATAATCTTAAATGGGGTTGTGGAATCTGTGTAAATAACCCTGCTGATCTATCTGCAGCTTTCCAGCTTTTCTTTAATGACCAGTTGTTCTTTCCCTGCTACTAAGAAATTAACATTTTTTTCTTCTAAAGCTGACTAGTTAAATGGACAAACAGTTTCATTCTTCCTCTGGATACTGGATACAAAATACATGTCACTACCATAAAAAGAAATAGCCCCTTCTAAGGATTGTTCTTCACAGAAAAATATCGCTATTAGTTAGCAAATTGTATTCTTAGTGTCCAATGCAAATCCTGTATTGAACTTCTATTGCCAAAATCTTGCTTCCATTAGTTTCAGCTTTACGAATGGATTTTGATGGTCACAATCTGATTCCTAGCGAACAGCTGTGCATATCTCAAGAAAACTTCTTAACAAATGTGCTGAGTTTCAGATGTGTAGAAAATCTTGGTAAAGGTAAAAGAAGCTTAAAGGACAAAAATACAGAACTATCCACTCATTCTCCAAAGCAACATCTAAGAAAACACGGTAAGTGTTTCATAAGATTCAAAAAAGTTTCTGACTAATGTGTCAGTTACCTTGTCAAGTTACATTTCTATTACAAGAAAATGAATTAATGTTTCATTAGTACGGTCCTAAGTTCTATATGCACGTAGAAGGCAAGGAAAAACACAATGATAACTTTCCAAAATCCAGGGGGGAAAAAACCTGAATTTTTAATCAGTTTATTCTTTAAATCCCGCTTATCTTTCTTCAAATACCTACATATCTGTTTCTGGAGTAAATCATACCTTCTAGAATTAGTCCCTGATTTTACAACTAATCAGATAATCAGTGCCCTGGACTGATGAGGAAATTGGTTCACTTCAATGGACGTTATTAAGGGAACACTACTAGAAGAATATGGAATTCATGCTCACATGGATTGTAATGTTTTTAGGTCCTCTAGCTTAAACTTCTTTTAGAAGATTAATTTCTTTCTTTGTTTTTTAACTCTCATGAAAATATTTTTTAAAAATTACATAAAAGATATTTCAGGATTTTAATTTGTTGACATTTTATAACTATGAGGAAATATTTTATTTCTTAATATAAAGTTTCTCATTCTTTGAATTTTGAAGATGCCTTATAATGGCATATTATTTTTCATGACACTAAGTAGTAGGTTTACATTCTGGTTTGGTTTTTCAACCCAGAAATAAGTATTAAATGTGGATTGTAAATTCTAAAAAGAACAGAAAAATAGTCTTCTGCAAAGGGGTATGCAATCTGAAATATACTGTGGACTTAGTGATGGTTTAAAAAGTAAGCAATTTACTCAGCAGTTCACAAGGACATTGATGAATCAAAACCGAGGCATTGCTGTTAAATACATTATTTTATGAGTTAAATATAACTTAAAGCCCTATAATTCTCAATCCTGGCCAAATATCTATTTCTGGGTCAAGAGGTATGTTATTAGACCCTTTGGAACTTCAGATTTTGTAAGTTACATAATGTCTGACCCCTTAGGCTAGAGACATTAATTTCTTGGTTAATGTCCTTTTTAACTTGGTGGGATGTTTATAGCCTTTTGTCTGTTGTGCCAAACTCAATCATTATTATCCGAGCCAGTTGGACAGAAAAAATAGGGCTATCTGGCTGTTCTGGCAGGCAGAGCTTCCCAGCTGGTCTGTCTCTAGCTGGTCTCTGCTAGATCTCCAAGTAATTAGCAATTTGGCCCTGGTGTAAGGCTTTTAAATGAGAGTTGCTGCCTGAACCACACAGTAAATCACTGGCCCTTTCCCATTGTTGGGCCTAATAAATATAATATGGTAGATGGCACACACTTGTTCCCTAATTCCTTAATGTTCATCTTTAATCCCATCTGATTCTCATGGAAGATTTGTTCCAGAGAGCTGACCAAGGTCCTGACAGAAGTTACTGACAGAAATTACATAGCTAGGTATCTTGACAGCTTATTTGTTAAAAAAAAAAAAAAAAAAGAAATTCCACAACAAAAACACCCCAACAAACCAACCCCAAAAAGCCAAACCAAACCAACCAACCAAAACCAAAACCAAAACAAACAAAAAACCTGTGACAACACCAAAACAAAAACTCTTTTTCTCCCTTCATAGATTTTGAGTGTATGTGCAAATGAAACTGAATATGCATAGCTGCTCTATGTAATCCACACCGCAATTTAAAAGTTTAGGCTTCCTTTGCAATTAGTGGGTACTACTATGACTGTAGTTCTGACACTTTAAGACAATGATAGTTCATCTCCCTCACATTGTGTGAATATATTTTCAGTAGAGGAACAGGTTCCATAACATGTGAATCATACTTTCCTAAAGTAACCTTTTGGAGAACAGTTAAAAATAGTTTATGAATGCTCAGACAGCTTTGTATCGTAATGTGAACATTTTTATCTTAAGGATAAAAGATAAGGTTTGTAGGGACAGTTGATAGCTTTTATCTGGCTGCATCATTATATTGCTGGAAAAACAACGTGATTTAAGCATGCTAAACCCATGTTCAGAAGAGAATTGTACTCCAAAAATAGGATCTGCAAAAGTAAATTTAAATTGAGCAAGTCAATGGAAATGTTGAAGAAAAGGATGTGTTTAAAAGCATTCAGTTGCCCAGATTTTTTTTCTTCCATCTGTAACAGAAATTCACAATTCTAGAAGTTGTCTTTAATTTTTAATTTTTATTTTATACTACATTTCTATTTCATTTTAGGTTATGTGGGTAAACTTCTACCACAACCATAGTAACACACTGGTGAAAATATTCACTAAAGACATGGAAACAAGAGACTGAAAGTGCAGGTGGCAATTGACTGAGAGTTTAGCCTTTAACATCCTGGATACATAATCTCTCTGCTGGTATACTTAAAAATATGGATATTTCCTTAATGTTGTGGGTTATAGTGGCACTAACAACCACGTAACACAACATTGCCAAATGATAATTAAGTTCATTTTAAGCAACTGGGAACTGAAGCAGCCAAAGTTAGAGACTATCTTGAAAAATAATTTTCTACTTCATGTGGAGTTTATAAGCTTACATTTGTAAAGCACTTCAAGATACCTGCATAGAGTTGCCATTCAAAATATAATATTTTCTTGTATTTGAAACTGTCAGGAAAAAATAAGTCTTTCCTTTGCCCGTCTTCCTAGAGTGTCAGCCATGAGGGGGTGGGAATGTTCTAGGGTCTCTTTTAAGGAATGGTATAGGAACTGTTCTATTAAACTTGAGATTTCCTTCACAAAGGAGGACACACAGACAACCTGAGCGTAATCATACGTAAGTAAATCTTTTTGACCAGTTCAAAGACTCTGCATGTGAAACATGAACTTCAGTAATCTTTTCGTTTTCAGATTTTGTGGTATTCCTCCTCTTTGTCCCTGAGATCCTATTCAGTCTGAATTTCAGTGCAGTGTAGCTGACACAATGGGCCATATTTTTCCATGAGATATATAGTGCCAGAAAACCTTTTGACGTCAGTGGGAGTTCTGTGTACGCCTGTGAGGGGACAATTTGTCCTGCTGTGGTTTCCCTATATTATTGTGTATTTTCCAGCTATATTAAAGGGCAGCCCCTGTCTGCCTTTCAAAGTGCAGCTTTGCCACCCAGATATCAGAGGCTTTGGCCGTATTGTTACTCAGTGTGGAACTTGGAAAAGAGAAGGAAAGATTCACGCGTACACAATAGAATTACAATTTTCTTATAGGAAAACTGTGGTTCACATGCATGGGGGTTGAGAGTATTTGCCAATTTAACAGTTAAGTAGACTTAAACACAGTACCATATGACACGACAAACTATGTCCCCACATCACAAGTCTCTCAGAAGTTGTGGAGTACATTGATACACATTATTTGAAGTGAAAGGAAGATGACAATACTTTTTTTGATCAACAGGAAAACTACTTTAGAGACATTGTGGCCTATATATCCATTGAAACTTATTAGTTTGAGTTTAAAGTTACTGTTTTAAAAAGTCCTGCTTTACAATCTGTCAAAATAAGCTGTAAAGCATGTGTAATGTATGTAAGTATCTCTTCTAGTTTGGCTTCACAGACCAGGGTTTGGAAGGTATTCAAATACATAGTTTTGTTTAATTAAAGTGTCATTCACATTGTATAGTCATTCACTTATCATGTAACTGACTTCCAAGATGCTTTCTATACATGTTTTTTATCAACTACATTGTATTTTTTTGTAGATCTTTCTTTTTTTTCAGTGGATATGAGAAAATGTTTATTTTTGTCGTTTACCTTTTCGTTTTATGGTCTGATCACAGCTCAGTATGTTAGAATGACTGAAATATTTAGAATACAGTAGGAGCTCAAAAGAGAAATTTATTTTCTTCTTACAAGAAGATAAAGTTTAGTTAGAAGCTTACATCATATTTTGCTCCAGTGGTTTCAGGTATAACAGAAGAATGGTTGGACTTGATGATCTTAAAGGTCTTTTCCAACCTTAATGATTCTGTGAAAAAAACCTGATATAATTAAAACTATCCATAACAGTACCTGTACTTGAGTTAGAAAAAATTAGTTAAGTAATTATCACATTTTCAAATGAAATTGAACAAGTTAGAAAGCTGAACAGGCACTTTTTTTGCTTTTGGAGTATAAAGGGCTTAAATCAAGGAGTTATGGAAAACTGCCCTTTTTTTCTCTTTCCATGGTGTTGCCTGTTACTCTTAGATCTTCTTATTCTTTTGATTTAGATCTGTATATATCTCTAGGATCACATATCTCATTGTTTTTTCACCAATGACTAGGAGATGACTAGAAGTAAAAGTGGGAGCATTCATATTTTGCTGAGTCTTGGTCAGATACATTTGAAATACATGATTTTTTTTTAGATTATTCTAGTTAATTTAGGTTTCTAATTAAAATTAAATATTCATGCATTATCTCAACTACAGAGACATTCACTTGCTCATGTGATTTTGAGAAATTTGCCGTAGCAAAAAGAAGACAGGCTTCTGGCTTGATTAAAACTAAATACTTCAATGAGAATGACTGAAAAATAATAGTTTAAAGTTCTTGTTGACTTTTACCACAGTTTCTTTAATATTCAAATACATAAAAAATTTCTATCAGTTGAAAATTCTTCATATACTAATCTGGTTTATTTTATATTTATAGTAGAATATTTTCCTGATACTTTCTTTTTTTTTCCTCTAGAGATTTTGGACTATGTTTTGTTGTCCTAGAAGTATTATCCAGTAAAGCACTGGATTGTAGATGTCTGATCCACAGATTTTATTAATACATACTGTGTCATACTTTATCTTCAGTGCATGGAGAGTTTGTTTTTAGTAGAACACTTGAAAGAATGGCTTATTTTCTTGAAGTGTAGATAAATTATTTGAACGGTATGACAAACATAAATAAAATCATAGGATCATAGAAACTTTGGGTTGGAAGAGACCTCTAAAGGGCATCTAGTCCAACCCCGCTCCGACGAGCACGGACATCTTCAACTAGATTAGGTTGCTCAGAGCCCTCGTCGCCTGTATTGATACCGGGGGTTGCCCTGACCCAGCTGCAGGACCCTGCACTTGGCCTTGTTGAACCTCATGAGGTTCACATTGGCCCATTCCTTGATGGATGGCATCCCATCCTTCAGGCGTGTCAACCGCACCACTCAGCTTGGTGTCATCTGCAAACTTGCTGAGGGTGCACTCGATCCCACTGTCTATGACATTGAACAGTACTGGTCCCAATACAGACCCCAAGGGACACCCATTGTCACTCATTTCCATCTGGACATTGAGCCATTGACCACTATCTGCTGGATGCAACAATACAACCAATTCCTCGTCCACCCTTCAAATCTATATCTCTCCAACTGAGAGAGAAGGATGTTGTTTGGGATCATGCCAAAGGCTGTACAGAAGTCCAGACAGATGACATCTTTAGCTCTTCCTTAGTCCACTGATGTGGTTACTCCATCATAGAAGGCTACTAGGTTGGTCAGACAGGACTTGCCCTTGGTGAAGAGACACATGCTGGCTGTCTCGAATCACCTCCCTGTCCTCCATGTGCCTTAGCATAGCTTCTAGCAAGATCTGTTCCATGCTCTTCCCAGGAACAGAGGTGAAGATGATGGGTTGGTAGCTGCCAGGGTCCTTTTGCAACCTTTTTCAAGAATGGGTGTCATGTTTCCCTTTTTCCAGTCATGGGCGACTTTACCTGACTGCCATGACTTTTCAGATACGATAGAGAGTGGATTCGCAGTTGCATCAGGCAATTCCCTGAGGACTCTTGGATGCATCTTGTCAGGTGCCATAGACTTGTGTATGTTCAGTTTCCTCAGGTGATATCGAACCTGATCTTCTCTTACAGTGGGAGGGACTTTACTCCTCCAGTCCCCATCTTGCATATCTATAGATATAGATATCTATAGATATCAATATCTATATCTATATCTATATCTATATCTATATCTTATTCTTTGCATCCCTTGCCAAGTTCAGCTGCAGCCTCACTTTGGCCTTCTTGACCCCATCCCTACAAAACAGGGCAGTGTCACTGTCCTTTTCCCAGGACACCTTTCTCTGCTTCCACCACCTGTCCATTTCCTTCTTGCCCTTTAGTTTTCCCAGCAGGTCTGAACTCAGCCATGCTGTTCTCATGCCTTTCTTTCCTCATTTCTTACACCTGGGGATTGAGAGCTCTTGCGTTCTATGGAAAGCATTCTTAAGGCTCTGCCAGCTCTGTTCTGCTCCCTTGTCCTCAAGGGCAGTTTCCCAGGGGGTCCTATTGACTAACTCCCTGAAGAGCTGGAAGTCTGTTTTCCTATAATTTAGGGTCCTGACTTTACTCGTCACGTGCCCCATATCTCTCAGGACTGTGAACTCCATCACTGCATGATCACTGTATCCCGGGCTGCCTCCAATCTTGACGTCACCAAGTAGTTCACATGTGTTGGTGACTATCAGGTCCAGTATGGCATCCCCTTTGGCAGGGCTGTGTATTACCTGGCAAGGGAATTTATCCTCCATGCACTGCACAAGTCTCCTGGATTGCGTACAACTGTAGTCATTGATAGGCACACTCTGGTCGTGGGCTTCATTCCACCAAATTTCTGTAATGACAACCAGGTCATAGCTTTCTAGCAGCATGGTGGCTTCCAGCTCCTCTTGTTTGTTGCCCATCCTGCATGCATTGGTGTAGAGGCACTTCAGCCATGTCACCCTCTTAGAGGAACCTCCTTTATTTCCCCTGAAATCTTTCTCTGGTGCAACAGGCTGAGGGCCCTCATTAGCACTCTGTCCTTCTAACCTTGGTGTGTCATCCCACAATTTGTCATGGGTGAGCCTGATATTCTCTCCCTCCCTCTTTGACACTAGTTTAAAGCCCTGTCAATAAGTCCTGCTAGCTGTGAGCAAAACCGTCTTCTCCCTTTGGGAAAGGTTAAACCTACCTGATGCCAGCAAGCCAGGTGCCATGTAGGCTGCCCAATTATCACAAACCCCAAAACTGTGGTGGTGGCACCAGTCACAGAGTATTAGTATTACTAAAATGGACCAGTCTCTTTCTTTCTGTGTTGCTGTTTGCAACTGGAGGAGGGAGGAAAAAATAACCTGTGCTCCAGGTTTCCCTTACCAACTGTCCCAAGGCCCTGAAGCCTCTTTTGATCATTCTTGGACTACATGTTGCAGCTTTGTCTCCACCCACATGGAACAGCTGTAATAGGTAATAGTCTGAGGGCCACATGGGGCTAGGAAGTTTCCTAGTAATGTCGTTAACCCGCACTCCAGGGAGGCAGCAGATTTCTCTAAAAGAAGGGTCTGTCTGGTATATTGGACCTTCAGCTCCCCTCAGAAGGGAGTTGCCTACAACTATAACCTGTCTTTTCTTCCTCATACAGGTGGTCATGATGCAGGAGGTAGGCCTTTCTGACCTTGGCAGTACCTCTGGTATAGCTGGACCATCTTCCACATCATCCATGGACTGTCCTTGTACATCCAGAGCCTCATACCTGTTGTACAGAGGCACCTGGGGAGGCACGGTGGGCAAGGAGGGGGTTCACCTGCCGCCCTGAGCATGGATCTGCCTGGATTCACTCCTTCTCTTTAAGCTAATGCGTTCAGCTTGGCGGGTGCAGGATACAGGACACACTTGGTCTTGATTTTTTCTGGTGGCTGATCCAACTTCTGTCTCAGGGAAGACAGAGCATGGCTCCTCAAGTCGATCTCTTTGTCCGATTCCCTGATGCCCCTTTAACCTTTCTACTACCTCTTGTAGCCGTGCCCCTAGACTGAGCAGATCATTCACCTGGTCACACCTCACACAGCTGTTTTCCCTGCTGTCATCCGTTACCAGTGAGAGGCTCTGTCACTCTCTGCAGCCTGAGGCCTGGATGGCTCTGTGTTTCTGTGGGAGATCTGTTTGGGTTGCTACATCCATTCTGGTGAGTACTCAGGGCATGGCTTGCCATTGTGTGGCTACCATAGCTAAGCTCCTCCCGAGAGGGAGATGACCACCAACTGAACTCACCTCTTGAGCTGTAGGGCCACTACACCTTTCCTCTGCGCCCTTCCTCACAAACTGCTGCGTAAAGTGCCACGCCACGCTCTGGCTGATGCGTCACAGTCTGTTTGCCCTCTCTGTTGGCAGCGGTCCAAGTCAGGAATGTGTACTTATTATTACTCATACGGTAAGTAGAAGAAAACTAACAAAGTTAGCAGGCATCATTTTTTAAATGGAAGTACTCTTTCTATTGAACATGCAACTGAACCATGGAACTCAATAGCACAAAGTTTTCTGGAGACCAAAAGTACAAATGAATTCAAATAGTGAGTAGACAAGCCATGGAAGACCCACATGAAGGGTGTTAATCCAAAGATCTCAATACAGCCATTAGTTCAGAAAGACTTACAGTTCAGGTTGTCAGAAAATAAACCATTGGAAGTAATCACAGCATCCTTTCTTGTTCATATACTCTTTTCTTAAATATACTCACTTTACTTAAATATATAATCCTGGCTACTGTTAGAGCCAGTATTTTCAAATTAAATAGATTTTTGATCTTAGCTGGTACAGATAATCTGTTGCTAGACATGCCTGATCTGCAGAGGGCTGCCAGTCAGCCTGAGGTGTTGGTTAAGGTAGTAACCATCATGTACCTTTCACTTTAAAACACATTGAAAACATCATTCAGAAAACAATTGCATCTTTAAGGGTGAATACAAACACCAGCACAATGAAAATAATAGCATCTGCATTACCAGAATCAAATCAGAAAAAACATTTTCAGGGCATGGTTTAGTGGGCATGGTGGTGTTGGGTTCATGGTTGGACTTGATGATCTTAAAGATGTCTTCCAATCTTAACGATTCTGTGATTCCTTGATATCTAGTTCATCCACTATGAATATAAAATCATTGATGGGCTTCTGTGAGGTTTGAGCTAGACAGTGGAGAACATGACTCTAGAGACATCAGGTTCTTATCTTACTGAAGCTCATAATTAATTAACATGCACATCCTTCCCTGTTTGTGCCCTTGTTTGCTCTGTGTAAACAACTTGAAAAAGCTGTTTTCCCCTTGTGTTCAAACAAGCAAAGACCTTTGATACCATGAAGAAAATTAGTAACAGGTGAAAGATCATGTTTAACAACGTTGGGACAAAACAGCCATTTGCTTTCAAGTATTTCTCCTCTAATCTTTAATTCCTAACAGATAATAACTGTTGTCTGTCACTAGAACTCACATATATCAGTTTCTCTGAAGCCTGTCTGTAGTAAATATAGACATGAAAAAAAGTCTTTAGTAACTTTTCATCATATGCAGTAAAGAACTATGAGGGAACATATGAAATGACTGAGATTTACAAAGGTGCATTTAGCTTCCCTTTCATATTTACTTGAATCACACAGGAGAAATTGAATTGTTCTTCCCTTCTAAGGATAATCCATTATAAAAATGTTGTGATCAAATGCAGTTAAGGTATATCTGGTGTAGAAAGAGATTGTAACCTACACTGTTCTATACAGATTTCAGTTTTGGATTATTCAATTTGTGCGCTTTGTCACCATTGTCTGTGCTTTTTTGAGGCTTGTTTTTCACATACAAAGAAGATGGAATATTTTTTTAGGTATTCTAAATAAGTTCCTACCTATTCCAAAAGTGTTCTAAAAGGCAGATATCCTCTTCACATTTAAATTTCCCTTAAGATCCACTTTTGCCTTTTTTGCATTTTGAATATAGAAAATAATCATCCAAATTTCCCTCAAATGAATACATTTATATTCCTACTGTTATTAATTGTTAAAAAAAGCCTGAATAAAACAGATTAGCTCATTTATAGACAATTCAAGTGAGAAATATCAGTCACCGTGACACCATTATATTTGTTTTCAGAAACAGAGATTTCTGCTGAATATTGTTAGGAAGAGCTTAGCAGTTGTTTCTAGCTGTTGAGCTCCATGAAAAAAAAGTCCTATCACATAGCCATACATTCTAAAAGGACTTTTAAAGATTAGTATTTCAACTTAAATCATTTCACTAAGAAATGACATAGAAACTCAATACAAGATCAGCTTTGAGATAGCCTCTATCATAATATTTCTTAGAGTTTGATTGGTAAAGATCAAGAAGGTTGCAGGAGGGGGGCTGCAAAAAAAATAGCAGCTGCTTGTCAACATCTTTTGAATAACTCCAAAGGAACTATTAAATTACAAAATGGCTGCTTTCTAGACACACTTCTGGAGAGTTTGTAAACTGCCTTTTGAAGATTGTAACACCTGCCTTAACTAACATCTCAGTCTGTCTTCAACATTTTGCAGCAGCAAACTGAAGCTTCTGGTACATACCAGAAATTGATGTATTTGAAATTAGCCACAGTTCAGTAAGCTGTCAGTGATATTGTGGCTCCTACAAATTCAGCATACTTTGCAAAAAAGATGGGAATACTGGCTTCAGGTCTGAAATTCTGTTGTGTAAATGTTTGCATATACACATTTTGTTCTTACCAGTTTACAAAAAAAAAAAAAAAAAGTCAGAAAAGGGATTTGAATGCAACAAACTGTAATTTAACTTCTAAACAAAAGAAAAGTTTCCCAATTATTTGCTTATTATGAATTGCATGAAAAACATTAAAACCATTACTGACTTTTAACAAATGTGTGTATGACCAGGACTGAGTGAAAAAAGACTCTGGAAAAAGTCTAACTGCTGGTTAGACCACCAGTCTGATGAAAAGAATAAGAAATGCTGATACAGTGTTTCTCGATCAGTAAAGAATCATACTTTCTACACGGAAATTAAGAGCTGTTCTGTGTATGATACCAAGTGAGGCAAGTATATGTCATGGTCTGAAAATATACTGCTCTAGTATTTAACATAAAAGTATTCCATTTTAGCATGTGCAGTGTTGAACTTTTTCTTACCAACAGACTTTTGTAAAATATTCAGTAAGGTTTAACTTAAATATAGAAGTATCCATGCTGTTTTCCAAAAAAAATTCCACAGATCAAAAATGTACCACAAGTGCAGCCAGGATGTTAAGAAGCCCATGGTCCAGGTGTTATACAGTCCAGGTGTTATATAGTCCAGGTATTATGGATGGGAATCAGCTTTTATGGAGAGGAACCAGCTTCTCTACTTGCTTGAGAAATACAGTTCAACAGCCTGACAGACAGATGCTGAGACCTAAGTATACGGATTCTCAGCAAGGGACCTGTGTGTTTTTTTCTCCCTATCTTCACATCTCTCTGCCATGAAAACACTGCCTGCCACATCAGAAACATGAACAGACCTGGGTTTTGGCTTTGTTTTTTTTTCCCCTTTGGTGGGAGCTCATATGGGGTAAATGTTTTGTTTCCCACTTTGCACTAGCATAAAAGCAGTTGAAGACTTTCAAAAACAGGGAAAAAATTTAAAAAAAGACCTTCTGTGTTAACTGGGACATTAAATTAAAAATGAAACAATATGCTGTATGCCACTTACAATAGAAAACATATTTTGATTTGCCCTTGATATGAAAACCAAGCAAAAAATCCATTAGAGCTCTTTATCCTTTCACTTGCCCTGTGTCTTCCTCTCATCTCTCTCTCTCCCTTCAGCTCCCCTTTTTGTTCCTGGAACATTCTGTTTCTCTTACGAGCTAACAAGTTTGATGTGGCCCTGTGTCTCATTCCCTTCCAGGCTTGCAGCTGTTTTGGCAACAGAAGAAAAAATCCCCATAACAAATCAAATAAAAACCCATTCTGTGAAGAGGAATTGAAAACAGCAGGCCTCAAAGAAGACTGCACATGAGATGCCTTGTTCTGGCTTTCAACACGACTCAAATCAGAAACACATTACCATAATCTGAAACAGCCCACTGCTAACACAAGACAGATGGTGGGTAATAACCCATGCATCATTAATAAATAAATTCCAGCATTAAAGGCTTTACAAAGTATGACAACATTATCTGGGCAAAATTACTGCCCCTTTTCTACCCCCAACTTTATTTCACTCTCTTGTGGGTCTCTTTCACTCCCTTTCTCTTGCTATTAAAGTGATTGTACTTTTGAAGGAAATTAAACATGGTGCAAGTTTTAGTCAGAAGAAACCCATCTTAGTGTACAAATCTGAAACTCCAGAAGGGAAAAATAAAATAGCTGCCAAAGTGTAATGGCTCCCATGTACTTCTGTTGGATCAGCAAATGACAATTTATTGCATTACACTCTGCTATCTGTCTTTGCCCTCTCTCGTATTCTACTATTCTTATATTTCACTACAAATTTCAAGCAAGATTTTGGCATTGTTTTTTCCATGAAATTGAAAGATATATGTCTGATATATCAGCTTGCTTTCTACAAACTATACCATTTGTGTTCTTGCCTTTCTTCCTCATTCATTTCAGAGATTATTTTGGGTAAAATATATACCTTTTAACTTTGACAAATGTTGGAGAGTATTTAAAATAAAATAAGATCGACCTACCACAGTGCATTTGTGCCTGATCAACTTGAGTATACCACTTGCAAGGGGAAGGGAGAACAGATGGGATGAAATTTTTACAGTGTGCTACACAGTTATAAGAACAGACATTGAATCCCAGGTGGAATTTGAAATCTGTATGTTTCCAGAGTTCATAGTATTACACTCAGCACTAGGATGCAAGCCTATCATAAAGACAGAAGTGGGCCTCAATGTTTGGTTGTGTATGTGTAGCGGGTTGACATTGACTGGCCACCAGGTGCCCACGAAACCACTCCATCAACAGGACGGGGAGAAAATGAAAATCTTATGGGTTGAGATAAGCACAGGAAGCTCACTTACCAATTACCATCATGGGCAAAACAGACCCAACTTGGGGAAAATTAAGTTAATTGATTGCCATTAAATTGTAAAAGAGGAGGGTGGTGAGAAATAAGGATAAAACTAAAAACACTTTCCCCCCACCCCTCCCTTCTCCCAGGCTCAGCTTCACTCCTAACTTCTCTACCCTCGACCCCCTGCCTCTGAGTGGCACAGGAGGATGGGGAATTGGGATTGCAGTCAATTCATAGCCCTTTATGTCTGCTTCTCCTTCCTCCTCATGCTCTTCCCCTGCTCCAGCATGGGGTCCCTTCCATGGTATACATTGGGAGCGATATAGTCCTTCATGAACATCTCCAACATGGATCCTTCCCATGGGCTGCAGTTCTTCAAGAATTTCACCAGCATGGATCTTTTTCATGGGTTGCAGCCTTTCTGGATTGGACTGTTCCCATGGGGGTCCCCCACAGGGTCACAAGTCCTGCTAGAAAACCTGCACGTGCATGAGCTTCTCTCCGTGGGCCACAACTCTTGCCATGTGCTTGCTCCTGTATGGGCTCTTCACAGGCTGCAGTTTCCTTCGAGGTATGTCCACCTGCTCCTCCATGGGCTTCATGGGAACCTTTGCCTCTGCACCTGGAGTACCTCCTCCCCCTTCTTCTTCACTGATTTTGGTGTCTGTAGGGCTGTTTCTCTCACATTTTCTCACTCCTTTCTCCCAGTTGCTGTCACACAGCTTTTTTTACCTTTTTTTCAATGTGTTATCACAGAGGCACTACCAACATCACTGATGGGCTTAGCTTTGACCAGCAGCAGGTCTGTCCCAGAGCTGGCTGAAACTGGGTCTGTCCAGCGTGGGGGCAGCTTCTTGTGCCCTCTCACAGAAGCTCCCCGTGCAGCACCCCTGCTGTCAAAATTTTGCCAGGCAAATTCAATACAATATGAAATCTGTCATGATTCTATGTGAATGGAATATATTTCACTCTAAACATTACCCTGATTCCTGGATTTTTCAGTTGTTTGCTTTGATGGTTCACTAATAACACTATTGCCTATGAACTGAGCTGAAACAATGGATGTAGCACCATAGCTGGGCGTACTGGGTTGTCTAAAATCCGACCCAAGTGAATTCCAGTATGAATATTTACATTTTGAATTACATAAATTCAATTAGATAATCTCTATATATTTATTATAAAATTTAATTCTTCACCTAAACTGTCCTGTAACATTCACTACAGTGAAATGCTATGTCCCATTGTAGTAGCAATTTAAATTCTTCCTGGCTTACATATTTACTTCCCTTTCCCATGACACATTAGATAGATGTACATTTTTTTCTATATAGTGAAATATCTTGAATGAATGGTTTTCCCAGTTAACTGGTAGAATTGTATATCTTTTTTCAAAAGGATTTCTAGGCTGGTAGTGCAAAAAGACAAATATTTTTAATGTATATTGCAACTATATGATTGTGAGTATCTTTGACCATAACTATGTACTTGTGACTTACTACCTTAATTCCTACAAAGAACACTATGTCAGCAGCTCTGAAAAACAGAAAACTTATCTGCTGCAAAACACAATGTTATGCTTATTTATTTTCAGCAGATGAAATGAAAGTTACAATTCTGGACCACATTTGGCTGGAGGATCTCATCCACAACATACATTTGTAAGGTCAGTAATGGAATCAAATTAATTCCCAGGCATGTTCCCAGGTTCAGTTTTTGTCTAAAGGATGCTTTAACAGTTAAGCATAGCTATCTGAGAAATCTACCTTACAGAGTAGTACCAAATACAGTCCAGAAATCAGTAAGAAAGGTGCTGTCAGCAAACCTTAAATTCTAAGGGGGGTGATAAAAGAGGTCTCAGTGGAGTGTGTACTACAGAGTTTGTTTATTTCTTGGCTCATCATTAACTGGGATTGTTCATTTTTAGGGCTGCTGCCTTAAAGCAACTTGTGAAACAACCTCTTTTTCTCCATCTTTAATTAACTTAAATGATTTAAGATAGTAATGGTACAATATACTAAAAGGTTAAACATTCATCTTCATTCATTTGCAGTATATTCTAGACAGTTTTCATACTATAATGTGCCATATCAAAAATACATTAAAAGAAAGGAAAAAAGAAGAAAAAAGTAATAATATTATTTTTAAAAGCTAATTGGGCATGAAAGAAAAAGGAAAGAAGGAAAAGAAGAAGGAGCGAAAGGGAGAAAGAGAAAGAGAACAGAAGGAAGGGAAGAAGAGAGGAAGAGAGGAAAGAAGGAAGGGAGGAAGAGAGGAAGGGAGGGATGAAGGAAGGGAGGAAGGGAGGAAAGGAGGAATGGAGGAAGGGAGGAAGGGAGGGAGGAAGGGAGAGAGGAAGGAAGGAAGGGAAGAAGGAAGGGAAACATCATGCTAGCTGTGCATGATGTGCTTATCCGTGGCCCAATTTTTAATTCTTAGGTGTTTCCAGATGCCTGTAAGTCATTTGCTGCTTGTAAAAACAAACCGATATTATTACTTTGAAAGCTGCAAAAAAATAAAAGTAAAAAAGAAAGGTAAGGGAAAATATAACTCTAGTTATCAGCTGGGATGCTGAACACATAAATGTTGATGCTGAAAAGAAGAAAAATCTTTTGCCTTTTAGATTCAGAATTCTTAAAAATGGTATTTGTAACCAGATACACAGTACAATTAATTTCAAGAGTATAAGAACACTGATAAGAATAACAAAGGCTTAGGTTAAATAATGTTTATATATTGTCATTCCCAGGGTCTGAGGAAATTTGTCTTTGACTGTGAAAGGACTAGATGAAGCAATCTATGAACCATCAACAAAGAGCTCCAAAAAGCTGTGGGTGACAAGTGAGGTCCCAGAGAAGTAGGGAAGGTCAAATGCAATGCCTATCATTAAAAAAGAGAGAAGGAGCACCTAGGGAGCTAGGCTGCTCAGCCTAAATATAATACTTGAAATCTACTGGAACAAATTATTGAACAATCAATTTGTAAGCTCTTGGAGGATAATCAGGTGCTAAGGTATGGTCAGCATCAGTTTCCAAAGAACAAATGGTGTCAAACCTTTTCCTACAGGGTGCTGGTTTTGTGGTTAAGGAACACTCAGCAGGAGTGCTGTTGCTTGACTCTATTAAATTTTTGAATGCACCACATCTTTTACAAGTAAACTAAACAACTGTGGCTTAAATATTACTACTACTAGATGGGTCACAGCTGGTTAAAACCTCAAAGGATAGTTGTTTGTTTTCAAACATGATTTGGCAAGGTTTTATTTTTATTTCATACTAGTAATTATATTAATTTTCATTCTAAACTTCCAATTTTCAGTCTAACACATGCTTGATGGAGTAATAACAAACTAGTGGAAGTTTCCAGATGACATCGAGGACTGAGGTGTCAGGCCCTTTAGAGTACAGAACTAAAATCCTGATCAATTGATTTTGATAAATTGATGAAATGAGCCAAAATCAGAAAAATTAAACTCAGAAGAGATAAGAATAATGTGTTAGATTTAGGAAGAAATATAATTTCAAATTGAAAAATAGCTGCTTAGAAAGCAGTACTGCGGAAAAGGACATAAGTATTGTTTGCACTGTGGTACAGACTGAATGTGGATTGATAATCAGATGACGTTACAAGACAGACTATTGTCTATGAGGTTGTACTAACAGAATCATTGAAACATAAGAGGTAATTATTATCCTCATCTTGTCAGTCATGATGTCTCATCTGATGTAGTATACACAAAATAGGTCACAGAGATTAGTATGGAGTGAATAGGATAAAGACAGTCAAGAGAAGACCTACGAATATAAGTGGTTTCGAGAACACAGTATATCAAAAATATGAGAGAATTCAGAGGTATTAGTTTGTGGAAAAGAATCATGTAAGCAGTGTCACAGTCTTCAATCATGTAGATTTTTTTTTTTTTTTAAAAGGGGATGATGATTGGGAGATCATCCAAATCCACTGACATAGGAGAAATGTAATAAACAAGGGGAATATGCTTTAGAAGTTAGGAGTATCTTTTAATGGGAATAATTTTGCAGTTGAACAAATTACCTAGATATGTTCAATCTTCTACCAATCTTCAATCAACCTGTCACTGTAAGATTTTAAAAACAAGTCAAGTAACATCTGCCAGTTATGAAACAGGCATAGGTAATCCAGCCTTAGTCCAAGGATAGGCTTCCCTGAGCATTTGTAAGGTTCTGCTGAGACACTGCAGCCTGTTGCCTGAATAATTATTTTGATCAGAGATTGAAGTGTGCACATTTTTTCTTCCTTCACTTTTGCCTCACATTTTGTAACACTCCAGCTGAATGTATTTATGTAGATATTCCAACCACTCTGTGAGTATTTCTTTATGACCTATGCAAAATGTCTTAGGCCATTCCTCTTTCAAGCAATTTCCAGGAGTTCTTTATTTTGCAGGTGAAATAGGACTTTCTGCCTGCATTACTAGGATTTTGTCAGCTCTGTGAAAAGGCTTAAGGTTTTGATGGGTGTATTCTAATACTGGTAAACATATTATAAGAAAGTGTCCCAAAAAATCCAAAGCACCTCCTCTGAAATACAGGAAAGTAATGTTCTGACTGCAGCTCAGAATGCTGAAACAGTGTTCTCTAACTTCTCATCATTTCTTGAGAAGACTGCGAAAAAGGAATCACTAGCTATACTTCAATCCACATTAGGAGAGTCACTTACGTATCTTGGTACACATTAATGTACAAAACCCAAAATGGTGATATGGGACCTGTTGAACTTCCAGGAGTATTATTATTTGCAGACACTTGGTAAAAAAATATCCTTGATTGTTCTTTTAAGTTATGCCGACCTTAAAGAAATGTAGTACTCAGATTGAGTACAGTTTAAACTGAGATGAAATCTCAAATCATTGTAATTTAACTCCATCATTCTAGAACAGATCTAGTTCTAGTTCTATCTTTGTACAGAACAGCTTGTCAAGTTCTGGTCTGAATTTCAATTAATTGTTTCTATATATTTCTGAAGAACTTTGTAAGCTTCTGAATACCTCAACTTAGGTCAGATATGAAAGAGACAAGGCTAAGCAATAAAAAAAGTTCAAGTTATATTTGTACAGGAACAGAAAGTGCAAACACAGTTATAAACATAAGCAGAGAAATAAAACTTTATTTTCTCTTGTACAGAGTATAAAGTTATGTAATCTAAGTCACAAGTGGCGGGAAATTTACACTTGCTAATGAACAAAGGAAGGAGAACTGCAGGCTTTAGACAACAACAACAAACAGATTTTATGAGTATCTTTACAGTAGTATCTAGAAGGTCTGCAGTACGGGAAGGGAAGGGAAGGGTGAAGGAAAAATAAGTCCTGAGGCAATACGTGATAACAGATACATCATCTATGCAAAGGATTTTGGTTTTTTTTTCCCCCAAGCGTCTGAACTTGAAAATGCATGTATAGAAGTTTTTCAACATTTACTGATATATCAACCTATGTAATTATTGGATACACCAAGAATGAGTTAACTTATCTTTTAAAGTTGTCTTACATAGATTTCCCTTGTTTTTCTAGCAAGATGATTTTTAAGATGTTTGGAGGCAACAGCAAAATGTTTAACAAAATTAGGATCATTGTTTATTTCAAGTACTCTTTTTTAGTTATTAAGTAATTTAAAAAAATTAATTAATTTAACTATTAAGTAAATTAATTAAGTAAATATTAAGAAATATTTACTTATTAAGACATATTTCAGAGTTCTTGTGTATATTTAAACACCAATGATGTTTTTTGTTTAAATGGTCAGCCAATCGGATTTTTGTAGGAAATGTTTTTCGTATTGAAGAAATCCTCTCTAACCAAAAATCATAGCTAGCTTTAACACAAGAGATGAAACACCCCTTGGCAAAATGTTTAGTCCCTATTTATTGGAGTGTATAATAACTAAATTCTGTCTATATATCCATGCAGTTTTTGACGAATATGTGAGAAACATCTAATGGTGACTCATGATGGAAGAAATTCATTGACTGTTTTCCATTAAAAGACACTCCATAAAAGATTGCTGATTTGATAATAGCTTCCATTGTGTTTGAATTCAACTACTAAGAAATTTGTTTTCTCTGCAGAGTAATTCAATGAGTTTACCTGTCTTTTTCTAACTCAATGTGTATGGATTGTAGTATACATGAATGGTGTCTACTGTACTATTCAAAATTTTGCCTGAAAGAATTAAAAAATTAGCCAGGAAGAAGAAAAGGAAGCCAGGAAAAGGGATACATTTGAGCATAAGCTAAGATTCAGGTAGTGTTCCTTGTTGATTTGTGTTTGTTCCCTGAATTTTTTCCATTTTTTTCAGGAGGTAACTAATCAACATCAGATTTACACCAGAGAGGATCCAAATAATATACTTATTATTTGGATATGTTATTATATTATTATAATACATGTACTCATAGCCTTTTGTTCTAGAGGGACTTGAGAGTGTAGAGGGACTGATTCAGGACGGGCTTTCTCATTTCTTACATTTTTTGTAATATTGCCCAGCCTTGTCTGTGCAAAGAAAAGGAAGAAATATGTCTTCTAGTTTTGTTACATATACCATTATCTTGAAAGTAAAATAGGAGTCTTGAAGCTAAACATGTGCTTCAGACACATTCATTGTAACAAGAAACTGAAGAATCAATTATTTGAATTGTTTCAGGAAAATGAACTAAAAATATAACAAAAATAAAAATGGAGGTTTTTCTAGTATTACTATGCTATTTACTTGGTAGTAGGAATAGGATTTCTAAGAAATTATTTTAAGACCAGTACAAGTAAGTTAGAAGACTGTCTTAGAAATGAAAAAATTGCTCAGTACTGCTGTAATTAGAAGATTTCCTTAAGACTAGTACATCTGATGCCAATATAAAATACTTAACATCTTCTAAAATATGGACTTCTTTTGACCCTTGGAAACCTTAAAAGATAAAACATTTATTTAATAAGGAAGTGTATATAGTATTGAGAGTATCCTGTTCCAAACCCACTCTTTGTCATCCACAGATAGATAGCTTCATGGAATGATCCGATTAGACACAAAAACAGATGCTAAGCAAATTAACTGAAAATGAAAAGGGAGACTGAGCTGCATTATTGACCTATTTGTAAATTCTTAGAGAAAAATTCCTTGAACCTCTGTATATTATTTATTATTTTAATTCTGCATGGGATATAACTACACCGCAAAACAGTTAACTGCAGAGAAAAAATGGGTGTGGCAAAAAGGCATCTCAAATTTGCTGACAAGAAAATAATCCTGAAAAGTAAGGCCATTCAAAATTAAGACTGCTTTCATACCCTTAGTGCAATACTCTGCAGATCGTTTGACTTTCTTACATTTGTTTTATTTACCTGAGCATGTATTGCACAGTAACTTCTCTGGAAATCCCAGTACTGAACATCTTAAATACACACGTAAATTCATACAACAGTGACTTTGTTTATCTTAATGCGCATTGGTTATATTACAAAGTTGCAGTGCACTTAGAGTTGTAGAGTATGTCAATATAGCAGTCATATTTAACAAGAAAATCAAACCCAAATGACTTCACATAGTTACTGAAGATATAAAGCAGTTGTTCCAACCTCAAAAGTTTTACCACATTTTCTGCTATAAGAACTTTAGGCTAATTATTTTCAGAACTGTGTTTTTATGAACCAACCATCGCTATTACATTTATATAAAACTGTAAATAACCATGCAGTATACTCAATTTTTTTCTCTTGCCCTTCCTCGATTTTAGAAGTGGAAACTAAAATCAAAAATAAAGTATTTTAATGAAGTTTATTCTTATGTGGAAAAAAAAAATATTAGCTGAGTTCACAGTCAACTACATAACTTTGTACCTTGTCTGAACCTAAAAACAAAGACTTGTGGAGCCTTAGCTAAATCTTTTAGGAACTTCGAACTTTTAAGTCTACTTTTGTCATATGAGCCTAGTTTTTGTACAAAAAATGTGAATAATAGCAAATGGAAATATCTGAAAGACCAGATGGGCATTAAAGTTTTCCCGTAATTTGGTGGCCACTTGGTCGGCTAGACAGGAAACTTTTGTAATGTTTTCCTCTCATTGAATATAAAATAAATCCCAAGCTGTAAACCTTAGAACTGTAAAGTAACAATACACTTTGTCTTTGCTGTTTGTCATTGGGTTGGCACATGGTTATCAAGTGACAGAACTTGGCCTTTTGCTAGTATGTGAACAAAATTTGATGCTTTGTGCTCTTTCTTTAGTGTCTTGCATACATAATGACAAAGCAAATGAACAGAAGGGAGTTTAGATAAACTTTGAATAAAGACATCAAGTCATTTGTGATTTAATTTAAGAATGAACTGGGAATAAATAATACAGTTTACTTAAGTCACTGAAGGGAGAGTTCAATGCCTTCTTGAACATTCAGGTGAAATTCAAGTAGAGGAAGGGTTTTTATAGTTCTCATATCTAAGGGAAATTTACAATATGAAAAAATCCCCCAACTTGTAGTATAATTATTCATTGTGATGTGCAGTCAGACAGACTTCTTTTCTTGATAAGAAATCACTCACTTACAGAAATAAATTTGACGTGGTGGCTTAAGGGATTCTGCTTCATAGGCCCTGCTCATTTCACCAGAATATCCCACAGAAAACAGTGCTAAAACTGATGTGAATAATTTTGTATCTTTTTGAGAAGAAAAAGATAGGACAGTCAAAAACATATGTACAGTGATGTTTTTGTCTCTTTTTTCAAAGTCCTTCATCAGGGATTGATTTGTTGTTTTGTTTCAGTGACATCCAAAAGACTATCACTGGTCCATCATGGGACAAGTACTTTTTAATATCTTCATTTAATGACAGAGACAGTGGGATCGAGTACACTCTCAGTAAGTTTCCTGATGACACCAAGCTGAGTGGTGCGGTTGACACCCCTGAGGGATGGGATGCCATCCAGAGGGACCTGTGCAAGCACAAGGAATGGGGCCATGTGAACCTCAGGAGGTTTATAAGGCCAAGTGCAGGGTCCCACACCTGGGTTGGGACAACCTTCAATATCAGTCCAGGCTGGGGGATGCAGAGATGGAGAGCAGCACTGCTGAGAAGGACTTGGGGGTCCTGGTGGGTGAAAAGCTGGACACGAGCCAGCAATGTGCACTCATAGCCCAGAAGGCCAACCATCTCCTGGGCTGTATCAAAAGAAGCATGGCCAGCAGGGTGAGGGAGGGGATTCTGCCCCTCTACTCTGCTCTGGTGAGACCCCACCTGGAGTACTGTGTCCAGCTCAGGAGCCCTCAGCACAGGAAAGACATGGACCTGTTGGAGCGAGTCCAGAGGAGGGCCACCAAAATGACGGATGGCATGGAACACCTCTCTTATGAGGACAGGCTGAGAGAGTTGGGGTTGTTCAGCCTGGAGAAGTGCAGGTTCCAGGGACACCTTATTGCAGCCTTCCAGTGCTTAAAGGGGGCTTACAGGAAAGATGGGGACAGACTTATTAGCAGGGCCTGTTGAATAGGACAAGGGGTAATGTTTTTAAACTAAAAGAGAGTGGATTTAGACTCAATCTAAGGAAGAAATGTTTCACAATGAAGGTGGTGAAGCAGTGGAACAGGTTGCCCAGAGAGGTGGTAGATGTCCCATTGCTGGAAACATTACAGGTCAGGTTGGACAGGGCTCTGAGCAACCTGATTTAGTTGAAGATGTCCTTGCTCTCTGCAGGGAAGACTTGGGCTAGATGACCATAAAAGGTCCCTTCTTACCAAAACTATTCTATGATTCTATGGGTGAACAGACCAGTGAGGCTTTTGAACAAGAGTTATGAATGCCCAGACATTAGACCCTCAGCTCTGACCAGAAGTTGGGGAAGATCTTTACTGAGTGCATTGCAGCTCTATCCATCTCTGTTGTAGCCAAAATTCTTTTTACTTGAAATGCTGTGAAGGAAGATTGTGTGTACTCAGGCTGTGTACCAACATACAAAAAGATACCTCTGAGACTCAAGGTGACATAAACCTCTGAGGGTCTGACCACTCTGTAGATCACCTTTACTCTTGAGAGCAAGGCATAGCTGAAATGCATTGATGCCCTCTTATACTCAACAAGGCACAAAAGCAGAGCACTAGAAAAGCTCTGCCACTAGGTTTTTGTAGTCTACATGGATAATGGATTGCAGAGAAAAAGAATGAGTGAGGAAATAATAGTAGGTAAATGACATCCACTATTCTCCCCTCATCCACCAATCTAGTAATTTTTTCACAGAAGGTGGTCAGGTTGGTCAGGTCTACTTTACCCTTAGTAAATCTCTGCTGGCTATCCCCTATCTCCTTCTTCTCCCTCACCTACTCCAAAATGTGGTCAGAGAGAACTCCCTCTGTGACTTTCCCAGAGATGGAAGTGAGGCCAACTGGCCCATAGTTCCCCAGGTTTTGTTTTTGCCATGTATTGAAGATGGGTATAAAATTTGCCTTTCTCCAGTTGTCAGAGACCTTCTTCGGTCTCCATGACATATCAAAGCTGATGAAGAATGTTCTTGAAGGGATATCGGCCTGATTCCTGAGCACCTTTAGATGCTGCCCATCAAGTCCCAGAGACTTGTGCGGGTTGATGTCGTGCAAAAAATCCTTGACTCAACTCACATTGCTGCTTGTTTAAGTCCTCTCCTCCTTGAGCCCTGTCACTAACCCACAACACCTGTCACAACTTGTCAGTGAGGACTGAGGCAAAGCAAGCAGTGAATCAGTGTTGTCTGTCTGCTGTCGCTAAATCACCTGCCTCATTCAGCAGCATGCACACATTTTCCTTGTGTAGCCTTTTACTACTAACATAGCATTAGAAGCTCTTGTTGCCCTTGATGTCCCCCCAACTTCAGCTGACTTTGACTTTCCTGAAACCACCTGTGCATACAAGGGCAATGCTTTAAAATTCTTCCTTTGTAGTCTGTCCCTGTTCTACCCCTTTATGCTGTCTTTTTTCATTGGAGTTATGCTGCGAATTTCCTACTTAGACAAGTTCTGAGTATTGGGATGAACAGTTCTGGTGGTTTGTCCTTAAAGACTTATTAGCTTTCCTGAGCTCCTTTGCCATTCAGAGCTGCCTCCCATGGAATACCATCTACCAGTTTCTGAATAAGCCAAAATCTGTTCTTGTGAAGTCCAGGAATCTGTGCTCTGCTGTTCTTCCTCACTCCTCTCAGGATCTAGAAGTTCATTATTTCATGGTCATTGATTACCACATACCCAACCAGCACCTCCTTGTTAGTGGAACAGCAGATCCAGTTATGTGTTACCCTTGCTTGGCTCATCCAGTACCTGTATCGGTAAGTTACCCCTCATACTCTCCAAAAATCTTGATTACTTGTGTCCTGTCAAACTGTCCTTCTGGGATGTATCATGGGTCTGTGACACACCGATGTCCTCAAATACCTTGAAGAAGGCTTCACCCATTTCCTCATCTGGACTGGCTGGTCTGCAACTCACTCCCACTGTGTTGTCAGCTTTACCAGGCTTTCCTCTGACCCTGACCCATAAGCTTTCCCCCGACCCTGACCCATAAGCTTTCCCCCACCTGCCATCTGTTCCACACATCTGACTGCTCCTTCCCAGAGAGAACAACCCCCTTCTCCCTTCCCTGTGTGTGCCTCCTGAAGAGCTTGTGTCTGTCCACCATAGTACTACAGTTGTGTGAGCTGTCCCACCTCCTCTGAGTGATCCCAGTGATGTCCCAGCTGGGTGATTGAACTTACTCCTTTTCAAGACAAAATATGTTTTTGATATTTCTTGAAATAAATGGGACAGAACAATGAACCTTCATTATCAACCTTTTCATATTAATACAAGATGACACGAGTTTCAAAATCAAGAAATGTATGAAAGTTGTAGGTACAGAGAATACAAAATGTACATAAAAGTTACAAGAAAAGTAATCTGTAACATTTGTCTCTTGATTTTTGTTTAGTCATACTTTGGTTAAGAGACACTGAAAGCTCTAGCTGCTGCAAACTGTGTGTAAGCAGTAGTGTGAAATGGTCTATCAGGTACAAAGCTTGCCATTTGGGTGTATACCACTCTTGGCTTTTGTAATCACTGTGTTCAAAGCATGTGTAAATGGCTCTTGCTTTGGTATTGTCTCACAGTAAAGAGTGTAAATGACTTCACGAGGTACAAGGCTGTGTAACTATTTACCAAAGGAATGTTTGACTGTTTCTGGTGGGGACTTCCTAATATATTAAGCAGTCAGGTTCATGTTAGTCACGTGGTCTTAACTGAAGTCTCAGAAAGTGTTACCATTTTACTTTTTCATTTAGTAATTGTTCCATAAACGTGAATTCTTACTTCTCAGTTTTTGGAATAGTACAGTTTAGAAGTTAATACTGTGTGTGGTAGGGAAGAAACTGAAATTAAAATGGTGATTCCACAAATATAATTTTATCTCAGAATAAAAGTGTACTGTTCAGTGTGATTTTTTCTGCTGTTGATGGATTAATCAACAACAGAAGAAAAGTCCAAGGATAAGTTTGCAACACTGGTAGTTATGAAATATACTCGTTCTTATAAAGCTATGAATATTAACACAGTAATATTTATTTGAAAATGGCTTCATCCATGTAAAATTTTTTCTAAACCTGAAAAATAAAGCACATAGCTTAATAGTATGAATGTAATGAATTAGTGCCTTCTATAGTGGAAGAAAAGATTTGAAAGACCCACTGTTTCAGCTATTAAATATTCAGTGAATTTAACTTACTATAAATATTCAAATTTCATAATAGATGTAGAAAGTAAGAAAATACAGTGCTAACTGTACAAAGACCAATAGATATAAGATTTTTAGTAACAGTTAATCAGATTACTCAGATGCAACTGTAGATATCTTATTCCTCAAAGACAGGTAACTGGAACAATTCAAAATGAATATCACTTAAATAAAGATAGGTCTGTCCTGGCTCTGTATAGAAATCACTGATCTTATCCAGACCTTATGGTATTAACTTGTGACCTTAAGAGGAGCCAGAGGTGCAAATGGGGAAAAAAAAAAGTTATTAACAGCATCTCTATGAGCAATAGATCTTTTCATAGATTTCTAGACAAGTGAGGACAATTAACATGACTCAGATAGACCCTTTACTAGGAATAAAATGGCTAGGTTGAAGGCTAATTGTGTTTTGTATCTACCACCTAATAAAATTTTGTATCCCTCAGGGTTTTCATATGACCAAGATTCATCACTTCTCATCATCTTTGATTCTGAATCCCTGGAAGCCCATGCAAGAGTTGACAGTGTGACCTAGGTTCATCTGATAAATCCCTCGAGGAATGAGGAAGGCGGTTTTTTTAGTCAATCAATTTAAAACTGGCTTATATTTTAAAGAGCAAGGGGGGAGGGTTTAGGCGTAACTGGTTTTATTACAGAAGCTACCTTAAGCATTCTGAAAAATACTCTGACTGTTATAATCAGGGGAACAAAATCAGGTCAAGGGGAAATTGAATAATATAATAGAATATTCAGTGCAGTCTTATGGGATAGAAGTTCAATAATGATAATTTCAGTTCTTTTGCACAAGCTTTCAGTGCTTTTCCAACTGAAAAAAAAAACCCAAAACATTTAGTTTAACTAATATTATGGTACTTTGAAATGCTACGTGAGCAAATCATACTATTTTAAAGAATAAACTGCAGTGAAGAAGACAAATTGAAATATCCTTGCTCTCTCATGCCTCATTGTGCTTTTTCAACACCCAGAACATGTCCCTTGAACCCAGGCAGCAATGAACTGAGGAAGAAATTAGCATAGTTTTCACTACTTTTCTTCTGAGATAGCAATGAGAATTCTCAGTAACATGAAAAGACATAATGGCTTGCCTTCACTAAATGTGAGATGGTGGTTCTGTAAAAAATATGGTAAAATCCTGTTTCAGAAAACACCAATGTAAATCTTGCTAGAAGGAGAAAGACAGTATGGAGTGCAGAGATCAGTCAAAATTATTTCCTGTGTAAAACTGATCATGATGTGAACAATTTTAGCCCAAGTATATGCTAGGGCTTTCATTTAAAGATCTCTGAATGGCCAGTATCTTTTGGTAGTCACACATATAGCCTGATAGCCAGCGAAAAGTAGAAGTCATTCTGATTCAAAAATCCTGCTACAATGAAGAAGTAACTTTTGCTTCTGTAAAGCATAAGAAAGCTTTTATGTTCCTGCATATTTGCCCTTTGCACAGTCTTTAAAGGGCACCTCAAATAAGCTAGCAGAAAAGCAAAGCATTTTTTGAAGGTCAGAACTAGAAATTCTGTATGTTTAGGCCTTTCCAGAGCTTTGATTATTTTGTAAAATTATAAACATAACTTAAAACACTGAGTTACAAATTTTGTGTTGGATTTATGTCTCATTTGCATGGCTACCATTTTGGGAAAATACTGTAATGACTCTCAGGGCTCATTACAGGGCACAACATTGATTTCCATTTCCAGCAAATTAGACTACAAGCCCAGTTAGTAACAGAATTTTGTCCTCAGTTGGTAAACTTCAAAAGAAAGGGGCACAGATTGGGGAAGGAGATTGAACAAAAAATTAGTATAAATCAAACTGGTTTCTGTTTTAAAGACACACAAAGCTGAAGTGGACCCTCCACTCTAACAATTTCAAAAAATGTGAAATCTTCCCTTTGAATAAAATGTTTAATGTAGGAGCATCTAGTTCAGGGACATTTGAAGGTGTGGGAATACGGGGCTAGCTTTTAAAAACTGGAAGATGAGGAGATAAAAAATATTTTTAAACATCTTGTTGCTCAGTAGCTGACTCAAGGCTGTGTTTTTAAGGTTTCTATTACAGTTTAGGTCTTGGTATAGAATACTAATATAGAACCATAGAATTACAATGGTTTGGGCTAGAACGAACTTTTAAGGGTCACGTAGTCAAATATCCCTGCATGGGCAGGGACATCTTTCATCAGATCAGGTTCCTCAAACCCTCATCCAACCTGACCTGGAATGTTGCCAAGGATGGGGCATCTACCACCTTTCTGAAAAATCTGTTCCAGTTTTTCACAACAGTCATTGTGAAATATTTCTTCCTTAGATCTAGTCTGAATTTACCCTCTTTTAGTTTAAAACCAGTTCCCATTCTCATATAGTAACAGGCCCTGCTAAAAAGTCTGTCCCCACCTTTCTTATAAGCCCTCTTTAAGTACTCAGCTTGGTGTCATCTGCAAAGTTGCTGAGGGTGCCCTCAATCCCATTGTCTATGTCATTGATGAAGATATTGAACAGCACCTGTCCCAAGACAGACCCCTGAGGGACACTGCTTGTCACCGATCTCCGTATGGACATTGAGCCATTGACCACTACCCTCTGGATGCAGCCATACAACCACTTCCTTATCAACACAGCAGTCCACCCTTCAAATCCATAGCTCTCCATTTGAGAGAGAAAGATATTGTGGGGGACTGTGTCAAAGGCCTTACAGAAGTCCAGACAGACAACATTGGTAGCTCTTCCCTTGTCCACTGATGTGGTCACTCTATCATGGAAGGCCACTAGGTTGGTCAGGTAGGTCTTGCCCTTGGTGAAGAGACACATGCTGGCTGTCTCTGATCACCTCCTTGTCCTCCATGTGCTTTAGCATGGCTTCCATGGGAAGCTTCCATGGGAACTTCCATCTGTTCCATGATCTTCCCAGGCACAGAGGTGAGGCTGACAGGTCAGCTGTTCCCATGGTCGTCCTTATTACTCTTTTTAAAAATGGGTGCAATGTTTCCCTTTCTCCAGTCATGGGCGACTTCACCTGACTGCCTTGACTTTTCAGATATGTTGGAGAGTGGATTGGCAGATACATCAGGCAATTCCCTGAGGACTCTTGGATGCATCTTGTCAGGTCCCATAGACTTGTGTATGTTCAGATTCCTCTGGGGGTCTCAAACCTGATCTTCTCTTATAGTGGGAGGGACTTTGCTCCTCCAGCCCCCGTCTTGCAATCTGTCCCATCAAGAGGTGTGGGAAGAGACACTGCCAGTGAAGACTGAGGCAAAGAAGCCATTCAGTACCTCAGCCTTCTCCTCATCTGTTTGCCAGTTTGCCAGTCTTGCTCATCAAGGGTGGGTACACCTTCCTTGACCTTCCTTTTCTGGACAACATACCTGTCAAAGTCTTTCTTACTATTCTTTGCATCCCTTGCCAAGTTCAGCTCCAGCCGCACTTTAGCCTTCCTGACCCCATCCCTACACAACAGACAGCATCCCTGTATTCTTCCCAAGATTCCTGTCCCTACTTTCACTGCCTGTGCATTTCCTTCTTTCCTTTTAGTTTGCCCAGCAGGTCTCCACTCAGCTGTGCTGGCCTCTTGCCTTCCTTTCCTCATTTCTTACACCTGGGGATTGAGAGCTCTTGTGCTCTCTGGAAAGCGTCCTTAAAGATCTGCCAGCTCTGTTCTGCTCTCTTGTCCCTGAGGGCAGTTTCCCAAGCAGTCCTATTGACTCACACCCTGAAGAGCTGCAAGTTTGCTTTCCTAAAATTCAGGGTCCTGATTTTACTCTTTGCCTGCCCCATATCCCTCAGGGCTGTGAACTCCACCAGTGCATGATCACTGTATCCCAGGCTGCTTCCAACCTCAGTGTCTCCAATTAGCTCACATGTGTTGGTGACCAACAGGTCCAGCATGGCATCCCCTCTGGGGCTGTCTATTACCTGGCACAGGAAGTTGTCCTCCATGCACTGCAAGAGCCTCCTGGATTGCCTACAACTCACTGTGCTACTTTTCCATCAGGGTTGGTTGAAGTACCCCAGCAGGATGAGAACCTGCAAGCGTAAATCCTCCTGTAGCTGGAGTGAGAAGGCTTCATCAACAGGTTCCACTTGATCAGGCAGCCTGTAGTAGACACAGCCACAAGATTCCCTTTGTTGCCTTGGTCTCTGATTCTTACCCATAACCTTTCAACCTGCTTGTGGCTATGCTTCAGAGATAGCTTTTCACACTCTATCCATTTCTTGAAGTAGAGTGCAATGCCTCTACCCCTCCTTCCATGCCAGTCCCTTCTGAACAACCTGTAGCCATCAACAGCTGCAGTCCAGTGGTGCGCTTCATCCCACCAAATTTCTGTAATGACAACCAGGTCATAGCTTTCTAACAGCATGGTGGCTTCCAGCTCCTCTTGTTTGTTGCCCATCCTACATACATTGGTGTAGAGGCACTTCAGCTGGGCTATAGGCCATGTCACCCTCTTAGAGGAACCTCCTTTATTTCTCGGGTGCAACAGGCTGAGGGCCCTCATTAGCACCCTGTCCTTCCAACCTTGGTGTGTCATCCCACAGTTTGTCATGGGTGAGCCTGATATTCTCTCCCTCCCCCTTTGACACTAGTTTAAAGCCCTGTCAATAAGTCCTGCTAGCTGTGAGCAAAACCGTCTTCTCCCTTTGGGAAAGGTTAAACCTACCTGATGCCAGCAAGCCAGGTGCCATGTAGGCTGTCCAATTATCACAAACTCCAAAACTGTGGTGGTGGCACCAGTCACAGAGTATTAGTATTACTAAAGTGGACCAGTCTGTTTCTTCCTGTGTTGCTGTTTGCAACTGGAGGAGGGAGGAAAAAATAACCTGTGCTCCAGGTTTCCCTTACCAACTGTCCCAAGGCCCTGAAGTCTCTTTTTGATGATTCTTGCACTACACGTTGAGGCTTCATTGCCGCCTGCATGGAAGAGAAGTAGAGGGTAACAGTCTGAGGGCCACATGGGTCTGGGAAGTTTCCTACTGATGTCCTTAACCCACACCCCAGGGAGGCAGCAGACTTCCATAAGAGCCATGTCTATCTGGTATATTGGACCTTCACCTCCTCTCAGAAGGGAGTCGCCTACAACTATAACCTGTCTTTTTTTCCTCATGAGGTGGTCATGATGCAGGAGGTAGGCCTTTCTGACCTTGGCAGCACCTCTGGTGTACTCGGACTGTCATCCACATCATCCATGGACTGTCCTTCTACATCCAAAGCCTCATACCTGTTGTAGCTGGGAAGCCAAGATGGGCGAGAAGGGGGTTCACCTTCCGCCCCAAGCGTGGACTTGCCTCCATTCACTCCTTCCCTTTAAGCTACTGCCTTCAGCCTGGTGGGGGCAGGATACAGGACCCCTTAGTCTTGTTTTTTTTCTGGTGGCAGTTTCTGTTTCTGTCTCCAGGAGGGCAAAGCATGGTTTCACTAGCATTTCTCCGACTCCCTGATGCTCATTAACCTTTCTACCTCCTCTTGTAATTCTGCCCCCAGGCTGAGCAGATCATTCACCTGGTCACACTTTACACAGCTGTTCTCGCTACTGCCATTGGTTACCAGTGAGAGGGTCTAGTACTCTCTGCAGCCTGAGGCCTGGATGGCTGCATGTTTTCGTACATGTTCTTCTGTCTGGGTAGCCATATCAATTGTGGTGAGTGCAGAGGACGTGACTTTCAGCTGAGTGAAAATCATAACCAGGGTCTTTTTGAGAGGGTGATGACAACCAATTGAACTCACCTTTTGGTCTGGGAGGATGACTACACCCTTCCTGCACACCCTTCTGCATGAACTGCCACTCAAAATGTTGCACCATGCTGTTTTGCCACTCAGCTGGCAGCACTTCTGGTAGCTAGCACTCCCTGGGCTGTTTTTTATAGGCATGGTGGGTGGCCACCATTGCTCTGGAAAGGATACGTCAGCGTATAGTGCAAGAGCTGCCAGTGCCTGGCACATCTCTCCTCTGCCCTGGTATGTCCCTGCCTCAGGAAAAACCTCTATGTGCTGAGATCTGCTGCTCTGCTGAGGGTTGGGCCAGCTCCAGAGCAGCTCCCCTTGGCGACTGAGTCATAGCTGCAAGTGTGCCAGCTGGAAGAACTTGGAAAAGTAGTTATGTTACAAGAGAGCTCAACAAGCCACACAGTGTCCAGGAATGTGAGCAGGAGATTGATACATGGTATTGTGCACAGTCCCAGGTTGAACAACAACCCTGCCTTAAATCTGTGCAAGGGCAAGGTAAACCTGAATTCAACCTCAAGCTGACTGACACAAGGTAACTCATGAGATGAAGGATCCTAGACCCTTTTGCTCTGGGCAAAAGGAAGAACTTTCCTCCATCCCCTGAAGTGTCCCTACATAAAAGAGCTGATGCTCTGAGGTTGGAGAATGAAGAACGTGTGAGCAATGGATAAGATCCAGGAGAAGTCAACTATGAAAAGTTTATCCAACTACCTACCTCCATTAAATCCAGTGCCACCAGAAAAGCATTTTAGGCATTAATAATTGGGGATTCTTTACTGAGAGGCACCAAAGTATCCATTTGCCATCCAGACAATTTATTTGAGTAGTTTTCTGCCTACTAAGAACTCATGCTTGTGACATCATTAAGAGACTACTGAGCCTGGTGAGCCCTATAGACTGTCATCCGCTCCTACTATTCCATGTAGAGTCTAATGATACTGTGACAAGGCATCTCAGAGACAGTATATGTACCTTGGAGCAATGTTAAAAGGATCAGGAGCACAGGTGGTGTTCTCCTCTGTGAGAGGAGCTATGATTTAACTGCTATCACTGAAACATGGTGGGATGAAAGACACAACTGGAGTGCTGCAATCAGTGGTTATAAACAGGTCAGAAGGGACTGGCACGAAAGGAGGCAGGGGGCAACTGTTGCCTTCTACATAAAAAAGTTGATTGATTGCACAGAGCTGTCTTTAAAAACAATGATAAACAGATTGAGGTTTTACAGGTGAAAATTAGAGGCCATGCCAATAAAAGAAACCTTGTGGCTGGTGTTTACTACAGGTCACCTATTCAAGGGAGCCTATCGGTGAAGCTCAACTACAGGGACCATTGCTCACAGGCTCTGTTCTTTCTGTGGGACTTCAATCCCCCTGACATCAGCTGTCAAAGAAACACAGACAGCTATAAAAAGTTCAGGTAAGTCTTGGATTATCTTGAGGATAGGGTCATAATCCATGTAAGAGACCAACCAAAAGTGAACGATAATTTGACCTGTAGCTTACCAACACAGCTGAAGAAAGTGTACAACTCAAGATTGTTGGAAGCCTGGGCTGCAGTGATCATGCATTTTTTTGCCTCAGTTTTCACTCATCCCACATCAATCGAGCCCTTGAACCTCAGGTGCTTCCCACTATAAGAGAAGATCAGGTTTGAGACCCCCAGAGGAATCTGAACATACACAAGTCTATGGGACCTGACAAGATGCATCCAAGAGTCCTCAGGGAATTGCCTGATGTATCTGCCAATCCACTCTCCAACATATCTGAAAAGTCAAGGCAGTCAGGTGAAGTCGCCCATGACTGGAGAAAGGGAAACATTGCACCCATTTTTAAAAAGAGTAATAAGGACGACCATGGGAACAGCTGACCTGTCAGCCTCACCTCTGTGCCTGGGAAGATCATGGAACAGATGGAAGTTCCCATGGAAGCTTCCCATGGAAGCCATGCTAAAGCACATGGAGGACAAGGAGGTGATCAGAGACAGCCAGCATGTGTCTCTTCACCAAGGGCAAGACCTACCTGACCAACCTAGTGGCCTTCCATGATAGAGTGACCACATCAGTGGACAAGGGAAGAGCTACCAATGTTGTCTGTCTGGACTTCTGTAAGGCCTTTGACACAGTCCCCCACAATATCTTTCTCTCTCAAATGGAGAGCTATGGATTTGAAGGGTGGACTGCTGTGTTGATAAGGAAGTGGTTGTATGGCTGCATCCAGAGGGTAGTGGTCAATGGCTCAATGTCCATACGGAGATCGGTGACAAGCAGTGTCCCTCAGGGGTCTGTCTTGGGACAGGTGCTGTTCAATATCTTCATCAATGACATAGACAATGGGATTGAGGGCACCCTCAGCAACTTTGCAGATGACACCAAGCTGAGTGTTACAGCTGACACCCCTGGGGGATAAGATACCATCCAGAGGGACCTGAGCAAGCTCGAGGAATGGGGCCATGTGAACCTCATGAGGTTCATAAGGCCAAGTGCAGGGTCCAGCACCTAGGTCGGGGCAACCCCAGTATCAGTGTAGGCTGGGGGATGAAGAGATTGAGAGCAGCGTTGCTGAAAAGGACTTGGGGGTCCTGGTGGATGAGAGGCTGGACATGAGCCAACAATGTGCACTCATAGCTCAGAAAGCCAGCTGTATCCTGGCTGCATCCAAAGCAGTGTGGCCAGCAGGTTGAGGGAGGGGATTCTGCCCCTCTACTCTGCTCTGGTGAGACCCCACCTGGAGTCCTGCCTCCAGCTCTGGTGCCCTCAGCACAGGAAAGACATCAACCTGTTGGAGCAAGTCCAGAGGAGGCCCACAAAAGTGATCAGAGGGCTGGAACACTTCTCCTGTGAAGACAGGCTGAGAGAGATGGGGTTGTTCATCCTGGAGAAGGCGCTGGGCAGACCTTACTGCAGCCTTCTGGTACTTAAAGGGGGCTTGTAAGAAAGGTGGGGACAGACTTTTTAACAGGGCCTGTTGCGATATGAGAACAGGAAATGGTTTTAAACTAAAAGAGGGTAAACTCAGACTAGATCTAAGGAAGAAATATTTCACAGTGAGTATGGTGAAACACTGGCACAGGTTGCTCAGGGAGGTGGTAGATGTCTCATTGCTGGACACATTCCAGGTCAATTTGGGCAGGACTCTGAGGAAGCTGATTTAGTTAAAGATCTACCAGAGTCAGAATTAGATAAAATATGTTCCAGCACTATCAGGGAAGGATTAGTTACTCCCATAACCAGTCTTTGTGGGGCACTCGGTATCATTCCATACCTAAATTATGCAAGAGTGTTTGATACAGTCAAGGGACTCTTAACTGCGAAACTCATTGCACTAAGGCCAAGGATTCATGAGAGTTCCAGGAGCAATGGAGTGGGCAGAAATGCATCACCACAATCCACCCTGTGACTAAAGTCAATCCATTTGTTTCTCACAGTGTGGTAGTGTGGTCACCTCTTGCCTCTGTGCCTATAAACAGAGCAATGTTATATTCCAGTTGTAATTTAAGGGGAAATCTTTGTGTTTGATTAACCTTTGTATTAGTAAAGATTTCATTAGATGGGATTAACCAACATTATATACACAAGGAGGTTTTTGTAATAGCACAGTCTCTTGTGTCAAGTGACAAGTTTTGATGTATAGAACAACGTTTAACAATGAACGTAATATAACAAGAGTCAATAGAATTGACAGGCTTACAGACATATTTTATTTAGCTCCTGGCCTACTAATTAGGGTAAGTCTACATTTCACGGTGCAAAAAAGGATCAGAACTGCGTTGCTGCAGCACTCTGTCCAGTCTCATGAGGTTTAACAGCAGGGCTAATTAACTCAGGTGCGGTACCACACAGCAGTGAATGTTCTGCTTCAGGAGTTATCATTTGTGTTAGTATTTGCAAGGTACCTCTTGCCCTGAAGAGACATGTCAGGTCTCTCAGAGCTAACTGGTTCTCTTTAGGGTGCTGTGCTTTGTAATGCAGACATTCACCTTAAATACATTGGTGCCATTCTCCCAACTCTCCTTTTTCACTGGGAAGGTGCTGTAAAACTTTTGTTCTGGAAGATCTCTCCCACCACATCTCAGATCCCAGAAATTTTAGTATTCAAAGTGAATTTTCTGGTTAAATATGTATTTTGACCAGTGACTTTTGGATTGAAACCTTAACTCCAAACAAATATTTTAACAAACTATGTTTTCCTACTAATTGCCTAGGGCCCCATATTCAACTAATGTTAATTGTGTAATTATCTTACAAATGAAAAAAAGACATTTTATTTTTGTGTTGCATAAAGTGTCTTTTTTTCTTTGTTTTTGTACTAAAAAAATTTAATAATTTTATACCCTTTTTGCAACTTACTCTACCCATTCCCCCATTGTGTTTTTCAACTGTTCTTTCTCTTTTTATTTATTTTCATATCATACTTTAGTTAGTTAGTTATTAGCTTACATTTACATTATTTTTAACATATTAACTGGTCCTTTATTCTTTTTAATTCCAAGGAACCATAAAAGAATGTAAAGATAGATGCAATGTTAATGTACATATATTCTAATAACATTGCTTGCATATGAAAATAATAATGATGATACATCACTTTAGATACATCTTCTAATAAATATTGGTGTGAATTAAGAGCAAGAAGCCACCGAGGCGAAGGGCTACGGAGCGAAGGATCGCGCCGGGGGAGCCTTCCCGAGGCGGCCAAACCGCGAAGGCGGCAGCACAGGGAGCGAGAGTAAGTAAGAAGTAAGGAGAGGGGTCAGCAAAACTGCTATCATGGACTTCCGGAGGGCAGACTTTGGCCTGTTCAGGTCACTGGTTGAGAGAGTCCCTTGGGAGACAGTCCTGAAGGACAAAGGGGTCCAGGAAGGCTGGACAGTCTTCAAGAAGGAAATCTTAAAGGCGCAGGAGCAGGCGGTCCCCATGTGCTGTAAGAAGAGCTGGCGGGGAAGGCGACCGGCCTGGCTGAACAGGGAGATTTTGCTGGGACTCAGGGAAAAGAGGAGAGTTTATCACCTCTGGAAGAAGGGGAAGGCAACTCATGAAGAGTACAAAGATCTCGTTAGGTCAAGCAGGGACAAAATTAGAAAGGCAAAAGCCCAGCTAGAGCTCAGTCTGGCCACAGTCGTAAAGGATAATAAAAAATGTTTTTACAAATATATTAACAACAAAAAGAGAGGCAAGGAGAATCTCCATCCCCTACTGGATATGTCGGGGAACATTGTCTCCAAGGACGAGGACAAGGCTGAGGTACTTAATGCCTTCTTTGCCTCAGTCTTTAATAGCCAGTCCAGGTATCCACAGGGTATTCAGCCCCCTGAGCTGGAAGACGGGGATGGAGAGCACAATGTACTCCTCATAATCCAGGAGGAAGCAGTCAAGGACATGCTAAGCCACCTGGACACCCACAAGTCTATGGGGCCTGATGGGATCCACCCGAGAGTACTGAGAGAGCTGGCGGAGGAGCTTGCCAAGCCACTCTCCATCGTTTATCAGCAGTCCTGGTTAACAGGGGAGGTCCCAGAAGACTGGAGGCTTGCCAATGTGACGCCCGTCTACAAGAAAGGCCGGAAGGAGGATCCTGGGAACTACAGGCCTGTCAGCCTGACCTCTGTTCCAGGGAAGATTATGGAGCGGTTGGTTTTGAGAGTGCTCACAGGGCATCTGCAGAACAGCCAAAGGATCAGGCCCAGCCAGCATGGGTTCATGAAAGGCAGGTCCTGCTTGACCAACCTGATCTCCTTCTATGACCAGGTGACCCGCCTAGTGGATGAGGGAAAGGCTGTGGACGTTGTCTACCTGGACTTTAGTAAAGCCTTTGACAGCGTCTCCCACAGCATTCTCCTGGAGAAACTGGCGGCTCGTGGCTTAGATGGGTTTACTCTTCGCTGGGTGAGGAACTGGCTGGATGGCCGAGCCCAGAGAGTTGTGGTGAATGGCGTTAAATCCGGCTGGCGGCCGGTCACGAGTGGTGTTCCCCAGGGCTCGGTTCTGGGACCAGTCTTGTTCAATATCTTTATAGAAGATCTGGATGAGGGAATTGAGTGCTCCCTCAGTAAGTTTGCAGATGACACCAAGCTGGGTGGGAGTCTTGATCTGCTGGAGGGTAGGAGGGCTCTGCAGAGGGATCTGGACAGGCTGGATCGATGGCCAGAGGCCAACTGTATGAGGTTTAATAAGGCCAAGTGCAGGGTCCTGCACTTTGGCCACAACAGCCCCATGCAATGCTACAGGCTTGGGGAGGAGTGGCTGGAGAGCAGCCCGGCGGAAAGGGACCTGGGGGTGCTGGTTGACAGCCAGCTGAATATGAGCCGGCAGTGTGCCCAGGTGGCCAAGAAGGCCAACAGCGTCCTGGCCTGTATCAGAACTAGTGTGGCCAGCAGGAGTAGGGAAGTGATTGTGCCCCTGTACTTGGCACTGGTGAGGCCGCACCTTGAATACTGTGTTCAGTTTTGGGCCCCTCACTACAAGAAGGATGTTGAGGTGCTGGAGCGTGTCCAGAGAAGGGCAACAAAGCTGGTGAGGGGTCTGGAGCACATGTCTTATGAGGAGCGGCTGAGGGAACTGGGGTTGTTTAGTCTGGAGAAGAGGAGGCTGAGGGGAGACCTTATCGCTCTCTACAACTACCTGAAAGGGGGTTGTGGCGATGAGGGTGTTGGCCTCTTCTCCCAAGTAACTAGTGATAGGACAAGAGGAAATGGCCTCAAGTTGCGCCAGGGGAGGTTTAGATTGGATATTAGGAAAAATTTCTTCACTGAGAGGGTGGTCAGGCATTGGCAGAGGCTGCCCAGGGAGGTGGTGGAGTCGCCATCCCTGGAAGTGTTCAAAAAACGTGTGGATGTGGCGCTTCAGGACATGGTTTAGGGGACATGCTGGTTCTGGATTAATGGTTGGACTTGATGATCTTGAAGGTCCTTTCCAACCTAGTGATTCTGTGATTCTGTGAAGTTATTTTAAAATTTTCATTGTCTTAGGCTGTTACATAGCCCGAATCAGCATGTTTGGGTACATCAGCTGATGTGAGACAGTAAACATTATACTCTTGATTTTATTAACCTACCATACCTTAAGTATTATTTCTGCTCTTAAATTCCTGAATGTACAATGTTAATTGTTTCAGAAATGATAATATTATTACACTATCTAACTGCACTCAGATTCAGTAATTTGTATAAACATCCTAACATTTGCTTGTGAAGTTAATTGTGAATACAAAACTGCAGCTGTAAAGAGAGGTTTTATAAACCTTGCTCTCTCTATAAAAATTATGTTAAATGTGGAGTTCATTTCTGCTCGCTTTTGAAATGAATAGCCATATCGCTGCTAAAAAAATGAGAGACTTCTTAAAAGATTAAAACATAGACTTAATCAATGAACAGACAAAAGATTTCAATCCCTTTTTATTGAAACTATGAGATCGATATTTTATTCAATATCTCATTTCATTAGCTGGGATGACACTTGTTCATTTCCATTAAAAAGAAAACAGATAGTTGTAATTTTTATTTGCATCACAGATTCACTTGCCAGTTATTAAAAAATTTTCCCACTTTCTCATGGGGTTATACTAAGTAGCAGTTTGCATGAGACCTGGCCGTCAGTTTTATTTCTATGATTCCTCTATTTCAAAAGCCAACATGTTTTGTCTGACAAACATGCCTAGCTAAGGACAATCATTAATTGTCACTTTCCCCCTTACGCTATTGATATGTATTTTTTGTAGTATATTTTTTCCTAGCAGCAGAGGCTTAGTGTATCTATCTAACACATATAAAATTATACTAAACGTTCAATTCAACATCAACAATTTAAATACATTTGTAAAGAGGAAAGGACAAATATTTTTATGACTGATTGTAGATTAGAAATAATACTGACATTTCAAAACTGGTATTTGAAAAGTCAGCTGACTCAGTAAAACTTACGAAATATGAAAATAAAGACAAATGAAGATGTAGATTTATATAACTGTCCTAGTTTCAGCCAGGATAAAGACGGTTTTCTTCACAGAAGCTGGTGTGAGCCTATGTTTTGGATTTGGGATGAGAAAATTTTGATAACGTGCTTATGTTTTGAGCTGCTGCTAAATAGTCAAGGACAGTCCAGCTTCTCGTGCTGGCCTGCCAGCGAGGAGGCTGGGGATGCACGGGGAGCTGGGAGGGGACACAGCCAGGACAGCTGACCCAGACTGGCCAAAGGGATATTCCCTACCATACAACATCATGCCCAGCACATAAACTGGAGTTGGCCGGGGGGCGGAAATTGCTGCTCGGGGACAGGCTATCGATCGCCGGGTGGTGAGCAATTGCTGTATTGGGCATCACTTGTTCTTGTACATTCCTTTTTTGGTACTATTAATGTTGTTAACACTGTTGTTTCCTTCTCTCTTGTTGTCTTATTAAATTATTTTTATCTCAACCCACGAGTTTTTTACCAATTCTCTCCCCCGTCCCACTGAGGGAAGAGGGGGTGAGTGAGTGGCTGTATGGTGCTTAGGTGCTGGCTGGGGTTAAACCACAGTAATAAGGACAAATGAAGATGTAGATTTATATAACATAGGTTCAAAGTAAATAACTAGAAAATATTTACCCTACATTGATGTAAAACATAAATAGTCTGATGACAATATAAATTATCTGATTATACCAGTCAAATATAACTTTTTGCAGCCTGACTTTATTCCTCTAAAAAGCCTGTCAAAGCTTCATGTAAACGTAAGTGAAACAATACGGAAAGAAATGACACTGCTATTGCAAAACCGAATAATTTTTGTTCAGTAAAGTAAAAACTACCTCTGTTGTTACTTAATGTGTCTGTGGAGTATTATATAACACAGTACCTTTATTATTAGAGAGGTTGATTTTATATGTAAGGCTTGAATCATAAAAAGTTGTGCATCAGTTGTGATCATTTACTGTTTCTTGAGGTACATTACTTTTCATAATCCAGGAGTAAGCAGTCAAGGACATGTTAAACCACCTGGACACCCACAAGTCTATCGGCTCTGATGGGATCCAGCCGAGAGTACTGAGAGAGCTGGCGAAGGAGCTTGCCACGCCACTCTCCATCATTTATCAGCAGTCCTGGTTAACAGGGGAGGTCCCAGAAGACTGGAGGCTTGCCAATGTGACGTCCGTCTACAAGACAGGCCGGAAGGAGGATCCTGGGAACTACAGGCCTGTCAGCCTGGCCTCTGTACCGGGGAAGATTATGGAGTGGTTGGTCTTGAGAGTGCTCACAGGGCATCTACAAGACAACCAAGGGATCAGGCCCAACCAGCATGGGTTCATGAAAGGCAGGTCCTGCTTGACCAACCTGATCTCCTTCTATGACCAGGTGACCCGCCTAGTGGATGAGGGAAAGGCTGTGGATGTTGTCTACCTGGACCTTAGTAAAGCCTTCAACAGCGTCTCCCACAGCATTCCAATGGAGAAACTGGTGGCTCGTGGTTTAGACAGGTTTACTCTTCACTGCGTGAAGAACTGGCTGGATGGCCGAGCCCAGAGAGTTGTGGTGAATGGCGTTAAATCCAGCTGGCGGCCAGTCACAAGCGGTGTTCCCCAGGGCTCGGTTCTGGGGCTGGCCTTGTTCAATATCTTTATAGAAGATCTAGATGAGGGAATCGAGTGCTCCCTCAGTAAGTTTGCAGATGACACCAAGTTGGGTGGGAGTGTTGATCTGCTGGAGGGAAGGAGGGCTCTGCAGAGGGATCTGGACAGGCTGGATCAATGGGCAGAGGTCAACTGTAGGAGGTTTAATAAGGCCAAGTACCGGGTCCTGCACTTTGGCCACAACAACGTCATGCAACACGACAGGCTTGGGGAGGAGTGGCTGGAGAGCAGCCCGACAGAAAGGGACCTGGGGGTGCTGGTTGACAGCCGGCTAAACATGAGCCAGCATTGTGCCCAGGTGGCCAAGAAGGCCAACAGCGTCCTGGCCTGTATCAGAACTAGTGTGGCCAGCAGGAGTAGGGAAGTGATCATGCCCCTGTACTCAGCACTGGTGAGGCCGCACATCGAATACAGTGTTCAGTGTTGGGGCCCTCACTACAAGAAGGATGTTGGGGTGCTGGAGCGTGTCCAGAGAAGGGCAACAAGGCTGGTGAGGGATCTGGAGCACAAGTCTTATGAGGAGCGGCTGAGGGAACTGGGGTTGTTTAGGAGAAGAGGAGGCTGAGGGGAGACCTTATCACTCTCTACAACTACCTGAAAGGGGATTGTGGCGATGAGGGTGTTGACCTCTTTTCCCAAGTAACTAGTGATAGGACAAAAGGAAATGGCCTCAAGTTGCGCCAGGGGAGGTTTAGATTGGATATTAGGAAAAATTTCCTCACTAAGAGGGAGGTCAGGCATTGGAACAGGCTGCCCGGGGAGGTGGTGGAGTCACCATCTCTGGAAGTGTTGAAAAAACGTGTGGATGTGGCACTTCAGGACATGGTTTAGGGAACATGGTGGCGCTGGATTAATGGTTGGACTTGATGATCTTGAAGGTCTTTTCCAACCTAGTGATTCTGTGATTCTGTGATTTTGTGATTAGTTCTTTACTAAAGGTACAAATAGCCATTAATGTATCTGTCAAAATTCCGTTGGAACGGGAAAATATGCTCCTGTTGCATCTCAGAAACCAGTTTAACCTCCTTAACTTGTGTGTGTTTATATTTATGTGTGTATATATATGAACACAGACAGATGCTAACATCCTCAAAACATATCCAGGAACAAACTTATCTACATGCAAAAATGGTATTTGTATTCTAAATAGTTCTTTGATCCAAGGCACTTTCAATCAGAAAATTTACTCTAAATTACTCATATTCCACGTTATTTTGTTTATGTAATCTGTGGTAACACCCACTGAGTGCAATTGTAAGTCATTATATGAAGAAATAACAAAATGCCATCTACAGTAAATTTTAAGTAATTTGTAGGTGATAGGATCCATCATGTGAGGTATGTCACATGATTGGTAGAACAAGGATATTTAGAATTTTATGCATATGTGTCACTCATTGTGGTTTCTAAAACCTAGCTTTATTACAGGATTTGTATAGTCTTTGCCAGAAATAACTGAGGACGAACTCTTTTCCCATGAAAATCTTTATATGGGCTACCTTGTACCAGATGGTGTTTTGTCCCCAGCTGTCCTGGAACACCAGGAACAGGCCAGCCCTCATGTGGCACAGAGGTAAGGTGGCAGAAAGGGCCATTAGTATTCAGGTGGAAGTAACTCTTTTCCTTTTTTTCCCTCCACCTTTCTAGTCTGTCTTGCGTTTCAGAGTTTTCTTTTGCTCATGAGCGTATTTAAACTACAAAGGAGAAATCTTAGTCAAAAACAGGCAGGCACCAAGGTTAACTATGTGTTTCCAAGTTGTTTTCGTAGGAAATAGGTGGCAGCACGGTCACTAGCACTGTGTTGCATGGCAGGCGTGTGTGAGATGACCAGAAGAATCTTACCACAAACAGTACTGTCCTCAGATGACCACTCATAAGTTCCTGTGCAAATGGATCCATGCACATGCATGAAGCCACTTTAATCTTTAGAGGCTAACATTTCAGGAAAAATTACAAAATAGAGGCTGAAATTCAAACATTTTTCAGAATCACATCTTTGTTTTCTACATGTAATAGAACATAATAAAATTACCATTAAAATATCTCCCTAAAACACTGCTGAAATGACAACCCCGTGCACTTTCTCTGTATGCTCATGTTTATGAACCTATCAGTTAGGATTCATAGCAAGGCTTTTCTTTTCAGTCATCTTTCTAGCAAGTATTACAACTTTCTAAAGTTAGTGAAGCAAATTATAATCAGCTTATATCAAATTAAGTTATATTTGGTGTAGGAAACAGAGTTAAAATTCTGTCTCATTCAGAAGGCTTGTAAATAAATAGCTCTCTAAAGAGGAACTGGGTAGTTGGGATGGAGTCCCTAAAGGAAAAAAACCCTCATCTTTTATAATTTTTTACAAATAGTCAAAGTGTAGGCCAGAGTTAAATATTAATATATTCATATTCATTCAGAAGAATGCATGTATATAAATGTATAGATGTATATAAATGAGGGTGAAGCATGTAGTTCCAGCAGATAGCTAAGAAGCAGTAGAGTGGGTAAAGTGGCATTAAAGCTCTGAGCTTTCCAGTGGAAATCTGCATGTTTTTTTAACAGAGGTTTTGCAAAAATGATCCACCTCAGGAAAAAGGCTTGCTTTAGGTGAAATGACATCCCTTTCTGGAAAAAGAAAAAAAAAAAACAAACTTTTATTTGAGATCTAATAATAAAAGTGTTGCTGGTCCTGTGCAGGGATGGAAGACCAACTCACAGACCACAGCCTTAGTTTTAAGGTTGTGATGTTCAATTCCCACTGGCAGTTTGGGAAAATCACTTTGCCTCAGTTCTTTTCTTACTCACCTCATAGACATGTGGAATAAAAACATCCAAAGATGTAAGGTGTTCAGATAGACATGTTATTCACTATATAAGTTTAGCTGTCAATATACACAAAATGCTTTGGTTCAACCAACTTTTCAACAGATTGGAAGCTTGAATGCATGGAATGCAGCCATCTTTTTGAAAATGTGAAGAGAACAGCATCCCTTCCCATGCTGTCACAATATGGTGGACAATATTCTGTAAAAAGTGAAGTTCACTCAAGAACCTCAGTTATTTTGATGTTTTCAATGAACACACTCAACTTTTATTCATGCATGAAGGGATCAGCATGCTGTGCAACACTAGAAAGCTGTTTTGATCTTCAATAATTTGTGTAGCACATTTGATATACCAGAGTACTGTACATATTCTATTTAGCATGTTCAGTTCTGCCCCACAGTGTGACTCAGTGGTACAGAAGGTGTTATCCGCAGCCATTCTATTTCAAGTATACAGTCTCAGGAAGTGAGGGTGGGTGTCATCTGTAATTTGCAATCCAGACATCCTTGCATTTCCTCCGGCAGCATTTGCTATTCAAGTAACCTAGTCCATACTCATGTCTCAGTGCTTAGTGCTTAGCTCAACGCGTAGTGCATACTTGTGATTTCTCTCCTTTCTCCACCTCTGCACATTACCTCTTCATCATTCCTTGATTGATTTAATCTGCTAAACTGAGATTCTATCAATGGATCGGCAAATCCAGTCTTTAACATTACTATTTTATACTGTAGACTACATTTCTAAATAATCGGCATGACCATTTTATTTTCAGAGTCTCATCTTAATGCCTACAAATATCTGAAGTTGTACTGTGTTGTGCTTTGTAATGAGTTATCACTGCATAAATCTTTACTTACACTTAGGCTTAAATACTTGTGGGCTTTTAGTGTTTTTTTTTTCCAGTGTTCAAAGGATTACAGAATAGTGGTCAGGAAGTATACATTCAGTGTATACATTCTGTAGAAATACAGAAAAAACTATAATAATTTTACGGAATGGTTAAAAAGTATAGGTCAGAACACAGATCTCTTCAGCTGTCTAAAATCACTTTTGCTCAACTGCTTTACACTAGAAGTGATCCCTAATTTCTCTACTAGTCAGTGAAATCTACATAAATTCAGTTTTGCATTCAGAAAACAGCAAAATTTTCTCTAATGAAAGAAAGAAACTATGGCTGTTAAATTAGCAAGTTAACAAATCACCCTCAAATGCATGAACTTAACCATTTCACCTACAAAATGCAATCCATACAACTAGTCAGAAACTTTATTTCATATTTATGAAACTGGCAACCTTAACCATTTATGACAAAACATTTTTTGCTTTTAGGGGTCTACTGAAAAAGTACTATTTTACTCCCTCTCTCCCTCCATCCACCTTCCCTTAAGCCAATTTTCAGTAATTCAAGTGGAAAATTTCTGATTTGAACATATGGGAAAAATATATTATTTTCATGGTTAGATAACTCAAAAAAAACCTTGAATCCTTCTTTGAGTAGACATCACACAAGTAAATATTCACTCTAGGAAAGTCAGAAGAACACGAAAAATAAACCCACAAAAACCTAGGCTAGAAGGCACAAATCAGCACAGTTTGGTTCTTGCAGCAAACAGCCTATGTATGTGATAAAAAACTTGGCCTTATGGAAGTCAGCAGCAGAACTTCCATTAACTTTGGTGGGGTAAAAATTTTGTTGAATTTGTAAATTCTCAATACATACAGTAATGACTTAATCCTTCCAATATTTCTGAAAGCAAAGCAAGCAGTTTTGCCTCCTACTGGAGGAGAAAATATACGGAGAAACACAGAAGGATTAAGAGCGTATCTACCTGCTGCAATATAGACAGTGGCAAATTAGCTGCTGGGTAGTACCATGTTGAGGAATTTACTTGAACCATGGGAACAGCAACCACATCCTTATGCTGATACAGCCTTGCTAACTCTCGGGACAAAGGGCCAGGCTGCTGCGATGCAGCAACATGGATTGTGGCCATATGTTACTACTTCTGATTTAGTTGCAGAAACCCTGCCGTGTTTTGCTCACTCAGTGATGTATTGAACATTAATCACAGAAACACTCCATAGAAAAACTGAGACTGCATCCTATAGCAATCGGGACAGTCCCCATTTCCCACTGCCTCACTACACTGAACCATTTCTGTAAAACTGTAACCTAGTCATGACCTAACATTTCATGAAGTTTTATCTTTGTTTTTCAATATGGATGAAGCTGTGTTGTGAATAAAGTAAAGGTCTAATAGGAATGGAAGCATGGAAGTGAAAATTACTTCTGATGTAAAGTCATACTCGGTTCTTTAATTGAATGCACCGGAATAGGGTAATTACTGTCCCTGAATGTTAAAACACTTCACACATTAAAGCACAACTTCAGTAGCAAGTGTTTTCTAAGAACTTGTGACTTCTGCCTTTTAACTGTGAACTTTTTAGGGGTCTAAAAAATTCATATTGATTTTGTTTTAAACCTGCTTCCTGACAATTGAATGAGCACTTGCTACTGGTTTTGTTAGGATGTGGTGGGTTGACCTTGGCTGGTCACCAGGTGCCCACCAAGCCACTCTATTAACAGAACAGGGGGAGAAAATACAATTAAAACCTCGTAGGTTGAGATAAGCACAGGAAGCTCACTTACCAATTACCATCACAGGCAAAACAGACCCAACTTGGGGAAAATTAAGTTAATTTATTGCCTATTAGTTGTAACAGAGGAGGATGGTGAGCAAAAAGAACAAAACTAAAAACATCTTCCTCCCACTCCTCCCTTCTTCCCAGACTCAACTTCACTCCTAACTCCTCTACCCTCAACCCCCTGCCTCTGAGTGGCACAGGGGGATGGGGAACTGGGATTGCAGTCGGTTCATAGCCCTTCATCTTTACCTCTGCTTCCCCCTCATGCTTTTCCCCTGCTGCAGCAGAGGATCTTACCCATGGGATACAGTCCTTCATGAACTTCGCTAACATGGTTCCTTCCTGCAGGGTGCAGTCCTTCTGGAACAGATTGCTCCAGCGGGTGTCCCCTCAGGGTCACTGGTCCTGCTAGAAAACCTGCATCTGCATGGGTTCCTCTCCGTGGGCTGCAGCTCCTGCCAGGCGCCTGCTCCTGCATGGGCTCTTCATGGGCTGCAGCTTCTTTCGGGGCATGTGTGGCAGACCAATATGCAGTTTCTGTCTTAAAGATTTCACGGTTCTGAGGAACCCACACCTTTTTTGGTACAATGGCTTGAACATGCCTCGATACGGAGTGGAACCCAGAAAAGACCAAGATACGGTGCAGGCACAAGGACCTCTTCCCATAAAGCAGAGATATGGTGCAGGTGCAAGGACAGGTTCCTGCAGAGCAGAGGTACGGTGAGAGGAGACACCAAGTCCTGCAGATGTACCATTGCCTGATTGAATCAGCCTCTTGCATATGCATGAAGTTTCTTGGAATCAGCCTGTTGTATATGCATGAAGTTTCTTGGGATCAGACGGAGATTGTGGGACTCGGACTGCATAAAAATGACACCATCACAAGAAAAAAGGGGGACCCCCACCACCAAGGAGCATCAAGAGGACCAATGGGATGCCGCTGGATCCACGGGTGGTGATATCTTCTTTTCTGTCTCTCTCTCTCTCTCTCTCAAATCTCTCCCCCTCACCCCCCCATCTCTTTCTCCTCTCTTTGTCAAAGTGTAAAAGATGTGCTGTAGGGGACTTGTTTGTTTAGTTAAATTATTTAGTTAGAGTAGTTGCCATTGAGTCATTTATGTAACCTCATGCCTTGCATTTTGTATTATTAAATTTTTTAATTGGTTGGCTGGTGTCGTTTCACCTTAATTCAGTCCAGGGGGATCACGAAGTTGGTCGTTGGTCTCATGGGGAAGGAGGTTGTCCTGAACGACTCCTTTTGGGCCGCAACAGCATATCTACCTGTTGCAGCGTGAGGTCCTCCATGGGCTGCAGTGTGGGTATCTGCTCCACTATGGTCATCCATGACTGCAGGGGTGTGGTGGACCAACACAAGGACTTTGTTTTAAGTTTTTCTTGGTACGGAGGAAGCCATAAGTAAGAACAGTACACCAGTTCCTGCAGAGAAGAGCTATGGTGCAGGCACAGTGGTAAATACAGCACTTGACGGGGGCACCCAACAACTGATGAACATCCTCCAAGCATGTGCAGTGGACTGGAGACACCACATGATCGTCGCGTGGGCACTGAGGTACATGTGCTCTGGTGGTCCAAGAGTGGGCATGAGATGAAGGGATACAATGGATTTTCCATACCCCATATTACCCTCAGGCAAATGGTATTGTAGAACATACTAATGGACTCCTTAAATGAACTCTGAGACCACATGACCCCGGATGGGTACAACGAGTACCTGATGCAGTAACTAAAGTTAACGGGCACCGGGGAGTAAATGGTTGCCCCAGACTCACAACTTTTTGCCCTAATCCTCCATCCCTTTTACCCAGAACTAAGGAGAATAAGAACCCAAGGAATTCATTGTATTATCCAGGACAACAAGTTTTAGTGGATTTACCCATTGCGGGACAAATACCTCTAGTACTGAAAGCTCAAAAAAATCTGTATATCTGTATGCATGGGTAGCCACAGATGCCCATGGGAAAGATCATCAAATCCATACCAGATGCATCATTTCATCCTTCTAACTGGTTTAAAGTCGAGCCGAGTTGCTTTGTCTGATCTCTTGCAGGTGGAATCCTGAGATCAAGAGAAGAAAGGAAGAGGACACTGGGGAAGAAGATTTGTCTTATGTCAAGCTGGAGTGTCCTCATGGGATATTATCTTTTGTAGTTATAATAGTTATTTTTAATGTATTTGTAATTGTGTGTTATGATCATAATTGGCCTTATTGTTGAAAACACAACAGCTAAAAATGGCATTTTTAACCGTTAGAAATGATACGCCTTGGTTTAATATGTTTATATGTGTTATGACAGATCTATTGCCGGAATCAGGAACATATCCAAGGTGAAAATAAGTGAACTTTATCAGTCCAAGCCACCTATGGTTTGGAGGATAACTTAGTTTTAACCTTGATAAAGTTGCTTACAAGTACCCTCAATGAATCTAGTATTACTGCTTGCTTGCCTTTGCCTAAATCTGTAGAATACCTCTTTCCAATGGGTATTCTTCCTACAGACATAACAGGAAATTTGTTATGACTGTGGAATACCCGGGGTATCACTGAAATAGTGAATCCTTATTCCTCAGATAGAAGGCAAGTTTCTATACAAATTAGTCAGCCATTTAATTTTTCTACCATTGATAGCACAATCAGTACATGTTATGAAGAAGGCATGAACGTAACTTCTACCTTCTGTCATATGGGGGACATCTGATTTGTGACCCTGGGGAAGAGCAACTAACATCCTATAGTATAATCAACCCATAAATACAACGTGGTATATACAATGGAACAGAGGACAAGATTGTCCCAAGAAAAAAAAAAAACAAATGATGATTGCATCTGGTTTGGGTTAGACGGTCAGGGTTTTATGCCATTCAAACCAGGACTCTCTTTTGGCTCAGTATCAAAGAAGTCAACACTGTGGTCCTGCTGAAATGTAATAAATTGCTCTATCTGGAAACAAAATTGGGTCAAATATTATTGGTCAGTTTATATCACCTTAAAAATGGGCTGTTTCTGTCAAAATCATACTATATCATATAAAGCAGTGAGTACAGATTTTGCACCTCACAATGACTGTCATGTTGCCCCTGGTGATGCTCCAGCTGGTTTTGTCTGGGCCTGTAACAATGGTAATATGCATACTTCTTTACGGGTTGGGCTACCTGAATTCCAATGTACCTTGGGTCTCCCGACATTACGTCCCATATGGAAGCTGACCCTTATTAGACCCCACTGGACAACCCACATAAAGTGGCAAAAGTGACACTGGATGGAGAGGTAGAGAGGTGGCAAGACCCAGGGACCGCCACCCGCATAGCTTGGGGAATGGAAGGATTCTGGGGATTTGGGAGTGTTACCGTGCGGACGTGATTATGGTTAAGTAGGTTACCTTATCAAGTAGAAAAACTAGCTAATGCTACTGAAACTAGTATACAGCTGCTTAATCAGCCATTGTAAGCTACCTCGAAAACGGCTCTTCAAAACCACATGGCAGTAGACTTAATGTTGGTGTATCAAAATGGTCTTTGTGGTTATTTGAACCTTTCTAATACTGATGTGTTTATATCCCTAATGTTACACTGGACCTTAATGTCAAACTAGAGAAGATAGGACAAGTAGTGAAGGACACCCATGAGCTCCAAGAATCAATGAGTATTAGCTGGCTTTCAAAGGTATTTAGTTGGTTTGGATTTGGTGTCACTGGTTGGATCCAAAGTTTGCTACAATTTGTGATAATGTTTATTGTAATTGTAATTATCATAGGTGTAGCAATATCTTGTATAAAGTCAGCTACAATGAAAGCTGTTAACATATGAATGGTCCAGCTAACGAACTATACCCCTGTACAGAAAGATGAGGAAGACTTAATTGGTGTCCTTAATTCTGAAACAGCAATTCAAGATCAGAAGGACTCACAGGGTGTGGGGAGGTGAATATAGCAAATATTAATAACTTGTATTGTAATTGAAACAACAGAACCAGAAGGTGGGAAAATCTGTGACGAGAGTACCCAGGCCCAAACCACACCTGCACTCTGGGTTGGACGCATGGAAATCTATTTTTCTTACTGCATATGCAGACTCCAACTCCAGCAAGCCAGGGTAGCATGGCCATCAACCTCTGCACTGACCACGAGGGCTGCAACCAACAACCACGACCAGCTTCATATCACTGGAACCCCGAGAACAACACAAAAAAAGTACTCTCCTGTCATGACAGAGACACCATCTGTGAACTGTACCGCTGGAAGAATCGCAACAGGAGAGGACAAAATTGTTGAAATGTATATAATCGCAACACTTTATTTTGGGGCATTAGTCTTGTTAACTATCGTTGGAATTATTATTTTAATATATGTGTGTTTACCTTGTGACTATCAGTGTGGACAATCACCTTCTGTTTCTAATCCCCCAAAGCCCTAAACAAGTTCTCAAATTTGGCCTGGGACAGATTTTGGTTTTGTAAAACGTGTTAAATTTAGATATGTTGCTGTTATAAGAAGGTGTTGTTAAGTAGTTGAACCAGTTAAATAGTTGTAACTACTGTGTGACACATAACATGTATTGTCATTTCTACATTTTTCTTTGTCCCTTCTAATATTTTCATATCACCCCTGTGGACAAGGACTACAACAACTTCAGGAAACGGTACCAATCAATGTTTAAGACACGGAGTGGTGTGGCAGACTGACACACGGATTTTGTCTTAAACTTTTCGTGGTACAGAGGAAACCACAATTAAGAACAGTACACCAGTACCTGCAGAGCAGAGCTATGGTGCAGGCACAGTGACAAATACAGCACTTGACAGGGGCACCCAACAACCGATGAACACTCCCCAAACATGTGCAGTGGACTGGAGACACCACACAATCGTCGTTTGGGCACTGAGGAACGTTTGAGATGTGCCGGTTCCCTGTGTAATCAGAGTAAAAAGGCGGGACTGAAAGGTATAAAAGTCAGTGCTCACAGTGGCTGGGTGGGACCTTCACCACCAAGGAACACCAAGAATCAAGAGGACCAATGGGATTATCTTCTTTGTCTCTGTCTCTCTGTGTGTGTCTCTCTTTCTCCTCCTCCGTTTGTCAAATTGTGAAAGACCTGTTGCATGGGTCTTGTTTGTCTAGTTGAATTGTTCACTTAGAATAGTTGCCATTGACTTATTCCATGTAACCTCATGCTTTGCATTCTGTATTATTAAATTCTTAAGCTGGATGGCTGGTGTCTTTTCACCTTTATTGGGTCCAGGGGGATCACAAACTTGGTTTTTGGTCCCAAGGGGAAGGAGGTTGTCCTAAATGGCTCAGTTTGGGCTGTGACAAGGGGGACAACCTGCATCACCACAGTCTTCACCACAGGCTGCAGGGGAATCTCTGCTTTGGCACCTGGAGCATCTCCTCCCCTCCTTCTCCATTGACCTTGTTGTCTACAGGGCTGCTTCTCTCACATTTTCTCACTTGTCTCTCACAGACACTGTGCAGCATTTTTTCCCTTAAATATATTACCACAAAGATGCTACAGCTGTCCTTGATTAGGTCAGCTTTGGCCAGTGATGGGTCTGTCTTAGAGCTGGCTGAAACTGGCTCTGTCCGACTTGGGGGCAGTTTCTGGTGTTTTCTTACAGAAGCCCCCTTGAGCATCCCCCTACCAGCAAAACCTTGCCACATAAAAATACACAGGAGAAAGAGTGAATAATAGTTTCTTATTCAGTGTCCCCATTACCTTCGTGATTTTATGGACATCTAGCATATTTTTCTTTCTTATTTGCTGACTTTTTTCCAAGATAAAGGGTTCCTGGCTAATTAATGTCTCCTTTTATGGAGAGCATTTTTCCTTTGAGCATTGTTTTTGCTATTTGCTGTGCTTTCCTGGTTCCGGTGGTTTCTGTTTTAGATGGGATCACCTGAACCATATGTTGTACTTTAAAGGTAGTAGAATAGAACTTATAGAATTTAGGTAGTAGTAGAATGATAGTGATTTCTAACTTCTTATTAATTCTGCTGCTTCCTAGTATTTTGTATGACATTTCAGATGTTTTCAAGTCTTGAACTGACCATTTCAGAGAACTATCTACTATGACTCTTTCCTGAGCAGTAATAAAGTGTCATTGTCTTAGTATGTTTAGGCTTATTTTTTCCATGTAAATTACTTTTTCTTGACAAAGACTTTATCTTGACAAAAAATTTCAACATACCTATTCAACATTGTAAGAACCTTCTGCAACTCTTCACAGTCAACTTTCATTTGGGTTATCTTATTTACCATCAGCAGATTTTACAACTTTACCATTGACCTTCTTTCCTACATTAGTTTTGAATACAATCTACTATCACAAATCCTCATAACTGCTATTCTTGTACTGTGAACACTGGCATGTTGAAAATTCAAAAAATGTTTTAGATTGTGAAAATCTTGTTATTTCTTTCTCCAGTACTCTGTAATGATCCAAGTTATCAAATTCTTAATAAACTAATGAATTGTACTTCTATTTTGCTCACTGCAGAGGGACTGTAGTTCTTTTCTAGATCCTTTTCTAAAAAGTGATGTCACACTTCATTAATTTTCTGTTCCTTTGGTGTTGACATTAATGATAGTGGTGGGTTCCATATCATAGCAGTTTAGGATTTTAGTTCCTCTGGAACACTTGAGTGAAAATACCATCTCATTTTTGCAATTTGTTACTGTTCATTTAACCAGTTTATTATAAATTCTGTTATACTGGCATTTTAGTGTGAACCCATCCCTTGTCCTCTGTGAAGAATAGCTTTGTTGGAAAACTTCTGTAAGCAATTCTGTAGTGGATACTGACACAAAAAAGAATTGATTTGGCTTTTCTGCTATGGGTCAATATTCTTTGATATTCCCTCTACACCTTAATCACATATTAGCCTGATCAACCCTGTGACAGGTGTTTGAAAATGCTGCCTTTTATTAACTTTCATGGTTTTAGCAAGTTGATACTCAGAATAATTTTTGGCTTTTCTGACTGTGACTTAACATTTTCCCTGCCAGGCTATATGTGCTTGTCTTTTCTTTGTTGGGAACTTGCTTCTCTTGTTTAAAGGATGCCTCTTTGCTTCCAGTAGTCTCCTTTTCCCTGCTGCTTAACTTGTTCTGACCTTTCTTGTATGGTCCATTTAAAGTCTTCATTGATTGCTCTGGACTTCAGTAAAACATTTCATACACATCAGAAATTATTAACCAAACTTGGGAAGAGAACAATCAATAGAGAACTCAAGGTGGATAAGAAAGTTGCTGAAAGGGTATCTGTCATGGTGAAAAGAGGGTACGTGGTAGTTCTTCAAGAATTAACCTTAAGACCAACAGTATTGCATATTTTAATGACAAAAGAAAGGCAACCTGACCTATCACACAGAAAGCTGTAAGACTTGTCTGCCTGTAAACTCATAGTTTATCATATCATGCCAACCACTCTTCATTATTTACATTACACTCCTCCTTATCTAGATATTCTTAGTGTTCACTGAGAGGGAAATGGCTAGGTGGAGGACCACTTTCAAAGTTTAACTTACCATTTTTCAGAGTGAACAAGCTGTCCCACAATAAAATATCCTTGCTGTACCATAGAAATGATCACAGAAAGAATTATTGTAAAGTAGCTATAATAATATACATTTTTATCCTAGCTCACTGTGCAGTAACTTTGCTGAGTAAACAAACATTAAGTGTATTGCTTATTTAGCCTTGTGTTTTAGCTGAGGCTAAGGCACTGTCCTAGTTTCAGCTATTAATGGCTAGCCTGTAGCATATTTAACTAAAATCAAACTTTTAGGCTTTTGTATAATCACTATTGATGCTAGTGAGCTCAGTGTTACACTGCATAGCAGCTGAAACTACTGGTAACCCACTACAGTTCTACCACTTGGGCACACAGCTGTGCTTGGTTAGAGTGATTCACAACACCTAAATGAGATCTATACTCTGAATTGCTTTCTGAGTAGCTTCTCTTTTCACTGGCATTTTATAAATATATATAGTCTATTTCCTATGAGGGCTAAGGAGAAACAGAGCTTCATCTCTTCCTCCATTGCCATAGAGTGTGTGCAACTCATTCCTAAGCATGAGCTCTCCGTCCAAAACTCGTACCATATCACGGACTTTTTTTAAGGGACAAGTTGATAATCTGCAGAAAAAAACTTACTCCATAAATCATACAAAAGTTTACAGTGTCCACAGCAGAATCATTATCAACATCAGCTGCCAGCCACCCAGCTCCTTTTCATTCGTGGTTCACATAAGGATAAAGTTTACAAGTTATTTCTGCCCCATTCATCTTTGGTTCTCAAGCTATAAAACCAGAATGTTAATACTTAGTATTATGGAGGTGAAGCTATTGATCATTCTGAGACTTTCACATACTATAGAGTCAGTGGCCATTTAGGTGTTTAAATGGATAACAGAGGGATGGAGTGTCATGCACCGCATACACAATATTTTGTGTAAAATTACATTCTGTGGCAAACCTGATTTAACACATGCAAACACCGTTACTCTTTGTACATTAGGTGGCTGAGCATATACAACTGGATAGATACTTTCACAGAAACCATGAGCCTTATAGTCGCAAGACACTCCTTGAAGCTTCTTATATCATAGTAAAGTGAGTATGTGTGTATCTTCCAAGAAAAATTGCCAGGGATTTAGACTCAGATAAAACATGCATAGATGTGAATTTGCATTTTAATCTTTAATGAATGTAATAGTAACAGTGTCAGAACATAACCCTCTGTTTCCCATATTAATTTTAAAACACACGAAAGCTGGAAAATTTGTTTCAGTTGGACTCTTAATAATAGCTTCATTTCAAACTATACAAATTCACTGTACAAGTACTTTTGTAACAGTTTAGGACTTGTGTAAAGTACTGGAATAACCATTTAAATGATATTACATGTGTTTGCATGCCTGCTTTGGGGTGAATGAATTATTTTTAGCCTCACAGAATTTCAGATGTACCAAGCTTTGATGCAGAAGAGTGACTATGCAGAGGGAAAAATAAAATTCTTCGTAAATGTTTTATCTCAGTTAGGTCATCTATTTATTTTTCTGTTCAAACATCTGGGTTTTTGGAACAGCTGGCCAGTATTGCAAATGAAAATCCAATAGTAAAACAACAGCCCTTCCAAGTTAGCAGCATTAGAGGAAGAAATGCATCAGGGTGATCCACACCATCAAATAGATTTATTAGTACAGCTGGTAAAAAGGACGAGCCAAAGCCCTGTATTCAACTTGACTGTTTATTTATGTCACTGTTAGACCCTCAGCTATTTCAGGAAACCGACTGAAGAAGCTCTGCCAAAATTCTTTAATAACTTTTCTGAAGATAAACTTTAAGGATCATCATAAAAACAGTGGAGAAAAAGCCAAAGTAACACAAAAATGAACATACCATAATAAGTTGCCCAAGAAATACTTCCACTTTTGTTTTTTGCTATTGATATTGTTCGTGTGGTATTTCATGATACTAAGTACCTACAATTAAAATTTTGGAATTCTTCAGTAACTGTTTTGAAGTCTTCGCCATATTCTAAGTATGTGTTTCACTTCCTGTGTATGAATACCTGTAATGACATCAACCAGAGTACACTCAAATATTTAGAGAGTAATCGTGGCCCCAAAAGTCATCTTATAGGTAATTGCTACAAATGCACTTTTGTTTTTAAATGCACAGGAAGCCTAGCAAGAAGTATTTACATGTACTGAAAAAGCTTATAATTACTAAAAGTGTGAGCTATTTGTTAACAGAACAGTTGTTTTTTAGGGATTTCAAAATGATACAAAACACTTTACAATATTTTTCAGTTTTATGCATTTTTATATATTTCTCTGTTCTTAGTAGATATATTAATTTGTGTTAGTGACATTCTCATTCTACTTAAGTCAGAGGAAAATGTAATTTAACTTAATTGCTTAGTGAATTATTTCTGATTTATAGTTATCTGTGTATATTTGAACACCGTTTCCTTTTCCATTTCCATTTTTACTGACTGACAAAAATGCCATGACCCTCATCCATCCATTAAAAGTTTCTTTCATATCTGAAGATATTTTCAATAATGTATAAAGATTAGGAAGATGCTGACTCAGCAAGGCTTCTAAGCATGTATCCAGCTTTAATAAGTTTATAACATACAGGTAGTTCCCTTGGGTGCCCTTGCTCTTAACCAATACACCTGTTTGATTACTTGATAAATCAGGACCTAGTTATTTCCTGAGCTTCTGAACAGGCATGACAAAGTCAAAAGATGATATTTTAACTATTTCTTCTTGCAGGAGGTTAATTATCAAAATGAGGGACAGAAATAATATTTTTACTTTTAAAAAATAAGACTAATATTTTACTGAGAGATAACCATTTATTATTGATTGTAGAGAAAACTTACAATTTTTCATAATGGAAATAATACCATGTATTCTTTGAGATCTGTAGGGTGGTTGCTAAGGTGAACTTCCTAATGTTTAAAAATCTCTGGTATTACATGATAAAGTATCTGTTTCCTGAAAAATAAGCAACTTGAAGAATCATATCTGTGTTTCACAGCCTCAGCTAAATTCATCTGACTACACACAGAAAGACACATTGCTGTGTCTTGCTACACTATGTCAATATATAGCAAAATGGGAGAACAGTCAAACTAAATTTTAGTTCTTTCTTGCCAAGAGAAGGCCATAGTTGTTAGATTTTTTTTTTCCCCTGCAAGGCTCATTGTTTTTTCAAAAAAGCGAAGTATGAGGCTTTGAATAATAAGCACAAAGACTGCAGACATGTCACTTTTGTAGCTAAGTCCCTGATGCTGCAGGAGAAAACGTCAAGTTAAATGATTTATCCAAACAGTAGCATCCAAAAAGGAATTATATGTTAGCTTGGCTTGACAGGTGTAGTGTGATAGCCCCAACCAGTACGTTCTGGTTCTGGTTACCTCAGAGAAGTCAGGTGTAATACTTTATAACATCCTTACCACACACTGATTTTTATTTTTAGATGGGTGGTCAGTCAGAGGAGTCACGCTTTTAAAAAGGGTTTGATTTTTATTGTCATCCAGAGAGCAAGGTTCCTGCATAGCTGTCATATGTTTTGCTGAGAGATCCTTTTCTTTTAGCTTAAAAAATGACGTTTTCAGTAGTTTGTTTTCGCAGTCCTGTTTTTATTGGGAAGTGAGGGGAAGGGAAAAGGGTTTCAGTTTAACACTAAAAATACAAGCATGATCTACCCTCTTTCTGGATTGTATTTTTCATCTTCTCAGGGATTATGGAGATTTCTGGGGCTAACAAAATCTGCATCTTTATCACTGGTTTGGTAAAGGTAACAAGTATCTGCCTTCACTAAACTTAATTATTTTTGCTCTCACCATTAAATAAAACCCATAAAAGTCTGGTAAAGGATATAAAAATTATGGTCAGTTCTAAGGATTATAAAAAGTGTTGTCCTGAATGGGAATCAGGAGAGCAGCAAACCAATTTGTGGTGACAGTCTGAGGCAGAAAATAATTTGAACTCTTTCTTTCTTGATGGTACAGCTGGTGCAATATGTCGAAGCCCAGAGAATCTTCCTTTTATAGATCTCTGAACCTTGACAAGAAAGTGGTTTTCATATTCTTTATTCAGTGTTGAACTATGTACATTTTTTCAACAGAAATGACTTAAATATAAAAGTCATTAAGTTTGAAGTTATTGATGAGGGAAGTTTGCTTTCAATTAACTTGAGTAAACACAAAGGGCTACTTAAGATCCTGTAAGCAGCCTCACAAAAAAAATTTAGCCGTACGTTAAAGGTGACAAGAAAATAAAAAGTGAAAAAGGTTGCATATTGTCTAATTGTGTTCTTTGTTTCAAAATTCTGGATTTGATTTTCTGATTTGGTGCTCTCAGTGGACATATACTTAACATAATGCATTTAAGTTAAGTATATCCTGAGAACCAAGTGTACCTCAAGAGCCAAGAAATCAACAGGGTGTCTTCAGTACTTGTTGATATTGACTTTAAACGAGTCAGGAGAAGCAGATGGGACTAGTAATGTTACCTCATTCTGCTCAAAATTTTTATCTAGCACTGTGCTTCACATACTTCAAAAACAAAAACTGCAAAAAAATAATGGTGAAGGGAATCTTCATAAGTCATCAGTAGAGAGCAAAGATGATCAGATGCAACATGCTGGTTAAGAAAATATTGACTGTATTATTTTGTTAGTAACATCCTTATTAATATACTTCATTATATCTAAAACCAAAAGTATCCTTTAACCAATATTTAGTTAAATGAATTTTCTTTTATTTGATAGTTTATTTTAAAGAAAAGATTTGGCCACTTTTCTATCAGTAAGACCAGGGATTGTGGATGTTTACTGAAGGAAAACGATAGAATAGATAATTTTAGCCAAAGAGGAATAAAAAAAAAGCTGAATGTGAATGCAAATCATATGTGCCATATGATTCCTTTTATAAAAAACATTTGAGACAAAAATATGTTAATGTGATCAATTTTTCTGTTGTAAATAATTTAGACTGAAAATCATACTTTCCCCCACTAACTAGGTATAAATATCCAAACATACTGAGGTTCTGATCCTGTTCTCTGTCAAGTTCCATGGCTGTAATGAGATTTGAGTTCATCAACATTTCTCAGAAACAAACTATCTGAAGAAGTCTAATTTTTTTTTTATTTAATTTGTGATTTCTTTGTACAGCTTAGACCATCTTGACCATCTGGGCAGGAAAAAAAGAGAACTGAAAGGCATACACAGTGATATTGAACTAATTACTCATATCGACTGAAGTTATGGATGTTAAAAATAGCTTGACATGTTAAACTGGTTAAATCTCTCTGCTTAGTAAACAGGAAAAAATACAGCTCTCAGATTATTTCTTTTGATGTGCATAATGAACCAATCTCAAGAACTATTGCTGCAAGTTCTTTAGATAGTAATCTGTGTAATATAGATTGCAAATATGTCCTGCTACCAAAACTTAGATGGGGGAATGAAGGGATCTGAGTGGTTAAGAGATTTGCCCTGTGTGCTTAATGACTCTGGTTTATTTGCAAATAAAGACAGGAAATGGATAAATTTACTTGTTGACATAACTTACATAAGTCATATAAATTTCATGTGAATTCTGTTTTGTCCAAAGTTGAGTTCTTGTGTTGGATTCTGTTTTTAATTGTACCTTTGCAAAACCTGGTTGTTTTATGACATGTATAGAATACATTCCCATACAGAACAACTCTTAAGCAGCTTCAAAGCATTATTCAAAAGTTTAAGCTATCATTGCCACAGATTTGAACAATCATTTCATGTTTATTTTTTGAATAACTGGACACATACTCATGTCCATGTGAAGAGATTTTTTTTCTTTTTTTGACAGAGCCTAGATGCATAAAACTCCCATGTTCCTCCCTTAACCAAAATCTCTGGTTAGACTACATCTCTCTTGTCATGGTACTCTCATGGGGCTGTTGCAACTGTTCAGTTCAGAGGAGACATGGCAAAGCATGAAGAGAGCAGTAGTATCTCCAAGAAACTTAGTTTAAATGTTTATGGATTCTGTAGCTAACACATGAGTATCAGTAAAGCAAATGCTTTTAAAGTATCTATCACATACATTCTACATCACACATAATCATAGAATAGTTTGGGTTGGAAGACATCTAGTCCAAACCCCCTGCAATGAGCAGGGACATCTTCAACTAGGTCAGCTTCCTTAGATCTCTGTCCAACCTGACCTGGAATGTTTCCAGGGATGGGGCATCTACCACCTCTCTGGGAAACCTGTGCCAGTGTTTCACCATCCTCATTGCAAAAAATTTCTTCCTTCTATCTAGTCTAAATCTACCCTCTTTCAGTTTAAAACCATGGCCCTTCTCCTGTCCCTACAGGTTTTGGTAAAAAAATTGTCACTATCCTTCTTGTAAGCCCTCTTTAAGTACTGAATGGCTGCAATAAGGTCTGCCCAGAGCCTTCTCTTCTCGAGGCTGCACAACCCCAACTCTCTCAGCCTGTCCTCATAGGAGATGTGTTCCAGCCCTCTGATAACTTTTGTGGTCCTCCTCTGGACCCACTCCAACAGGTCCATGTCTTTCCTATGCTGAGGGCTCCAGAGTTGAACACAGTACTCTGGGTGGGGTCTCACCAGAGTGGAGTAGAGGGGCAGAATCCCCTCCCTCAACCTTCTGGCCATGCTTTTTTTGATGCAGCCCAGGATACAGTTGGCCTTCTGGGCTGCAAGCACATATTGCTTGCTCATGTCCAGCTTTTATCTACCAGTACTCCAAGTTCTTGTCAGCAGGGCTGCTCTCAATCCCCTCATCCCCCAGCCTGTATTGATACTGGGAGTTGCCCCGACCCAGGTGCAGGACCCTGCACTTGGCCTTTTTGAACCTCATGAGGTTCACTCATAATGTGCCTTCATGAACGTGCCCATATGAACCTCATAGTGTTAATTTAAATACTTTATACACTCCGTGTTCAACTCATTGATGCTACTTTTTAGTCAGAACTGCTGATTTATCTTCAATGTTACTTAGAGATATTTGCATTATTCGTTACTGGGGTTTTTTTTTTACAATTTTCTCTCACATGAGGAAAGGCTGAGGGAGCTGGGACTATATAGGCCAGAGAAGAGAAGGCTCAGCAGGGAATATCATCCAAGTACATGAAGACCTTAAGAGACAGCACAAAGCAGAGAGAGCCAGGCTCTTTTCAGTGGTGCTCAGTGACAGGACAAGAGGCAATAGGCACAAACTGAAACACAGGATGCCTCCTGAACAAAGGAGACACTTTTTTTTACTGTGAGGGTGACTTAGCATGGCAAGAGGGTGCCCAGAGAGGCTGTGAACTCTCTGTCCTTGTAGATCTTCAAAAGCTGTCTGGACATGTTCCTGGGCAAAGTGCCCTACGTGAGCCTGCTTGAGCAGGGGGGTTAGGTGAGATGTCCTCCAAGGTTCCCTTTCAACCTCAATCATCCTGTTATTCTACAATTCTGTGATATAAGAAGATACTTTTTACCAAACAATATCTGAACCTCTCCCTTTGCCTAATCTTCTCTTGTCACCCAATTCTTTTATCCATAAGTATACACCATATATTTTGCAATGTATCTGATTGCTTTTCTTGAGAATAGTAATTTCCGTTCTTCTCTCTCCCAGTCTTGGTAATGAATAATTCTTCTCCTTTTTTTCTCATCTCCTTGAATAAACTGTTTATCATTTTGAGGCAACTTTTTTTGCCTTTTTCTTTCACTTTTACTTTCACCACTCTTAGACAAATAATTTTCTCTTACTAAATCTCAGATGGGATCACCCTTTCTGAAGTCTGAAAATCTACATCTTCACATTTTCCCTTGGTTTTCCTTTGTCCTTGATAAGACTGCTTCCTGCCTGAACTTCTTTCTGTCTTATTATTCTAAGTTACATTTTTGTCTTTTGTATATCCCTCTCTCAAATGAATGTGTACCTTATTCTCTACATTTAATTCATGGTCAGCTCTCTCTTCTGTTATTTCTTCTATGCTGAAAACTCTGAAATAATGCACTTACATTAGTGCCTTTTTGTTTGGCTCAGTCGTTGGGAGGTACAGTATTATCTATTGTAAACTCAGTGTATTTAACCAGAGATCATCTTTCTTTTTTTTTCCCTTCTATTTTTTTTTTTCTTTACTCTGCTCTTGGTACTATTATTTGCATAGTTGTTGCTAGAGAGCTAGAACCTGGGAATGCAGAACCAGAGAACTATTACTGAATTTCTGTAATGTTTATATACTCTTTCCATGGCATCTACTACTGGTTATTCTTCTTTATGATCCATCAGAAAGGATGACAGAAGTCCAATTTGGAAAAAAACACACCACAAACAAAAGCTTCCTTGGAAAATAAAGGGGTAATAAGAAATAAATAAGGCATGTAGCATCTGCTTTCAGACTGACTACAGACTTAGGCAAATAAGTATTGTTGTTCTCATACCTCATATTTGGTCTCCTTTTTAAACAAGGCTCTTAACAACTGAAGAAAATATATTCAAGCATAGTCAGATAAAGTGTTCGGTAAAAACTGATCTCTTTTTCCATGAATTATTTGGCACATATCTTCTTCTATCATACCTTTGAATTGTTTGGTACAACAGCGTTTCTTACAGACAGGAATTAAAAAGGAAAATTTTATTCTATTTCTGATTTACCTTACCCTAATATTTCTCTCTCTCTCTTTTTTTTTTTTTTTTTTTTGATAAACAAGTTATTCCCATGTGGACACACAGATACACAGACCACCTTTGGGTTTTATTGCATATCTTCTTCGCCCAGGTGGTTTTATGTTGGGTAGTTTTATTTAGCCAACATATCGTAGACATCAGTATCATCTTTGGAGACAGCCAGTTTCTCATCCTAGGGAAATAACTGCCTCAGGTAGAATGATCTATGTAAAGTACTTTGCTTCACGGTCTTGTTCTTTACCCAAATATAATGATTACCAAACATCTTTTTAGGAGGAGTAAATATATGTTTTTGTCAATTACAACAATGGTGACTATGCTGACACATCTTGAGGGCTGAGATATTCTCTGATGCAGCTTAGAACCACCATGAGATTACAACAATCAAGAAAAACAATACATTTTTAGTGCCTTAATGCCTTTGTATCTCAGTTGTAACACATCTGTCTCAGCTCCTACTTTTGTTGTTTTTGCTGAATTTAGGCAGATTTAGAAAATATGAGAAATTCTTGAAAAAAAGCAGAAACTCTAAAAGAAAAAAAGAAATTGGTCTGAATACAGCTATATCTACTTTAAGGGAAACTAAGTGTTGTCCCACTTTTAGGCTAGCCAAACCCAGTACCACATGATACACTAAAAGCATGAAAACAGCTGAAATAATGTGTACAAAGACAGACCTTCTTGTTGGATTTAATTCCCCACCTCTCTCTAGGAACACTGCATATTGCAAGAGTTGTGTTTCACTGTTCAGGGACAAGGGAACAATTGTGTATGACAGTCAGTGACTGAATGAGTATGTGTCCCTCTGAGACAGCACAGATAGCAGTATACCCTATGGAAATAACATTTTCTCCAGCAGCCATATTAACATAGTTAGCTCCTGTGGTCCAGAATTGCATTCTTTCTGTTGTTTTAATTTTTTGTAATGGAGGAAAATGCATGTGTAATAGCTGTATTAAGTGATTTGTATTTAGATTACAGAAGTGCTCAGCTGTTAGAAAACACTAATATTACCTAACTAAAGTCTTTGCGACCTTACTTCTCCTTGTGTCCATGCATGTCCAAGTCTTTGATTACAGAAACTTTGTTCTTTTCGTGTCTTTCACACAATTTTTGTTTCTTGCAGAAATATATATATATATAGTGTAACATAAGAAAATAATTATGTTTTAAAAGGTAATCACAAATCTAGGATTTGTTAGCTTTTGAATATTTGGCTTTTGACACCTCTCTCATCTTTTTAAACATGTCTTAATTATGTAACTGTATATCCACTAAAATATGATCTTCAGTCTTTCATGGAAAAGTATAGGATTGCAAAGGATTAGGGCTATGGGATTATATGAATGGCTTCAGTTAACCCTGTGTAAATTGTTCACTGACTTTTAATCGACAGTTTGTGTTCCATCTGCATAGGTCCATCCTGACCCTGACGTATACTCTCTTTGAAATGGAAATCTTTAGTTGTTACCTCTAGACAGCTTCAAAGGCTTGACTGCCCTCTCTGAGTTCCTTTGAAATGCTTAATTTGAATCATAAACTATCCCTGCAAACAGTCTCATTATCTTGTTAGATGTCATGTCTCTTTTGAAATGGGTTTCTGTCCATAGGCCTCTTTGATGTGTTGCTTAAGCACGAGGAATGCCTTAGAACTTTTAACTTTTACAGCTGGTAAAACTTAATCCTCTAAAACTTAAATTTAGGATGTAATGACTTGGTAACTCATTAAAATAAATTTAGTTCTGCAGTAATATCCATGGATTTACAATAGAGAATCTCTCTCCATTGTTTTGTCTACACATATGTTTTTCTTGAAATTTCTACCAAATCACAGAATCACAGAATGGTTGAGGTTGGAAGGGATATCTGGAGGTCATCTTGTCCAACTCCCTGCTCAAACAGAGCCATGGTTGGAACATATAATATTCCCATATTTTCCATTATAGAAGTAAGTTAGTTAGTTAGTTAGTTAGTTAGTATGACATTTCACCACAGAGAAGACACAGCCTAAATATAATGTCGGAAAAAACAAAACTTTCAAGTTGCTGGTTCTTCCAGACTTTGGAAAGCTACTTTATAGCCCAGTGAAGCAGTGTGAGCTGGAACACTTCCTTCACCTGTAGCTAGAGACTGACTTAACACACCAGATCTAGAAAAGATACTGACAAAATTTAGAATTTCTGTTTTGGATTTCTAGGTTTCTGAGCAAGTGGCCTCCTCAGGTAGATGACTGCCAGTTGAAGCCTAGGATAAAGGCTATTGCAGGCAAAGCATTAAAATAGCTTTTTAAGGATTTGGAATTGTTATTATAAATGTTAGATAAAAATTAAAAATACTGATTAAAATTACAGGAAACAGTTTTCATTATAACACTTTGTTGGAAAATGACAGTCACTTAAAACTAAAATATTTCTGAAAAGCATGTAGATTCTATTAATTCTTCTGATTTGTTCAATCAGCTGTAGACACAGGATATCATTGCTTCCAAAATCCATGATGATTTGGTCCACTGATCTACCTTATTCTATGTGTAGATATTTCAAGAGTTTCACAGAAAATTCTGAAAACCTAGCAGCACACCACACTGTAGAAAGAATACTATTTACTTCAGCTGGCAATGATTAGATATAGGACAGGAAAAAAAGAAAAAGTGTTCCTGCAGTTTTTCTCTGACACAATTCCATTATTATGGACAAGTTGCATAGCTCTTTACTACAGACCCCTAGCTTTAAAAAGTTCATGTTGAGGCCATCATGCCAAATGCACCTTATTTACAGCCATGCTTATTAAAACCTGTAATAAACATTCCATACAAGAAAACATATTTGAAGTTATTGTAAAGGGAATATTTGTTACCAAGGTAACAAATAAAATCTGTATTACTATTGTGTATTTTATTTTCAATGAAGAATTGAATTCTTTTCAATTATTGGGTGGGATGGAAAAGTAGTAAACAAGGTTATAAATCTCTGGAATACGCTTCATGGTAATAGTACATTAAACAGGCAACTGGTATTCTCCACGCATTGAAGTAGAACTACTATGACCCACTACTTTATAATTATGTGAGGATTATTAACACAACAGGAGAAGGAAATTGGCTACTCGGCACAAGTACCACTCTGTGTCTTAGCTAATTGCATATATCCTAGGTTAGCTGAGCTAGGCAGATCTCCCATTGTGCTTGGAATTGACAGACATACATAAAAATTGTAATAATTTACAAGGTAAAGTTGGTGTTGAAAATTATAAAAGTTCTCAGATGATTATTAAAACTGTTTCAGATTTTACATATATTTTTTAGTTTTAATATCATAGCAATCAAAATTGAAAAAAAGAAAAAACCTAACACCCCATACGATTTAATTGAAATTTTATGTCTTATCACTTTTATGTATCTTGGATGGCAAGTAAGTTTAACTCTGTCAAGTTGAATGAAGATGCAAACTGGTACTGAATTATTAATAATACCTGTATCTTTCCTGAATAGCTACTAAAATCTTACATGGTCACAGTGAGATGACTGCTTGCAAACAGAAATACACTTTTTAGAGTGTGTGCTTGTGCATGTGTATATAAAAAGAATATAAAAATGTGTTTGTGTGTGTACCTATATATTGTTTCTGACAAGAATTTTTATATATTTTGCTGTGGTTTTAAGGAAGCAATGCTAATATGAAAAATATTTCACAGATTAGGAAGATGTAAGTGATAGCAATGCAACAGTATTTAATGAACCATTCTACTAAATGCTGTGAACTTGACCTCTGGTTCTGGAAACACCTGTGTGTGAAGAACTCCATTTATTGAGTAGTTCATGAAAAATGTACATATGTGCATAAGAATCTGATCCTATGAACCTTCATGCAGTGACTTACCTGTAACGACTTCACATACAAATGACCAATTTAAAGATCAATTTTCTTGCGACTGTATAGCTTTTATGAAATGAATTAATATGATAGTGTCATAGGAATAAATTTGTTGGCACACAGTTTTGTCTAAATCCTGGAAAGAGCTCAGCTGAAGGATCAGGTATTTAAAGAAATGTTGTAGGATCAAGTGTCTTTAACCTGTCTCAAATCTAATCACAATTGCAAATCAAAATTGTTGTAATGTTCATTGGTTAACTAAATTTATTATAATAAACATGTCATGAAAAGTAAATAAAAGCAAATATTATGTGTGTGCTCATGTGTGCATTTTCACTTTCATCTTTGCTTTTAGCAGAAAAAAGTAAAATACCCATCTCAAACACCATTTTTGTAGAGTATCAGCAGTGGTCTATGTACACAGCCAAATCTAGAGCATTTCCATCCACAGCATCGAAGACGACAGCAAAATGTCAGAAACGCACAGTAATGTTTTGATTTTTATCAAAATGATCTGTTGGTTTTACTCTCCCTCTTATCAGTTTCTTTCCCTATTATTTGGTATACCTAAAGATGTAGAATAGAAACACCTAATATTATATATGAAAACGTAGAAATAAATATAATTTTATTTGACATAGCTGTCCTATATAAAGAATGAAATACATATGCAAAAATTTGCTTTGAGGATCTTAGCTGTGCTGGTTTTGGGTGGGACGTAGTCAATTTTCCTCAGAGGAGCCCATATGGTGCTGTGTTCTGGACTTGCGGATAACACAGGGATGTTTTAGTTATTGCAGAGCAGTGCTTGCACCGTGTCAAGAACTTTTCTGCTCCTCACGTTGCCCCATTAGTAAGTGGTCCAGGGATGCAGAAGAAATTGGGAGGGAACACAGCTGGGACAGATGACTCTGGTTGGTTGGGGTTACCATGGCCATGCCATACAATGTCATGCACAGAAGTAAAAACTGAGGGAAAGAAGGAGGAAGGGGAGGACGTTTGGAGTGATGTTGTTTGTCTTCCCAAGTAGCTGTTAAGTGTGACGAAGCCCTGCTTTCCTGGAAATAGCTAAACACCTACCTGCCAATGGGACATTGTGAATGAATTCTTCTTTTTTTTGCTTTGCTTGTGTGCACAGCTTTTGCTTTACCTACTAATCTGTCATTATCTCAACCCAGGAGAGGGTTCTCACTTTTGCTCTTCTAATTCTTTCCCCCATCCCACTGCAGCAGAGTGAGTGAGCGGGTGGGGCTCAGCTGCCTACCAAGTTTAATCCACAATATTAGCCTAGATGTATTTTCTCTCTGGCACAATTTTTCTACATTATGACTAAGTTTCTCAGATAATTCCTTAGAACCTGTTAGCATAAATTCATTCAGAGCTCTTATTATTCAGAAAAGATGAAATATATCTATAACCTGTGGATGGTCAAGTATTTCTGTTAAACACCATCTTTGATAGCTTTAGATAAATGTTTCTGTTTTTTGAAATGTAATTGGAAAAGAGGTTTTACTGTTTCATTGCTGTTTCACAGACACATTTTAGTCATTTTGGGACTGTGAGTGTCTCATTTTCTTTCTAGGAACTAGTGAAATTGAACCATTAGGCAAGGTTATCTTCATTTTTCCATCTTAATATAACAGCTTATAACTAAAATTAGGCAACACTTTAAGGGAGAGCTTTGTTACATACATCTTCATAAAAATCTGATTTAATCTTTCTTTTTCTACTTTCAGATATGATTGTTGGTTAGTTTATCAAATGGATTATTCATTTACTGTAAATACAAATGACATAAATATGGAAATTCAGAATTCAGTTTCTGAACTAACGAAGTTATTAATGTTTAAAAATGATTCCCTGAAGTCTGATGATAACTTAGAGGTAGAAAACATTCCATGAAAAGTAAAAAAATATTTTCAGTTGTTAAGTTTTTAAGTTTCGATCTCTTGAGAATACTTCATAATGTCAGCGTTTTGATTTTTTTTTTTCAACCAACTTTCCCCAATCTTATGACTTTTTCCATAGTCAAGGGACTATGGAAATCAAATAAAGTGGGTTGACAGTATCTCATTTCTAGTCATGGTCACTCAATTTGGGCATCTACATTAGAAGGGAAAACCAGGTGGCATTATAACAAAAAGCAAAACAGAATTTGAAATAAGAGAGAAATATAGATCCGGAAGATATGTATTTCACACTAAAATAATAGGGCTGTCTCTTCTACTTGGTAAATGGGGAAAAAAGACAAAACCATTTTTCCTATGTACAGATTTTGAAAAAAATATCCATTTGTATCTTTTTGAAAGTTATATATGCCAAGGATATAAGTTTTGAAAAGAAAAAACTGACAATTATTTGGTAGAAAATCCAGAACTTTGTCATGATGGAACATTGTTTTCCTATGATTATTAACTTTCTTTAGTTATAATAAAGAAATATGGTTTAAAAACAAACAAACAACAAAAAAACCCAACAAAAGAATTGGGAATATTTCAAAGAATATGACCTATCAAATAGCTAAAGACAGCCATCTCAGATTATAACAGATGGTTGCCATGTGATAATTGTTTGTTGTGTGTTGGGAGAGCTGGAGATAAGACAGTTTCTTGCAGTTCAACCACCTTCAAATTGCAGTAGAGATGGACATATTCACTCCATTCCCTCTACCCCTTGAACCACCCAGGCTGTAACTATGTCACTTTTATACCCTTTTTCACAGTGGATATCATCATTTGACAGTAAGGGAATGTGATGACAATTTTCAGAGAAGGAAAATTGCCAGTTCTGCTTGATTACGGGTTTAATTCTTTTTTATGCTCATCTAGATTTGCCCAACAATGAATTTCAACAGTATGAAGAGCCTGAGGCAGTGGCAGGTTTGTTATTAACAAAAGATTATATAAAAAGGAAAGAAGATTAACAGTATTGTAGATGTCATTCATATAACTAGGTATAACCTCCTTGCCGGCGAAGATCATGGAGCGGTTCATCTTGAGGGCGCTCACAGGGCATGTGCAGGACAGCCAAGGGATCAGGCCCAACCAGCATGGCTTCATGAAAGGCAAGTCCTGCTTAACCAACCTGATTTCCTTATATGACCAGGTGACTTGCCTAGTGGATGAGGGAAAGGCTGTGGATGTTGTCTACCTGGACCTTAGTAAAGCCCTTGACACTCTCCCACAGCATTCTCCTGGAGAAACTGGTGGCTCATGGTTTAGACAGGTGTACCCTTCGCTGTGTAAAGAACTGGCTGGATGACTGAGCCCAGAGAGATGTGGTGAATTGTGTTATATCTGGCTGGTGGCCGGTCACAAGCGGTGTTCCCCAGGGCTCGGTTCTGGTGCCAGTCTTGTTCAATATCTTTATTGATGATCTGGATGAGGGGATCGAGTGCTCCCTCAGTAAGTTTGTAGAAGACACCAAGTTGGGTGGGAGTGTTGATCTGCTGGAGGGTAGGAGGGCTCTGCAGAGGGATCTGGGCAGGCTGGATCGATGGCCAGAGGTCAACTGTAGGAGGTTTAATAAGGTCAAGTGCAGGGTCCTGCACTTGGGTCACAACAACCCCATGCAACGCTACAGGCGTGGGGAGGAGTGGCTGGAGAGCTGCCCAGCAGAAAAGGACCTGGGGGTGCTGGTTGAGAGCCGGCTGAATATGAGCTGGCAGTGTGTCCAGGTGGCTAAGAAGGACAACAGCATCATGGCCTGTATCAGAACTAGCGTAGCCAGCAGTAGTAGGGAAGTGATTGTGCCCCTGTACTCAGCACTGGTGAGGCCGCACATCGAATCCTGTATTCAGTTTTGGGGCCCTCACTACAAGAAGGATATTGAGGTGGTGGAGCATGTCCAGAGAAAGGCTACGAAGCTGGTGAGGGATCTGGAGCACATGTCTTATGAGGAGCGGCTGAGGGAACTGGGGTTGTTCAATTTGGAGAAGAGGAGGCTGAGAGGAGACCTCATCGCTCTCTGCAACTACCTGAAAGGGGGTTGTGGTGAGGTGGATGTCTTATCACTACAGGCTTTGGTAAAAGTCTGTCCCCATCTTTCCTATAAGCTCCCTTTAACTACTGAAAGGCTGCAATGAGGTCTCCCTGGAGCCTTCTGTTCTCCAGGGTGAACAACCCCAACTCTCTCAACCTGTCCTCATAGGAGACGTGTTCCATCCCTCTGATCATTTTTCTGGCCCTCCTCTGGACCTACTCCAACAGGTCCATGTCTTTCCTGTGCTGAGGGCTCCAGAGCTGAATGCGGTACTTCGGGTGGGGTCTTATCAGAGTGGAATGGAGTGGCAGAATCACGTCCCGCGACCTGCTGGCCACACTTTTTTTTGATGCAGCCCAGGAGATGGTTGGCCTTCTGGGCTATGAGCACACATTGTTGGCTCATGTCCAGCTTTTCATACACCAGGACCCCCAAGTCCTTCTTGGCAGGGTTGTTCTCAATCCCTTCATCCCCCCAGCTGGTATTGATACCGGGATTTGCACTGAACCTAGGTGCAGGACCCTGCACTTGGCCTTATGAACCTCCTGAGGTTAATGGCCCCATATAATGGTTCATAATGGCCCCATTCCTTGTGCTTGCACAGGTCTCTCTGGGTGGCATCCCATCCCTCAGGGGTGTCAACCACACCACTCAGCTTGGTGTCACCTACAAGCTTACTGAGGGTGCACTTGATCCCACTGTCTGTGTTACTGATGAAGATATCAAAGGGTACTGGTCCGAAGACAGACCCCTGAGGGACACCACTCATCACTGATCTCCATCTGGACATTGAGCTGTGGAACACTACCCTCTGGATGTGACCATCCAACTAATTCCTCATCCACCTGAATGTTCAGCCATCAAATCCATATCTCTCCAGCTGAGAGAGAAGGGTGTTGTGGGGCACCATCTCAAAGGCCTACAGAATTCCAGGCAGACGACATCAACAGCTCTTCCCTTGTCCATTGTTGTGGTCACTCCATCATGGAAGGCCACTGGGTTGGTCAAGCAGGACTTTCCTTTGGTGAAGCCATGCCAGCTGTCTCTAATAACCTCCCTATCCTCCATATGTCTCAGCATAGCTTCTAGCAGGATCTGTTCCATGATCTTCCCAGGCACAGAGGTGAGGCTGACGAGCTGGTAGTTCCCAGGGTCCTCCTTGCTACCTTTTTTAAAAATGGGTGCAATGTTTCCCTTTTTCCAGTCATGGGGGACTTCATCTGGCTGCCATGACTTTTCAGATATGATGGAGAGTGGATTGGCAGCTACATCAGGCAATTCCCTGAGGACTCTGCGGTGCATCTCATCAGGTCCCATAGAGTTGCATATGTTCAGGTTCCTCAGGTGGTCTTCAACCTGATCTTCTCTTATGTTTAAAAAAAATCCACCAATGATAGCATCCATATTTTTAAAACTCTTTCTGTTTTCAAGAATAAAACTCAGAAGTGAAAAAAATAGTATTTAATTGAAATAATTTTATAGTTTTTCAACAATCCTTTAGTATTTTCCCTTAAAAAAAAACCCTCCAAAATTTGTTTGTCATGAAATTACTCATGGAGTTATCTGTTAAAACCTCAAAGGTCTTGTTCTTGAGTGATAACAATCAGTTCAGAATCTATCACTTTATATGTGAAGCTATGATTAGTTTTAGATTAGGGGTAGAGTATTCAGCTCAAGGTCGGAAGGGGACTATGTTATGGCTTCTCACAGTTACAATTCCTTGATTGCCTCTGTATTGTCACAAGAGAAATGTGAAGAACCTCTCAATGAGAATTTATCCATGTAAGAAAATAATTTGCAATGAATAGTTGCTCTTTGATAAAACATCTTTTCTAAAAATGTCCAGCATTTATTTCATATATAAATCTATTTGATATATACATGTGTATAGCATCTGCATATATGAGTAAAGTCCTTTTTCTAACTAGTTCCATCACTTTCCTGACATTCATGGGATAGTTGAACACCAATCAATCTCAGCTTCTTATAATGCACTGCCAATCTGTCTTCCACTCTCTTTCCTGAAAAGAGTATTTTTAGATTTCTTTCTTAGCTCTCTTTATGCAAATATAATATAAGGTAGATAAAAGAAAAGGTAGATAAAAGAAGTTAATTTCATTATCCTCATTATTATGTGGTTGTTTTTTGGTTTTTTCCCCCAAAACCAATTTTGCTCAAATAAAAATTAGGAAATCATTTAGTAGGGAAAGGACCCCTGGTCACTTCCTCACATTCCTCACAATGGACCTGAATTGTAAAGTTAGCAACCCTGAATAGTTGTAGTCTGCATGCTGCCCTTTAGCTATCGCAGCTGAGCAGGTTATTATACTTCATTGAGAAGTGTGGATGAAGATCCTGGAACCAGCAATTTTAATACAAACTCTGAAAATCATTAGATTGATAAACTGTTAACTTTTAGATGACACAGTGGCAACCACCCTTCCTTTCTCCTCTCTTTTTGACAAATTCATTGTAATCTTGGCCCTCTCACCACCAGCAGAAAAAGGACAATTTCACTGATAAGTGAGGAAACCCTTCGCCTGTTTTGAACCTATGTTTTCTAGGAGCAATAAGAACGGTGCCCTTCTTGCCTTCTTCAGCCTGAAATCTTTAAGACTTGCTACTACACTAAACAGGATAAGATGCTGTTCCGATAGGATCTTGATATTTCTGTTCAGTGAGTTTCTATTCTCTATTGCAGTGCTTGCTAATTTTTTTGCTTTCTGTTTCTGTCTGGCATACAAACATACATGACCCAAGAAATGAAGAAGCTGGATTTTTCCTTGAAAAACAAATGAGAATGAGAGATGCGCCTGCACAGGACAAAATCTACCTGTTGCCTCATGAGAGAAATGATTCAAATAGCTCTGTATTGACTCAATCACCCTCTGCTGACAAATGCAATGGAACAACTTTCCTCTTTTACTTTATTACTGACTTATTTGTGCTGTAAAACTTTGGAGCTGAATAAACCTCTACCAGAGCAGTATCATCTATGTGAGCAGGAGATAATACTCCCATACAGTCCATCACCTGGAGTTCTCATTCTATAAGATAAGCAGCAAATGGGAAATTAAAAAAACCCACATGGAATCCTGTTCAGTTCAACATGCTTCTGTAGACAGGGATTGCAGTAGTTGATCTGGTACCATCCATACAAACAGGCTTATAAAGGCTCCCACAAGCAAAACTTGCTTTCTCTTGCTGCTGTCCCTCTTTGGTGTGCTCTGCTGCCTGCTTCTCCAGCTTCCCCTCTCAGCTGACTTCGGTTGTGACCAAGAGCTTCAATCCAACACAGTCTTATTCTGAACGTGGTTATTCCAGCAGGACCTCATTGCAGGAGTGTGACACATTCATTCACATCCTATTTTATTGGTAAGGAATGTTTGCCCCTTTGATGTTTATACCTTTTCAATGTCCTTACTCTAAAGCTGCATCTTGCTCCTAATAATGTTAATTGCCATTTATTTCAATTATACTAATGACAAAATCTCCTAATAGAAGTGTCTGGAGTATTTTGTACCTTGTATATCATCTATGTGTCTCATTCTGATGCTGTTACATATCCGCCTATATATGTGCCAGCATTTTTCCATTTCTTTATACAGCTAGTATGCTTATTGAGAAAAGTCACACAGCAGGCGTGTAGAGAAAAGTAGAAGGATACTTAAACATACTTCTATTTTTAAACATATGAGTAATTTTAAATAAGACAATGGAACTGTTTATGTGATTAAAGTTATGCATAGTTTAACACTGAATTAGAACCTGTGAACTTCTGGAAGATCAGTATTATATATAACATCAAATACTGTTATGTTTTCGTACATCTTCAAATATTATCCAGATATCTTGACACTAGTTTTATTTTAAGGAATGAGGAATATAAACATAATCACAACTCATGGAAAACAACATATTTTCTTAAGCAAGGAAATAAACCGAACAAACAAAACTAAAACAAAAAAAGCAGAATGCTGTAGAAAACCCTATGAAGCAAGCTTTACTACTGAGAGATCTATGCTCGTCCTGTGCTGCAGACATTCTTTCCCTAATCTGAGCAATATCATATTGAGCAGGATTGCAAACCAACATGAGGGTACAGTCAAATTATTTTATTAAGCAAAAGAGGTCTTACTAAACTTGATACAAAAGCCTCAGTTTTTGTTGCAGTCCTATTTCTTCCCTGCCTCTTGAAGCTCAGTGCCAGCTCTAGAGACAATTATTTCTCTGTCTTTTTTGTGTTTAAAAGCTGATCTACAAAACTTGGTGACAAAACAGCTGGTCCTGATCAGAGCAGGCCAATGGGTTTTCAGTCTTGCATCACGAATGCAAAGGCCCACACATCAGACTCTTAACGAAAGCAGTACAGCATTTTTGTAAAATTACTAGCAATTTTATCAAGCTACGAGTGATTTATCACCATTAATGGCATCCAAAACCAATGGTACTCTTGTATTTTTAATGAAAAAAATTTCAACTTCCATCAGTGAGTTCGGGAAGACCAAATGAATGCAAGACATCCACATAGGCAAACACAAAATATACTTGTCTGCCTACAATCCTCCTCTCTTGTGAAGGACTGATACTGCAAGACAGAAACCTGTATAATAGAAGCAGACTCTGGGATCCCTAATGGAAAATGAAATGTTTTTATTTGCCCTTAAAACAACAGAAATACATTGTTCACATTTGTACATGCACTTTCCATTTTTAAATGTCCTAATGGACAAACATAAAAAATTGATTCCATCCCATTTCTTTTGCTCCAATCTCTTGGATTATAAGGGCTAAAAAAGTACTGTAATAACAGAAATACTAAAAGGAAAATAAATTTAATTCACCTTTTGTACCAGAGCCAAAGCAAAACTTCAATAGTATGCAGTGAGGAATAGCAGATGGCCAACTTGCCTTCAGCAAGAATCAGCCGTAAACACTCATGTTACCTTAGCAGTTAGCTGAGCATTTGTGCATTATATACAGGACTCCTAATCCCATGCTAGAATCATGGAGGATGAACACTGGACAGAACTGATCACTAGAATTAGCTTTTATGCAAGTTTTTTTTTCCTTGATGGTTACTTTTCAAGTGCTATTCTCAAGTTTCCACAGGGACCTGTGCCACATGAATGTACATTTTTAATTGTTGCCTGTTACTTTGAATGCTTACAGAGTTTTTAGACTTCTGCTTTTTGAACTCCTTGTGTATTTTGAATCCAGGCTTCTTTGCACAGGCCTGCATGGTATCAGAGCCCATTTTTCAAAGAGAGAATTCACTGGCGGACTGCAGAGATGATGGAGGGACCTAGCGGCTCAGGATAGTGTTTTTGGAAAGCGTTGTTAAGTGACTGTGGGACTGAAGAGTCCTGAACTAACCATATGTCAAGCCAGTAGGTACTGGGGGAGGTGTTGGCTTTGCTATCCCAACACACCTGGCTCTGCTCGAGTACCTAAGTTATCTGTTGTCATATATTTAAGATTGGTCATGATCTTTTACTTACTCTTTCAGTCTTATGTTGCCTTGGTTTGTTTTCTCTGTGGGATCTTGGGACGTTTGTGGAAAGAAATCTAGTCTATTGCCCTATACAACAGCTGCCAAATCACAGAGCACACCAGTACCCCAAGTCCAAGTGAAAAAACACAGAGCTACTTGCATAGAAATGCACAAAACATACACCTGTGTTATCTCTGCCTTGAAGATTTCCTTTTGCTGTCATATCAGCATCAGCTTTTTCCCTCCTTCCCTGCCCCCAGCCCATGGTGTTTGTTGTGACTAGAGTTCAAGATCATGTAAAAAAAAAACCAGTAATGGCATGCAGGAGGTGGGGAGATCCGCTAAGCATAATTGGATAAAAATGCTTCTGTGATCCCTAAAGGGGGAGAAACACTTCAGTTGTTGCTGATTGGCACCAGAAACAAACCTTTACCCCGAAAAAAGAATTGAACACAGCTGCCTGACAGACATATTCATTTCCTTCTCAGGGGAAAAGTAAATGGATTACCCAGGAGTTTTATGCTTATCAAGCAACTAAGGCAGCCTAAAACTATTTGTTTTCCCATTTCTGTTTACATGTGATCAAGACATAAGGTTAAAAACACATTTATATAACAAAAACATTTGTAAATTCTGCATTTTCACAACAGCGGCTTCTTTCTGTGTCTTCTATTGCCAAGTCATCTGTAAAGCAGGTATTAACAAATTGCCTGTAGGGCTATATTTTTAATGTTATATTTTTACTGCAGCATTAAAATTCCTCTTTAGATTTTTGTAGCTGAAGGGATTTTCATTCCCATCTACTCCCCCCAAATAGCTCACCATCACATTTACTTGTTATTAAATCTGGTGTAGCTAAAGATGTCCAAATTCTTCCAAGTTGTAACCATCTTAGTATATAAATTTTTGCAGTTTTATTATTAGGGAGATGATTAAAGTCTTGCTTAAGTGTAGATATATGGGAGTCCCCGCTTCTTGAAAATTAAGTCCATCAGTTAGGTATTTGCATTTTTTTTGTTTCCAGAGGAAAAAAAAAAAAAAAAAAAAGCCAAACAACCTTACAAAAAACTACTAACTGTTAAGAAACCATCGCTGTGGATGTTTCCTCTACTGTTAGCTTGGGAACATTTGATAATAAAAAATGAGCACAAGTGCTCTTATAAATGACCGTAGAAGCTTCTTTCAATGAGATTACCCACAGCTTGTTTTGCAGAGGATAACCTACCTGCTTTGTACAAAAGAATACTGCTCTCTAGTGGAATATGGGAAAACATTCCATGACCTCACCACTTACCTTCCTCCGCATTCTTAGCTGTTTGCAGATGAAAGGCAGCTTAGCTTTGTCCTAGAGTTATGACATGTTATGATATATGGCTACAATTACTGTGAGATTATACTGTGAAGTGGCTTTGCTTTTGTAATCAAGAAAAAGAAAAACCTTTTTTTTTTTCTTCAAAACTCCTTTGTAAATTGAAACTAGTGGTTTTTACCGTATCCTTTTTTTCAGAATGCTGCTCTCTATATCAAGAATGTGGAACTAATAACTATTTAATTTACACAGGAACTCATAATAATTTAGCTGGCATAAGGTTAATTTGGGAGTGATTAATAGCTGCATTTATACAGCTGGAAATTTTAATAATGTCTGTCTCTGGAATTTATAGTGCTAATATTTTATATTCAGGATTTGCTTTCTGTTGTGGTCATTGCCTCCTTTGGAGTGGGAAAGGTTTGCTGAAGCAAGAACCAAGTTGTACAAATTGTTCAATATACTCTGTCTGTCTCAGTGGGTGGGACACTATGAAAACACATACGCACACACAAAATGTGGTGCTTTCAGTTTCCTTCCTCCAGGGCTAGTTGTAGATCTGTCATCTGTTTGGCTAGACTTGATGGGATCAGAGCTCTTTTGACAGCTTTAATCGCTATCACTACTCACAGCAAGCCTGCGAGCTAGTGAATTGACATGCTGGACATACTTAAAATCGGCATGTAGTGCAGTACTGAAATGAACCTTGCCTGGAATGTGCTCTAAGTGTGCATTCAAAACAGGCATGCGCTGCTTTGAGGTATTACAGTGTTAAACCTGGAGCCAGCTGTTTTCTGAAGATTCATTTCCAATATGCCCTGTCCCTCAGGCATTGGAAAGTAACTTAAAACATCATCTGCAAAAAAGCTGGTTAGTCTGTGCCCAGAGTGCCTGGTTCTTGTTTTGTTGTCTGGAAATGAAGGCACTCACATGAGGCTAATGCAGAAATTTTCTGAAGAGTACCTCGCTGGATAACTGTTTAAGGCAGTTACTTTTCCGATTGTAAATAGAGGCATTTGGAAAGATCTGTAACTAAATATGATTTTTTTTTCCTTAAAAAAAAGGTAAGTGGCAAATAATCCAAAAAACCACAGTAAACAAAAAGAACCATTTTGAGTGTTAGAGGCAAGAAAAATAAGCTTAGGATGGTACAAGAGGATTGTCAGCCTCGGAGGTTTTCCTCCGCTATTTTCTGCAGAGTATCTTCCCCATCCATGTTAGGAATAGGAATTTAGAAATTTCTAAACATCAGCATGCTGTGGTTCACTAGTAATTATACTGAAACCAACATATTAGAAGAATAGCTTCTCTTCTGAGGAACTTAAAGCATTTAAAACTTTTGTTGTTTTGTACTGTTGGTTAGGCATGAACAATTTTGGAAAGTTTTCTATAATTGTAAGTCTTCTGAGCAGGAATACAGCTACAACTTATTCAAGAATGTGATGTATTTCACTCAGAGAAATCTGCTGTGTTGCCACCACACCAACAATGAATTTATTTCTCTTTTTTTGGCAGATATAAACTGCTCTCCATCACCATGCTTTTCTACTGCCATATTCTATTCTGGAAACTCATTCCTAAACTAGAATCAGCCTTAAAAATATTGGTAAATTTATCCTCGAAACATAGAGGGTTTTAGGATGAAAAGATTGTTGTCCTCTTTCACTGGCAAGGAAATTAAAGTAGGAAGAGGTGAAGATGAAGTGTTAAAATTACATAAGATTTATACTGGTGCTGGGAATACAACCCAGATCTCTTGACTCCTACTTTGATGCATTAACCAAAGTTTTATGCTTCCCTCCCTGGAGTATTTACAGTCTTTCATTTCTACTGGTAATGGAAAGTTTTCCTGGGAGTGGGAGGAAAAACTATAAAAGGAGAGTACAAATAAAACCATCTGGAATAGAGGAAAATAGAAGACTAAATCATCTGCAAAATCTGGTAATGTAATATAGAACAAATAATGAACTATGGTTAACATGCAATAGTTTTAATGCATATTGAAGAACATACAACAGAGTGGTCCTTGATAGTTCTCAGATGTCTTTAGCACTTGAATTACAGACTGCAAAATACAGGGATTCATTCATGTGGCATGACTACAACAGTATTCACGTTATACCTTAAGGTTTTCATTGTGCAATGTACAGAGATAACACAGAAAGAATATGTGTTTCTCCTGAACAAGCTTTGCGTAGCAATTATTACTACTGGAAATGTGGTTTCTGTTAGTGTGACAGAAATTTGTTTCCTCCTGACCTGAGTAGGAAATAATGACATTTTCTTATTGACTCAATAATTATCATTAATTAATTAGGATGGATGTTTGTGAAGCACATTAAACATAGTAAGCACTATTTAAGTGCTGAGTAATATTGTTATTGATTTACAGCACCTTTTGCAAACATCAGGGCTTTACAGAATAAGAAAATAACTAGTAGTACAACACATGTTGTTTTTGTTTTTAAAGTTGAATTATATGGATAAATGACAAAACAATTAGCCTGAAAAAACTTTCAAGCCAACATTTTAAGGAAGTCAGGGACAGCTTTCATCTCAGATGAAAAAGTGGAATAAAATCAGAAACAGATGAAAAGAGAGAAAAAGAGAAAAACCACATTCCCTAGAACAGTGCACAGCAAAATTGATAGACAAGTTTATCAGAAATCTGAGCATATGTTGAAGGTGAGCTTTCAAATGTCTGCAAGTAAAGAACTTGGACTCAAAATAACCTTCATCCACATATCTCCTAGTCTTTTGTGTCACAAACCCTAGATATGCACATGAAAACATTCCCTTGTATATGAACATGTCCCATGTCTTAATCCACAATTTCCATGGCAGAAGCAGTGAGTATGTGTCTCAGCTGCACATGTTGGGAAAAAAGACATGGAGATTGTGCTGCCAGAAACTGGAGACAGGGCTTCAGGACACATAAAGACCCGCTGAGGAGATGCAACCTTTGCTAATTTCTTACTTGTTTTCTGTTTTACTTTCATTCTGCCATCTATCAGCCATTCTAAAATACTGCTGTATCAACCCTAAGAACATCACCAAATGCACAGGAATTTGCCTGCTCAGAGGTTTACATCCTGTAGGAAGTAATTATATATGCTTAAGTGTAAAACATTATCTGGAGATATTCACTTCAAAAACATGTGGGTACAACAAAGACTTTGACGTTACATCTGTCTTCTATGGCCTCTCCTACTATTTCTTAAAAATATTTAATATAGTCGTCTTACAGACCATCCTGAATATAAGTGTGACCTTAGGCAATGAAATATAAAGAATGAAAGAGGTCTAGGTAATATACAGTTATCAGACTGAGTCTTTTATCCAGAATTATATCTCCAGGGCTCCTTGAGTCCATATTACTATTTTCAGTTTGGGGCACATCGGGTGATTTCAACTGGTACTGTTCTCAGAGTTCCTGAAAGTCTCTAGGTCACAACAACAAGTTGGAACCATGTACTAAATTCAATGGAAACAGCAGGTCCATTATCAAAGAAGGGAGCTTCTGTCTGTCCCTCCATAGTAGCATAATAATACCTTTGTTCTTATCATCAATAAATCAGTATCTCCTGCCCAGCTTCTAAATAACATTTCTTGGAAGGGGAAATGAAGGAGAAGAATACACAGGGAAAGGTGAGAGGAATATAATAAAGGAGGTGCTAAAATAATACAGGAATTAGGTTGGAATCCCCAGAGTTCATTGACCCTTGACTGTCTAGTTAAAGGGTGTCAGAAGGGCATTTGGAGTTAATATTGTGGTTCACACAGTGTTTAGAAGTCATGCTGAGTTTCTGTATTGATTGTAAGCTGTGCAAGATAAAGCATTTGCAATAGTATGGTGGAAATGGTATTTAGATTACATTTCTGTATTAGTTTATAATCTCCAGTTGACAGGAAATGTGACTCGGTAGTCTTAGGACTTTCAGATGTCTATATCTGTCACCATGAGAAACTGCAGACATGGCTGTGATTGGTAGGAGAGATGGAGGCAGGACTATTTCATAAGTCCATCAGAGTCCATTTCACAGGTATTATTTAGGGTGACAAGGACCTCCTCTGACTTTTTTACTTAACTTCTTTATGGATTCAGAAGGGGAAGTAATGAGATGGCATCTTGCCAGTGTCCATATGAACCTATCTTCCATGAGTGTTAATCTTCTGAACCCCAGTGGTATAAAAGCTAAACAGGGATTCAATGTGGATGAAGCCAAAAATAAGACAGATGATTGGAGGTAGGTGGATCTCCAATGAGGAAATAAGGAAACTGCATTTTGGTCACAACAACCTCATGTAATGCTACAGGCTTGGGGAACAGTGGCTGGAGAGCTGGCCGGCGGAAGAGGACCTGGGGTGCTGGTTGACAGCCAGCTGAACATCAGCCAGCAGTGTGCCCCAGTGGCCAGGAAAGCCAACAGCATCCTGGCCTGTATCAGAAATAGTGTGGCCAGCAGGAGTAGGGAAGTGATCGTGCCCCTGTACTCGGCACTGGTGAGGCCGCACTGCGAATCCTGTGTTCAGTTTTGGGCCCCTCACTACAAGAAGGACATGGAGGTGCTGGAGCGTGTCCAGAGAAGGGCAACAAATCTGATGAGGGATCTGGAGCACAAGTCTTATGAGGAGTGGTTGAGGGAACTGGGGTTGTTTAGTCTGGAGAAGAGGAGGCTGAGAGGAGACCTTACCGCTCTCTACAACTACATGAGAGGAGGTTGTAATGAGGTGGGTGTTGATCTCTTCCCCCAAGTAACTAGCGATAGGATGAGAGGAAGTATCACTTAAATTGCACTAGATTTAGATTGTTTATTAGGAAAAATTTCTTTACTGAAAGGGTGATCAAACATTGGAACAGGCTGCCCAGGGAAGTGGTGGAGTCACCATCACTGGACGTGGTAAGTAGATGTGGCACTTCGGAAGATGGTTTAGTGGGCATGGTGGTGTTGGGTTGATGGTTGGACTTGATGATCTTAAAGGTCTTTTCCAACTTTAATGATTCTATAATTCTATGAAATAGATAATCTGGGTTTTTTTGTGATTTGTAATTTGGTGAGCTCTTGGAGCTGCAGTTGTATCGGAAGTTTCATAGACCAGGACTTGTAAGTGCTGCAGCATTTTTCTAATATAATCCTTGACTGAACCCAAATGGTTTTTTTTGATCTATATTTGTGATTGGTTCAGATTATATCTGAATGAACAAACTGTTCGTGTTCCTGCATGTTGGTTTTGACCTTTAAAACCTTTGATAATCCAAAGCTCTCCATATACTCAAATGATATCAAGCTGGTGAGAAATAAGAACACCTCACATACAGTGTCCAGCTAATCCCTGTACCTTTGGACTGGAATCAGATTTTTGACTGGAGTATTTGCCAAAATTATACCACAACATTTTCTATTGAACAAGATGTCTCATTATACAAAATAAAATAATTTTATAAACAATACAGTGTTATTTGGGAAGTCTGTCTTTCAGGGCATCATCTATATGTTTATTATAGTCTATAACATTTCTACATGTTCACATAGTGCAGTGTAGTTTTATCTGTGTTGTTGAGTACCCTGCCTTAAACGGCTTGCATAATCTGGGTAAAGCAGAAGCTCACAGAAGATGACCAGGGACATTTCTCGCTCTGTTTGGAATAGTTTCGAGCAGCACATTTCTAAATCTCTAAGTTTTGGAATAAGAAACAATAAAGAAAAAAAAATGTTGCTGGCTGTTGTGATGTAGTACTAATCTTGAATACTTAAGCAGTAACTTAGACTTATTCAAAGCAATGAATGAGCCACAAGTTGAGCCACACATTGCTATGGTCTTTTAAAACCAGGACAGATGACAGGCATTATATTACACACATGGAGGAAGTGAAAGAAGCAGAGGAATATCAGTGACTGGTTTTAACATCAACACTGCCAGAGACAATAGTTTCAGACATGAACTTTGTTACTCCTGACATTGTGTGACAAGGAAATACATGGAGATATACATCCTGATTGGTGGTTTTGATTGTTACTTTGTAGTTTTTATATGAAAAGTAATTCTGGGATGTATTAGAATTAAAAAGAAGAATGAATTGGACTGGCTGATTTGTAAGTGTGATAAAAGCTTTAGATGTTAAGCCTTTCTCCCTTTTGTCTGTTACCATGTGTGCCCCCTCGATTTATTGGGAAATATTAGAACCCCTTTAAAGGCAGTGATTATTTGAGCTCTTGTTTAGTTCTTTCAATAAGAAATTATTAATTTTTTGTTACTTTTAAATATCCTTTTCTTAAAAAGAATCCTTTAAAATAACTTTCTCTGGATTTTTTTAAACTGCTTGGGCTTGACTTCTGGGAAGGGTTTAACTGTGCTGTTCATTTTTTTTCCTGGAACAGGTTCTCAGACATCTGATATAGATTACCTCTGCAATGAAAGGGTTGGCTGAGGCTTTAGGGATCCAGATGATAAACTTACTTGTTGGCTCCAATGTATAAGCTTCCATGAAAAAAAAAAAAGAAACAAAGAAAAACATAGACCTGCTTGAGCATGTCCAGAGGACGGCCATGAAGATGATCAGGGGACTGGACCACGTTCCTTATGATGATAGGCTGAGAGAGTTGAGGTTGTTTAGCCTAGAGACTTTATAGTGGCCTTCCAGTACTTAGAGGGGGCTTGCAGAAAAGATGGGGAGGGACTCTATAAGGGATTGTAGTGATAGGACGAGAGGTAATAGCTTTAAACTGAACAAGGGTAGATTTAGATTAGATATTAGGAACAAATTCTTTACTATGGGGGTGGTGAGATACTGGAACAAGTTGCCTGGAGAAGCTGTGGATGCCCTCTGGAAGCATTCAAGGCCAGGTTAGATGGTACTTTGAGCAACCTGATCTAGTGGGAAGTATCCCTGGCCATGGCGGGGGGGTTGGAACTAGGTGATCTTTAAGGTCTCTTCCAATCAAAAACATTTTATGATTCTATGAAAAAAACCCCAGCTGAAACATTTATTATGATAAATGTTATGCTTCCAATTATGGACATTAACCTCTGATCACAACTTACAAAAAGTTACTACTGAATCTTGAGAGAGAAAGACATATTGGAGGAAATCTGAGTTCTGTTGAAGTTTTCCTGGATTTTGCATTTGACTTTAAAAAGGGTAAGATTCAGTCAACAAAACAGATGGAGATCTAATCCCAAGAGGATGCTAATTTTTAAATGTAATGCTCATCTGAAGGATTGTTCTATCAGAAAACTTAACCATTTAATGAGAAATTGAGAGTAGACAGATACTTACATATATTTATCTTGGTTTCTGTTAATAAAAAAAATTGGCAGAGTGACATAAAGATAGATTTATATTGTTGCGATCAGGATAGAGATATGTACTGAAAATTTCATGGTTTTTTCCTGCAATTGCAAGAAGGATTTTAGTAGCAACCCCTTGATTGTGATGTTGGGGAAAGGTAATATCAGATACCAACATCTTATAATGTCTCTAAGCCCTGTTCATTTCTCTAGTGACTTTAAGTTGATTGTTAACTAAAACTCAAAAAGCACATGCTGTTTCATTTCAAAATGTCCATTTCCATTCATGAGACAAGGCTTTACAAACACTAGTCAAACAAGGCTGAAGGCAAGCTCTGGTAACATTCATATCAAAAGGACAAAATATCAGGTCTGCTAATGGTCTTTCCTGTACTGGATAGCATCAGATTACCAGCCTTCTGGAAATCCATTTTCTATTACTTGTCTCAGCCACAATAATAAAATCTGAATTAACACAAAAGAAAAAGGAGAAAGAACATACTTAGCAGAAAGGGCAGAAACTGGAGAAAGTGACAAGTTTACCACTGTCTATCTTCTGTGTATCTTCACATTGCCTTAAGATATCCTGTGATTTGCTTTGCATTATTATGATAATGGAGCTTTAAAAATCCTGGAAAAAGTACTTAATTTTTTTATCTTAATATTTTGGATGAAAATGATGTCTCAGAAATAGAGTGGCCAGCAGGAGTAGGGAAGTGATTGTGCCCCTGTACTCGGCACTGGTGAGGCCGCACCTTGAATCCTGTGTTCAGTTTTGGGCCCCTCATTACAAGAAGGATGTTGAGGTGCTGGAGCATGTCCAAAGAAGGGCAACAAAGTGGGTGAGGTGTCTGGAGCACAAGATTTATGAGGAATGGTTGAGGGAACTGAGGTTGTTCAGTCTGGAGAAGAGGAGGCTGAGGGGAGACCTCATCGCTCTACAACTACCTGAAAGGGGGTTGTGGTGAGGTGGGTGTTGGTCTCTTCTCCCAAGTAACTAGTGAGAGGACGGGAGGAAATGGCCTCAAGCTGCACCAGGGGAGGTTTAGACTGGATATTAGAAGAAATGTCTTTATGGAGAGAGTGTTCAAACTTTGGAACAGGCTGCCCAGGGAGGTGGCAGAGTCACCATCTCTGGAAATATTCAAAAAACATGTGGATGTGGCACTTCGGGACATGGTTTGGTGGGCATGGTGGCATTGGGTTAACAGTTGGACTTGATGATGTTGAAGGTTCTTTCCAACCTTAACGATTTTGTGATTCTGTGAAATTCTTCAATTTTACACCACTATAACCATTACAGTTGGAATGGTTTAAAGCCAGTGTGCAATAGCAGAAACACTCCTTTGGATTAGATTGTTAGTTGGAATGTGTCTATGAGGTTTTACATGTGGTATTTCTAAAGAAAGAAAGATTTTGATGCTATTATGAACTTACAAAATCTCTCACTCGTCTCCAGACAAGGGTCCTTGCTTTACACCACAATTAAGCTAAAGTAGAACCACTGAGTTCAAAACAATTGCAGCTAAGTAAACTTAGTCTATTAGAGGCAAATAAGCCCCAAAATTTCTTAAATGTTTTTACAACATTCACTATTAAACCTGCCTATTATGGAAAAATAATAAAAAGCCCTTGATCTGTGGCTGAAATCCATCTCTGATTAATGCACGAACAATTCAGAGGTAGTTCTGGAAGGCAAATTTCAGACCTCAGACTGTGTAATAAGTTAAAAAAAGATCTTTAATCTTCCTGGTGAAAATCAACACTCCAGAATTCTTTTTTTACCTTATTAACAAAAGATCAATGTTCTTCTCTGAAAAAGGTTATGAAAACTGTATAGATAATAAACAGTCATCTACGGAATCCAATAGAGCTAATTCCACAGATATGTCACATATCCACTACCACTTTTTGTGTTAAAATAATAAAAACATAAGTAGACACATTTTTTGGACATGCATTTTAGAAAGTGCAGTATGTGCTTACTGATACCAGAGAGCCTTAGTAAATTTAACTGTTTTCCATATTTCAGTCCACATTGTGATGATATTATGTAATAGGCAAGATATTTCCTTCACACTGTGCAAATCTTGGGAAATTTTACTAAAGTAGTGTAAACATTTTTAACCAGTAATTTCTTGTTCCTGTGAGCACTTAATTGTTCTCTTGATTTTCTGCTTGGAGGCCTTCTTCAAATACTAAAATATTTTAGTGTTTAATATCTATGAATTCTTGAAGATATGCAAGACCTATTAACCCTAATAGTCTGGCCTATATTTACAGACAAAAGTTTAATCCTGACCCATTCTGAAGTTCCTATAATATAATGGGAAAAAAAAGCATAATTAACAGAGCTTATTTGCTGGATGCATCTTAATCACCCTGTTTAGCAGTTGTTCTCAAAGTTTGTGAACAGAGTTGTATGGATTTCTTTGATGTAACTTTCTACCCTGTATATGTGATCAGAGTGTATTTGTATGTGTTCAGTTTGCTGTTTCTTTGCATGTGCTCCTTCCCAGCTCTGCCAGGTGCACAGTTAATATTGATGGATGTTATGATTCAAAATCTTTACAAAATGGCTAGACCCAGAGCTTTTGTATACCAGCACAACAGCAGTTCTATGAATATTGGTATTTTTATCTTAATACCTACATTTTGTTTCTTTTCTTTGTTTTTGCTTGTTTGGGCAATTGTGTGGCTTTGTTGAAGATGAATCAAATTTGTTACTCATTCTAATATGACTAAAATCCTATGGGCAAGACCATAAAGGTAAAAATATGTGTGATTTGTCTGTATATCTGAGCTATTTTAACATCTTCACATATGACCTGCACTGTTGACATTGTAATATGCTTTACATAATTTCATTAAGTGAAGAGTTTAAGGTTGAGAGCTCTGAAGTGCTCAAGGTGAATTTATCTAGGATGTACTGTGATGATCATGCTGTTGTTTAATCTATACACAGCTATAACAACATTGTAATTTCTACTATGCTTTTAATCCTTACCCAGTCCTATTCCAGGTACTTTTACCTAGTGTTCCTCAGTATTGATTAAATAAGAATCTTATAAACAAACAGGTATATCTCAGAAAGCCGCTGTTGCTAGCAGAGAATTAACTTCAAAGAACTGCAAAAAAACAGTTTGTCTTTGATTTTCCACATTGGATGTTTTGATAAGTAACTAATCTATGTCCAGGGCTAGAAATGGGATTACTGTCTCAAACCTCTCTTCTGGAGGATTGTTGTATTTCTAAATAATGAGATCTGCTCAGGTACTACAATGCTGATAATGCAATAATAACAATAAGATACAGGCATTTAAGGAGTTCTTTTTGTGTACAAAGTCCAGGGACAAACAGAATATTCTATTATACAGGACACTGGTTTGGGATTAAGAAAAAGAATCCTTCTCCTGGATTTGCCAACAATTTACAAACTTTGAGCAAATTACTGAACCATCAGCACTTCCCATCTATGAAATTTGAATATTTGTCTTCCGTAGCTTAGACTGAGATCTATGAATGTAAAGAGCAATGCAGGATATAGGTATTCATATTATACAATTATTTCAAATCAAATTGAGTATGTACTACCAGGACACCACGTTACAATAGACTGTGGTTTATAAGTACCTCCTATTTTGAAATTTTTTCTTTCTGTGCAAAACTGACCCTTAAAACCAAGTTTTGCTATTCTCCTGTAGACTTGTTGCCTAATTACAATCCATCTGTGAAAGGTTTGAGCTCATGTTCAGGTGATATTACATTTTGGTGTTGGGAAAGGAAAGTGGGCACAGCCTCTGTCCCTTAGCAGATGAAGCTTTAATAAAGCATGTAAGTTAGTTCTGCCTTGCATCTGACTGCTTATTGCCAAATCATGACCTGTCTTACACATGGAGCTTGTGCCTCCTTAACTATAGCTTTTTTTCCCCAGCCATGTCCCCATACAATGCTGTAAAAGTAAGGCCACATATCTTCTGTGCTTCGTGGGGTCTTCCCTTCAATGCAGTTACAGGAATCTGGTGAAATGAGTTGGCTGGCATCCCGAAGTGTTTAGGTGACATTACTGTACTCAAAATTGGCTGGGTCTGGCTTCCTGATGACTTGGGAAATACTGGTTTTCTCTATGTCATGACACAAGAATATCCTAGCTGTAGTCTATACTGCAACTTCCAGCTCTGAACCTGTCTATTAGAAAAGCTTTGGGATATATATATCGTATGTATCTCTGATAGCAGAGACTGGTAACAGAGTACTCAAATGCGTTCTTAAGAAGTAATTTAGTTTGTGTTTTAACCATTAAATCTTTTCAACCACTTTCATAATGAAGAATAAAGCAGAGCAACAGAGTTATTGCAGCTCTATGAGTAAAACGGCCAGAGCTGTTCTAGTCCTTTTTTTCTTTCCCCCCTCTCCCTGTTTATAATAGGGCAAAGCATTTACTTTTGGGCTAAGTTTATAATGCTTAATCTCAGTCCAAAAGAGAAACATTTTTAGAAGAGTTAATAAATGTATTCCAGACTCCCATTGCACTGGGTTTCTGGGAGGGGATGTAAGTCCAACATACAAACTTGCTAGAACTATAGTTATATCTCTGGTTAGAAGTCACTTTACTTGGCTAGATGTGTACTTCTTGATAAATTTTGTCTAACATGAAAGGAAAATAATAATTGAGGTTTTGTTTGTTGTTTGTTTTTTTTTAATAAGTGCAAGAAAGTTCTAGAAGATTGCTATTTTCAGATTGTTTTTTTGTTCCTGTTTCTTTTTCTTAGAAAAGTAGACCCTGTCTAGATTTTTGAGACTCCTGTGACTGGACGTTAATGAAATGGCAACATATGATACACTTTAGAACATACGTAGCAGGACAGACCATAGACCTCTAGCCTATGGTTTCTTGTCTGTAGATCACAGTAGCATATCATAAGGGACTCACGTAGAAAGTGGGCACATGCAGTATACTTCCCCTACTTTGCCCTCCTACCATCTAGCAACCAAGGTATCAGGACTTCCTGAGTTGGATTTTGTGCTTAGACTAATCACACAGGTGATTAATGGCATCAGAAGAGCTTCTAAGGGAGAAAACTGTGGAACTTGCTTGCGATGTTGCTTGAAAGTCCATGAAAGTGCTTGAGTTGCACTTTCATGCAGGTACTGTCTTTCATTTCCTCAGCACTGGAAGCTTGCTTGGGAGTGGATAGCAGTGCAGGAGGAGAACAAACGCATAGTTTTGAAGTACTGGAACAGGAAAGTTTACATAACTGTAGGCAAAAACTGAGAATGGAAGCTGACTTTTTTGACTATGTTGAAAAAAGAAACAGAAAAGCAGTTGAAATCAAATTAATGTGAAAAATATTATCCAAAATATAATAAAATAACAGAGGTTCTGTAGCATTTATGGAAATGTGCAAAACGGTACTTGAGTACATGTTAAATGCCATTCTATTGAGTTTCTTAAGTGCTACAGTCAGTCTAGTCACATTAAAAATAGCTTCTGAAACACTAGTTGGAGCTTAACATTTGAAGTCAGTCTATAGGCTAAACCACCCATGTTTCTCATGGGCATCTCCTTCAGCATCCTTTTTCTGACCTTGAGCTAAGGATGACTCTGTCAATCTGGATAAGTATTTTCCCAGCTAAAACATGCAGTGCATCAGGAGAAACTGAAAGTCTACAAGTTCCAAATTTCCGCCTACTGTTTGCAAATTAAATACAAATGTGAACAGCAGGAGGCTGACTTTTAAAACAGGCAAGTGTTGCCACACATTTACAGGATGGCTCCTCTTCAAATCTCTATGTTGCTTCCCTTCACCTTCTGCATCTGATTTAAACTTCTACCTCCTGATTTATTGTTGCCCTATGGCCTCAGCAGCATGTCACAGAGAGGATACTTATGGACACATTCTGGAGGAGGCAATACAGAGAAAGTGTGAGAGACTAGAAAGTTAGAATCACTAGTCTGGGTTAAAGATACAGTTCAAAACTGTGTGGTGACCTCTGGAAGCGAACAAGTGAGGCAGAACAGTAGTTCATCTTGACTTTGTAACTCAAAATTTTACCAGGTCAGGAGTGGCTCAGGACATCCCCCTTGCCTTCCAGACTTCTTCAGATTAGCTGTCTGTGTAATAGATATTTCACTATTTCTTGCTTTTTATTTTTCTCTTTACTTCCTACCCTTCAGTCTTTCCTAATTCACATTTTCTTTTAACAGATTGCCTATGGCCCTATCGCAGTCTTTCCTCTGTTGTCCATAAAAATCTTCTTTGCCTGATCAACTTGAGCTAGCCTTCTGTTCCTTCTTTCATTTTTTTCTATCAATCTTTCTCAACTTTCTCTGTAAGTGTATTTGCTGCCATTTATCTGTAGTTCCTAAAAGTTCACATTTATATCAATATTCTGAAGGTACTATTTTATATTTCCATTTGCACAAACAAGTAATGATCTGAACTTCACCATTTTCTTTCTTCATGCTATCACACATCTTTCATGACTTCGTGGTTATTGTTGTAACCTTGTGAGTGTAGCAAGGATAATTTTCTCCAGGTATAGTTGGCCCATAGTATAGAAAGATTATTCATACTGACTTTTATGTGTGAATATAGAACCATATTATGGAGAAAAGTTATGAAGATGTGAGATCTAATCTTAGTTTGAAGATATATTTTGTTTTCAAACTGCAGAGAGACTGGTTCAGAGCCCTCTGGGAATACACTGTGTATTCCTATCAAAAAACATGTACTTCCCAAAAACTTTTCAAGACCTTGATACTATTCCCACTTGCTTTTGAATTTTCTTGTGATTGGTCTGTAGAGATTACTTACAGAAACCTTTATTCAGGAAGTAACAACTAGTATCTTTTTCAGCAAGGACTGGATTTTCAGCACTGTACTTTTCAAATCAGGTCAACATCTCGTAGTATCAGTTTACTGTTGTAAGTTGTGAATTTGATCTGTCATGACTATTACTAACTTGATGGATGGATGTACAGCTTATCTAACAGATGCATTCATGCCTCCTTCTTAGTAGGGATTATATGGGAAAAAAGAAGGGTGTATGATGTAGCGTAAAAAATAATTTGTTGTCTCTATTTGTACACTGACAAGACACCTAGCAATCTATGTATTTTAATATCTTGCTACTGGCTACTTGAAAAAACAAGGAGCAAGACAATGTCACTTATAAAACATTGGTTTCCCTAGGAGGTAAGTTCCTGGTAGCTGGGAAAATGTGAACCTCCGTGTCTTGTCTCCTTATTCTCACTTCAGAGGACTCAGTCTCCAGACACATGAATGAAACAGTTCAGGATCCTTCACCAGGTCAGGTGGCTGTAGGTACTTAATCTGCAGCCATGTTGATTCTTAGATCGCAAAATCTCCTTGACAACGTAAGAAGTATGGGATATTTTTTAGTAGTAGTGAATATAGGCCTGAATGAAAGCAAAAATTATGACTTCTGGTGAGGGTAGTTTATACTTCAGAGGTGTACATTTCCCTTTGTATATCATCAGGTTTTTAATTTCTTTTACAGAAAGGGTTTATCTGGATTAAAAACCTCTGGTAGCATTCACTTACATGCTTGGATTGGCTCTTCAGCTGTATGAAATGTGATTAAAAGAGGTTCTGCTTCAAGAATGCCTCTTGAACTTGGGCCAATCCACTTCTCCTGGCAAATCAGAGTATGAGGGATGTGTGTTGGTGCGAGCATGTGTGTCTTTTATTGTACTTCTTTAAGGCCTGTCTGATTTTGGAAAAAAATATAACAATGAAACATACAGTAGCTAGGATTATGGAAGAACTATCTGCTAAAGAACCAGTAGCTGTATCACCCAATCTCCTTGATGGTATAGCTAGTAGTTAAGGAGATATTAATTTGAGGCCAATTCAGAACTTGTGGGCTTATTTGACAGTAAAAGAAAATGGCATAAGGTTATAAAATGACATTTCAGAGGAAACTGAAAGAATTTGGATACAAGAGTGTGGCAATCTCACTGGTGATCCTTGAACTCTCAGACAATCAGTACTTTGGATTGTAGTATAGTCCCTAAACTTTTGGGTATCAAGTTGTCTTGCAAGAAAGTAAAACTAATTGAATCCCTGTTCATTCTCCCCTGTACACTGTTAAAGGCTTTGCTATGTTCTTATGCTTGTTTTGCTGTGCTGGAAAAATATGCATGTGTCTTCTTATTCCTCCCTCTCATGCATGTGCCCGTGCACTTATACACACACACACAAACACACAAACACACATGTGCCCTCCATGAGTCTGGGAACCATGGAAAACCAGTTTACAAATTATGTGCCCATTAGAAACACAGAAGATTTTTTTTTTTAAGTGTTTGGGGACATCAGTAAATGTGTGTTAGGCATAGACTTAGATGCTAGGTGTTTAAATACCTTTAAAAAATATCTGTTATATTGTAGCATTTTATAAGTGTTCATTTTGTGAGTTGAATTTTAAGGTTTCCAGACTTTCACAGCATAAATTGGCAGTGTGAGACTGACATGGTATCTTATGCTTTTCTATTTTTAGACATACAGATGGTCATTTTAGCTACATATATTCAAGGCTGTTTTGGAGTTCACACCTTGTAATCAGAAATACCGTTGTAGGCACAGATAAGAATGTTACATGGGATGGAATTGTATAGGTTTAGCTTGGAATCCAGGGAGTGAGCAGGGAGTAAGGAAGACTCGTTTTTTTTGGAGGCAAAGGTAAATAATGGATTGATTAAATATTAGTCCAGGTCAGAGCTTTGCCCTGTTTACTCAATGACTTCCCTCTAAAATATTTGGCTTCTTCAGCCAAAGTCAAATATCCACCTTTTAAAGAATTCTGATTTGTGACCATCCTTGGTGTTTTCAATTCCTATGCCCTCTGTCAATGGGAAAACTTATGTGAGCTCCTTTGAATCCTCTCAGGTAAAAGTAGATGAAATAATGTAACCCATCAATGAAGGAGGCTTGAAGTAACCCTGATAAAGGGCTGTAAAGCAGATTAGGGCTTACTCCATGATATTTTCCATTAACAGTTACAGAAGAGTAATAAGCAACCAGAAGTAGAGCATCTTTACTGGCACACATAGAGCTGGAAGAAGACACATCTATGATTTTAGAAATCCTCTTGATTGTGCACAAATTAAGGTCAAGAGTAAAACTCCAGTAAATTCTCAGTGATGAAGCGTCAGCTCAGCAGCTTTCTTGTATGACTCATGCAGTGCACAAATCGAAGGGAAACACTTAAACCTGTAGTGCTTCTAAGCTGAAAGCTACATATTATTCATGCATAAATATGTCTTTGAATAAACCTTGCTATAGTTCACAATGAGTAAGAGACAGATATTGGATGTTTGTGCGTGGCTAACAACACTACAAACTTGAGTGCTGTTGGCTGTAGACACATTTTATCAGAGTAGGTTAAAGGGCAAATCCATTTCATTCAAGTCCAATAATGGCAATCATTGGTTTTAGTTGAAGTAGAAGTCAAGCCTAAAGGCAGCTTTTCCTTTTGTTATTTCAAAAAAAAGATGCTTCAAATGGAAAGTTTTGCTTTAAGGCCCTAAGAGGAGGTTAATTAAAAGAACTTGTCAAAATATTTGTTACAAAAACTTTTCCTGTTAAATTTTTTGAACTCAGGTTTTCAACACTTTCTTCAGTGTTATAGAAATTCTGCATACCTTAAACTGAGATTCCCTGGTTCTTGGTGTGTGAAATTCCTTGTAGAAAGGATAAGCAAATTTTTAAGAAGCAGCTTGTCTCTATTAGAGAGACCATCATCAAAGAGCACATAGAAAGACGCGAAGAGAGAAAGATGATATTGCTCATATTATCCACAGAGTGCCTCTCAGACTTCCATTCACCTGGCCAAGCAATTTACTTCCTGGTAAATTTGAATTTTCTTCACAGCAAACCTGAGTTTATTGCATACATTACTGGAGAATAAGCATCTTGTTGAATAAAAGAATCAGAATTTGCTCTAAAGTTATAATGCTGGTGAGTGAGAAGAGTAGGATCAGATCTCTCTAATTTTCTAGCTTTGCTGTAAGTCCTCCTGGAGGACTTTTTGTTCAGATGATTGTTTACTAGAAATTATTCATGTGTCATTATTATATAATCTGGATTACCATCTAGAAAGATGGTAATCCTGAAATTAAATATTAGGACAGGCTTTTTCACAAGGAAGGTGGAGCATCCCTGGAATTGGTTACCCCAAAAAGTTGTGGGTAACCAGGTTTTTGGTTGGTTAACCACCAATTCCACAACCAATTCCAAAGTTGTGGAATCTCTGTCTTTTGATATTTTTAAAACTTAACTAGAAAAAGCTATGGTTGGTCTGATCAAATGCTGGTGATAGAAGGAGGTGGTGATCTCTGTTCTAAGCAACATTTCCGAGGCTGTGTGAAATCTCATTTGAAGGACACAAAGTGGGAAGAGAAGAAATTTGGAGGAGGGAAACTTTGCAGGAAGTTTCAAGAGATTCTTCCTTTAATCAGTTTATTTTTTTGTGAAGAGGTAATGTGCTGAACAAAGGAATCAGGCCTTGACTGTACAACTAGTCCTGAGTGGTTAAACCTTACACAGAGGCAAGGATCCACTCCCCTCAGTCAAAGGTCCTGCGAGACTAGAGGTCCTCCCATATCACCAGTCTGTTTGGTTAACTACTCAAAGAAGCAGGAGAAGAAGCATCTGTGAGAATCCTTCTTATTTGTTTATATTTCATTTTACTTAGTTAAATTAAAATAATACCTTTTAAATTTTTTCCTGTCCCTGCCATTAGTGCCCTATCACACTGTTAATACAGTAAATATCTCTCGACTTTTCTAACCCATTCAATGGGAATGTAACCAGCGACCTATCATGCCCCTATTCTGTCCACTGTTATAATTATAGGAGTGCCTTTTTGTAATAATATTAGACAAGTGTAAGGACAAAACACATTACACATAAATTTGACTGCAGATTGATAATCACTTTGTGCATTATCTGGGCTGCACAGATTTTCTTCATACCAGTAAGCAACCGTGTTGTCCTAATCCCCATGCAGAGAATGGAGAACATCTAACCAATAACACAGCCTTCTTGTTTTCCTCCTTACATAGTTGTCATTCATCACCAGGAATGCCACCTCCAGGGAATTCTGACTGAATGGAAAGGCCAAAGCTAATTCAATCAGGACTCTCCTTGAGCCTATCTCTTCTGAATCATATCCCTTGACGAATATTTCATCCAATTAGTTGGTGGTTTATTTTGTCCACATTTTTCACAAACCCCACTGAGTTTTAGCTGGCTGCCCAGATGGAACACGTCTGTCAGCAAGGGCTAACTCAATTAACCTAATTCAGAGCTACTGCAGGTTACTAGAGCTGAGAAACCATCACAGTGGCGTCACCCCTCCCTTCTTTGTAAAAAGGGAGGGGAGAGGACAGCGTCTGGGAGATCTCACTGGCTGCTTAGAACAGGTTTATGTCTTGAGCCTTAAGACTGGCTTATTAATATACCCTCACTGGTGACATCTTTTTACCTTACTATCACACCTATGGCTTAAATCTGTGTGTGATGTGTTTAGGAAGTACAGTCCGATTTGTTCATTTGTCCTCATCAAGATGAAAAGGTACATTTAGGTGGAGCTGGAAAATTAAAGATAGAAAACCATGTTCCTCAGAGTTCTTCAAGCTTCTTTGCTGTGTGATGGGCTCCAAGCATCCATTCATTTGCATCTTTGTGATGTTATTAACATTTCTTTAAAAATGTATTATAAAACTCTGCAGAATCGGAACGTTTTCTACATTCTTTTTGCAGAAGTGAGTAGGAAATTTATTATTTTGAATGGTCGTTTTCTGGAGCATATTCACTCATTGTATTTTTTCCTGAATTTGAGACTGTAGGTTAGCAATACAGTGAGACATACAGTTTCTATAGCTTCTACTACTCCTTTTTCCTTCCTACAGTCAAACCTGACTATTGCAATGGTATACATAGATGACATGGATCACATATGTACTGCATGGTGATCCATAATAATTATAAATAGTAAAAATTCAGAAACCTCATTAGTGTTATTGGAAATACAGTATAAACAGCTGAGGTAATGGTAGTTTATTGGAAAAGTTTGTGGTTATTTTGGGGGAGAAATGAGCTTGTAATTTTCCCTAAACTTCCTTAAAAAATTAACAAGTTTTGGTTTCACCCTATGTGAAACAAAATGAGTGCCAGCTCTCTGGATTGCAGTGGCTAAGTCCCTGGTTATTAGGTAACTCACAGGTTATGTTGTCAGTTTTGTACCAACAAAACAATTGTGTACTGAAAGTCTGCAGAGGTTTTAGGCCACTTCGCTATCCTTACACGGCTGAAGGTGGCTTTTAGTATATAAAGGGCTTCAGTCCATGATTTCTGAAAGTACAGTGGCAGTGACAACACAAGTTTTAGAGACTATTAGCAGAGACTAACAACTGCAATTCAGGAAAATGACTGAACATTGCAGGTTTAACATTGAGAGACTTAGTTCTCTCAAGTTCATCCAACTTGACTGAGACTAAAACCAAAAATATAACACTTGTGTTTGAGCATGTGTCACACTGAGAGTTCCAGGAATAATGTAAGGACCTCTGTGATTTGTTTCACCAAATAAATTGTAGGGAAACTTTATTACAAGGACGCATACAAATTACTTCCGGGTACAAGGAAAAGTTGAGGTGATCATAACTGGAGGCAAAATCATGATAACATGCACATTAAGGTTTTCTCTGTGTAGGCACAGAGACGGATTTACTAGAAGAGCATCAACTCCAGATATTATTGCCACATATGACATGGTACAGTCACTTGGCCTCAGATTGACACTGTATGTCTGCATGACATAGGAATAAAGTACTGTACAGTACTTACACTGTAGATGTACCTCCAGTTAAACCTTACAGTTAATGTCAAATGGTTAGAGGTTAAAACAAAGGACATATATATTTGTAAACAATCATATTATGCAATACTTGTGAACAAAATAAGAAACATGCAGGTTTTTAAGTTATTCTGCTTATTCTTGTAACCTATATAATTAATTTATTAAAGAGTGTATGTCAAGGACTTCAGGAACCCAAAAATCCAAATTTTCAAGATAACTGGAAAATAAACAAAACTATAAGTCAATTGAGCTACAAATGATTGTAAAGTACTATGCCAAAGGCAAAATTTTATAAGCAACAAAAAATTTTCAGTCATGACCTAAAAATATAACTTCAATATTTCTTCTTTTTTTTTTTTAAATTACGTAGTCAAAACATTGTTAATCAGAATTTTAAAGTGAAGTTAGAAAAGAATTGTGACCTACAATAAGGCTCAAAACCCTGTTACATTTTGGGAAGGGATGCAGAAATATTTCCTCCACTAGAAGAGCCTTTTGGTGTAAAATGGTGTTATGAACCAAGGATTTTTCAGTAACTTCAAGGACTAGTATATGAAATATAATAAGCAAAAGATTTGTCAGGCAAATCCATAGTACACTGGCATCTTTTCCTTCATTTATTAGGACACTTTAGTTTAATTCAAATAAAAATTTTGTGTCTGTGTCACAGTTAAAATTACAACTGATAGACATGATACTGAGTGAAAATTGTACCATGAAAACGTGCGTTTATACGATATCTGTTCTTTGTCTTTTGCTCCGACGTTGAGAACCATTCCAAAACTTAGTAAAGGTCCCAATTCAAAATGTTTTCCATCCACAGCTTAAGAGGAAAGTCACCAGTAATATTGCCATCAACTCTTTAATTTACACTGTGGTGAAACAAACCTTAGGAGATATAGCAGTTAGATTGTAAACAGCTCTACCGTGTGGTAATTCCTACTGAAAACTACTTTTTCCATAGGAACTAGGTCTTAAGGATATGATGTTATTCTCAGCGAAGTCAGTGGAATGATTCAGTTTCAGTCTCATGGAAAACTGCTGTTAAGAGATAATTCATTTCATTACACTGCATAGGAGTATTTTTTGTTGCATCAACAAAAATGTTCTACTTTTGTTGCTTGCAGAGTATTATTGTGTCTGCCCATGAAAATATAAGGGCTTCATGATATTTTAAAAATTAAATCACCATTCCGAAAAATGTTGATACATTTTATTGTAGAGTTCATAGATTTCATTATTTGCCAAAATCTCAGTCTTTAGTGCAAAAGGGACCTCTTTCTTTTCAAACACCTGCAGTGCATGGGACCATGACGTGCTCCAAAACACAAAATACACACTCACTTGAGGAGAATATAGTAATTTTGAGGAAGTGGTAGTTCAAATTACCAGAAGTCAACTTACTCATGTACTGGGGCAGCTAATTTTGATTCTGGATGACCTTTTAGATGAGTAAGACTAATTTTCACTTCATTGAAAAATGAGTATTCGACATTAATATTTTTGTCTGAGGCTGACTTCACACTCCAAATTTAATCCTAAAATGGTCATGGTAACAGGTTTTCGTGAAACAGGATGATAAAGGCAATCTGCACAATATATAATTCCAGTTGGAAATTATGAACATTTAGTTCAACAGCCTGTGAATTTAGCTTTACTAATGAGGTCGGCCTGCATCCTCTGTTATCTTTTATGTTGGAGCATAAGTCTCATAACCGTGAACACCAAGATTGCTGGATAGTTCATTGGTCTTTGATGGTCCTTCTTTCTACTGGAAGTTGTCCTTGACAAAGTAGATTGTATACCAGTAAAATTTTTCTATCAGTTAGATAAACAGATAAGTAGGTAATAAATGTTAGATGATGCCACAGATAAAGGTCAAATCAGGCAGTATTTTGATAATTTCTTTTGAAGGGATACTCCAGGTGTAGGGGAATCATCAGGAATTACTTCCACCAGTCATTTCAGAGAGGAAGATGGGACTTTGTACTTTCCAAAGTAAAGAACGTGGCCTAGATTCGTTCTGGCCATTCATTCATTCATTCATTCATTCATAACATGCCTGAAATGGGAGTCCAATATCCCAATAATCAGCAGAACACCATGAACAAAGTGTTAATGCTACCATTAGTTTGGTCTTTGATAAACTGAAGTGTCCACTCATAATCCTCATCTTGTCCTCATCCTCATAAATTGTGTAGGGACAATATTCCTAGAACTTAGTCACTTCAGTTACGTACTTGCGTTTAAGAGATGAAAATCCAGTCCTCACTGTTTCAGAATTCCTGTTTACAAAATATTTGTGCTACATATTTATTTGAATCATCACATGTCTCTAGAGCAGAAAATGGTAAGCTACTATCTCTTTGGACAACAGTTTTTCAAAAGGGTGTAGAGAAATATGACTCTGTTGAGATCTGCAACTCTTCAGCCTGTTTTTTGCTAGTGTAGTACTGGCTGCCATGAGTGACATCTTCCTTTGTCCTTGCACATACACTACTATCACTCAAATTTACTATTGCAGACTGGTGGGAAACATACATCAATTTCTAAAAATCCCAAAATTCTTTGGATTGCAGGCATTCTAAGCACCATTTTTGTTAGTGTTTAACAGTATGAATCACTCAGTAGTGAATGCAGAATTTGGTCTCATTATTTTGGGCGTCACATTAGAATCGGAGAATCATAGAATAGTTTGGGTTGGAAGACACCTTTAAAGGTCATCTAGTCCAACACCCCTACAACGAGCAGGCACATATGTCTCTAGATCAAGTTGCTCAGAGCCCCATCCAAGCTGATCTGGAATGTTTCCAGGGATGGGGCATCTATCACCACTCTCAGAAACCTGTTCCAGTGCTTCACCACCCTCATTATGAAAAATTTCTTCCTTATAGTTGGTCTAAATCTACCCTCTTCTGGTTTAAAAACATTACTCTCTGTCCTATTGCTACAATCCCTGCTAAAAATCTGCCCCCATCTTTCTCATATAGGGCTCTTTAACTACTGGAAAGCTGAAATAAGGTCTCCTTGAAGCCTTCTTTTCTCCAGGCTGAACAACCCCAACTCTCTCAGCCTGTTCTCATAGCATGGGACACAATCATCTCGCTTGACCTGTTGGCCACGCTTCTTTTGATGCAGCCCAGGATATGGTTGACCTTCTGGGCTGTGAGTGCACACTCCTGCTCATGTCCAGCTTTTCATCCACCAGGACCCCCAAGTCTTTCTCGGTAGGGCTGTTGTCCACCCCTTCATTCCCCAGCCTGTATTGATGCCAGGGGTTGTCCCGAACCCAGGTGCAGGACCCTGCACTTGACCTTGTTGAAAGTCATGAGGTTCACATGGGTCCACTTCTCAAGCCTGTCCCAGTCCCTTTGGATGGCATCCCATCCCTCAGTCATGTCGGTCACACCATTCAGCTTGGTGTCATCTGCAAACTTGCTTGAGGGTGCATTCGATCCCACTATCTGTGTTTCTGATGAAGATATTAAAGGGTACTGGTCCCAGTATGGACCCCTGAGGGACACCACTTATCGCTGATCTCCATCTGGACATTGAGCTGTGGAACACTACCCTCTGGTAGAGGTTCGATGGTCACATCCAATTTCTCATCCACCCAACAGTCCACCCATCAAATCCATATCTCTCCAACTGAGAGAGAAGGGTGTTGTGGGGCACCATCTCAAAGGCCTTACAGAAGTCCAGACAGATGATATCAGTAGCTCTTCACTTGTCCTCTGATGTGGTCACTCCATCATAGAAGGCCACTAGGTTGGTCAGGCAGGACTTGCCCTTGGTGAAGCCATGCTGGCTGTCTCCAGTCACCTTCCGGTCCTCCATGTGCCTTAGCATAGCTTCTAGGAGGATCTATTCCTGATCTTCCCAGGCACAGAGGTGAGGTTGACGGGTCATCAGTTCCCAGGGTCCTCCTTGCTACCCTTTTTAAGAATGGGTGCAATGCTTCTCTCTTTCCAGTCACGGGTGACTTCACCTGACTGCCATGACTTTTCAGATATGATGGAGAGTGGATTGGCAGCTACATCAGGCAATTCCCTGAGTACTTAAGGATGCCTCTCATCAGGCCCCATAGACTAGTGTATGTTCAAGTTCCTCAGGTGGTCTCAAACCTGATCTTCTCTTACAGTGGGAGGGACTTTGCTCCTCCAGTCTTGCAGTCCATCCCCTCAAGAGGTGTGGGAAGAGATTGCCAGTGAAAACTAAAGCAAAGAAGTCACTGAGTATCTCAGCCTCCTCATCCGCAGTTAGCAGTTTGGCAGTATTGTTCACTAGGGTAGGTAAGCTTTCTTTGACCTCCTTTTTTTGGGGGGCTGACATACCTATTGAAACCTTTCTTATTTTTCTTTGCATCCAGTGCCAAGTTCAGCTCCAGCCATGCCTTGGCCCTCCTGACCCCATCCCTAGACAACTGCGCAGCATCCTTGTACTCATCCCAGGATACCTGTCCCTGCTTCCACTGCCTGTCCATTTCCTTCTTGCCCTTTAGTTTGCCCAGAAGGTCTGAACTCAGCCATGCTGGCCTCTTGCCTTCCTTTCCTCATTTCATACTCCTGGGGATTGAGAGCTCTTGCACTCTCTAGAAGTGTCCTTAAAGATCTGTCAGCTCTGTTCTGCTCCCTTGTCCCTGAGGGCAATTTCCCAGGGGGTCCTATTGACTAACTCCTTGAAGAGTTGCAAGTTTCTTATAGTCACCTTCATCACTATAGTCCATGAAGTGAAAACAATTTTTAATCTAATGAAGGAAACTGTTAAAAACTTGATTACAAATTTGGAAAGGAAATTAGAGAAGGAAATATTAAACAACGGGGAAACAAATCTCCGTCATTCTTAACACAAAAATTTTCTCAGATATTCCAATGTAGGGGATTCAGTGCCTTGCAAAATTTTTCCTTCACTCCTTTAAACTTCTTCAGACCTGCATAGCTCTTTTTCTGGGTTTCGTTCTGTTTTGTTTTCCTTCTCATTCACAGTGGGATCTACTTACTTCTCACTCCTCTGATATATCTCAGAACAGCCCTGATCCTTTTCTGCAGGAAGGATTCAGCTTTTGTAAGAGAGATATTCAACAACTCAGGCTCTTGATTTTTGGAATGCAGTTTCTCTTCTTTTTATGTAAAAATAGCCTTTAATTCCTGGCCACTGGACGAAGGTGGAATGCAGACCTGAGTTTCATTTCAGTGCTGTAGAAATACCGTCTTATTCACATAAATAATCTCCAATGCGAATATGATGTATATTCATCATCTTGTTTTAAAACAAGACATATTAAGTGCCTTGGATTTTCTTTTATTTTTTTTTCCTTTTACTCTTTATACATTGCTTTTCTAAGCATCTAAATGAATAAATGAATGAAATACATTCATGTAGGAATGAACTTTAAATATTAATGTCTTCTCTAGTTATCATAGGCAGATCGAGACACGATAGAATTATACCTATTACATAGTAAAAAAACCACTCTATCTGCCATTTTACAAAATGTATTCAGTGTTTAGTAATTGAGAAACTTTTCCAAGAACTTACCATTGAAGGAAAATCTGAATTAGATAAAGGTTAATCTCTTGACCTAAACTGAGAGCCAGTAGAACTTGTAAGATATTACGAAGTGTCTTAAAATAGGTGCTTATATCCTACATTTTATCTATGTAGGATCAGTTTGATTGAAAAGAAGGATTCTACTGAAACTGCAATTACACTTTGATATTGGAGATACTGCTATTTGCATTTTTTTATTAATGGAAAATGTGTTATGAACAGAAAAAGCTGAATCACAATATGCAAAGATTATATTTAAGAAGGAAACTGTATACAATTTAATTCTATAATTTTAACAAACAAAGAAAATAAAATAACTTGGAAAGCAATTATTATTTTGTGATTACCTATGGAAAACATCTCCAAGAATACAGTGACTGAGATTTGGTCGGACTTAAATAAGATAAAACTTCAGGATTTTTTAAGCCCCAAACATAAAAATTCAGAAGTTTCAAAATTGGAGTCTCTCTCTACCTTAAAGCAGTCCAGGTAGCAGATTTTCTGCAGAGTGTTTGCTCCCAATTAACCCACAAGACAACTAAGAGATGTAATAGGTTACTCCTGTCATATCCCATGCCTGGAAATGGGGGAAAAATAAAAAAAAGGCAGCCAAAACTTATTTAAACCAACTGATTCTAAAACTGTATTATTTTTCCTCATCTTCAAAGAAAAATATTTGTAAAAAATGGCCAGGACCTCTGCAGAGGTTCTTGAAGCGTAATTGGTTTTATTCCATATTCCTCTATAGAATGTGTTTTTGTCAGGGATAATGACTTCTGACAGCTTTCTGATTCACAAAAGATGGGTGTCTTCCCCTCAACTTGTCAACATGCCGTACCTTTGACTGCAGCAGATCTAGCTTACTTGCTTGATACTTTTGTGTGCCTCTTCACCTTATTAAAGCCACAAAAAATTGTTTCTCTATCAAAAATAATTAATTTAAGCATTTTTAGTTGTTCATAATATACCACGTAATCACACAATAATAGCTTACTAAAACAATTATGAATATGAATGTGACTCTGTAGAGTTTGGCAAATTTATCCAAGGTGGTGTCCTGTAGGTAAAACAAAGGTTAATTTCAAAGCATTTGTAAAACCCAGGTTCTGTCCAAAGGGATTTTCAACAGCCAGAAACACACTAAAACTGGACCATCTGTACTACTTCAGTATTATTCCTTTTCCTTTCAGAAATCAAAAGAAACAGTAACACAAAATGATAGTTGGTTTCTCAGAACCACAAGTGTATTTTTAGAAAGGGATTTCAAGTTTTTTGTGGTTTCAATGTTAGAGTCTCTCTGAGAAGGGTACTTCGTGTTGTATTTCAGCCCATCCATTGGAAGGAATCAGATGTATATATCTCTCTCTCTTTGATACATGTATTTCAGAGACACATAACAATACCACAAAAAGCAGATTGTGTAAAAGATATTAACACAAAAAATCACTTAAATTTCATCAGAACTATTAACAGATTTGGATTAAATTTCATTTTGTAAGAAATTCATTATTCTAAACTATACTTTAAGGTTATTTCTTTACAGCTGTAACGAAACTCAAACCTATGTATCTGTAATCTCCTTTCCGTTACTGAATTTAAAAAGATGTATTTAACACATGACAGAGTAGATGTCATCCTGAGGTTTCTGGTGTAGCAGCTGTTTTGCTGCACTGTGAGAAGTCTGTATGTATTTAAATTTCAGCTATTAGCTTTCTTTGCATCGGAAAGAGTATAAAATACTTTAGAATAATTTCATTTTTTTTTATAGACTGTTACCTTCCTAATCACAACATCTCAACCCTATAGTCTTACACTTTGTTTTCTGACTACATTCTTTCTAGAAGTATTTTCTAAGTGGAAGGTAAACCTTCACCTTCTTGAGATAGGACATCAGTTTGTTAATCTTCAGATATCTATCCATGTGTTGTTGTTTTAACTTCCTAAAACATCTAGATGAAGGCATCAAGCAAAACTAGGATCTCTATCAGAGTCCTAGATATAGTTATTAATGAAAATTTAAAAAAAACACCAACAAACAGGATGTGTGTATTTGTGGCATCTTTTGGAAAGAATATGCTATAAAAAGCAAGAACAAAAAAGTAAAGAAAAAAGAAAAAAAGGAGTTATGACATGTCTCAGCCTCTTGAATTTCCTTTAAAAGATAAAACTCTGGGCCATGGGATTTTATAAGGCTAAAGTTCTTGATGTTTTGAAACAAATTAATCTTTCATTATGAGTTAAATTGAACTTGTTTTGCTTTGGTTTGGTTTTGTTTACAACAGAGAACTTCCTTTCACATTTTTGCTGTTTGTATTATCTTGATGCATCAAGTTGTTTAACAAGCTGTATTTTTTCATTTGTTTTCGTTTCTTTAGGTACTGGACCACAAGGAGTCCACTAATTGTCCTTACACTATCTGTATATTTTCCTTATCATTCCCATTTACAGAATAGCAATTTCATTTGAAATTGAAACTTTTCAAGTTTGTAAGAGTAATAAAGTACCTGGGAGGGGTGGATTCATTTTATCAGGTAAAATGGCTTTTTTTTACTTAAACTGTAACATCATTCCATATTTTTTGTCTTCTGAACACTTACCAGTCTTAAGCCAACAGAATTCCTGTGTCTACTTCCAATTGTTATCAAACCCCAGGTTACTTTGTTTTGTCAGTTATGGCAGGAGTAACACAGACTAATAAGACCAAATTCTTTGCTGGCATAAATCTGCTAACTCACTGGAGTTAGTCCAGCAAATAACTTGTCTCACAGCTATTTAAAGGAAAAATAAGAAGGTATTACTACTATGAAAGCCTTTAGCCTTGTAGCTATAACTTAAGTATATATTATAATCCAGTGGATAATGTAGGGTATACTACTACACAACATCAGACTCCATAAAAGAAAGCTGAGCATTATTAACTATTAATTATTTTCTTTGTTTATGCCTTTTCAAGGGTTGACATGTAATATAATTTTTTTTAAACACCTACATAATTTATGTTGTATATATTACATGACTGCTGTTTTAGACCCATCACAACCTGCAGCCTACAGCTGTAATCCTCACTTTGCAAGATGGTAGATGACCTTCAATCTCTGCAGTCACAGCCACATCTTGGCAGGTGTGCAATACCTATCTTCTTCCTGGAGATGAAGAATACAGAAGTTAACAATGGAAAGCATTACATAGCAATGTGCCCAACATCTTACTTTTCAAGAAACCACAGAAAACAGTCAGATTTGTGAGTAATTTGATTCTGTTCACCAAGCTCTTGCTGTGACGGTTATTTTCACATGGAATACCTCTCAGTGCATAGTGCAGGATATCAGCTCTTCTGACCTGGAGCCATAAAAGTAACAGGAATAAAACAACCTTAATGAATGGACTCCTGCAGCAATAGGCCTGCCATCTAAGAAGAGTGACAAAACTTGTTACTGCTTAACGAGCTCTGAAAACATTTTGGGTTTTTTTGCTTTAGTGTTTTCTTTTTCTTTTCATTTTTTATAAGCAGAAACATCTTGTAGTGGCTGTGCCTCTAATGAGTATTTCTAGTAGAACTGTACTTTTTCTTCTTTGGGGAAAGTGAGATAGGGAGAAACAGGGTAGAAAGGAAACAGGCTGTTTTCACAGGGAAGCATTTTTCTTTGAAAAGGAATGTTTTAATTCTATTTTGAAAATTATTAATTGAAGTGGTGAATTAGTTACAAGGTTTGGCTATCAAGGCATAATTGTAAGAACGCTAAGGATTTGGAGGATACAGTAATGGTTGAGGGAGTATGTATTGTGGCCAAAAACAATGGATGTTGTATGTCTGGGCAAAGGATGCTTCCTTTCATCTGGAAAACAAAAAGCCCTATCCAGTGCTTAGTGAAGTCAGTGGAAATCTTCCAGCTGGGTCTAGTGAGAAATGCACTAGGTCCCTAGGCTTTGGTAAGACGACTGTAGAAGTGACGAGAAACTATAATCAAGACAATCTTTCCAAAAGCCATTTTGAGCACTTTTCCTGCTAAAAGCATAAAGAAACTGAGAAAGAAGAATAAAGGAGACCATAGCTCAAACTCTAAAGTGGCTCCTAGATTTTTCTTTTTTTTTCCTTTTCTGTAGAAAATAGTACAAGAGAAGATGCCTTATGCACCTGTATTTTGAAACGAAGAGCTATACACATTTTCCTGTTTTCCCGTCAAGTTGACACAAGATATGAAAACTTAGGGTGTGTGTTATGCTCTTTTCATGGAAAAAATTCATTCGTACAATATAGAAGGCAAATTATTGTTTGAAATATTCTTTCTAAGAAAATAACTGCAGCAGTTATTCAGAAATTTCCATTAACATTTCAAAGTGTCCTTACATTCCAGTTTATAAGAAAAGGTCATCTCAGGTTCCATTCCTCTTTTAGTTCATGACAGAATTGTGTTTAAAGTTCCTATCTGAAAGTAAAAAAAAAGTTTAAATAAATAAATAAAATCAAAACAATATGAGGGTTTGAAAATTGAAAGTGCTTTCTTGTCAAACAAGGTATAAAATATGAAAGGGCCCAATCTCAGCTTCAATCAGTAAGGAACTGCTGCTGCATGGTGTGTAAGAAAAAAATCAGAAGCCCAAATCACAGTCTGCTGACAATTACTTTTAAGGTACATTAGAGAGATTTATTCACAGACTTTTAAAAATTTTGCTGTTTTCAGCAAGGGACATAAAGGACTGTACTAGGTTTTTGTGGCAAGGTTTTGGTAGCAGATGGGCTACATAGATGGCTTCTGTGGGAAGCTGCAAGAAGCTTCCCCTACATCCAACAGAACCAATGCCAGCCAACTCCAAGAGAGGCCTGATGCTGGCCAAGGCTGAGCCCATCAGTGATGGTGGTGACATCTCTGGGATAATCTATTTAAAGAAGGGGGAAAAAAACTGTGCAACAGCAACTGGGGCTGGAGAAGAGAGGAGTGAGAATTCGTGAGAGAAACAACTCTGCAGACACCAATGTCAGTGAGGAAGGAGGGAGAGGAGATGCTCCAGGCACCAGAGTAGAGATTCCCCAGCAGCCTCTGGTGAAGATCATGGTGAGGGTGGCTGTGCCCCTGCAGCCCATGGAGCTCCACAGTGGAGCAGAATTCCATCCAGAGCCTGTGGGGGAACCCACACCGGAGCAAGTGGATGCCCAAAGGAGGCTGTGACCCCATGGGAAGTCCACACTGGAGCAGTCCGTTCCTGAAGGACGGCATCCCATGGAAGGGACCCAGACATGAGCAATTTGTGAAGAACTGTAGCCCGTGGGAAGGAGTTATGTTAGACAAGTTTGTGGAGGACTGTCTCCTGTGGGAGGGATCCCATGCTGGAGCAGGGGAAGGGTGTGAGGAGTCTTTCCCCTGAGGAGGAAGGAGCAGCAGAGACAAGGTGTCATGAACTGATTGCAACCCCCATCCCCCATTCCTCTGTGCCATTGGGCAGGGAGGAGGTAGAAAAAATCAGGAGTAAAGCTAAGCTGGAGAAGAAGAGAGGGGTGGGTGGCAAGTGTTTTTTTATGATTCAGTTTTGTTTCTCATTATTCTATTCTGAATTGATTCAAAACAAATTAAACAAATTTCCCCAAGTTGAGTCTGTTTTACCCATGATGGTAATTGGTGAGTGATCTCTTTGTCCTTAACTTGACCTATGAGCCTTTTGTTATATTTTCTCTCCCCTGTCCAGTCGGGGAGGGGTGTAACAGAGCAACTTTGGTTGACACCTGACACCCAGCCAGAGTCAACCCACCACAAGGGCTATGATGTTTGTCTTTCCTGTGTCTAGTTAGGTAAGTCTTGACACAAGTACTCCATGTGAATATAACTGTACTTCCATAAACACAAATAAATTCATTTTTTGGCAGGGTGTAAGCATGTTTGTAACCTCAGTATTTACAGCAACTGTGGTCTGAGAGAGCAAAGAAAATTCATTTAAGGGACACTGCAAGATTAGCTCTTTTATGTACGTTTCTGGAATACTTTGTTCTTAATCATTCTTCAGTTACACAAAATTTGTATATTACCTACATCCTCACCAACCTACTGCTTGGCACCATCTTCTGAGATGGTAAGTGTAATGTATATATCTAACTCCCTGTGCATACTGTCTTCTGCAACAACTTTGTTAATCCACGTCTACAATACAATTTTGAAAGCCACACCTTGCAAGTCACCTGTGCACATATTGTAAAAGCAGAGATACATACCTTGCAGTCTTCCAAAAGTAATGACCTTTAATTTAGGTAGTAAAAGTGTATGTTCCAAACAAATCAGAAAAACACCATTCTCTGACACACTTTCTGATTCTTTAGGAATTATGGCTGCCTACCCTTCTAAATCAGGCCCTTGGCTGGGTTTTTTTGGTATCGTGTAAACTTCTCTCTCTCTATTGCTGGCAACCTGAGTCCTTGACTGCTGACACAAACAAAGATACTCTTCTTTCCTTATCTGGTTATTCATATCTTCTCTTGTGAGTTCCTCCTGAGTCTTCAGGTTTTCTTGTTTCTTAAGATACAACAGTACTGCTTGATCATTTAATTTTGCTTGTGAAAAATAATTACCTCCTTCATATTAGAGTTCCCAAACGGAAGTTAAAGGAAATTGATACCAGCTAGTTCTCTTCAGAAGTTTCTGCACAAATAGAAAAACACTAGGACTTAATATTTTTGAGACACAAAGACAGTAAATGTTGGATGCTATAAGCACAGAAACATCTGGAAGTGCAGGATTTCCCAAAAATCAGCAAAATCAATAAGTTGTAAGTGAAGTTCCCCAAGTTATTTAATTACATTTTCTCTTAATTTGTCATATATCTAGATATAAAGATTTTATGTTTAAGCCTTGGAGGAGCAATATGTTTAATGCTTCTCATAAGTGAACTACTTGTCAAATTACAAGTTAAAGGAGACATGAAAAATCCTCACCCTTACTAATACTGCTTTTTTTTCTTGTTCAGGATTACAAATCTTAAAGATCTGGAGCTACAGTGGTCCAGCATATTATGAGGTCATCTTCTTTAATCTAGTAGCATTCACTGTTTTATTAACAGCAATTTTTCACTTAAAAATGATTCTTGATATCGTAAAGGATGATGTGGCATTCTCATGTTGTTCAGTTCCTGCCATTTGATTTTTATGTCTTTTGTCAATGCCCCTTTTTTTATGTCCTATGTCCAATCAACTTGTTCCTGCCATCTGGTTTTTATGTCCTTTGTATAGTTAGTTATCTGTCTACTTGGGATGCCAAGATAAGTGAATAGCATCATTTCAGATATGCACTCAGTTTGACATAGTAAGGGCCAGGTAACACTATGCACATAAATATTCTTAGCAAGAATTTATTGTGCCTTTCATTGACATTCTAGGTAAATGCACAAGGAAAAATTGCTTCTCAAGAACTGAGCTGTTTAGGAGGAGTCTTGTATCAGCCGCTAGGTCAGTAAAAAGGGAATGAAGTGTAAAGCACGTTGTTTACTACATTGTTTTAAAGAACCTTCAAGCTCTATGCTCAGGTCTGTCAAAATCTGCCTACTGATACCAATTGGCAGATCTTCAGATTGCAAAGCGTATGACCGGTTTTTATCAGTGAGAACCATAAATGGGTACCTGTGTTATAAGTTCTCATAAGTTTATCAAGCCTATTGCAACTTTTGATGTTTTCTTAAAGATTTTATTCCTGAGTACAACAACTTTTTTTTCCCCTTATCTTTTTGAGTGGAAGTTTCTCTTCCTCATGACATGGGGAGAAGACTAAAAAAATACAAGGTAAGTGGTGGAGGATTAAAGTTAGTCTGTGTTGAAAAATATTCATAGTAACTGTTGACCAAGGGGGAGGTTTTTAGCTTTTGTTCTCTATGGACATGACTTGATTTTATTAAAAATTCCTAATACATGCTGAGAAACAAGAAACAAATTCTTTTTTGTTCTATCTTCTTTGGACCCTTTATATTTAGAGTTCAGAGTACAAATAAATGGAAACTTAATGGAAACATATTGTTCCTTAATCTCATTATTTTTTATATAATCTCATCATTGCATAGTCAGTACACAACACTGTGTAATGACAAAGGGTAATACTTTTTTTAAGGAGAAAGATAAAACCCTGCATCCCACCCCCAAAAAAACCACAAAATCCAAAACATCCTATGCAGACCTACTCCCAGGCTCTTCAGTGTTCCTTAATGAGTCAGTCATTTTCAATTTGGTCACTGTTGATTAAATTCACCTTATTGTATGCAGGGTACTGGCTGAGGTAACATCAGTGCTAGTGGCAATGATCATTGAGAACATATGGAAGGTGGATAAAGTTTATTAAAAGCAAACAAAAGGAATCCATGCTGAAAAGTGATAGGGGAAAATGAGCCAGAGAATTATAACTTTGATTTTTATGAATGATAAGCAAATAAAAAAATCTGTTTATCATAACCCTACATTACAAGTTTATGAGTAATACTCAGCAAGGATTTGTCAAAAATAATTAATTCTGAAACAACAAGCTAGTCTTCCATGAGACTGTAACCAACTTTCTGGAAAGAAGGGGTGCCCTAACCACAATAAGAGTTTTCAAAGAATCACAGAATCATTAAGGTTGGAAAAAACCTTTAATATCATCAAGTCCAAGCATCAACCCAACACCACCATGCCCACTAAACCACGTCCCGAAGTACCATGTCCACACATTTTTTGAACACCTCCAGTGATGGTGACTCCAGCACCTCTCTGGGCAGCCTGTTCCAGTGCTCCACCACCCTCACAGTAAAGAAGTTTTTTGTCATATTGAGGTGGAACTTCCTGTGTTGCAGTTTATGCCCATTGCCCCTTGTCCTATCATTGGGCACTATTGAAAAGAGACTTATTCCGTCCTCCTGACAGCCAGCCTTCACATATATGCGGACATTTATAAGGTCCCCTCTCAGCCTTCCCTTCTCCAGACTTGTTTTCAGTTGTCTTACTGAAAGAAATTGGCTGAGAGTTCTACTCTGTCATAAGACAAGTTGGCAGAGAAGAAGATTGGCCTGGCTGAACAGGGAGATTTTGTTGAGACTCAGGAGGAAAAGGAGAGTTTATCACCTTTGGACAAAGGGGCAGGCAGCTCAGGAATAGTACAGGGATCTCGTTAGGTCAAGTAGGGACAAAATTAGAAAGGTAAAAGCTGACCTAGAACTCAATCTGGCCACAATCATAAGGGATAAAACAAAACGTTTTTTACAAATCTATTAACAACAAAAGGAGAAGCAAGGAAAATCTCCATGCCTTATTGGATGCGGGGGGGAACATTGTCACCAAGGATGAGGAAAAGGCTGAGGTACTTAATACCTTTGCCTCAGTCTTTAATAACCAGTCCAGGTATCTGCAGGGTATTCATAATCTTGAGTTGGAAGGCAGGGACAGAGAGCAGAATAAACCCCCCATAATCCAGGAGGAAGCAGTTAACGACCTGCTATGCCACCTGGACACTCACAGGTCTATGAGGCTGGATGGGATCCACCCACGAGTACTGAGGGAGCTGGCAGAGGAGCTTGCCAAGCCACTCTCCATCATTTATCAGCAGTCCTGGTTAACAGGGGAGGTTCCAGAAGACTGGAGGCTTGCCAGTGTGATGCCCATCTGCAAGAAGGACCTTAAGGATGATCCCAGGAACTACAGG